>NC_140580.1:127262699-127973541 GCF_964204655.1 Triturus cristatus
CAGCGGCACTAGGGCTGCCACGTGCAGGGTGCATGGGCCCAATTTTAGCCAATTGGGCTAGGGGGCACCCCAGTTGTGGGGGAGCTGCTCTCAAGCAGACCACTCTGTCTTGGGAGTCAAGCTCCTAGGGTTTTCAGAGCAAAGGGGGTCACAGGTTGGCACCGTGTCCACACCACCAGCAGCGCATGGGCTTCCGGGTGCAGCGGGCTTAGGTGTCGGGAGCCCAAAGCAATCCCATTGAGGTTGCCTGTTTTGGATTTAGCCTGTAGGCTCGGTCCAGGAAGTCTTCCGGGAGGAACCAACAGTGAGGCAGGTAAGTTGGGGGGGCTTCAGGGTGCATTGGTGCCTTTTGAGGTCGGTTTTCACCTTACTGGGCCATTCGCGGTTTGTGGGGAGGGAGGGGGGTCTCCGTGCAGAGCCTGCAAGCAATGTCAGGGGGTCCTGGAGGGGTCGACACATGGTGGATCCGGACTCTGGAGCGCTGGGGGATCTCACTGGGACCTGTGGGCCACTCGTACTGGAGCCGTAGGCAACTGGAGAAGTGGCAGTTCGAGGTGTCTGGTTTCTTTGTCCTCAGCAGGATTAGTCTTTCTTTGGAGCAGAGCTGCTGTTGGTGGAGTTCTGGTCTTTGTTGAAGGCAGTCAGTCCTCCCAGTGGTTTTGATGGTGGCTGGCTGCAGGACAAGTCTACTTTTGGCGCAGGATCTCTGGAAACTGCAGAAGGTCCAATAGGGCTGGTGCCAAGTCATTTCTTCTTTAGTCTCCTCTGTTTTGCGTTTTCTTCCATCCTTCTTCGTAGGTTGCAGGAATCTACAAAGGCAAGGTTCAGGGTGCCCCTAAATACAACATTTAAGGGCATTACAGTGGTGTGCAGGTTGTGACCAATGGGTCCCTTCCTTTGGGTGAGTACACCCCCTATTATGCTAGCCTCCAGGTGGAGGCTGGCATGAGCCTTTCGCCAATTGGCTGTGTTACCTCCTCTTCAAGATGCAGGGGACTGGGATGTGTGCTTCACCTTGTCTCCCCCCACCTGAGGGGTGGGGTTGGCAAAAGGTGGGCACACCTCTTCCTAACTGGTTTTCCCCGCTGATTCTCAGGCCCAAAGTGGCGGGTCAGAGCCGGTGGGAGCCAGTTTCTGGGGGCAGCAAAAGGCAGGGCCAGGTAACAAAGGTGGCGGTCCTTTGAAACTTTGAGCTTTGTGGACCCAGCCCATTCTTGTGGAGAAGGCATGACACCTCTTCCCAGGATGGACTTTGTTTCTGGACCCAGAGAGCGGAGGTCCTCTGCCCAGGGGTCCTGAAACCTGTCTGGTGGTGACAAATGGTGGGTAGCCATTCAGGAAACACCAGGGCTGGCCGTTTTTCTGGGGGCATCTCTAAGATGCCCTCTGAGAGCATCTTACATTGAATCCCACACTGGCATCAGTGTGGGTGTAATCTGCGAAGAAGTTTGCTACCAAACTTATCCGGTTTCAGTAAAGCCATTATGGAGATGGTGAGTTTGTAATGACCAACTCCCAGACCACATACTCTTAATGGCTTCACTGCACTTACAAGGTCTAAGAATGGACTTAGACATTATAGTGGTACAGTGCTCATGCAAGTGTATTCTCACCTGTGGTCTAGTGCACCCTGCCTTACATAAACTAGAATGGTGTGGTGTCCAAAACAAACAATGGATTTAAGACAGATCTGTGACTGGGGGTGAAAGTTTGATTAATTCATCATTCCGTCCATCATCCGTTCTTTTTGGATTTGTTGCTCTAGGTGAGAAGGGTATGCCCAGATGTTGGTCCTGTGCTCTCTACGCCACCAGATTCAAGCTAGCCTGGCTGAAGAGGGGTGTTACCCCCAAAACTGGTCCCAGGATGCTTGTTTCTAGTCCAGCGAAGACCTGGCCTGCCAGTTTGGGCTGGACTGTTCCCATGGGGGACAGGGTCAAGACTGATTTGCATATGGCTGGGTCTAAACTATAATGGTGTGCTGTGAGAAAGTGGCTCTGTATATACTGTTCCCAAATAGGAACAGGGTGTACAGAGTCCACAGTCCCCAGAGGTTTGGCAGAGGCTAAAGTTAGATATAACCTTACTCTTTAAAGTGGTAGCTTGGTCGAGCAGTAAGGCAGTATCAGAGGACAGTGTTGTTGCACACACTCAGTCAGCAAATGGTCTCATACACTCAATAACTGAACTCTAGGCCAATGGTTTATATATAAAAAAATATATGCTTGTTTTATTTTAGAACCAACAATAGGTATTAAAATATACTTTCTCAGAATGAGATGCTTTATATAAATACTTTTTCAATATGCAATTGGCTTTTGTAGAAAGTTACAAGTGGTTGCAATAGGCAACACAATTTTAAACACAATAATGCATTGAGTTCAATGGAAGTTTCAAGTTATTTGCAATAGATTACTTTTAGGATTACTTTTGTGATTCCAGGACTGGATCCTAGATTCAGTCCTGGGACAGTACTTAGAAACAAGTGATAAAAGTCGACTTAGTTACTGTTATGATTGTTAGACAATATTTTGCTAATTCACCATCATAGTCTTTATTCGAAAGTTCAAATTCATAAAAGACACAAGTATCACAAAGTTACAATTCATTAAAAACACAAAAATAAATGTAACAGGATCATAAAAGACATCATATAATAAATATTAAAATGGGTATTAAAAAAGAATTAAACAGTAAAGCAGACGACTAGATGATAGAATATCATATAAAATAAGGGGAGTTAAAACAGTAAAAGTATTCCATAACTCTATTACACAAAGCTCAATTAAGAATGACAGAGAGGGCGTAACAATTTGTTCCTTAGATACCATGCCCAGCCCAGATATTTGGCAAGACCAATGGAAATAATTGGTAGGGTATTAGTACGTAAAATCCTCAAGGCCACAATACTACTCCTAGTGCCCAAAGCCCTACACAATGGAGACAGCCAAATGCGTCTTGGGACAATATAAGCGTGGCATACAAACAAGAAATGACCAATCGATTCAGGCTGCATGCCACATACAGGGCATGCATCATTACCAGCATTTGACCAGCTACTAGTCAGTGACCTGAGTGGCAAGGAACCTATTCGTAGCTGAAAATATAATTTCCTGTCACTGGGTTTGGTAATCAGGTCCCAGTAAATTTCTAGGGCTGGAGTAATTTTTGTCACTAAGAACCAATTAGTCATCCAGGAGCTATTGACTTGGCTCCAGATCTTAAAATCAATATGTTCCCAATACAGCATTTTCAAGGAGCTCTTAGAAGGGAATGTCATTGTCAGTAGATCACTCCACAGCCCCACCAAGCCCAAGTCAACCAAGGCAGCACGTATCTTCCTAAGCCAGCCAATCTTGTGAGAAGTGTCAGACTTGATAACATCCAAGAGTCCCCTGGCGTAGGAGGAGAGCTCCGGGGTAGACCACAACCTCCGCCAGTATAAAACAGGACGGAGGTTAGCTAATTCCAGGATAGCTCTCCTACCTAAATCATATCTTAAGGGGACCAATGGTGTACTCTGCGGTAGACCTGTAATACTGCGTAGGAATTTATTTTCGACTACCGTTAGGGATCTCAAGGAGTCGAAACCCCATAGTTCTGCCCCATACAAGACAGAGCTTAAAGTCTTTGCCTCATAGACTTGAAGGACAGGTTTAATTGGCTTAGTAAAGGAGGTTTTAAACTCCTTGAGTAAAACCCCAGTAGTCTGCTGTAACTTCAAGGAGGACATCATGACATGCTTATTCCACTTATTATCATTGGATATGTGCATACCAAGATATATAAAGCTGTTAACCTCCTCTAGTGGCTGGGCATTCATGAAGAACTTCCTTACTCTGTAACTAGGAGGTGGGTTAAAAACCATAAGTTTGGTTTTCGATACATTTACTTCTAATCCATGGGCTAAACAAAAATCATCAAAAACGGACAAAGCTTTTTGCAAACCATTTGGTGTTTTTGACACAATAAGAGTGTCATCCGCAAACATCAGTATTGGGGTGGCTATCCCCGCCAGTTTAGGAGCATCTGTGGGAACACTGAGCATACGATCTACAATCCCATTAATATACAAAGAGAAGAGCGTCGGGGCCATAGTACAGCCTTGGCGTACACCGCGCTCGACTGGAAACTCAGTAGTAACCTCATCATAACCTCCCCATTGGACTTTAGCAAAGTTGGACTCGTGTAGTCTCATAATCAGAGTCAGAACTTCCAGAGGAAGCCCCAGCTTTGCCAAAACGAGCCACAACCTTGACCGAGGAACTAGGTCAAAGGCAGCTCTCAGATCAACAAAAGCCACAAAGAGACTGCCTTTCCCCAAAGTCACAGTCTTCCAATGTAATTGGATGAAACGAAAAACCTGGTCCACTGTACTAATCGATCTGCGGAATCCTGCTTGGAATGTGGATGAAACCCCATTGTCCTCTTCCCAATCTAATATTAAATTCAGGACCATCCTCCCGATGACCTTCTGTATTGTATCTATCAGACTAATGGGTCTGTAGTTACTCGGGAGAGCCTTATCACCTTTTTTGAAGATTGGGATAATAATGGCAGCCCCCCAAGATTTTGGTACAGGGGCACCTTCAGCCACCGCATTGGCCACTAGTGCAATGTACTTACTCCAGCAAGTTCTATTCTGGAGAAAGACATCAGACGGGACCCCATCGGATCCAGGTGCACGTCCAGTGGCTACCGAGGCCAGGGCCACAGAAACATCTTTGGGACTGAAAGGACCTTTAATGTAAAAAACATATGGGATTGTAACCAAATCACTATGTAAAGCACTACAGGCGTATTGAGGCATAAAATACCTGAGCCAATCTTCCTGTGCCACATGGTTTGAAGGGGTATCGGGCAGGCCACCCCTGTTCCACTTGATAATATTCCAAAACTTTCTTGGGTCATTCCCATAGCTTGCTCCCTTTAAATCTTGCCAAAAGAGCTCGTCCCAGGTCTTTTTTGCTTGCACAAGGCATTTTTTGTAGGCCTGCCTTGCCAGCTGAGTGCGAGTCCTATTGCCACTAGAAAGGGCTGCAGCTAGATTCGTTCTTGCCTTTCTGCATTCCCTATCAAACCAACGAAGCCGCCCAGAAGGGCGTGTTTTGTTTTTAACCGCTGGGTTCAAAAAGTAACCTTTTAGTCTTTCAAAGAATAACTCATGGATACCTGTAACTTGGGACAAACCTTCGTCGGAGGCCAATGCGTCCTCTAAATGCAAGATGGCACCAGCCAAGTCAGAATCTATTTTTGCTAGGGACATATCGTTGGCCGCCACCTCCCGCCATCTAACCCTACGCATATTATTAGAGGGCACAACTTCTGGCGGATAGAGTTCAATTGTACCTACTGCAGAGGAGGTACCGCTCCACCACTGGTGGGTGACACAAATGGGATTATGGTCACTCTCAACTCTAGATTCCACCACCATATCTTTAATGGAATGCCATAAATTATTACAGCAGAGGACATAATCAATTCTACTTTTGGAGCGACCATTGTCAAAAGTGTTAGCACCCATCTTGTCACCCCGGGTTCTACCATTCAAAGCCCTAAGACCATGCTCATAACAGAGTGAATTTATCTGGACTATAACCTCAGACCAACGTTTAATTGGGGGAAGAGCCAAGGCTGGGATATCCCACAGACGATCCTCCTCGGGATCAAGACCCCATTCTGAATCTGAGGCTAGGAGGGGTTCAAACGTGACATTAAGATCTCCCGCAATAATCGTGCCCTTCGTACTGCCGTAGGTATCCATAAGAGTATCCAGAGTGGCCAGAACTTGCGACCTTTTCCCCTTTGTCCCTCTAAGATAGAGGTTAAAAATAACCAGGTCTTGCATCGAGACCAGGGGCAACCTAACTAATTGGATATCTAGAGACCCAGTCTGGAACTCACTAGCCTTAGGGAATAAGGCCTGACGGGCCCAGATGGTTAGGCCACCCATAGGGCGGCCCTTAGGGCCCTTAACTGCTGGAATATGAAAGTTTAAATATCCTGGCAGATATAATGGCTCCACAGACCAGGTTTCCTGGAATAGACAAACATCGAAGTTACCTATAAACTCTAGCCATACAAGGGAATCCATCTTCGCCTTGAGGCCAGCAACATTCCAGGAAATCAAGGATCCAGGGCTAGATCTTGGCACCCCGCTCTGGGCATCAGAACAATGTGTGACTACCTGGGCATCAGAACAATGTGTGACTACCTGTGGACTCAGAGGCTGAATAGGCAAGTTTAGAACTTTTCCCTTGGAAGGGGAGGAAATACAAAAGTCAGCCAAGGAAGGAACATCAGAATTGGCCAGTGGCAAATCAGTATCAGAGCAAGTTCCACCAGGGATCATTGCGCTAAAATGATCAACCACTGGTCAATCCATGTCATTCCAATGGCAAATACCATTATTATCATTGGGATTCAGAACAGAAGACCCACAGTTGAAACCTATCCCCGGCCAGGCGAAACCCCTTCTGTCCTCGTGGATAGCAGATTGCATGTAAAAATAGTGTAAATCATGCACCTGGATCCCCGGGAGAGTCCAAGAGGGAGCGTGGTGACATATAAAGTTAGCAACACGGCTGTCTTTAAAGTTAATAATAATAGAATCGCCGGAAACATCTTTGGGTCGTGATCCTACCCAACTAACCCTTCTTACAAGCAAGATTTTTCCATCCAGATTGTTAGGAATGGGCGTATGCCTATTTAGCCAGTAGATTACTTTATTCTTGAGTTCTTCACAGGTTTCGGGTTTTGGGTTTTTTATTTCGGGGACACCAGTTAAAACCACTACATAAGGGAGAGACTGAGGGGGAAGATGGATATGGGCCAAAGCCGGACGAGGGGTGGGTCCGATTGAACCAGTGTGTGTGACTACCTTGACAACCTCAACAACCTCTGGGACAACAACTGGCTGTAGAGCCTTCTTAGGAGGAACACAATTTTTATTCCTTAGATTTGAGGGACCCTGTCCAGAGCTACCATGTGTTAAAACTGGTCGTGTACCAGGAAGAGCAGAGGGAGCTAAAACAACCGATGGAGAGGTGACTATAGGTGGAGAGCTCCGGTTGTCACTTGCTTTTATGGTGTGTTTAACTACATTCTTTAGGGAACAAAAGTTGTCTAGAATTGTCTGCTCTAGGTTGTCAACTTTGTCACTAACCAGTTTAATTCTTTCCAAAAGCGGTAACATTAGAGAGCGAACCAATTGCTCAATCGAGGGAAGAATATCATTGGCTTGTGACTGTCCCATCGGGCAAATAGGAGCCTCAACAGGGTCTAAACACACTTCATGTGAGGGAGTGGCAGAAATAGAAACATTCTCTGCGATTTTGGGAATTTTACACTTTCTTACACCTTGGGCATCAGTACCCCTCTTCCTTTTAGGAGGAACTACTCTAGGTGCTTTGGATACTTTATTGTTGGCCCTGGTTAACGGGGCAGTGCCTCCAGGGCTTACATGACCCTCATTTGTTGGAGGGAGGTTAGTAGTTTCAGAAGCACTTACACTTGTGTTTTGCAAAGATAGAAGAGGACTAGAGTCAGAGATTCTATGGTTGAACAAATTATCACATGTTTGCTCCACTGGCCCAAACGGAGACTTAGCCCGGGCCAATGCGCCAATAGATGAGCGCCTATACATAGGTTCAGCTGAAAGGCGGCGTTCGGTGATAGAGATTTCATGCTCCAGGACGGAAACTGCTCTAGTGATAAACTGGTCAAGAGTTCCCGTCACTGAGGCAGTGCCCGTAGTCCGCTTCCCTCTCCCAACCATGGTATCACAGTCACAGGTGCTATCAGAATATTAAGTCAGTAGCAGAGATGGATTCGCAACCTCGACGAAACAGTCCACCAGTCTTACTTGTGAACTACGACCCTTATCAGTCCAGAGTTAATAATAACATATATCCCAAGGGTCTGTGCCGGATGGTGTTGCCAAATTCAAGTGCATATGGGAGCACGAATGCAGGGCTGACGCTGAGATGCCTATATATTCGTGCACAAACAATGCTGCTTTGACGATCAACAAAAACACAGAAGTGGTTAATAAAGCCAAGCAATCACTGGCGGCACTTACAGTTTTGATGGTCTATGGTAATTGACAGAGGGTATGCCCTGCCCGGCCTCGTACGGTCCTCGACGGGCAAGGACGGGCCCGCCCTTGGCCCGGGCTTTGCCCGGGTGCTGCCCGCGCGCGTCCCGCGCTGCAGGAGGCTGCCGGTGTTTTTCAAAGCGCCTCCAGGTGCGCTTGGCCGCGTCACTACAAGCGACCGGCTGGGGCGTCTGGGGGCTGTAGTTTTGCTGGCTGTTGCCCTCACGGCGAAGGTTTGCTGGCCGTTGCCCTCACGGCGAAGGTAAGGCGTCTCTCCCGCCTGCTGCCGCTCCTGCTGCTGCCGAAAACTGTTCCCCTGCTAATTCAAAAGTTGACACTTTAGAAAATATTTCATAGAAAACAGTCAATGATTCCCTATGGAAGAAAATTCAAGTTGCAGGTATAGTATGTTCTTGTTACTTTTGTAATCCAGTACTGGGTGCCTAGACTCAGTACTGGGACCTTTATCCAAAACAGGTAAGTAATTACGTTTTCACAATTTATACGATTTTTAAAGAATATTTCAAGCTTGCAGAAATCGACACTTAGAAGAAATTTCACAGAAAAACAGTCAATGGTTTCCTATGGAAGAAAATTGGGTTACTGGTAAGTACGGTTGTGAATATTTTTCAGAGTCAGTGCTGGGTACCAAGGTCCAGCACTGGGAGCTCACCTAATAGCAGGTGAGTATTTTCGTTTTAGTTACTCGGCTGATTTTTGGTGAATATTTTAAGTTTTGAAAAGTCCACACTTAAAAGAAATTTCAGGAAAAAACAGTCAATGTTACCCTACGGAGAAAATTGAGTTATCGGCTTTAAGGTAAGTACTCGACTGGCAGAGTTAGGGTTCTGGGCATAGACTTGGGTGCCCCAGGGTCAGGTAGGTACAGTTGTTACACCCTCAGCGGCACAGTGGCAGCCGGGTGCAGAGAGAGTTAGGCCCAATGTTATCCTATGGGAGGCAGGGGGACCTTGGTTGGTGGCTGCTGACTAGCAGGCCATGCGGCTGTGGGAGCTGGGCTCCTGGTCACTTGCTCAGGGTAAATGGGGAAGTAGATAGGTGCAGAGGTTACACTGCCAGCGCCACTCGAGGGCTGGGTGCAGGGTGCTTTTGAACCTAAGGGCGCTCAATTGATTTCGGGGACGAAGATTCTTCAGGTGCCACCACCACTTCGAGAGGTAAGTTGGGTAGTTGGAGGATAGGTAGGTACCCCGGAGTTGGGCACAGGGGTCGCCGGGTGCAGGGGTGCCTTTTGGTGTCGGGAAATCTTACCCCCTGTTGATCGCGGTTGGGGGGGGCACCTGGTTCTGAGGCTGCAGGCGTCGTCAGGCGCGTCGAGGGAAGTCCTTGGGTGCCGGAATCGGGGTCACAGTCGCTGTGGGATCGTCCTTGTGGTCTTTGTTCACTCCGGCTCAAGCCAGTCTTGGCGGGTGCAGTGTGTGAAGGGTTCGCGGTTCCGGGCTGATGCCAGGGATTGGAAGCAGATTTTGAGTTGAGCCTGTACTCATGGGAGTCCCAGGAGCTTAGAGCCAAAAGGTAGCCAGGTCCTCCGGGGTTTGTGAGGTTGCTGGCCACAAGAGATGCCGGGTTGGAGCAGGTTCGAGGGTCGACAGGCCGGTAGGGCTGGGGCCAAAGCAGTTGATGTCTTCCTCTTCTTACCAACTGCAGGGCAGGTCTTCTTTCTTCTTTGTATTTCGGAATCTGGGGAAGGAAGGTTCAGGGTGCCCCTAAATACTAAATTTAGGGGTGTTACAGGTAGGTGAAGGGCAGGGACCAATGGTTCCTTGTCCTGGGGTGGGTACTCCCCCTATCCTGCCTCTCTCCTGTGGGAGGGGGGGGGCAGTAGCCTAGTCCTGATTGGGCAGGGCTCCCCATCTTCAAGATGGCGAGAGCCTGGAGATGTGCTTCACCTCGCCTCCCCCACCTGAGGGGTGGGGTTGGCAGACTGACACATCCCCTGTCCTTATTTGGGGTTTCCGGCCAAGCTGGGGAAGCTCACAGAGGCGGCATGCCTTTGAAGCTTCCCCCTACCCATCCTGTGGGAGGAGATCTAGCACCTCGCCCAGGATGTGCATTGTTGCAGGCCCAGGAGAGCAGGGGCTCTCCTACCCAGGGGTCCAGCAACATTTCTGCTGTGTGGCAGCCTAGGCAGCCTCTCAGACCAGACGTCGATTGTAGGTTAGGTTTCGGGGGCATCTCTAAGATGCCCTCTGGTGTGCTTGGTACATTAAATCCCACACTGGCATCAGTGCGGGTTTAATGTGCTGAGAAGTTTGATACCAAACTTCTCAGTCTTCAGTGTTGCCATTATGGTGCTGTGGAGTTCGTGTTTGACGAGCTCTCAGCACCATGTACTCTTAAATGGCAGCACTGCACTTACAGTGCCCAGGAATGGACCTCGGTACTGTAGGGGCACAGGGCTCCTGCTCCTGTGCCCACACACTGGCATAGGGCACCCAGCTAGAGGGGTGGCTGATGTATGCCATGGCAGTGTAGGTGGTGGGCATGGCACACAGGGATGTGTGCCATGTCGACTCTTTGTTTTGTCCTGTACTCAGACACTCAGCCTGCAAGGGCAGTGTGTGTATGTTAGGGTACAGGGCCTCTAAGGGTGGCACAATGAGTCCTGCAGCCCTTAGAGGCCTTCCCTGGTCACAAGGCCCTGGGTACCATTTACCAGGGGCTGACATGTGGCCAGGGTTTGCCAATTTGAGTTTTAGGTTTTTAGGGAAGGAACATAGGCCCTGTGCACCTGATTGGCACATTCAAAGTACATTCAGAAATTCAGCAAAAAGTGGGGGCATACCATGCAAGAAAGATGGCACTTTCTCACATGTGCCGTGCAAAAAAAGATGGATTTAACCCAGATCTGTGACTGGGGGTGAATGTTAATTCAGCATTCCGCCATTCATTTTCTGTGTTTTAGCATTTACCTAGGCCACAGGCAGTGGGTTGCAGGCATGGCACACAGGGATGTGGGCCACGTCGAATCTTCACTTTTCTCTGCACTATAACACACAGCCTGCAATGGCAATGTGTGGGTGTTAAGGTGCAAGGGCTCTAAGGGTGACACAGTAGGTGCTGCATTCCTTAAAGGCCTTTGATGGTCTCAGTGCACTTGGTACCCATGGTACCTTTTACAAGGGGCTTACTTGTCGCCAGAGATGTGCCAATTGTAGGTACAAAGGTACAATTGTGGGGAAAGAACACAGGGTCTGGGTACCTGATTGGCAGGGACTTAGGGCACATCAAGTCAATGTACATCAGAAATCTGGCAAAAAGTGGGTGAGTTACTGCAACAAAAACCCACTTTCCTACAGAGAGTTTTCCAAAGCTTGGGAACATGTAGAGATTTAACTCAAATAGGAATGGCACAAGGAGGGCAAAGGACAGATAAGGTGCGGTGTAAGTAAATTAAACTTCCGCCTGGGGCTGTGACTGTTATTAAGATTAGAAAGGTCAAGACTATGAAATGATTTGTAGGCAATATAGAAAAACCAATTTAAAAAGACCGCTAACTATTGGGAACCAAGGTATGTCGAAATATTAGCAGAAGCAGAAGAGAGTTTGAAAAAATAAGGTTACCAACTGATTTATAGATTGGTTGAGGTGGTGAAGGGTATGTACTTGGTGAGCACCGATGTAGGAGAGTAGTATCTGCTTCACATGGGTACCCCCACGTTTTGCTGGTGTTTCACTGTTTTTCGACCTTAGTCTGGCCGTGGCCCTGCTAACCAGGACCCCAGCCTAGCTGCTTCCTCTCTAATATGGTTTGCATGTACATTGGGTACATTCCTAATTGGATTCTGGAGTGCCTTATAAGCCCCTAGTATATGGTATACTATGTACCTAGGGCATAGGTACCTCAGAGGCCTACCAGGGGCTGAAGCATGTATTATGCCACCACTGGGAAGCACTCCAAAATGACACCACAGGTCTGCTACTGCAGCCTGGGTAAGGTAGTGCATGCACCCCTTACTGTGGCATAGGCTACCTATATCACTACCATTGCACACACACACAAAACCTATAAGTCACTCCTATGGCAGGCCTTAACAATCCTGAAGGCAGAGTTCTTGGTTGTTATGGGAGCGGGTGCCCCTGCATGAGCAGAGCCCATCTGCAGCGTTCGGAGTACCTCCTCTGATGCTGTTTGTGGTGCAGCCTGACCATATACTCTTAAGTGCATTATAACCTCGCGGTAAATGTTAACTTTGGACTGGCTGCACGGAAACATGTCGTGTTTGGTGTCAAACACTTTGGTTTACTACCCCCCCCCCCCACCAGTTCTGGCAGCGGGGGAGCATTCCACCCTTCTAGAGGGAGAGACATGTTCACACTGGTCTACCCGGTAAAGACTTTCTAAAGCCCTGTCATCACAAAATGGATGCCACTGCCACAGACACGGGTCTGGCCTCCTACTGCTGACCGAAACTCCGGCAGGGGAGGCCTGGACAATAGGATTCCTGTCCCAGGGAGGTGTAACCACCTCCCCAGACAGGCAGATGTAACCACCTTCCCAGACAGGCAGATGTGTATTGGGGCTGGGCGGGAGCCCTCTCTGGTGCTTTGAAGTCCTGCACTGGGGGCACACTTGGTGTCCCTGTGCAGAGTCCAGTTCATACCGTTTGCAGGGGCTAACTGCCCCTGCTCTGGCGCGAAACTGGACAAAGGAAATGGGTGTAACCACCCCTCTTTCCAAACCCTCCCATAGGTGGGTCCGTAGAGTATGTCCAACCCCCAAACTTAGTATAAGTATGGAAACTCAGTCCTTGAGACTTTAGATTACCCAGGTCGAAACTCTGCAACATATATCCTGGACCTTCCACTTAATATTTTCGCTAGAAGTCTGAAGAAATCTCCCTTGGGGTCAAGAAGTGACTCCCTTGCTTGGCAGGCACCAAACAAGCAACTGGCCGGTCTGCAACTCTGCAGGATTAAAATGTTGTGCAGTGAAGAGTTAAATGAGGAGAAAAATAGTTCTTTGACTCCTCTACATTGAAATCACACTAGAGCTTGAATCAGGAAATGGATGCAACAAGAGGAAAGGTGAATAGGAAAGAAAGGAGGGAAGGGTAAGGTTAGTGTCTTGTGAGACACCATAGTGAAGAGTAAGATAAAGTGTCCAGAGCAAGTGGCTGAATGCATGTGATAATAGATTGGACTTCTGTAAAATTTGGCCTGCACTGCCTAAAAGGTAACTACTACACATAATCTTAACATATGATCACCTTTACTGCATCAGGAGATATTCAAGATGCACTTGTAAAATGGGATGTTTGCGTAATCTTCCCTAATAAACTCAGTCAGTTGAGTCCTTCAGAATCATGGAGGAAAGTATGGCTATGGTGCTGCGGAACGTCTTTCTCTTACACTGATCTCGGCTCTCTGAAACATTTGTAGAGCCATCACCATCCACCTTTCCTCCCAAATATGTTGCTTTTCAGGAGATAGAACTTGAGACTCAAAGATTTCAGGTCTGAAGTTCTGATAGAACAAAAGCATTAATGGGAAATCATTGGGAATGTTATTTGTATCAGTGGAAGGAATGTATTAATACTTGAGATTCATGTGTCCACTAGGATATGGGAAGGGACATAAATAAACTGTAATGGTGTGTAGTATAAGGGAAAGGGTTACACATACGGTTAGGATGAGCGATGAGATTAGCAAAATGGTTAGATTTAGGTCAAAAAGTGAGGGCTAAAGAAATTGGTAGATGAAGAGTATCCGCAGCAGATAAAAACAAAAAGAAAGGAAACTCGGAGCATTACCGTAGTTTATGCAAAATGTTTTGAAATTACTGTACATACAATAATGGGACTACAAGATTAATTGCCTATGGTTACCATTACTTTTTTCCCCCCTTCAAATAAATCACATGGAACCATTCTGACTGGTTGTGTTTGGTTAGTGTACAATGTGAGAGCTGAAGGGTCTAGATCAGGGTCTCCAAAGTCTTTTGTGGAGGGCCGGATCCATGCCATATTTTTAACTTATCCCCATTTAGATAAATGTAGTGTTTGAGGCATATGAGCTGCAGATCATACACTAGGATAGTAGATCGCCACCTGGTGTTGGGCTCGGATGCTTGCAGGTTGTTGTTGTCTTCGGAAGAAGTCTTTGTGGTCACGAGATAGGTGACTCCTCCCTTGGATGACCGTGCGCATGGGCATCAACTTCATCGTTGGATTGTTTTTTTCTGCCATTGGGTTCGGATGCTTTTCGAAGCACCTTCATTCTCGACATCGATTTCATCGGCTCGATTCCGGACGTCGACGCGGGCTGCTGGGCCTATCCACGCCTTGAGGCCTACGGCTCATGGAAAGGACGCCTTTCATAAAATGCCAGTGTGGAGCAAAATTTCCGTACAGTGACCACCACAAAGTCTGCAACCTGTGCCTATCACCTGAACATGACGAGTCCAGCGGTCCTGCCTGCGCATCCTTTCGATCCAAAAAGACCATCCGAGATCGAAGGGCTCGAAGACGCATCATGGCACAGAGACCAGCTCCGGAACCAGAGGACATCTTTGATGAAGGCCCCGATGTCCCAAAAGAAGATTCCGAAGATCTACAAATAATCTCCGAAGCAGACGACTCAGACGAACCCATCACTCCTAGGCAACATGTGAGTACTACTGCCCCTGCCCCTGCCACAACCCCTCCAAAACCAAAGGCATTAGTCAAGACTTCGTCTGCTGACCCCAGTCAAGACCGAAAACATCCTTCAGAAGCCCCGCCTCCGGGCTCGGCTCCGAAGAAACATAAGCCTTCCGGTAGCTCGGGACCGAGCAAACCGCATGTCATTGTTCAACCGGCACCTTCGGCACCGAAGACAAAAGACCACTCGGCACCGAAATCGGCTCCGGTGCCGTCAGCCCCGAAAACACCAAGGCCAATAGATAACCCGGCACAGAAGGTTCCCAAGCCTACAGATACAACTTCGGCTCCGAAACCAACGGCTAAGGACTCTCACACACCTCCTAAAGCCAAAAACTCCACCGATCAACCAAAACCTCGATCGGAACCGAAAAAATCGGCACCAAAGACTGTTCCTGAGGAGCAATACGTTTTTCATCCAGATCCCATCGACCCAAGGTAGAAAAAGATTTATATTAACCCAAAGACTGGACATGTCACCACAGTGCCATGTAAAAAACGGAAACTGGACACACCACCTGCCCCAGTTCCTATAAACAGGAAGGACTCTGCAACATCGCCTATGCCCCCTTCCTCTCCTATACTGCCTTCTAACCCACCCCCTCTGCCTACACCGCCCTTACCTATACCCTCTCCATCACATACACCAACCTCCACAGGATGATGATGATGATGACCTAGGGGGTGGGGGTGACCCTAATGATCCGTTCACGGATCCAGATACCTCACCACTGGATGATTGGGCCTTCCCTCTACCAGACATGCCTGACCCTCAGCCATATCCCTCCAAACCATTGCCTCCAGACAATCACCTGGGCTTTGCCCAGTTATTAAATAGAGCGGCACTTTACCACGGCGTCACAATGCACTCCGACGCACCAGAAGAAGACTTCCTATTCAATACTTTTGAACAATCTCAAATGTCTGTACAAATTCTGCCCATGATTAAGGGAGTCATAAAACACGCCCGAGGTATTTAAAGACCTTGTCCGTGCCAGGGTTCTTAACCCAAGGATAGAAAAGAAATATAGACCTGCCCCTGAAGATCCTAATTACATCAAAGGGCAGCTCCCTTTGGATTCTTTGGTTGTTTCCAATGCCAGGAAACGCGCCAACTCCCAAACCACAGGAGATACACCACCTCCTGACAAAGAATCCAAACTGTTAGAAGCCTCTGGCAAAAGAGTAGCATCACAAGCCGCTAATCATTGGTGTACTGCCAACACCCAAGCCCTACTAGCACGCTATGACAGGGCCCACTACGACCAGTTAGAGAATCTATTACATCTTCCAGAGCAATATAAAACCCAAGCAAATGACCCTATCCAGGAGGGAAAACTTATTTCAAATGCGGCAATTAAATGTGCTCCTTAGACGACATGCGTGGACGCATTTCAGGCTTTAAGCCAGAGGTACAAACTACCATACTTAGCCATTCAACCAGGAACAGCTATTTGGGCCAGCAGTAGACACTGCCCTTGAAAAAATGAAGAAGGACACAGAGACGGCTAAGTCCATGGGAGCATTACAGTCTCCACAACCACGTGGATCCTTTCGGCGCTCCTTCTACAGAGGAGCCTCCAAAAATATGGGAACGGACACCTCCTCTACATTCAAAGCCGCTACACAAACATCCCCCAGTAGAGGATATTTTAGAGGCGGATTCAGAGGAAACAACAAGGGTCGAGGTAATAACAATACTCGTACCTCCCCTGCCACAAAACAGTGACTTTCCTCCACTCCCCCCAGACCATTCCACTCCAGTTGGGGGAAGACTCAAACAGTTCCTACCTGTCTGGAACTCCATCAGAACAGACAAGTGGGTAAGACAAATTATCCAGTATGGTTACTGCCTGGAACTCACAACTACCCCCCCCACACATACCACCCAAACAGCGTTCGATGTCACCAGACCATCTTACGCTCCTCAAACAAGAGGTTCTCTCATTGCATCAAAAACACGCAATAGAACCAGTTCCCTTAGAACATCAGGGTACAGGGGTATACTCACTCTACTTCCTAATCCCCAAAAAGGACGGGACTCTAAGACCAATACTCGACCTCAGACCCCTAAATCAGTATATAAACTCAGATCATTTCCATATGATCACTCTTCAACAAGTGCTCCCACTACTGCAACAAGGCGAATTCCTTGCCACACTAGATCTCAAGGACGCCTACTTCCACATTCCCATACATCCTACCCACAGGAAGTATCTAAGGTTTGTGGTGGACGGACAACACTACCAGTTTACAGTCCTTCCATTCGGGGTAACAACTGCGCCCAGGGTATTCACAAAATGTCTGGCAGTAGTAGCAGCACATCTCAGAAGACAACAAATTCATGTCTTCCCGTATCTAGACGACTGGCTAATAAAAGCCAAGTCATTCAACAAATGTGTTCTATACACTCGCCAAACCATCCAAATCTTACACAACTTGGGATTCACAATAAACTATCCCAAATCTCATCTCCAACCCTCTCACATACATCAGTATCTAGGAGCCACCATAAACACCTCCACAGCCCTAGCATATCCCAGCCCAGCCAGAATAGCCAATATACAAGCTCTTATCACGAAATTTCAAATCCAACACTCTCTTCCAGCAAGAGTGTTCATGCAACTCATAGGCATGATGGCGTCATGCATCTTCCACAGATCGTGCTGACAACGGATGCATCACTCACAGGATGGGGAACCCATCTCCTCAGACACACCACTCAGGGCAAATGGACCACTCAACAGAAAGTGCTCCATATCAATTACCTGGAACTGGTAGCAGTGTTCCTAGCACTAAAATCATCTCCAGAACAAAACTGTCCTCATCCGCACAGAAAACATGACAACCATGTATTACATACAAAAACAAGGATGCACGCATTCCCTCCAGCTGTCCCAGCTCGCACAGAACATTTGGAGATGGGCCATTCCTCAGAACATATACCTGCTTGCAGAACACCTTCCAGGGGTTCACAATCAAATTGCCGATCTGTTAAGTCGACAAACACAACAGATCCACGAATGGGAACTACATCCCCAGGTCCTACTGCCCTTTTTCCAACAATGGGGCCAACCCGACATAGATCTGTTCGTCACACACGAAAACGCAAAATGCCCAACCTTCGCCGCCAGGTTTCCCCACCCGGAGTCAAAGGGCAATGCGATATGGATGAACTGGTCAAGCAGATTTGCGTACGCTTTTCCGCCTCTCCCACTCATTCCGTTAGTGGTACGCAAGCTAAGGCAACAGTCTCTCAAACTGATCCTAGTAGCTCCCACATGGGCACGCCATCAGTGGTTCCCAACACTACTGGAACTCTCGCTAGTTCCACACCAAAAACTGCGTCTCTCCCCGTCCTTATTAACACAGAACCATGGAGAAATCAGACACCCAGATCCAAGTCAACTGAATCTGGCGATCTGGCTCCTGAAGTCCTAGAGTTCGGTCACCTCAACCTGCCACCAGACTTGATGAATATTATAAAAGAGGCCAGAAGACCTACCACTAGGGCTTGCTATGCTGCAAAATGGAAAAGATTTGCCATTTACTGCACTAACAATCATTTAAATCCACTGGATGCATCCATCCAGGACATCATTTGCTACTTACTACACTTGCAAAGATGTAATTTGGCATACTCATCCATACGTCTCCACCTAGCAGCATTAGCAGCCTACTTACAAAATCGACAACACTTGTCACTCTTTAGAGTACCTGCGATCAAAGCCTTCATGGAAGGACTCAAAAGGATTATTCCTCCCAGATTACCACCCTCTCCAGTGTGGAATCTAAACATTGTTCTTACCAGGCTCATGGGACCCCCATTTGAACCTCTGCATAAATGCGAACTACAGTTCCTCACATGGAAAGTGGCTTTCCTTATCGCTATCACATCCCTCAGACGGGTAAGTGAAATCCAGGCTTTAACCATACTAGAACCATTCTTACAATTACACCGTAACAAAGTGGTTCTTAGGACAAATCCGAAATTCCTTCGAAAAGTCATATCTCCATTCTATCCTTAACCAATCAGTAGAGTTACCAGTGTTCTTCCCAAATCCAGACTCGGTAGCTGAAAGAGCTCTTCATACCTTAGACGTTAAAAGAGCCCTTCTTTACTACATTGACAGAACCAAATCATTCCGCCAAAAAAAACCCAATTGTTTGTTGCTTTCTCTCCACCACATAAAGGCAACCCCATTTCCAAATCTGGGATAGCTAGGTGGATAGTTAAGTGTATCCAAATATGCTACCACAAGGCTAAACGCACACCAACGGTTCCCCCTAGAGTGCATTCCACACGCAAAATAGGGGCTTCCATGGCATTCTTAGGAAACATTCCCTTAGAAGATATTTGTAGGGCAGCCACATGGTCTACAACACACACCTTCACTAAACACTATTGTGTTGACGTGCAAGCAAAGCAACAAGCTTCTGTGGGACAGGCAGTCCTTAAAACTTTATTTCAAACTGCTGCAACTGATACAGGTGACGACTGCTAGGGGAGATACTGCTATATAGTCTATCCTAATGTGTGATCTGCAGCTCATATGCCTCAAACGGAATATGCTACTTACCAGTATGCATCTGTTCTTGGCATGTAGAGCTGCAGAGCCACACACGCCCACCCACCTCCCCGGGACCTGTATCTGTTCCAGAATTGTCTTACTTAGACATCACACATGGACATCTCTCTCTTTTCTACAAACTCCATTTCCCATCATGGCGAAAAACAATCTAACGATGGAGTTGATGCCCATGCGCACTGTCATCCAAGGGAGGAGTCCCCTAACTCATGACCACAAAGACTTCTTCCGAAGACAACAACAAGCTGCAAGCATCCGAGCCCAACACCAGATGGCGATCTACTATCCTAGTGTGTGGCTCTGCAGCTCTACATGCCAAGAACAGATGCATACTGGTAAGTAGCATATTCCTTTCTTAAAAATCTGCCATGGATCCGACCTGCCAGGACTGACTTTGGAGAATCCTGGTCTAGGTTTTGGAACAATAGTTGATGATTAAAACATTAGAAAAACTGTCCCTTTGACAGGTGACTGAAAAGACTGGTCATTGAGTTGTCCTATAAAATTGAGTGAAAGCATGTTCAGGAGAGTTGATGGCTGATGACAGTAGTCTCTCCCTCCATAATACTTTTAATGGATGCTCGAAAATGCTAACAGCCTCGTCTTAGGAGTCTTGGATTTTAAACAGTAAACTATGTGGTAAGGAAAAGACTTGGACAAGGTAGCCTGGCTCATTAGAGCATTTTAAGGACTCGCGCTTTGTGCTCTGCAGCGAAGGCGCTTCGCGCTTGTATTTTAAACTACCTAGTTTAGTATTTACGTTTTGATTTAATTTGTTTTTCCTTGTTCTTAATATAGGGCATCCTCCCTCCTCCCTCTTACCTGCATTTAAATTTGTTGTTTCACCGCTGTTTTAGCGGGTCCGGTCCTGGTGGTGGCTGTCAGTAGGGGGATTAGGCAGCCATTTTGGAGTGGTGTTTGGGACGTGTGGGGCCGCCATTTTGAGCGGTCTAGCGGTCTTCTCCACACGCTGACACCCTATTTAAACCAGTCCTTCAAGCGCGCAGCGGTTACGCGCAGTGGGGACGCTTTCTCTGTGCCTGAGTCGTGCCAGAGTCCTGCCCGTCTGCGCTCGTCCGTGCCGAGTCAGGGCTAAGGCAGGGCAGGGATCTTTGGTTTCTCGGTATTGCTTTTGGATTGTTTATTACGAATGTATTCTAGATCAGAACTGCTTACTTTTTGCGATTCTGACCCTGCATCTCTACTTCGTTACATCCTCTATCCGGCCCTTTTCAGTGCCCTAAGTGTGCTTTTAAACTCCCTCTCCCCGCCCCTATTTCCGCTTACAGGCCAGCCTCCTTGGGATGCTCTGATAGCGTTGTTCCTCCGCAGTCTAATTCTCAGGTCCCTAATGATGTTAAGATTTGTCACCTCAATGTGAGGTCGCTGGTTAGACATCATTTGGGTGTCCATAATTTACTTACGGTGGAAGCTCCTGATGTTCTTTTTATGTCAGAGACATGGCTGCATGAGGAAGCTTTTGCAGCGGTTAATTTGGCTCTCCCCTCTGAGTATGCGATTTTTACTCATAATCGTAACTCGAGAGGTGGTGGAATTGCGGCTGCTGTAAAATCCTGCTATTCATGTACTTGGAAGGCCTTAGACATTGCAGGTTGCGAAAGTGTTCACTTTCGTATCTCTATTAGTCCTCATTTTACTTTTTCGGGGCTACTTATCTACCGACCTCCGGGCCCGGATGCTGCCTTTAGGTCAGCTCTTCCTGAAGTTGTGAGCGCATTAGCCTTAGGGGCTGCCAATTTTAGTATTATTGGCGATTTAAATCTTCATTTTGATGCTCCTCTTTCTTCCATGGTCAGCAGCACCATTGCTGATCTGGAGGCTCTCCAGCTATTTCAGCTGGTTGAGCATTGCACTCATGTTGGTGGACATATTTTGGACCCTATCTTTACCAACTTCACTTCGGCTAAAGTGCTGTCTCCCAGGCCGATGGCCTGGACTGATCACTATCTCATAGAGTTGCATCTTACAATTGAGGATTTCCCTCATAGAGCAATTGCGCCTGTGTCCTTTCGACGCCCATGGAAAAAACTAAAGCTTGCAGATTTTCATCGGCTTCTTGGGCTCTATCCGCTTGGCCCTTTTTCCGATGTTGAGTCGGGCTATGATCTTTTTTGTAGCTGGCTGACTAGAGCCTTAGACTGTCTGATCCCAATTGCCGAGAGTAAATGTCGTCGTGCTGAACCTAGCCCATGGTATGATGATTCACTCCGGCTCCTAAAAAAATCATGTAAACAAGCTGAAAGAGCCTGGCGTAAGTCATATCTGCCTGCTAGGAAAAAGCTGTATCTTGTTAAGATCAAGAAGTAACATAGAGCGGTATGTCAAGCTCGGGCCGCTTATTACTCTCCTGAATTTAACATCAGCACCAATCCCACTAAATTAATATTTAAGGTGCTTAAGGATCTTACAGCCAGTAGAGCCCCAGGCGCTGAGATCTGCTCTGTTTCACATTGTGAGGACTTGGCCGTCTTCTTTGTTGAAAAGGTGGAGGCTATTTACCGCTCTTTGCCTGGCTCGTCTGTACCTCAGGAGAAGCTGAAATCCAGCCCGAAGACCCTTATGTCTTTGTGCTCTCTCCCAGAGCTATCAATGGAGGAGTTTAACAGAATTGTGGCGAAAGTCAAATCAGGCTCGCCAATGGACCCTCTTCGACCTGCCCAATTTAGAGAATCTGCGTCACTGTGTCTCCCTCCTCTACGTGACCTCGTCAATCTATCTCTGACGTCAGGTTCTGTTCCTGGCAGCTGGAAACAGGCCCAGGTGATGCCTATTTTAAAAAAACCTGCCCTGGATCCATTAAAGCTGGAGAACTACCGTCCCATATCTCTTCTTCCGTGGGTGG
The DNA here is from genome assembly GCF_964204655.1 of Triturus cristatus. Classification (NCBI taxonomy): domain Eukaryota; kingdom Metazoa; phylum Chordata; class Amphibia; order Caudata; family Salamandridae; genus Triturus; species Triturus cristatus. The sequence goes on from NC_140580.1 coordinate 127,284,909, forward strand.
CAAAGTTGACCGAGGCCCATGTCAACGCTATCCTTTCCACTCATCTCCACTCTGCTAATATTTTAGATCCTTCACAGAACGGCTTTCGATCTGGCCATAGTACTGAGACTGCGCTGCTTTCAATGGTCGATCATCTACGTACTCTGGTCGACTCCGGTCAAACGGCGGCTTTGGTGCTTTTGGATCTCAGCGCCGCGTTCGACACCGTCTCCCACGCCATTTTATTAAATCGTCTGGTTGAGGCTGGTGTCGACAACATGGCTCTTGAATGGTTTCGATCGTTTCTATCTGGTCGTACTTTTAGGGTTGTCACTCCTCCTTTCCAATCTAAACCCTATCCTATTGCACAAGGCGTTCCACAGGGGTCGGCTCTCAGCCCCACACTTTTCAATCTCTATGTGCAGCCGCTGTCTGCTGTCGCCAAGCGTTGGAACCTGACTATGGTGTCCTACGCTGACGACACGCAGCTGGCGGTTGCAATAAGTGGGGCATCCGACCTTGAGGCTGCTAAGTTTCATGAGGGAATTAGCTCAGTGGCCCGTGGATGACTGATAACTGCCTACAATTGAATGCCAAAAAAACTGAGGTTCTCATTGTTGGCAGGCAGAGTCATCTTTGGGGCGGTCATTGGTGGCCGTCTGAGCTTGGCCCAACTCCTCTTCCTGTCACCGAGGTAAAAAATCTAGGGGTTTGGCTGCATTCAAAACTCAGTTTTGTCTCCCACACGAAGAAAACCGCTGCCATGTGTTTTGGGACTCTTCGTAGACTTAGACCCATTCTCTAATTTTTTGATGCTCCAACCAGACAGCTTATTGTACAAGCCACAATCTTGTCTAGGTTGGATTATGCAAGTTCTCTTTTGCTGGGAGCCAACGTGGCCGAACTTTCCAGACTCCAACGTGTTCAAAACGCTGCCGCCAGGGCTCTGGTTGGTTTGCCGAGATTTTGTTCGGCCAAAAAAACTATCCATAAACTTCATTGGCTCCCCGTTGTTCAGAGGATTCAGTTCAAATCTCTTTGTCTTTCGTTTAAAATCTTGAAGCATTCTTCTCCCCAGATATTGGATCATTTTATTTTACCGTATGTACCTCCACGGTCTCTAAGATCTTCAGGGCTTCACCTGGTCACAGTTTCGCGTTTTAAGAGGGCCAGAGCCGGTGGCCGCTCTTTTAGAGTACTTGCTGCTAGGCTATGGAACTCTCTTCCTGTTCATATCCGTGCCATTGATGAACTGATAGTCTTCAGGAAGGCCATCAAAACCTTCCTCTTTCCTTTGGACTTGTAAGAGCTGTTATGGCCGTGTTCCCTGATACTGCTTGTTGTCCGGTTTCTTTTGTCCATTATAGCGCCGGGACGCCCCTTTGCTGGGGCAGCTGTGCGCTCTACAAATCCGGATAACATAACATAACATAACACTTGGCATCATTGTAAGTCAGGGGACACGAGCAAGGGACGTTTCTGGGCTATTCATGTTAACTCAAACCATTTGATTCCAGAAGCTAAAAATGTTTTAGGGATCTGCTTTTTTTGTGTCTGGCCTGCATTGAGTAAGCAGAGGTTTCAAAATTAGGCTGGCATTAAAGGCCACATTGCAGACGCTCTAAATAGCTGATCACAAAAGTGGTACTTAGTTACACCTCGCAGAAAACATCTAATCTAAGGAACAGCTCATAACTACTCTTAAGTTTAGCTAAACGTTATTTCTTTTGAAATGGAAGACTCCAAAATAAACCCTTGTTTCCATTTGACCTACATTCACAACCATATTCTCACCTGCACGAACAGAAGGTCATTACCATCTCGACTGGATGCATGTTTGAATGATGTTTAGACACTGGATTGGTAACTAAAGGAAGCTGGCTCTTCCTATACAAACAAGTATGCAATATGCATTTCATGTTTATAATAAGGATTACCAAGATTTCTTCAAAAATGAAAAGTAAAGGCACCTTGTATATGATAAAATACGGCATAAAAATGATTTTTATTACCTATATCCTTTAATGTGTTCCCCATGTCCAGAGAATCTGGAAACAGGGAAAACTGGAACCTGTAATTATGCTTTTTAAATTAAAATTAGACGCTCCGATGGTACAATATTTGTTTTTGGATTCTTCTAAAATAATGCTTGCACTGCAAGTTTGCTTGAGCGCCACTCAAAAGCTCGGAAGAAAAACAGACGTACTAAGAAAAATTTGCAAAGTATATGGGTCTCAATGGTTTTCCTGATGTCATAGAACATTGCTTATTTTATGTTCAGGTGTAACTGATTGCAGCGATTAGTAATACTTCATGGAACAGGAGGACTTGAAGGGCGCAAACAAGAGTAATATAGGTCGACCTAGATTTTCGAAAGCATATGTGAAGTTAGTTTTTTATTTTTTTTGAAAATATTTTTGAGTATCACATATGATTCACAATTACATAGTACTAGTAGTAAGGTTGTTGAAAGCCTTACCAAAAGGCCTTTGGAAGACATCATGTTCATTTGTTGTACCCCAACAATCGAAGAGTACCAGCAGCTCACAAAGAATACAACATGTCTTATAGTAGAAATGAGCAAACTGCTAACCCAGGCAGCTAGGAACGATTCCAATAAATGCAATCTATTGCAATACCCATTTCTCCCCCCACCCACAATAACCCTCACCCACCCTATCCCAACAAAACCACTAACGTAAGTGCCGCTTTATGACAAACTCACCCCGCCGATGTATCAGCGTCCGGTGTGCGCCATGCCGAAGAACCCCAACAAGGGGCCTGTATGGGGGGGGGGAAGGAGGGAGGAGGGGGGGGGGGAACAAGGAGTAGATTAAGAGGAAGATAAGACAAGAGGGTACGAGGGAGGGGGAGAATATGAAACCCAGCCAGGGAGAGGGGAGTATTAGGAAGGCACCCAGGCAGGATACGGGCCAACATGAGTTCATTAGCTCCTACCCGTCTGCCCCACTCTCGCCAGATTGCGATACTGCGGGATCCAATTCCTCCATGGCCTTGAATTGTTCTACTAGATGTGCCCAGTCCAGCGAAAGCGGTCGTTTCCTCTGACCCCTATATTCATCTTGGTATAAGGCCTCCCGTTCCGCCACCGCCCACCTGCCCACCTCCTCACGCCAGGCGACTACTCGCGGCGCTTGGGTAGACTTCCAGCGTTTTGTTATCATACGTTTTGCCAATATCAGAGCCAACCCTACAAATATGCGTATCAACTTTGCTTTTTATTGGGAGGGGGAATAGCCCTAATAGACAGGCCTCGATGGTGTCCCATGGAGTACGCCCCGTCAACTCCGCCAGCTCTCGAACAACCTCCGACCGAAACCCCCGCAGCCGTGGACAGCGCCATATCATATGAATGAAATCAGCGTCAGGTGTCTGACATCGCGGACACGCCGCGGATGCCGTGGGGTACATCTTACGTATTGTCGCTGATGCAATGTATGGAGGATAAACAACTGGATCGCTTTTAAGTGGCAATTCCGTGAGACTCTTCGGGGATGCTCTATCATTTGTGTCCATTCCCTATCATCCAAATTCCGCCCCAAGGTCAATTCCCATTGCTGCCGGAGATGTAGCAATGAAACATACAGATGCCATCTCAAGCCACGATAATGCCATCGCACCAGGTATCGGCCGTGCCCCATAATGTGTAAGGACCTCAACAGTTGGAAAGTTGGGGGTTCTACCCGATCCGTGTACCAGTGGGTGGGGATGAAATGCACTATGGTCGCATGCGTGAGGAATAACGTGTCCGGCACCGAATTAGCACGTGTGAACTCGTCGTGCTGCATCAGCTGGCCCTCGAGAAAGAAATCCCCAATTGTCTCTACCCCCTCCTGAGTACATCCCTGCAGTTGATGCAGTGCTAATACACCACTCCTAGTCGGCAAACCACACAAGGGAACATTCGGGGCGTATGGCGATGGTAATTTAGCCATCCGTTTTGCCTGTGTCCAGTACTTCAACGCAACTTGCAACAAGTAAGGAGGATCACGCAACTTCTGTGTACCTGGACATAATTGTGATTGAAGAAGCCCTCGTTTTAACAATTCCGGGGTGTACCCAATTTCGAATAAGTTCTTACCCGCCAACCAATATGCCAGCCACTGTAATTGTCCCGCTACGCAGTAGGACTTAAAATCCGGCGCCCCCATGCCTCCTACAGTGGTGGGCAGTTGTAATTTAGCCAGCGCCAATCGATGCCTGCCCGTCCCCCATACCAAGGACAATAATAACGTATTTAGCACTTTAAAAATCCAGGCTGGCAGGACCACTGGTAGATTCACAAAGTAATAAAGGAAGCGGGGCAACATGACCATTTTCGACACTGCCACTCGGCCTGCCACGTCAATGGCAATGAAGTCCATAAGGCTATCTGGAAGCGCAACGAGTTAATGGCACGAACTACGTTACCATCGATGGTATCAGCATCTGATCTATAAATTTGAATCCCCAGGTATTTAAAGGTAATAGGCTCAATTCTAAAATGCAAGTCACCAAATTGGAGTGTAGAGGTTGCCACAGTATTATAAAAGGCGAAGGCTACCGATTTTGTAGCGTTAAGGCCCAGACCCGATATGTCCCCAAATTTAGAAAAGGTAGCAGCTATTAAGTGTTTATCCACCCCCAAGTCACGAAAATATAATAGCATGTCATCCGCTTATAAAGATACGGAATGAACCTCCCCACGGAGCGGAATGCCATATGGGACCATAGTCTGTCGCAGATGCTGCGCCAACGGCTCAAGAGCCAACACAAATAACATGGGGGATAAGGGGCAGCCCTGACGTGTGCCCTGGGATATTGAATACGAGGAAGAGATGACCTGTCCCGTCTTAGCACGTGCCGTGGGTTCAGTATATAACCATTTAATCCATGTACAATAGGATTGGGGCAGGCCAAATTTAGATAACACCGCCCACATATACGACCAACTAAGGGTATCAAAAGCTTGGCGCACGTCCAATGACAAGCAGCCAGCTAGTGGGGAAGAGACCGACACCGCGTGCATCAAAGCATGCAGTCGGCGGATATTCAAAGAGGTACTGCGGTGGGGTATGAATCCACATTGGTCCGTGTGGATTAAACGGGACAGGTGTGTAAGGAGCCGCGATGCCAGGACCTTACTGAGTATCTTATATTCTGTGTTCAGAATAGAGAGGGGTCTGTAGGACAGAAGATCAGTCGGTTCCTTGTCCGGTTTCAACAATGACGTAACGATCGCCTCCTTGGTTGTAGGAGGCAGCGCCCCATTCTCCAGGGAGGTAGTATAGAGTTGCAACAACCTCGGAGCCAATTTATCTGCAAAGGTGGAGTAAAACTCCACTGGACGGCCATCCGAATCAGGCGTCTTATTACGGGCCAGTGCTTTTACCGCCATTTGGATTTCCGCTGCTGTAAGCGGAGCAGCCAGCTCTTCGGCCACTATATCTGAGACCGTAGGAAGCTGAACCTCCGACAGAAAGGCAAGGGTGGGACCCGAAACATCTACACCCGGGGTCGCATATAAAGGAACCTAGTATTCTTGAAACGCCGCATTAATCTCCCCCTGGGATGTAACCAAAACATTATGAACCGTGTTCACTTCCAGTACCGGAGTAGGGCGCACTGTCGGTTGGATCAATCGTGCCAGTAAGGTACCCGCCCTATCTGCCTTAGAGTGCGTGCGCTGTGTATAATCAGCTAAGTCCAACAGGCATAGGCGCTCTAACAACTCCGCATATTTAATCCTAGCCGACTGCAATGGTTCCGCACTGTCCTCGCCACCCTGGGCCGCTACCTCCAGAGCCTGCAGCTTCCCCTCCAGGTCAGTGATGTCCCTGATCGTTTCCCTGCGAGACCCCGCCAGAGTCCCCATGGCAACCCCGCGTATCGTCACCTTGTAGCCCTCCCATTCAATAGCCCTGGACGAGGCCGAACCTTCATTTTCAACAAAAAATGTGTCCACAGCTGTAGACCAAGCCGCCCGATAGACTTGAACTTCGAGTTGTAGAGGCTGCATCCTCCATACTGGAATAGGAGCCGGGGAAGGGCCCCAGGCCAGTCGCATTTCAAGCGGATTGTGATCGGATATTGTCTTGCCCAGAAAATGCGTTATAGCTGAGGCGAGCTCAGGAGAACAAAGAAAATGATCCAACCGTGTGTGTAATTTATGGGGGTAAGAATAAAAAGAATATTCCCTCATATTCGCATGTAGTGCCCTCCAGATGTCTAATAAACCCCAACCCCGCACCCAGCGGGTCAAGGCTGCCGCCTGCGCTCTCGCTGCCGTGTTAAGTAAAGGAGGATGGGAACGATCCAAGCCAATATCAAATACTGCATTTAAATCACCACCCAGGAGCCACGGAACATGGGACCAGCCAGCAAGCGCCCAGGACACCCGCGCAAAGAATACTTCATGGGTCTATATTGGGTGCATAGAGGGACCCCAGCACAACCTGTCTTCCATCTAACGCACCCAGCAGAAGGACAAACCGGCCTTGTTCATCCACTTTACATTCAGTTAGAGAGAAGGGAAACCCCGCCCTAATCCAGATGGCAGCCACCCGGGAAAAGGCTGAGTATGCTGTTGCGTAAAATTGACCACGCCATCGCCGGTGTAGCTTCGCGGTTTCAGTGGGGAGTAAATGCGTCTCTTGAAAACAAATGATGTGGGCTTTACAGCGATGCAATTGGGCAGCTATTCTATGACGCTTAGCCATGGAACCCATGCCTCGCACATTCCACGAAACCATAGTATAAGAATTAACAGCAGGCATCATCAGATAAAATAAAGGACCCCCCAGGATCCCGGCCCCACCCACCCAATTCCACCCACACCCCCCGGATCTTCAGACCATGCGGCATAACTACAACAAATTTAACAAAATCCCAATACTGGGTCCAACGCCCAAACATCGTTCGACCAAACCATGCAAACAACACAAGTGCACTACACAGACAACCAATGCTACCGCCTTTGGGGGGAGGTCGCTAACACCTTTACCAGTTGCGTAATAGCAGTAAGGCACACATATGAGAGCCCAGTACGGGGTCCGGGCCAGGGACTCACTTATCTGTTCCCTCTTGTCATAACGGTGGTCACGGTCTATGATGCGTTGCCCTACAGGCAGGGCACATGTATCGCACAATGACTCTTGTGTCCAGACTGGGAGACAACAATAGACTAAACCTAGTATACAAGGTCTAAGACATGTAATTAAGAATCTGCTGAGGCTAGAGGATCATTGCTGAGCCGCGAGGCAGCAGAAGGAAACAATGCAATGCTGCCATCAGAGTCAGTGTCTGTATGCAAACCCTCAGACTGGCTAGTGCTGATGACAGGACGAGAAGTACGCAAAGAGGAGGCAGCACGGAGGGACCCCGCCTGCCTTCCAGTATCTGTTGGTGATCCAAGGCGTCAGAGATCGAACTTTGTGTGTGAAGACCCTTCTTACGCCTGCGAGGTGGGCCTCGTGATTTGGGCAATGAGGAGTCCATGCGCCTCATGGGGTGTACATCGGGAAATGTGTTGTCTAGCCACTCCCACGTGCTGTCAGGGGTATCGAAAAACAAGGATCGCTGTTCTTATAGGATTTTCAGTTTGGCAGGAAACAATAACGCGAAGGACAGGCCCGCCGCTCGAGCCCTTACCTTCACTTCCATGAAGGAAAATCTTTTACGTTGAACTGCCAGAGTGTAATCCGGAAAGATTGAAACCTTGGTATTCTCGATCTGCAGAGGGCCACTCTCCCGTACCGCCCGAAGTAGATGGTCCCGATCCCTATAATTTAAAATCCTGGCCAGGATAGGACGTGGGTTAGCTCCAGGTATTGGGCGACGAGCTGGGGGAGGAAACCCACAGCCGAGATTAACTCCGCGCTTACTCACAGCGCCGTCCACGATCTTCCCACTGTAGTGAAGGGGGGTGAGGGTGCAGCAACACAGCAGTCCTCCTCTCGCCCTCGATCTGCCACGGCCAGAAAGCGGCCCCGAGATCCGGCAAGGGACCCCTTCAGTTCCGCTGTGCTGTCCAATCACCCGGGGCCCCTTCAGAGGAACTCCTCCCCGCGTCAGTCGCCGCAGCTCCTGGTCGTACCTGTAGCACCCCTCGCAGCAGGTCGCAGCCAGGGCCCTCCGCTCTCCAGCACCCCCCGGGCAGAGCGCCACTCACGAGGAATCCGCATTGATGGCCATATCCAGGCCCAAAGCTGGGGTCTCGCGTGGGTGCCGCCCGGCAAAAGCAGCCCCCGCAGCTCCGCCTGGCCTCAGGAAAGTCTGCCGCTTCCCGGCTCCCAGTAGGCCCCGGGAGGGCCAGAAGACGTCACAGGCAGAGAGGCCGTCCTCCGGGGAACCGAACCGCCGGAAAACTCCGACCAGGCTGCTCTGCCGACTTAGCACGCCAGCCGCTCCCAGTTCACCGCTGGACAAGGTGGGGATCGCCGGATAAAGTAATGGATAGATTGCCCCGGCCCGGAGCTCGTCGCTTGTGCGACCGCCATCTTGGGCTGCAGACCACGCCCCATCATATGTGAAGTTATAGTTAACAAAGTATGACATGATGTGCTACTGATGGGTCTGAGTTACAACCCTATCTACCCTATAATATAGTATTGTTAAAACAACAAAGGCAATGTGTAAAGTATTTAAGCAGAGCAAGCACAGTAGAAAGTCACACTTAAAGATAAAGGTATGAGTAAAATAAGACCAAAACAGTAAAAATGCAATAAGGGAAATGGGAGATATGAATTTTATGAGTTTTTAAAGGGTTAAGTGAAAACAATGCTAAAGACCACAAGACACCAATGATAGTCCATGGAAACAGATAGATAGAGTCCTGGTCGGATACAAGTGGATTGGTCCTGGTGTAAGTCAGGAAGCCAAAACGTTTTTAAGACCCAATGCAGATAGGCACTCACCCAGGTGTGGCAGGGTAATGAGCAGTCCTCTCATCTGGAAAGTGTGAGTGGAGACCAAGCTGATGTCGGGTGTCTAACCCACTGATTCGCACCAGATCCTCAAACCAGGTGTCCTCAGAATCATCCAGTGGGTGGCGATATTAATCAGGATCGCCACACCCCTCCCATTCGTCCCCTGTTCTGGGCCTGTCAAAGACAAAAGGCCCTGGCTCCAACCCGGAAGTCATGGTTCTAGAACACGCCGGTCCTGCTCCCTGTCGAAGTCGAGGATGATTGGGATGGCGTCCTTGTTGGGCACCTGGGGCGTCTGTATGGAAGAGGGCGCTGAATGTCTTGGTTTTGTGTGAGACAGACTGTGAGGCTGCTGGGCCTCACGCCTCCTGCATCCTGCTAGTAATGCATGTCCGCTGCGATATGTGGGCTTTGCGGTGAGACTTGAAGTTCCAGTGGGTGCAGCATCTGGGCAATCTCTCCAATGTGGTCCAGATTTCGGAGGGCAAAAGACCTGCAGTGGTGGCTGACGAACCGTGATTGTGTCAGTGGCAGACCCCTCTCCCTTCCCCAGCCAGAATTGACTGTAGTGACAGATGTGTCACTTCTGGAATGGGGCAGCCATCTGGGCAAGTGGAGATGAGAGGACTCTGGTGTCGATAGAGTACGGACTCCACATAAACTTGTTAGAGCTTTAGAGGATTCACTTGGCATTTAAGGCCTTTCTACCCTCCATCAAGGGAAGGTTTGTACAGGTGTTTTCAAACCCATCGCCATGTCGTGCTGCAACAAGCAGGGAGGTGTGGGTTCATGTATTCTTTGTCACAGTCAAGTTTCTAAGTCTTCTCTCGCTCAAAGATTCTTTTTTATTGAACTCCTGCTCCTGTATGTCTTCCTTCCAGTAGCCCTCCTGCTTAGAGTTCACAAGGTGATAAGGAACGACCAAGCTCAAGTTATTCTTGTGGCTCTGGATTGTGCACAGAGAGTCTGGTATCCTGAGCTGTTAGGCATGAGCATTGGTTATCCGGTCAAGCTGCCTCTTCGGGAGCATCTTCTGTCTCAGCAACAGGGAAGTATTCTGTACCTTAACCTGCACGCCCACTGCCTTCATGCATGGACATTGAGCAGTGATAGTTGACCACCTTTGACCTTCCTCCTGAAGTCTGTAATGTTATTCTGGTAGCCAGTGTCCCTCCACCAAAATTATATAGGTCTGCCACTGGGACAAATTTGAAGCATGATGTGTATCGAAAAGCATTAATCCCCAATTTGATCCTCTTTCTCAGGTGTTATTTGTTTTCTTTGACCCAGCAGGGCTGTGCTCTAAGCAAAGTTAAGGGCTATCTTTCAGCCGTTTATGCATTTGTGCGGTTCCAGAACCAACCTTCTTTGTCACCCTTTGTGTCAAGATTTCGCAAAAATGTCCTCCAAGTCCATTCGTCATGCCCAAATGGGATTTGAACTTGGTCCCCACTTTTGTGATGTGCGCACCCTTTGAGCTGTTGCACAACTGCCCTCTTTGGTTATTCACCATCAAATCCTCTTTACCGGTGGCCATTACATCGCCAGGAGGGTCAACGAGTTACAGGCTCGCACGGTGCACCCTCAATATAGTACTTTCTAACTGGTGCTCCAGACATGTGCCTCCTTCCTTCGGAAAGTAGTCACTGCTTTTCGCATAAGCCAGACCATCACCCTACCTACCTTTTTACCCTGACTCATCCTTATAAGGAAGAGGAGAGATTCCACCATCTGGATCCAAAAAGAGCGTTGTCGTTCTACCTTGACCTCATAAAAGCATTCTGGATGGACAACTAACTCCTCGTAGTGTACATTGAGGCCAGCAAAGGGAAGGTTGTGCAGATAGTGCTCTGCATAAAGATCTTCTGTGCATTGGCCAATCGCTCACTCATTCTACCAGAGCCACAGCTGCGAACACTGCGTTAGCTTGTGGAGTTTCAGTCCTGGATATCAGTCAAGCTGCAACGTGGGCTTCAATGCACAGATTCACTAAGCACTACTGCATGGACAGTTAGGTCTGTCGGGATGGACATTTTGCCTGTTCGGTCCTGCCGGACTTTCTGGTCTAAGTTGGGATGGCAGACCCACCTCCTTTGAGGCATTGGTAGGGTATCTACTCTAAAGTAAGGAAACTGCTGCTAGAAGCCTTTATTAGATGAAGAAGTTACTTACCTTCTGTAATGCCTAATCTGATAGACTTTGTCTAGCCACAGATTCCTTACCAACCCTTCCATCCTCCACGCTCTGATTAAAGGATGACATTTCCCCTTACTATGGACGCTAGAAACTCCCACCAATGGTCACTCTTCATCGCCAGCTCCACGCTCGTAGTGTGGAAAGTTGCAAAAATGAACTGACATCAGTGCCCCAAGGTGGGGCTTACACCGGTACAGCGTATGTCTGTCACTCCTGGTGCGGACGGCGCAGAGCCGGTAGATGCCACCTATCGGTACGCAAAGGTACTGCTCTAAAATGTCCGTATCTGGATGACGCCTGGGTATAATTCTAAGATAAGAAATCTGCTGCTAGATACTCTGTCAGATAAGGAGGTACCGAAGGTAAGTAACTTGTTCATCTGTACTTCAACTCCAAATCTTAGATTTTGTATCCATGTTTCTGAACAGAAGTCTCTAGGAAATGCCCTGTTTTTAGGTACCGCCTGAGCCAGCGCATGCGCTGCTCTGCGAGACATTTAGTAAGCGGGGTTTTCAAAGTGCTACCCCATGCTTTTGGTGGCCTCAAGCTTGTGTGCACGCTAGTGTGCATGTGCGCACCCGCCAGCTTTCACCGTCCGAGGCGCCATCTGGACCGTGATCAGTTTCACTTTCGAGTTCCACTTTCGCGCGCGCGCACACAACTCCCGTTCCCGGCCGCACGTCTGCATTCCCGTTTTTTTTATCTCAAGGAGTGAAGCGGCATCGTAACAGTAGTCAATTTCAACCAACCAACTCTACCTCGGAACATGCTTCGCTGCCCCGCAGTTTACTCTTTCTCGAAATTCACAGCCCTACTGCATCAACTACAAAATAATTATCAGAAAGTGCATTCATGTTCTGTACAAGCAGATATCCTAACCATCTACCTTGAAGATGGAGACAGGAAGATCTGGAACCATATTAATTCTAACCACAGGAATTCACTAAAAAGTAACTCTTGGACATGGATTACAAGCTCTTTAAATGCCAACAGGCAGAGAAGAGGATCTAAAATACATTTTTAGCAAAATTATAGACATAGTTTCCTGGAATATGGCAAGGTTCGAATTTTCTAAATTATCTAATCTTAGATACTTCCCCAGCAATTGCCTGCCTTCAAGAGACTTGGGCCTCTAATAAGTTTGATAAAAAAAATACTACTTTGTCTTTGAAATAACATTAGAAAGCTTGAGATGCGGTCATGCAAAGAGAGGTTTAGCTCTTCTGATATCAGAGAAATTAAGTGGGACTTTGAAATAATCCCCTTACCCAGCAAAAATTTCCAGTGCATTAAGTTAAAAATCCCTAAGGAAAGTTCGACCTCTGCAGATACGTGATTCCTTTTTAATGTTTATGCTCCTCCTGGCTTGCAATTTAGCGCATTATTGGTAAATATCTTTGAGCTAGTAGAATCATTCACACACTCTGGAATCAATCCGTCATTCCTTCTTTTTTGGGACTTTAATGCGAAAATTCCCAACACCATGATAACAGCATCCAGAAGGAAAGACTTTAATGAACTCTGTTCCCTACCAAATCCTATTTTTCCAGGGTCCATAGAAGGCAATATGCAAGGGAAACTGACTTTAGAGTCAGTTAACGGAATAATCTTTAACTGCAGAACAGAAGGCAATATTTCAGCATCATAGAAGAATGGGAGTCCCCGGTCTGTCAATATTAGATTACGTATTAGTAGTCACGACTTATTTCAGAAATCACAGTACTCATTTTACACAAAGCCGTGATCCTGCAATAATGAAATAAAAAATCTAACTAAAGCTTCTATCTCCCTCCTCTTGGTCCTTATCACAAATGAATGGAGATTCTTTAATAGCCCACAAACTGGGCAGACTCATATAGAACACTCGCAGCTTGAATAAACTGAATACTATGAGCATTTCTCCGCAGCTGTTCCAATCTAATATGAAAATCAATCCAGTCCTAAATTTTGAACAGATCCTTACGGCAGATGTTAAAGCAATCCAGAAACTGGTTGCCCCGATAATTAATAAATCAAAACCGTCAAGAAATATGAATAACCCTATAGATGGTATGTCAAGACACATAACTTACCAGCCGGGTCTGGTGGCTCAGTGGACTAATGCATCCACTGCAGGGGCCTGTGTTCGACCTCATGGTTACAGGTTCAAATCCCGGCGGGTCCACTCAGCCTTTCTTCCATCTGAGGTCGATAAAATGAGTACCATTAAGTTGTATAACAATAAACATCTGTTGTTCAGCGCCAAGAAACCAATGGGTGAACGTGCGCTTTACAAATACACGTTCTGTTATTTTTATGTTATAAATAGATTAATTTGACTGCAATTCTTCGGTTTCCCAGCCCCTAGGAAAAAAAGGAATCTCCATCTTACAGAAAGAAAGTTAAAAACTGACCAGAAAAAGAGAAATTATGGCTAAAAACTGGGCTGACTTGAAGATGGCAGTTTGTCAAAAAAATAACCAGCAGTTCTGGCGCCTAATAACGAAAGCAACCGGAGCCCAAAAATCACAAACAGCATCTCCGGTCTCCCAAAATGAATGGGAACGGTATCTACTGGAGTGCTACAAAACAAATCTGGTCAACCTTTGTCAAAGTGACCTTTCTAATAGCAAGCGTATTCACGAAACAGATTGTCTGATAAGTGCCCCGACTGATGAACAAATTAAATCGTATATCAGGAGGGCGAAAGCCTCTGTTGCGATGGGATCTGATAAGATTCCTGTTACAATCCTTAAAAATAATCCTGAAGGATGGTGCAAGTTCTTGGCACCACTGTTCAGTCACAGCTATGAAACTGGTCGAATTCCAAAATCATGGACTAGGAGCATTTTTATTCCACTCTTAAAGAAGGGCTCATGCCTTTCTCCCAGTTACTACAGACAAATTGCTCTACCGGACTCAACTGGGAAAATCTTCGCTGCAAGTATCCTGGACCACCTGAAAGACTGTGCCTTTTCCAAGGGTGTGATTCCGATAGTCCAGGCAGGCATTCATCCTAAGCACTCAGTTATTGATAACATCGGACTTTTACAAACATTAATTGACCAACACATTACGATGAAATCCCAGATAGTCTATAGTTAATTTGTAGATTTCTCAACACCTTTTAATAGGTTCGACAAACCCACCCTATGGAGGAAATTGGAGAAAATGGGGATCCCTGACAGCTTATTAAGGCTAATCGAGGCATTGCAAACAGCAACGTGGTGTAGAGTCCAGATGGGGAGTGAAAATGGTCTAACTCGCAAGATACTCACTTTGATCGGCCTTAAGCAGGGCTGTCTGCTAGCCCCTATACTGTTATCCATATTTGTGAATGATTTACCTGAGTATTTAGTAGGAATAAAGTACTCCTTCTGCCCCACTGCCCCCCCAATAGCTTTTCACAAAATCCAGACCTTAATGTAGGCAGACGATGTGGTCCTATTTGACCGAACACCGATTGGCCTGCAACACAACTTAGACGCCCTTTTTAGCTATACTGAAGAATATTTACTGAAAGTAAATATCTCAAATACAACAGTGTTTGCCATTTAGGGGAAGGAAACATCATACCCACTTTAACTGGAAATTGGGAGAGGAAAGCAAAAAGTGTTTTTAGGGAGAATGTTCACACAGACGCTTGAAAATAATTCTCATCTTCGGCACTTAGAATTGAAGGCTACAGCCCATTCAAGTGCACTAAAGAGTTTTTACTCTTTCTCAGGATAGAGGCACTTCTACCCACTCTTGGAAATGTATCGAGCCAAAATTCGACATATGCATTAGAATACGTCCCAATAGATAAATGGCATTTCATGCATAAGTGCGAAGGGAAACTACTACGGAAAATAACGAATACTAGTCAGACTACCCTGGTCCAGGCACTTCCAACTAAAACTGTCCCTGATTAGTGCCTATACAATCGCCTTGCCCAACATAATCAGATGGGCATATAATATGATACACGCAGGTAAAGATACCTTGCAAACTATACTAAAGCTCGCAACCTTTGAGGTTGGATAGAGCAATTTTACTTTTAACAAAAATCTTATAGTAGCTTTATCTCACTTTGAATGCAAAATACCCCTCTTACAGTCTTGGACGCCGGACCATCTAAAACTATTATTAAAAATAAAATATGACACCATATCTTAGCTTTGTCCTAGATTCTGCTCACTGTTCTCAACTATCCCACTATAGATCCTATTTAGTGTCTCTTGAGTATAAGACCTACCAGCAGTATCTGAGATTTACACTGGATCACAGGGTTCAATGCTGTATTATCAGGCTATACTTGAGAATCTTGCCTTTAGACTCTCATACTAAGCACTGGGATAAAACACGTGCTTAAACAAGACTATGTAAGCTCTGTAGTGGAGGGGAACAAGACCTATCCCATGTGCTATACATCTGTCCAAATACATTGATAGTAGAAGTCTGGCATCGTTTTTTAAACCTCTTGTACTTTAGACACAAGGTATTTACTGTTAACAATGTGATCGTTATAATTAATTCTCCTCCTAATGAATTTGTTTGTTACAATCTGAATACCTTTTTTAAGTATTTATTATCAATGTTTTAGACAAACTGTATTTATTATTAAGTCTCATTTTTGTGTGTTCTCTGTATTCAACTGTAATTGTTGACCTTGTTAAAGGTCTAAATCAATTAATACAAACATACTTACTATAAAATGTTATTCACAAACTGCACTTCTAAAGTACTGCTGTGTTTTTTGCAGTAGTACTTCAGAAGTATCACAAAATGCTGCTTGTGAATAGCCCTCAGACCCTTCAATTTGGTGGAGACACTTTTGGTATAAATAGGTAATAGCTAAAAAATATTAAACTTACTCAAAAGTGTAAATAATTTTATGTTTGTGAATCAGGCCTATAAAGTGATAAGTTTAACAAAATAAATTAGTAAATGTGCGCCCATAGAAGTACTCCTTGAATGGGTACAAATGTACTATTTTTGGGAATTCACAAACATTGGTAGTATATGACTTGGAAAGCTGTGACAATCTCAGGTTTCCAGGCATACTACTGCCAATCAAACACCTAAAAGCTGATGGGATGAATGCTTGCAAGTAGTCTAACCAGTAGCAATCCCTTGGGGTAGCATTCGAACTCCCTGCTTGTTGCCCAATGTGCCACTGTGGACGGAGGCACACCTTATGCAAATCAGTACTGACCCTCTTCCTCTTGGTTCTCTCACCCCTCCACCTCCATTCTTTCTTAGTTAGGAAATGTAAGATTTATACCCACTGAAGATCACTGACTAAGTAACGCCCATGCTCTTACATTGTGATCTGGGTGCAGTCTCTGTAGTAGTGCAATCCAGTAGTAGAAATCCAGTTGCCTCTGTTGTACAGAGTATAGCTCAGTAGAATAATAGAAAAACAACCTAAGTAATAACCTGTTGTATCAGGGTTGTCTCACTACATCTATTATTTGCTTATTGGGCCAACCTCTTTGGTCTTGGTAGATAAGCCAGGGCAAGATTCAACCTGCTCCTACCAGCTAAGAGATTACATATGCATTTTAATTATGACAACTCACTTTATTTTGTGTAATGTGTTGCAGTGGTGTAACATAGACCCCCCGCGGTGTAGGGGGAGCCCAGTTCCAGGGGGCCCCATCAGCACATACCCTGGCCTGAGACCTCTTGGCTGAGTCCGAGGGGGGGCCCCCCCTCAGGTTTTGTTACACCACTGGTGTGTTGCTCCTCATATTGCTCATGTTTCTCCTTATCACTTTAAGTTTTTAGAATTATCTGATCTGAGAGGGCCAATTTGGGTTTCTATGCTGGCTCACCTTCCTGTGAGTTTTGCTCTAATGCTGTGTGTTGCTGCTATTCATGAGCTGCTTAACACTCCTTAAAAGCCACCAATTTGTTGTGACTTCTGATGCGGTTCTCTTGTTGGCATTAAACTCTGTCAACTTCTTCCCCCAAAGGAAGGGTCCTCCAGTGCTCTGTGTTGCAGTCTTCACATTCAGATCATGGATTGGGTATGTCCCCGAAAAAAAAAGAAAAAAAAGTGGACAATCCGTGGTTTATGGTCAGCATGTCCTAACCCAGTATTCTGTGCTAGCTAACTAGGGAAGCAGGTCCTAACTGCTATATATTTTATCAAGTTTAACATGGACGTCGTAAATGGAGGAGAAGAAGGAATACTCTTTAAGATTGGTATGTTCCTTTGCCCAGACATCCGTTGGTGACCAGTATTTTCGCAAAGTTGACAAAGCCTTGGCTATCCTTATTGATGCTGCCATGGCCAGTGGAGATTGAGATTTATCCCTGTAAAAGTCCTTCACCCCATTACAGCCTCCACCCAGAAGCATGTGGGACCAAGTACACTGGGTTATTACTACTGATCGGGTATCATAAAATTCTTCCTGACTAGTGTTTGTGGCGTATACATTAGTTAAAAGTACCTCTTCATCAAGATGATCCAACTGAAAGACACATCTGTCCTCGGTGTCCGCCATCTGTCATGGAGTTTAGATGGCAAAGGCTGAGTATCCTGTGCAAAATAACTTGTGTAAGGAGGTGACTTTCATAGCAGGGGGTACCACTTTGGCATTTTTGTGAGCCCCTGTCTTATTGTAAGCCACAGCGTGGAAAGGCTGAATGTCCGGTGTGCAAACCAGCATATGCATATAACAGGCAAGCTTCAAAAGTGTCTTTACCTTGTTCTTGGGATGATTGTTTTTCAAATTAGATTAAATAATACACTTTTTGAAGTGCCATATTTATTTTTCATAGATTCAGTTCTACCGTTATTTTTTCCTTTCACCAATTAGCTCCCACCTTTAATTCTGAGTTTGTCATACGTATCAATATTCTAATGTTGTTTTTAGATTAGAGCCTGATTCTATTGTTAGTAGTCAGCTGAGTTGTCCGGTTCGTCAGAATGTGGCAGGGGGCCTAAAAGGAAGCCATAGTATTGGAAGCAGTCAGGTCAAATCCATTACTAGCCCACCTTGAAGTCAGAGTACTCTAACTGAACTTGTTTCAGGGTAAACTGAGAGACTTGCATCCACAAGTCCACAACAGCTATGCTATTCAAATACCCATTTACCGAGCAGGGCAGGTTGGGTATTTAATCTGCAGTCAGACAGGATAAATCAAAAGGATAGTCCTAAAGACAAACCAAACTGCTTGGTGTCTTTATTCCTGCTAGAATGGAAACTGGTTGAAAATTTCACATTGAGTGATTTAGAACAAACTGAGAGAATTTTCACACACACAAACCACTTTGCTGGACAACTAGGAAATTGATTGAGGCAGGCGAGCTCAAAGCACTTGGTCAAATGCTCATTCCGTATCTGAATAAGCAGCGTTCCTTGTTGGAAAGTCTACAGCGCTGCCTGAATTGTCGTTCGATTTTTAAGGAATTCACTGTAGACTTTGAACTTGTGAAAGAGTCCAAACTTGCAGCACTGGGTCTGAATTCCTATGCAGAATTGCCAGCACTTTTTGATGGGGGGCATGGCTTGCTGCCGATTAAGATGGCCGCATCCGAGAGGCGCTCCGGGGGCAGAGTAGATTCCCCTAAAAATCTGGCACATAATCCGTACAATCATCCTACCTTGAAGACGACCATAGAAGACCGGAATCAGCGGTGCACCGATCGATCTGCCCTCCGGGCGTGTGAAGCTGGAGGGATCGGGTGAGGCGGTGTGGCCTGCACACGAGGCTGAGGCCGGGGACTGGCCTTAGACTCGGACCCAGCGGGTGACGCTCACCTGCCGGCTTTGTGAGCACGTCCATCAGAGCCGGCGGCCTGTACTGGGGGCTGTGCGGCGCGGTCGGGTACCGACACGAGATCGTGCCGGTTCCCCTCCCCCTCTTCTCCCCCCCCTCTCCCCCCTGGCTTCGGCATCGAGAGGCGGACGGAGGAGGGACACCTGTGGCGCTGGCTCCTGCTCGACCTACAGCTTGACCTGCCCTGAGGTGCTTGGGGAGGAGGACGGTCATGCTGCCTGCTGCTGCTGGGACCTGCGGTGAGTCGGAGCCCATCGGGGGATGAGTCGGGCCCCGGCTCCAGGCGAGGACTGCTGACGGGGGGGAACGAGGTGCGGGGCGGAGGCGGGAGCATGCACTTGGTGAAGAGTAGGGCCTGGAGAACCCAGCAGAGACCCGGCCCTCCACTACTCCTGAGCCCCATCTGTAAATGCTCATCTCCAGGGGACACAGCCCAAGCTAACAAGGACCTCGTGGTGGAGGCCATTATTGAAGCCATAAACTCTGGAAGCGACCCCTGGGGCGTGCAGGGCGACCCGGGGCAGCATTAAGCCGCAACTACTAAGAGGGACACCGACCCCGGGGAGAGCCGGCTGAATTAACGCCCGGAGCCCATTGCAGACCTGGCCTACTGAACAGGTTTCTCCGGGGCATGGTCACTGATGCCTGCACTCGGACGGTCTATACGCCCGGAGTGACTGACAGAGGTCACTCGGCCACCAGGTGGAGTGCCCCCCCCCCCCCCCCCCCCCCCGGGACCGCATGTTTCTTGGCGGTGCGACCAATACTAGCGCTCTGCCCCGACACCTTTCAGGTAATTGCGCGGCGGGAAAACCGACAGATCGCGCGTGGAGGGACAATCCCGCGGCTGGTGGCGGCGATTGCCGGCCGGCGCAAAGTTCCCCAGACAAGAAGGGGGGGGGGGGCAGGGGCCCACCCACAACCGCCCAGGGCAAACTGGAAAAGTATGCATACGCAAAAGACTTCCCGGCTCTGCCGGACTGCAAAGAAATGCCGGACAAAGCCCCGGAAGGAGAGGGAGCAAATAAAGTGACACTGGATAACATTTTGGCCGCTCTCACTAATGTGCAGTCAACGGTGGGCACCATTTCTATGGATGTATCCTTCCTACGGGCTGACTTCCAGAAAATGAACGCAAGGGTCACGGAGGTGGAACAAGTAACGAAAACCCTGGCCGGGGACACAGCCACATTGCTTAAAAAAGTTAGCCACCTGGAGCCTGAAAACAAAATAATGGCGGCGAAGCTGGGTGACCAGGAGGGGTGCTCTCGCCACAATAACGTCCGACTCACAGGCATTCCCGAGAGTGAAGGGGGCCCGGCCATGGACCTTTATGTTTAGGAACTTATAAAGACAAGACTCCAACCAATTGGGCTCTCCACCTTTTTCTCAGTAGAAAGGGCGTACAGGGTACCAGGCGGTAAGCCTAAGTCTGGAGCACCTCCCAGACCCGTCCTGACCCGAATTTTTAATTTCCGTGACCGGGATGCAATACTGCCAACAGCAAGAGTGGCCCCGCCGATTCGCATCCAAAACTCTGTGGTATCCTTTTTACCGGACTACACAGCTGCGGTTACCAAATGTCGCAGGAGCTTCTTAGAGATTAAAAAGGAACTTCGGCGCAGAGAATTTACTTACTCCATACTATTTCCGGCGAAGTTACGAGTAGTGGCGGACGGCAAAACTTGGTTTTTTGACACTCCTGAAGAGGCCCACGACTGGCTCGAGGGGTGGCGACGAGTGGACGGATCCAGACGGTCAGAGAGACGCCAACAACAGCGAGGGGTGGAGGGGGACCCCAAGGATCACAGTCGAGAGCAGGAAGACGACAGCGCACAAAGGTCGAAGGCTGAAGAATGAAAAAAGGGGACGGGGCACAAATGGACATCGCCGACCTTCAAGGACTTATTCAAGGGCTGCCAATAAAGAAGTAATGAACACGCCGCCGGATGATATCCAATTAGTGTGACCGTCTTCATCAGACGGAAGGGCAGGCCAGGGTCCGCGGCTGTAGGACTAGCCGTGCGGCTAAGGCGGGATTCGAATGAATAATGATCTTCAAAGAGGGGTTAGACTACAGCGTTCCCCGGACTTCTCACCCCCGAAACGCAAGTACTGTTACAGGTATTGGGTATGAAGCGCTCTGCAATGTTGGGGTGGCGGGTAGTTTTAAATCCGTCTAGCAGGGAGGCAGGGAGGGGGATGGAGGGAGTGGGTACGTTGTTATGGTTATGTTTTTTCTTGTTAGCACGCAACACACAGGCACTCGTATATGACACCTTTCCAGACCTGGGTTGGCAGTGGCCCTGTTCATGTGACTCCGTTATACCAACTACACACTCTAACAGTAGTGACAACACCAAATAAAGAAGTGCCAGCACTTTAACCTTTTTAGGTGTTGTAAAAACAAAAGTTGCCAGGAGGGTGAACATAGTGAGTTGCAGAAAATGAACATTGTGGGGTTAGAAGTTTGGTAATACTGCATTATGAAGGACTGTAATGCTGTTGAAATAAAATGCAATGATGTATGAATTTATTTTCTGTGTCTGTGCATTCGGAAGGTGCTGAACAATTACTTTATAGTTATTGGTCGCTTTTTTCTGACAGGTGTATGGGATACGCACAAGGTCGCGTGCAGTGGAAATCTTCACCACCTGTGCACACATGGTTTGCAACATGGAGGAGCTTGAAAAGGCAGGAAAGCTTGATTTCTTTGCATGTGTCCTGTCCAGAGCAAATAGCAATACGAGTTTAAATAGGTTTTTTATTTCATTTCCCGCTTTGTGTTTCCATTCATGACCCACATGTGGATAGTTGGTACAGCTTCCTGTAATGACCATCTAAGATCAGAAATGTTCCTTATACACGCAAGACCTCTACAATCTACACTGCTCTGCTGTTTCTGTACCTTTTCCACACACATAACTACTTATCTGCTTCTAACCATGCAATGAAATGGTTCTAGCTGGAAGACCTTCATTGACACTTTGACTTTGATGTTAGTAATTGGTATATGCAGGTCATTAGCTGGCTGCAGCATTAGTTGTTAAGAAGTGAGTTTTAGTTTTCATTCCGTTTCTGAACTACGTGTGGTTTAATTTGGTTTCCAAACTACATGTCCTCAGATCTGATCTGCATGCTCAAATGAAACTTTGGTGCACATTGGTCAGGGGTTTTGTAGCTTGCCCTCTCGATGCATTGTAAATAGACTTGCAGAGCTTCACCTCTTGCACTGCCTGGATTCCCTCCTAGGTTCCATTGCTTTTAGACTGCTTTTTAATAATTCTCCAGTACTTAATTTCATCATGCTCCATGTTTGTTCCATTCGTATTGCTTGTCATTCAAAACCTTTTCAATAAGTATTTGTTTTGAATCAACATTGTAAGCTCGTTCTGCCCCCTCCCCCAAAACCTCACACCCCGCTCTTTCATGTTGGATACGTTTCTGCCTTTTGTGCGGGCATAGCCTTTTGTCATGTAATATAAGTAGTTGAAGCGTTTAAATGATTTCCTAATGAAGGAAGGAAAAAAGTATCATTGCTCGATAGGAACTTCTGAAACATAATTGGCTGTAATCAACCAGTTTTTAAGGATACTCCTTAGTGCTGACTATAGTTCATTACTTCTAATAGGCTCTCATTGCTGAGCGTTTCACATCTCTTTTTAGTTGCTGAACTTTAGTAGTGTCAAAAATTGCTGCACCATAACTTAGTTTCTTTTCCCTTGAAGGTTGTTCTGGATGTTTTATTCATGTCTGTGGTAAGGTGGTATCTCCCCCATATTATTCCTCAGCAGTCTTTTTCAGCCTCCTGTTATAGTTCACAATACATTTGCGTGACTCCATTCTAGTCTTTTGCTTCCACTTACTTCGATTTAAGTGTCTTTGTCCATGAGTGTCTTTGGTTCCGCATAATCCCATGTTGACTTAAGCGTATGAACAGTTCACCAAAATGACATTTCATTTGTGTTTTAGCCTTGTGTGTCTTGATCATTGCAATTTCTTTTGTATCTCCTCATGTTGAGGGTATCTGATTGGTGTAAATAAAACAAGCTGAATCCTTCTTCAGAGGCACAGAAGCAGTTTATTAGGCAATAACACATTGACACCTAAAGGTCTGGCACCACAGCTGAAACTGTTAATCAGATGTGTAAAGTGCACAGCTACTCCACAGTGTGTGCCGGTACTGAGGAAACATTTCCGGCAGTACCTCAAAAAAAAAAAAAAAAAAAACTTATGTACGAGTGTACATTTGTGGTGGTGCCTGCACACTTATACATCACTCTGGGGCTGCAGTAACGGCATGACGAATATACACTTGTGATGACGATTGCACTCAGATACAACATTGTGATGATGATGATGAACAGCGTTGGCAAAAAGCATTTGGCGAAGTCCGTAGGTCTACAGTGGCCAAGCCAAAAGGCGAACCTGATTTATTTATTAATTTTGAACAGCCTTTGGTTGCATGAAAGACTTCTTCAGCAAAACTGCAAATCTTTAATGTGCCACCATTGGTTATTGGTAGAGGAGAATATAATACATCATAACAGACACAAGTGCTTGATATTGTGCAGAATAGATGCAAAATCTAATTCCACGTTTCATCACCTAACATACTATCAAGGGTGTGGAGACAAATTGCACTGGACTAGCAAGTACAGAAAGTACACTCTTGCATAAAATAATATGTTAGAGTTCGCTCTAAAACATCAACAAAACTAAGGTGTCTTTTCCAGCTTTAAAGGGGAATGTTGTCAAATTCTGGAAACAAATGTGTTGAGAAAGTCGGAATCTACAACATGGAGCCTACATGTGTTCTGTATATGTACAAGGCACCTACTGTTATATCTTTGTATGAAAACACCACAGAAAGTTTCTTTGACTGAGAATAGGGAAGAACAACTGCTATCAGCTCAAGCGTTCTGCAAAGGCATGGCCATGTTAGCAAATGTTGCATTGCCACAAAGGCTTATTAATTTATTCTTACCTAGGCGACTGGTTGCTTAATACTGACTCCAGTCACAAGGTGCTTTAGAATCTGCAGACAACCACCTCACTACTTCAAGTCTTGGGTCTGTACATTTCTGGTTCTCACTGGTATCCCACACCGAAAATCAAGGGATGATAAGTTATTTTCCCTGGATTGGGAGTTACCACGTGGACCCGGGAATACCGGGTCCAAGTCCTGCATGTAGAAATAACTGACCAAAAACTGCACACATTTGCTACCTGTTTCATTCAGGTGGTAAATAGGTGCAGGAGATGTTCTGGCATGTAGTAAGGTATGAGGTGTTGGGGGAGAGCAAAGCTGATGATCGGGGACTGTTTGCTGTTCCTCATGTTGTCTCCAAAGAACATGCAAGGGTGTGGGAGAATCTTCGCACAAAGACTTGGGTCAGCAAACCCCAGAGTTTCTGGACCTGTTGATTCCAGAGCAGGATGTACTGGGAAAGATAAACAGTCCTGCATCAAGATTGCTCTGTGTCCCTGCCCTTGGCCACTCGTAATGAAAGCCATAGGCTTTTTTTGGTTAATGCTAAAAATAAAGAATCTGGTTCCTTCATAAGACAGTGTCCTCCATAGAGAGCAAGTGTTAAATGTCATGTAACAACTACCAAACATTTGGCTGATTGACCTTTTGCATTGTTTTAATCCTTTAATGCAAGATTTCATAAGCAGCCACTTAAAGATTGTCTGGAAGACCTATAATCTTAGAAAACGGGGAACTGATGCGAACAAATCTTGAACTACTCCTCCTCCTCCTCCTAGTCAGTCCCAATTTCTGTCATGTAAGAACAACCAGCTTCATGGCATCCCAATTTATAAATCTCCAGCTCAGATCATTGAAAGGGATGTTTTGGTGGAAGAATGGGGAACCCATCTGAGTGGCCTATCGAGGGTAAGCAGTTCCCTTCAGGGCAAAAGGATCACACAAATAGGCTTGCCATTTCTTTCTTTCCAGAATTATTTTGTATTGTCACCTAAATCTCAGTCTGGCTTCTCGGCTTCTCACCTTCTTCCCGGTTGCCATATCTTGGGCTGAGTGCTTTCTCCATACCCTTGATGCAAAAAGCGCTTTAAGATACTTAGAAAACAGAATTGCGTAAATCTCAACTGCTATTAGCCAATTAATACGGTCATTTGCACTGACTTGGCTTCACTAAGCAGACTGTAGTCGGAAATATTTTGTAGCAAAATTTAATCTGAATCAAAAAGCAAACCGATTTCTGGGGTTCAGGCATAGTGTATTTCAGTAGACTGCAAAATGAACTAAGGGGGCTACCACTGTGCTGCATGCAAACAATTTATTTTTGTTTCTCTGTTTTAAAAGGACCATGAGTCAGTACAGCTGATCATTGAGGACCTAGAAA
Source organism: Triturus cristatus (assembly GCF_964204655.1). Taxonomy (NCBI): domain Eukaryota; kingdom Metazoa; phylum Chordata; class Amphibia; order Caudata; family Salamandridae; genus Triturus; species Triturus cristatus. Next base: position 127,310,134 of record NC_140580.1, read on the forward strand.
GCAAGATTGCTGTGTGTTTTAAACTCCTTTTTTAATATTCAGTGTGTTTTAGGAATAAAGGGGCAGATGTATCAAGCTTTTTTGCGTTTGCAAATCGGCAGATTCACAGAATCTGCCCGTTTGCAAACGCAAAAATTGCTTTTCCGATGCAGCAAACTTAATTTTGCGATTCAGTAACCTGTACCGAATCGCAAAATGGGTTTGCGATTCGGTATTAGGAAGGGCCGTGTTTAGGGCGTCATTTCCTAATACCGAATTTCATCTGTATGTATGAATGTTTTGTGACTGCAATTGGCGGTAGCAAAATATTCACATTTTACCATCTACTGCAAGTAGGTGGTAACCCATTCTCAAATGGAAAGGGGTCCCCAAGGGACCCCTTCACCTTCGTGAATGTTTGTAAAACCATTTTTAAGAGCAGGCAGTGGTCCCACGGACACTGACTGCTCTTAAATAATGTAAAGAAAACTTTTCTATTTGTTTTATATAGCATCTCGTTTTCCTTTAAGGAAAACTGGCTGCTTTACGGAAAAAAAAAGATTGCTTTATTTAAAAACAATCACGGACCTGGTGGGCTGCTGATTTCAGCAGGCCACCATCCCCGTGTTTTTTGCGATTCCTAGGAGGTTGCAAAGTGCGATCTACCTCATTAATATTCATGAGTTAGGTCATTTGCGACCCCCTAGGAATCACAAAAGGTGTACTATATACCTTCATACTTTGCATTTTGCGATTTCCTAATTGCGAATCATTGTGATTTGCATTTAGGGAATCGCACAATGCTATCTAAGTACATCTGGCCCATAGTTTATACATTTGTATTAGAAGATCAATAAAAAGAGAACTTAAAAATGGGCTTTACACAGGTATTATGAGTTTGCTTTATTTATAGAAATGGGTGTTTCTATTTTATAAATGTCCCTCGATTCTACATGTGGGTGTTTTTTGTTGTTTTCCAGGGTCCAATGATAGAAAAGTAAAAAATAAAAATTGTAAGGAAATGCCTCATTGCGTGTCCACTCCCACAGTTTTGGATTGATGGTGCTGGTTTTTCGAATTGTGAGTGCACTGAGGCCTGCTTAGCAGACCTTGATGCCAGTGTTCTGACCCTCTACGAATTGCATTTCGAATTGGATACTCACAATTGGCAAGGACTGACTTATTTATACCTCCCTAGTATATGTTACCCAGCGCATTTAAGGCATTGTCCCCACCCAGGGTTGCATTACTATCTGTGCAATCCCATGTGACAAAGTACAAAATGGCTTCCAGCCTGTCACTGCAGACTGGAAGGGCAGTGTTTTACAATGCTAGCTCGACTTTGCCATTTGCACAATGGCAAGAGACACACACACACACACAAGCCCTCCCCCCTCTGTTTTGACTCTGCCTGTGGCTCCTGGCTTGATCCCCAGCCTACAGCAATGACTCCAAGGATCAGTTTGCTGATCCCTCTCGAACCAGCACAAGCGACACAAGCTGAAGTGGCCCAAACTGACAAGTTGGTAGCCACTGCCAAATTTTTGCAGCTACCAGTTCCCGGGCCCCCAAAGAGGACAGACCTGAGATAGCCAAAGGTTGCACCTGAGCCTTCCTGGCCCAGGATTTTTATCCAAGTTCAGATTCCTAACAACCAAGGGACACTAGCCCCCACCCAAGGATGTGGCTTCAACCGTGGTACAGACTGACCGGTAGCCTAGCATTGGCTGGCTTGCTACTGCAACGTAGAGGACTTAGATAGACCCCGACCTATGTGGTGAAGATCACTCCCCTTCACCTGTGTACCGAGGAACCACCACAAAGACACCCCAATCGACCACACCACAACCAGATCATCTTTTCGCCTGCATCCCTAAGCATCAGGACCACTCCATTGTATTCTATGAAGGTTGTTCTCTAACGTTTGGATCTTGCCCTAAAACCTCTTTGGTAGCCAGGTAACTGTCCAAAGTCTCATCTCTGGCCCCCTAGACCTCTGTCATGTCAGATTTGGTCACCTAACCCAGGCCGGAGTAGCCTGTTACAAACTTTTCAAAAGTTTAAAACGTTTAAAAAATGCTTATTTGCAGTTGTATTTCAAAGTTATTATATTGTTTGAAATCTTCTGGAACTCTCTGGTGGATTTTTCTAATCAAGGTCTCTAAAAAATTAATTAAAATATCAATTTTTATAAATTGGTGTCCCCATTTTTTCGTGTGTTGTGACTTTATTATTTCGTTGTTTGGTGCTGTTAAATGCATTAAACATTGTTCCTTTGCTGAGCCTTAGTGCTTGCAGCCACAGCTACCCAGGGTTGAGGTTAAGTAAACAAGCCTAACTGGACCCAAGAGAGTACTGCATGATAAAACCCCACAGCCCTATCGTATAGTACACCCAAATCTTCACAAAAATGTTCAGTATGTATTAGTTCTTTAGAGACTATATGTATATTTGCCTGTGCTTTTTCGCAATTTTCTTCTGAGTTTTGTTGGGCGAGTAGTTGTTTGAGAGCTTTATAATGGATCAGACATATGTTGAGGGCTACTTAAAACACTGGCAAGCACAATCCTGCCCCAGTGTAGCTGTCCAAACCCGTGTCTGTGGTCTACTGGAGGCACCATGGTTTAACCAAAGCTAGCTGGAAGGAAAAGGGGATTGCTCTCTGTTATTGTTATTGGACATTTGCAAGTTAAAAGCTTCACAATCCCATACAACTCTGATGTGCGGAATGGCTTGTAACTTCAATAATTTCTTTTTCAACTTCGAATATGTTGGGACCATGGATGCATAATCTCATTTCATTGAAATTTTAACTTTAGAACCCTTGGCTCACCCATCAAACAAACTGCAGCAGTGTCCCTTAGTCACGCTTCATTCCAGGATCCATGTGGATCTATTCCAGCACATAGTGGGTTATTGCTGGTGCCAAGACGATGCAGCAGGGGCCTGGGGTGTCGTGGGTGTACCTCGACGGCATGGGGGTGCAGATCGACAGATCAATCCAGAGATCAGTGCTCTCTACAACGTGCTGGGGAAAATGAAGCGACAAAATGCAGAGTACAAAAGGTGATAAGAGTCCCGCACAAGGTGCAAGAGCTCCAAGATTTGCGGAGTGTACTATCAATGCAATACTAATTTACTCTGTTATACTGAAGTGTAGCTACGACTGCCCACAAATAGTAAGATGTCACAAAAGTAGCAGACGTGCTTTATGCAAGTCCCAAAACAATATCATAAAACTGCTTGTTTCAGTACTTTAGCTATTCTGTGTGTACTGTGGAAGCTTTGACTACTGCTACGTGTGTTCTATAGTATGTTCCCAATGTGTAAATAAAGCTTGCAATGCTGCTACCTTTCTGTGTGACAGTAGCTTTCGCTCCCACTACCAGTCAAAGTGGGAATGCAACTTGTCCTGCTATTTTACCTGTGTTGTATTTATCCTGTGTGTGAAGGAAGTCCGCACTGCTTCTTATTTCTAAGCTTACACTGCTACTACTTGTGCGTTTTGTCCCTTTTGTGAAGGAAGCTTGCATTGCATGTCCATGAGGAAAGCTTGTACTGCTTCTACTTGTCCTGTAGCTACTTGTACTTTGCTGCCATACTTGTTAAAAATGAAAATGCACTGCTACTACCTGCCAAATTGCAAAGCATTTTGTAATGCTGATACCTGTGCAGTATCTGCCTTATGTGGGAAGGAAGCATGCCCTGCTGTTGTGTGCAACGTGGCTATGTTGTACATGTTACGCATTCAAATAAAAATGCACTGCTGCAGTATGTACTCAGCCTGTCTGGTGTGCTCCAGTAGCCTACACAGCTGATGCTTTTGGTGTACATGTTTTGTGTACAAGGGACCGTTGCAGTGTTGCCTATGCTATCCAAAAGCAAACACAAGATGATGATGGACAGAGCGCTGAAACTTTTCAGACACTTACCCCCAGTCACTATTAGATCTGGGTTGAATCCATCATTGTTCTTAAGCTCACTTCGCCACCCCAGTTCAGACCCAGCCATATGCAAGTTAGTCTTAACCTGTTCCTCATGGGGACAGTCCAGCCCGAACTGCCAAGCAAGGTCTTCCCTGGATCGGAAACAAGCATCCTGGGACCGCCTTGTGAAAAAAGCTTGCATTGCTACTGTCCCAACTTTATCTCTACATTAGGAAAATGCAGTACTATTTCCTGTATTGTATCTCTTGTGTGTGCATGCGTACATAGCTTCCACTGCTGCGTGTGTTTAATCAATTCCATGTTTAAAGGAAACTTGCACTGCTGATATGATGTGCTGTTAAGTATGCAAGCAAAGCTTGCTCTTGTATCTTCTGACCTCCATGTTCGCCCTAGAGAAAACTGCAAAATAAAAACAAATGTGAGTGAAAATTGCACTGCCACAGTTTGCCCTGTACAACATGTTTGGTATCTGAATGAAACCTATAGTATTGCTTTGCTGTACCTGATCTGTATGAGAGAAGCTTCCAGTGCTGCTGTCTGTGCTGTACATGCTCAGTGTTTAAGGAAGCATGTGCTGTTATATTTGTTCTGCTTGTGTGGGAGGTCAGTTGTATCCATTTTCAGGGAGAAGGAAGCTTGTTCCGAGTCCCATGGCGTGCATGGTATATTTGTGGGAAACATGCACTTTTTACTCCTGCGCCTGTTCTTTGTAGGAGGGAGGCTTGCAGTGTCAAAGTTGTATCTCTACTGCTTCAGAGGAAGACCTGTGCCTCTGCTGTCTGTGCGCTATGAGTTGTATTTATGGTGGATGCTGGCATTGTCCTTGGACGCTAGGGAAGCTTGCGGTGCAGGCTGTGCTGTATCTGTTGTGTGGAAGAAAAGCTTGCTCTGCTCCATTTGATGTCTCTGTTCTGTGTGCAAGTGAATCTTTACCAGCTTTTATTTGTGCTGTATCAGAAATATATGTAGTTGAGGGAAGCTTGCTCCTATTACCTTTGCTGTACCTTTATGTGGCGTAAAGGAGTGCCCGACTGCTGACCATGCTGTATTTACTTTGTGCTTAAGGCAACAAATGGAATGTTAGGATTTGAAGTGGCTGACAGCTGTCAGTAGGTTTACTGCTCTGCCTGTGCTCTTTTCTCTTAGCTTAAAATAAATCCACATTTACAGACTTCAACTTTCCTACGTGTTGTTTACTAGTGAATGAGACTTTTGAAAAAGAAGTGCAATGCTGCTTGCTCTTTGAGGAACTTAACCTGCTTCTACCGTTATGGTATATATTCTGTGTGAGAGGGACGTTTTTTATGTTGCTGCTCGCACTGTATCAGGTGTGTGAACTACGCTTGCACTGCTACTCTTTGTTGTGTTACCCTGCTGACTCGTCTGTCTTTGAGAGAAGTATGCACTTTCTGCCTGTGCACATATAGTGTATGTAACTGACTGACATTTGCCCATTTCCTCATGTGATTGCAGCCTACACTGTTGAACATGCTGCGCTTGTTTGATGGAAGCTCCAACTGCTACGTGCTTGCACTGTTGTAGATGTTGCGCGTAGCTGATGTTTGCATAGCTCCTGCCCGTTCTGTACCTGTGGGGTTGGAGGGGTTAATGTTTGAGTGCTGATGCCATGCTGCTACATGCACAGTGAGAGAATTGTGCCATGCCTTTCTTCGGGGTGACCCATTGTCTGTGTTTCTTTTAAATTTCCCTAACCCCCCACCCCTGTATGTTGCTTCTAACCCTCCCACTCCTGTCATGTGTTGCTTCTAACTTCATCAGAAGTTGCTTCTAGTTGTCAGTTTTGCCCATTATCTCCTTGTCCATGTTGCCCACCAGCCATTAGAAAAACAAGCATTGGCACAGCCAATAGGTATCGCCTTAGGGACCTACTGGCTTTGCCAATGATTTTGAACAGTGCGCCACAGCATCAGTTGGAAAAATTTCACTCAAATGTGGTGAATATGATTAATGATAATAGAATGCTGGGTATTGAGGGTTCTCACAGTGCCATCAATAAGCTCCTCCGGAGCTGCACCTAGAATGGCAAAAGCACTGATGATACATGTATTTTTTTTAACGCCGGGAAAGATGACCATAAGCCTGAAAAGAAGGCAGATATGGTTGCTCTCTGTTGCAGAGCATCCAAGCCTGGGCTCAGAGCCTGAGAAGCCTCTTCTCAGTGTGAATGTTTTTTTTTAAAAGTAGTTCGGTCATGCCTCTGTACTTTATTTCAATATTTTTCCTCAATATACCTCTAAATTAATAAATCCACTAGCAATGCACCTTATTAGAAATGATTTCCAAATCACCCTCTATGCTTGTCGCCTTTCCCATTATCAGGTGTTTCAATATGGTCGCCACTCAGGCAGCATGGAGTGTGCTGGTCTTGCAGGGCGTGAAGTTAACTTTACAGCCCTCACGCCTCCTTCACAGCATGCTCTAGGTATTGTGGGGGGAGTCCTCCCCACACTCACTCGGATACGTTATATCTTACACTGCTCCTGGCCCGGGCCACGGCACCGGGAAGAGCCAGTAAAGCTGTACAAAGGCTGTGGGGTCGGGTCATGATGATGCTGATGACCGCTTCCAAAAGAGGCTTCAATTACACGCCCCCCTGTACATTCTAATGTTCTTCCATCCCAGACCACCCTTCTGTGGCCTTAGGTGCTAACACCTCATTTTACAGCTGACGTGAAGCTTCTGGTCGGCAGCTGCAGACATGAACACTTTTTAGTTGAAACCGCTTCTACCATTATGCGAGAGGGAGTTGGTAAGACAAGAAAATGAAGCCATTTGTTTATTTATATAACAAGGAAGGAGGGGGCAAGCAGTTATGAGTGAGAGGGTGGGAAGATGGGGTCCCTCACCTTGAAGTCAGAGAAAGATCAAGTGCCCGCAAGGAAACGGCGTCTGATCTCTGAATTACAGCCCTGTTTACAGAAAAGCTTGGAGCGAGATTAAAACACTAGCGTTAGTGTGAAGTGCATTTAGACAAAGAAAAAAGAAGTTCCTAAAGCAGTTGCTAAAATGGAACAAATGTAAGGCTACAAGTAATGGGGCGGTGCTTCGTGGTAGGGAACAACCCACGAAAAGGAGGGACTAATAGGAAAGATTAACCACTTGGAAGCAAGGCTTTTTAAAGGACTTGAAGAAACAAATGAATAGCAATTTGCAGGCTTATAAGCCTACAAAGTATATACAACATGTCTTGAAGAGACAACGCAAGCGCTGTCTAGGTGAGACCTAAAAAGAGCTGTGATGCGGCAGCATCTTGCTGCGTCAGAGCTTCTTAAAAAAAAAAAAAAAAGATTTTACTTCTCTTTTTTTTTTTTTACTTTTAACCATCCTGCTCAGCAAAGGCGTTATCTGTTGGCTTTGCCAATGCTTGTTTGGTTTGGCAAAGTGCAGTATTCGGTGGTGCTGCATTTACTGTTGGAGAAGTGTGCATAGGGAGATAAGGTGGAGAAAGCCGAATAGGTAGCTGGAAAACCCAAAGGAGAAGTTTATATGACAGAGTTTACTGATAGTAATGTGAGCAAGTGTCGAGAAATAAGAATGAAACGCTGAAACCGAGCTCTGCGATATTGGGTAGGGAAGGTTGGCCACGTAGGAGGTAAGAGAGGCCTTGTGTTTTTTTAGTAACTAGCCAAGTGGTGGTTGGGGCCAATAAAAACATAACTAATTATGGACCACCGTTTGCCCTCGGTTATATTGCTTAGTGTTTTGGTTGTGATATGACCTGTTTTTAAATATTTTGTCTGTGCTATTAGTATTGGGCAAATAGTTTTTGTTTGTATTCTGATCTGAAATATTATGCTTTTAATGTAACTTTTTTTATTTTTCCGAATAAAGCTGATTGACTGAATAGTGCTTTGGTTGAGAAACCTTGTCCTCTTTGTATTTTCATTATTTTTTCCCTTGTTCACATGTTTCACAGTTCTGTTTCCTGCAAAATTCAAGAGAGCTTATTTCGTGGTGAATATACAACAACTTGCTGTTCTCAATATGAGATGCATTTTGAATTTCTATAGTTTGAACCTCGCGGAAAGGCAGCAGAACACTGTACTGCAGTATTTCCCAAACTCGGGTCGCGACGAACCGATAGTTGGTGGGTTGAGAAAGTCCAAGCAATAGATAAAGATGCCTTTTGAATTTTGTATTTGTGTTGCATTTGGTCAAATGCCAAGTTATGTACTCTGCCTTCTTGCTGCTTGTTGTTTTTTAAAATGGGAATTTGTGTTTACAAACTCCTCCTTGCAGTCAAAGAAAGTAAAATGAATTATGTGACTATCTTTTTGGGGCACGGGTTGAAAAGAGACTGTAAGATGCCATTTTTTGTATAACACAAAACAAATGTAAATAAGGAAACAAAAAAAATTAATGGGATCAAAACAAATCAACCCAGTTTACTTGGTGATGGATGAATGATAACTATTCAGAGAAACCAGATTGTGGTTCTGTAAAGTTTGAGAAGCACTGCTATACAAGGTTTAAAACCAAGACACTGTAGCTGCATTGTGATGCTGTCTTCTTCAAAGACGTTAGTCTTCAAGTTTTTCAAAAATTGAAGAAGGGTTGTTGTAGTTCTTATGGATAACTGGATGTGGTTCCAGATCCTCCATGCACATATGGAAAAGACCAGTTGCTTTCTTTCTTGCACTTATTATTTATGTCCAATCTAATGATGTCCTGACTGCGAATGTGCCAAGAGCCACCGGAGATGCTAAGCTTGCCTGCCATATATGTAGAGATGGTAATGGTAATAGCTTTGTTGATGATGTAGTTGGTTTTGAGGATGGTGTGGGCTAGCAAGGGCAGCCAGTGGAGTTCCATCAGGGTGCTGGTGATGTAGCCATATTTCTTCAGCTTCTTGATGCGTTGTGCTGCTGCAGAGGGGAGGTGTTTTTAGTATGAGAGGCCCTCTAACAGGGTTTTGCTACCATTCTGCTGCAAGTGTAAATGGGCTTGTACTGCATTTCCTAAGTCGCTTTCGTGAAGAGATGGTTTAAGTTTCTTCAGTAGAGAGCTGGTAAACTGCTGTCATAGTATTCTTGGCAATGTGTTCCTGGAAGGTGGAATCTGTGCCCAGTGATTAAGAGAGACTTGGCATTGGGCGAAATATTTGGTTTGAAACTGTCCAAGTTAATCTCGTTGAGCCAGGTTTGAACTAGTTCTTGTTGCTTATTCTTGGCAAACTGCAGGATTTATTTTTATTTGGAAAAAATAAGTTTAATACATATATTTAGGCTATGCTGCTGAGAAGTGGCCCTGTGCAGACTACCACCCACTAAATCAGTAACCCTTCTGTTTGTAAATTAACACATGACCGATAATGTTCGGGTCTTTTTCACATGAGATCAGTAGTGAGGAAGGAGGGGACTCAGAACTATAACCTAATGACATTCTGGGTATTGCCTTCAAGATTTGTTATTCATATTATTATGCCCTGAAGAAGCGCTTGTGAGAAAGAGGCTCTGTATATACTGTTCCCAAATAGGTACAGAGTCCACAGTCCCTAGAGGTTTGACAGAGGCTAAAGTTAGATATAACCTTACTCTCTAAAGTGGTAGCTTGGTCGAGCAGTAAGGCAGTATCAGAGGACAGTGTAAAGCATTTGTTGTACACGCTCAGTCAGCAAATGGTCTCACACACTCAAGAACTGAACTCTAGGCCAATGGTTTTTGTAAAAAAATATAGTTTTATTTTAGAACCAACAATAGGTATTAAAATATACTTTCTCAGAATGAGATGCTTTAGGTAAATACTTTTGCAATATGCAATTGGCTTTTGTAGATATTTACAAGTTGTTGCAATAGGCAACACAATTTTAAACATAATAATGCATTGAGTTCAATGGAAGTTTCAGATTATTTGCAATAGATTACTCTCAGGATTACTTTTGTAATTCCAGGACTGTATCCTAGATTCAGTCCTGGGACAGTTCTTAGAAACAAGTGATAAAAGTCGACTTAGTTACTACTAGGATTTTTAAGTAATATTTTGCTATTTTAAAAGTTGACACTTAGAAGAAATTTCATAGAAAACAGTCAATAATTCCCTATGGAAGAAAATTCAAGTTGCAGTTATAGTATGTTCTCGTTACTTTTGTAATCCAGTACTTGGTGCCTAGACTCAGTATTGGGACCTTTATCCAAAACAGGTAAGTAATTACGTTTTCACAATTTATACGATTTTTAAAGAATATTTAAAGTTTGCAAAAATCGACACTTTAAAAAAAAAAAATGTATTGTTTATGATTGAAATAGAAAACAATACAGAGATCTCAGCGGTGTGCATTATAGACTTCAGTGTAATAGATACATTACGACAATTCCGTTCCATAGACCACAAAGAACATATAAGCAAAGCTCCGGGCATCAAGGTCCTAACAACCATCATAGCGTTTCCACCCCTCGAACCCAGACAGGAATACCCCGGAACATGGACCCTCCATCCGCCCAGCAATGCCCCCCAGAACTTCAATCTTCATATTTGCAAAAGTCAAGCCCTGCGCAGGCCACGACTCCGGGCCCGAAGCGGAGAGGCCCATAGCACTGCAACCATCTCATGGCCCATCTGAATATGCATCCCCGCTGGTGTCTAACCTATCCAACCCCTGTGGGCACTATCCCCGAGCTGGCGTGTGATTGAGAGGTGCTTGGTAGGTTCGCGATGTATGTTTTATACGGACCCCAGATATCTTTGGGACGGGCCACGGTGGGGAGGAGACTAGCGTAAATCTCGCTGTTCGTGTTGCAAAAAGCCATGGCCGTAAGCCACGCCGTGGCCGTGGGAGCTGCCCCACCACCCCAGTGTCGAGCAATTTCCCGCTTGGCTAGTAGAAAGCCCAGAGACGCTAGCCTCCGAACTGTCTTGGGGAAATTTGCAGTGTAGCCCAGCAATGCAACCCCAGGAGTGGGAACCAACGTAAGCCCTAACATCTCATCAAGGAGTTTGTGCACTTGCGTCCAGAATGAATGTAATAGCTGACATGTCCAGGTCATGTGTGCAAAATCAGCATGAGGTGCAGCGCATTTCCAGCAGGTGTGAGGCCGCGTGGGATCAATGGAGTGGAGCCTGTCCGGGGTCATATAGCTGCGGCGAAAAAACCTATAGTGCAGAAGTTTATGACGACTATTGAGCGTTATCGTGCTAGCGACCTTGCAACAAGCGGACCATTGTTCGTCCGTAATAGGTCTACCCAAGACCGCCTCCCAGGCAGCCCGCAACTGGTCATCCGCACAAGGAACCAGCGCGGCGCATGCCCTGTACAATTTCGAAATAATGTGTGCCCCTGTATCCGTATCAATGAGGAGAGTGAGGGGTTCAAAGGAAGCCGGCTCGAGGGGGAATCTCTTAATTTCTGACCTGACCGTAAAGTAAAGCCGGTTCAGGATGAATTTGTCCATGAAAGTGGCTTTGCGGAATCGTGCCTCTTCCGATACCGAAAATATGTGCCCCCCGTGTATAGATCCCCAATCTTGGTGAGGTTAAACTTCGTTCAAGTGCGTTGCACAAGTTTCTCGCCAGTGCTCGGCAACCAACCTGCATTGGGAAGCGGGAGAGATGAGGAATATAGAATGGGCTGGTCCAAATAGCGAGACAGTCTATTCCAGGCCCAGCTGGTGGTGGACACCGTTTGAATATCTACTGGACTCCGGGGGATACCCCTGGGCAACACTGCCGACAAGCGACCCGGGAGAACAAAATCCGCCTCAGGACGAAGAAATGGAATCCGAGCGTCAGGGTGGTACCAGGCAAAGGCGTGTGCACACTGAGCGACCAGATAGTACAAATACAAATCCGGTACTCCGAAGCCGCCCCTGTCATGCGGGAGCGTGAGAATCTTCCAACGGATCCGGGGGTGTTTTCCGCCCCAGACCAGTCTAATCAAATGGGACCGTAGGGTGGCGAAAAAGGATTGGGTGAGGGGAATGGGGATGTTATTAAAAAGATACAAAAATTTAGGAAGCACTATCATTTTGATAATGGCGATTCTGGCCGCCATGGAGAGCGGAAGTCGCAGCCACCCGTCCACCTGCGCCTCAAGCTTCGCAACCGCGCAGCCATAGTTGAGGCGGATAATTTCGTCCACGCTCAGGTGTATATGTATGCCCAGATATCGTACCGAGTCGGAGCACCATTCCAGCGGAAACTCACACTGCCAAGGGGAGGTGCCGCTAGTCAGTGGGAATATTATAGACTTATGCCAGTTGATGCCCAACCCCGAATGGCGGCCGAAGCGAAGGATTTCCTGTATCAGGGGGGCAAGGTTAACCTGTGGCTCCCTGACATATAATATAGTATCGTCCGCATAGAGGGAGACCAACAGGGGACCCGTCCGAAACTGTAGGCCCCTGTGGAGATGTCGTTCCTGAAAATGCCTGATTAAAGGGTCCATGGCGAGTATGAACAATAGTGGCGAGAGCGGACAGCCCTGGCGAGTGCCGCGGGTGAGAGCGAATGTGCGGGACAGGGTGCCGTTAATCCGCAAGGGTGCCGTGGGACGACTATAGAGGAGCCGCGTGGTGGCAATGAAGCCAGCTGGCATGCCCATACGCTGCATCACGGAAAGAAAAAAAGGCCATTCTAAGGAGTCGAAGGCTTTTTCAGTGTCGAGAAGAATCGCCGCCGCGGGCGTGTCAGGGTTTATTCTATGTAATACTGTGAATAGCGTCCGCAAATTTAATGACGTTGAACGATGGGGTATGAAGCCTGATTGAGCGGGCGCTATGATGAATTCCATCAGTTGGGAAAGTCTATTGGCCACTATTTTAGCAAGAATCTTATAATCAATGTTTAATAGGGAGAGGGGCCTATAAGATCCACACAGCGCCGGGTCCTTGTCTGGCTTCGGGAGCAGAACTATGACTGCCTCACTAAGGGTGGGCGGGAGAATCTCCCGTTTCAAGGCCTCCGCATATACCTCAATTAGCTTGGGAGTCAGAAGGTCGGAAAAGGCCTTGTAAAAATCCCATCAAGGCCCGGGGCCGAGGAGCTTCGAAGTACCTTAATCGCCCCACGAACCTCAGTCACCGTTATGGGTTCCGCCATGAACTCCTGCATTCCCTTGTCAAGGAATACCAGCGCGATCTCCGATAAGTAGGCCTCACGCGAAGTCGGGGTTTCGCTCTGCTTGGTCTTGTATAAAGTCGAGAAGTAGGCCAGGAATTCGTCCCGAATCTCGGTGGGTGTAGTGCGGAGTGTACCGTCCTCGCCCCTAACCTCCATTATAAAGGACTTATTATATGACGGTCTCAGAGCCTGTGCCAACGTGCGCCCCGGTCTGTCCCCCTCACCGTATCTGCGTGCGGTATGGTATTTTCCGAGATAGAGGATCTGTCTGCGGCCTCCCGGTAGTCGGACAGGAGGCGCAGTCTCCTAGTGAACACGTCTTCCGACGGAGCCCGCCTCGCCTCAGCGTCAACCGAGGCTAGTTGGACCTCCAACTGAGCGATTGTCGTGCGCAACGCTTTCAGGACCCCAGCATGTTTAGCTATACAAACCCCCCTAATGTATGCCTTGAACCCCTCCCCAGAGCACTGCCCAAGATTCTACCGAGCCGGTGTTTATCGTAAAGTAATCCTCAATGGCCTCGGAAACCTCGTGGACGAAGAGGTCGTCCAACAGGGCTCTCCCAGGGAATCGCCACCGCCGCTCAAAACCTTAGAGTCAGTGGCATTAGAGGTGCTGTCCAACCCCAAATCGCCGCCAATCAGGAGACTGGCCGGTTCAAGGGAAGCGAGCTGGGCGGCAAGCGCGTGGAAAAAGTCCGGGGAATCAGTGTTGGGAGCATACACACACACAAGAATGACCACGTGGCCCATCAACACCCCCCTCACTATGCAGTAGCGCCCCTCCTTGTCCCCCAGAAACTGTTGGCAATGAAACCGGACTCTCTTATGAATCAACACTGCAGCCCCTCTAGCATAGTTACTAAAATTGGAGAAGTACCTGTGTGGACCCCAGGACGCCGCGAAGCGGGCATTGGTAGATGAGTGTAAGTGTGTCTCCTGAATGAAGGCAACGTCCACCCGGTGCCGATTCAAATAATGTAATACCTGCTTACATTTACGCAGGTTGTTCAGGCCCCTGACATTCCAGGACATTTAACGATAGGGTGGAGGGGTTTACATTCAAGCCTATTTGAGCCATCGAAACCACAGAGCAAACAATCGGAAACGGAAACTAGTCGTGTCATCATTTATCAGCAAGTTCACCGCACACCAAGCAATGTCAAGAGAATCAAAATAACCAACCCCTACCCCCCTCCCCCCACCCAGCCAGATCACAAAAACGTGAGGCGAACCCCGACCTGCAAACAAAAAGCAAAGCTCCAAACAGCATCGTGTGTAACAACCAAACAGTAACAAGTGGAGCATCGTAATCAAAAGGAGTCCCAGCGGTATCCACCAAGGGGGGTGACAACGACCCGGCGTCAACCCAGCACAGTAGAACAATTTGTACGAAAAGTGCCACATAGTCCCCATGTAACAAGAGTTTAGAGAAAACGCAGCTTGGACGTAGGCGCTGTCTCACCCATCCCCAGTGTTCGCAAACAGGTCTTGGCTGGCCGCTGATCCACTGTGTGGGGGAGACTGCCCACCACCATCTCTCCTGGGAGGGCTTTTTTGTGGTTTGTACGTTCGGCAGAATTCTTGCACTTCAGTTGGATTGTCAAAAAGCCGAACCCGGCCGCCGATCTCCACCCTCAGGCGGGCAGGGTAGAGCATGCCGTACTTTAAGCCGAGATTGCGGAGTGCGGCCTTCGCCCCCACATATTTCCGCCGGGCCTCTTGAACCATTGCAGTAAAATCCGGGTAGAACGAGAGTCTAGAGCCCTGCCAAGTTATATCTCCTTTCTCCCTAGCCAGACGCAGGGCTGTGTCCCGGTCCCGGAAGTTCATCATGCGGGCTATCAGAGGGCGAGGCGGGAGCCGCAAAAATCGACACTTAGAAGAAATTTCACAGAAAAGCAATAAGTGATTTCCTATGGAAGAAAATTGGGTTGCTGGTAAGTACGGTTGTGAATATTTTTCAGGGTCAGTGCTGGGCACCAAGATCCAGCACTGGGAGCTCACCTAATAGCAGGTGAGTATTTTCGTTTTCGTTACTCGGCTGATTTTTGGTGAATTATTTTAAGTATTGAAAACTCCACACTTAGAAGAAATTTCAGAAGAAACCAGTCAATACAGGCAATACAGTAAAGGCCATATGAGTTTTGGTGATACTTTGTCTTCATAAAGACCATCTGTAGGAAAGTAGGATCTGCTTTCATTGTAACCCCCACGTTTTGTTGGTGTCATTCTGTTTTCTGACTGGTATTCTGCTAATCAGTACCCCAGTCACTGTGCTCTCTCCCTAATTTGGACTGTGGTAATTCATTTGGTACCTTCCCAGGTGGCTACTGGTGTACCCATGTAAGTCCCTAGTATGTGGTACTAAGGTACCCAGGGCTTAGATACACCAGGGGTCTCCCATGGGCTGCAGCGTGTATTATGCCACCTATGAGACAACTCAAACTGTGACTACAGGCCTGCCATTGCAGCCTGTGTAAGTTGGTGCTAGCACCACTTACAACAGATATAAGTTTCCTTATATCGGAGGTCCATTCACTTAAATGCTACAAGTCACCCCTATGGCAGGCTCTTCAGTCCTGAGGGCAGGGTGCTTGGTTACAAGTGGGTGAGTGCCCCTGCATGAGCAGGGCCCCTCTACAAACCCCAGAGTCGATTTTCCAGGTTTTGTAAGTGCGGTCAGCCATTTAATACATATAGTGGATATCAAGTCAAATCCGAGATGTCTAACTTTATATTGGCTCCACTGAAACCAGTCATATCTGATATACATCTAGCCTCCGTTTCCCTAACTTAGAATAATCCCCAGGTGTCCGACTGGATCCGGCAAACTTTCTGCAGGAGCACCTCTGCGCGCTGGAGGGTGGCGCTGCACGGCTCCGCCCTGACGTATACGGACGTGACGTCAGCAGAGCCATATAAGCCTCTCCCGGCGCGGTGACGTCAGTTTTCTTTTCCGCGTCCCAACGCGGATCCTGGAAAACCAGCGGTTCCTTGGCCTGTTTTTCAGGCATTCTCGACATCTTCGGTGTCACGGAACAGTGTGCGATACCTTCGGGCTTTAAGGCGTGTGAGACCTGTATGGGACAAATGTCTGTCACGGATCCGCACGCGATATGCATGTGGTGCCTGGGAGCTCACCACGACTCCGAAGAGTGCGACGCCTGTCTGCAGATGAAGCCAAAGTCCCTAAGGGAGCATTGTATGAAGCTGCTGGCTGCCCGGATATCCGGCCCTGCGCCTTCATGCTGCCGTTCTCCCTCTCTGGATCGGGCCCGCTCATGGGGTCGTTCTCGCGGACGTCGTTCGGAGACAGGTAAGCAGAAGCATAAGTCACGGAGGTCGTCCTCCCGTAAACGTGATGTTGGGGCTTGCTGCTCTCGGTCTTTGCCAAGCACAGGCGCCCAGGAGTCATCTCCTCCATACCCAGCCTTCCAGGGTGTCAGAGCGACAAGGACCCAAATGGAGGCCTATTCAAAGGCTCTCCAGTCTTTCTTTGGGTCACCCCCTCTCCCTGGTTCGCCTTCAGAGGAGGAAGGCACTCATATCGGCTCTTCGCCGGCGGATTCGTCCTCGGCACCGGATGCGTGCAATACGATGTCGGGACACGGCCCGGAGGGGTATCCCAGTCGTCTCTTCAGCCCACCCGTGCAGTCACCGCATAGTGTGGCTTCCTGCGCTGACGTCGGCTGCGGCACCGAGTTTGATGCCCTGTTGACCTCTTTCCTCCCCGCAGGTGGAGGTCGAGTCACTGTCAAGCTGCGCCCGGATTGAGTACCCTCTGGAGGTTCTAGACGTCGAGGCGACGCCGGTGCCGGCACCTACGGCTCCTTTGTTACAGAAGGATGAGATCCCTCTGGGCTCACCGTGCCCAGGGTCGTTTCGGTGCCCCTTGGTGCAGGTGCCTAGCATTCCATGGCCTTCGGATCAACCTCAGGCTGCTCTACCTTTACTGTCTAGTGGACGGGTTAGCCTCCAACCATAACTGACCAATGATTTGTTGTCGCCCCCCAGAATGGCGACAGAGGCTAGTGCAGCTTACGCAAGGGCTGTTTGCAGGGCTGCCGATATTCTTCGCTTGCAGCCCTCTGTGGTTTCCCTGCCCTCTGATCCTTTACTGGATCTCGTCCACATGGAGCCTGTGGACATGGAGCCACTGCTGCCCCTTGGTGGGTCTTTGTTTGTTATTCTGCTCGGTACCTGGGCACGATCCTCCTCTGTTGATCGGACCATTGCTCGCCGGCATTGCCCAGCCCCAGACGATCCTGTCTGCTTGTTCCTTCACGCTAGAGCTCAGGGTCTGGTTGTCCAAGCGGCTTTCACCTTCCGCTCTGCTGATGCTACCTCCCACAAGGGAGTCTCGGTGGCTGGAGACATGTGGGCATCACATTTTTGCCTCAGCCAGTGCGGGCATCCGTGCCTTGAACACGTCTTGCGTGTTCGCGCGTGCTACCTTTGGCCTTTGGGATTTGGTTGAGCTCCTTCTTCCTTCTCTCCCAGAAGGGCCCCGGGCTGACTTGCATCACCACCTTCTTGATGGCCAGGGAATGGCACAATTTTCCTTTTGATCGGCCCTGGACTCTACTGACACTGTGGGTAGGGCAATGGCCCTGTCGGTTGCTTCACGCCGTCATGCATGGCTGCGCGATAGTCGTTTTCCCGACAATGTTCAGGACGCTCTTCGGGATCTGCCATTCAATGGCGTGGACCTTTTTGACTGTCACGCTGATTCAGCAGTCTCCCTCCTCATGTCTGGTCTCCCGTGATTTTCTAGCCCTTGTGGCCTGGCTTTCTCGTCCTTGTGGCCTATCTTTTTCACGCGTTGTGTGACTTTGTGTTGCTTTTTCTTCATAGGCCGCATTGCCTTGTTTGTTTTTGACCCTGGGTTTATGATGTAATACCCAGATGGTCTAGGCGGCTACTCCGCCATGTTTGCCTTTGTTCAGTACAGCTGGTTCTTCCTTTATTTCAGTCCTCTGTGAGCTTGGCTCCAGAGGAAGCCCCCTTGCCGGGGTTAAGACTTACCTTTGTGAGGTACTTGCTGGCTACTGTGTTAGCTGCCTTTCTACAAGAAAGGCTTGGTATGCTCCTGTGGAGGAGCGACTGCGTACTGGAGTGTCTTGTGTTTCTGGTAATGCCGTCACTTTCTGGCCATGGGTCGGCATCCTGCCAATGCTGCACCACGTATCTTAGCTGGTGCAGGTTCATCAGTGCTTTTTCCACTGTTGTGCATACTCAACCGGTATGCGCTGACTGTCATACCGTAGTGTCCTCCCTCTGGGTCTTGCTTCCTGTCGACACATCGGATCCTGTGGATCTATCGGACCCTAGGCTCAGTTCATCTTCTTTTACAAAGCCATGAACTCTCACTTCTGCACCGACATTTCTGGCTCTGTGCTTTTTCTCTCAACCCGGTATACATACGGAGGTTTTCGTGCTGTTCTTTGACGGCTTGTGGTACCTATGCCTCCCATTGTTTTCCACTCTTTTCAGAGCTTCGTGGTCTGGTGTTGACTGCGCTGGCATTGCGGTCCCCACTGTGTTTCGTCACATTTTTGACCGCTAAGTCCACTCGGGAACTTGGTGGGGTTCAGTCGCAGACCCGCCTCCTCTATGGGTATGGCTTTGGTATCTATTCTAAGTTAAGGAATCTGTGGCTAGATGTCTCTATCAGATGGAAGAGTTACTTACCTTTGGTAACGATGTATCTGGTAGAGACACAGTCTAGCCACAGATTCCTTAACGCCCGCCCATCCTCCCTGTTCTACGAGGACCTTTTCAGGTTTGGTTTCCCCGCATTCGCCTCCCTCCGGGTGGCTTTGTCTTTCTCCTGGGTGACCTCTTTCACTTCACTCCTAGACGGGATGCTTCATTCTGTTTTGCTTGCTCTGCTCCACCCATTCTCGTGATTGGGCGGCATGCTCATGTGTCATGTCCTTTACATCCCTACGCTCTGGGTCGTCCAGTGTGGGGTCTACTCGTGTTCACCCCCCCCTTTCTCAATCGCCTTGGGGTCTCTTACCTCCCCTGCAGTCCATTGGTTTGAAGTCTATTTTCTCTGCCTCAGTCTATGGGTCTCTTACAGGAGATACAACGTCCCTTTCTGGTGCCCACATGTGGTCGATTGTCATTGCTCATGTGTTCCGGACTTGTTGCCCTTCACAGTTATATATTGTGGTTGCAGACTTTGTCATCTGCCATGATGTTTTTTCACATCATCTTCTGCCTCCGGGGCGGGTTTAGCGTTTGCTTTTGTGGGGTTGCTTCTCAGAGCGGTGCTCTGCTCTTTCCCTTCACTATTTTTCAGTATACAGTGCCTGGCACTGTCCTTTATGTTGCTCTTTTTCACCATTCAATTTCTTTTTCTTTTTCATCTTTTTCGCACACTGTTCTCATATTCTCAGTTTTTGGTGGTGGCTCCGCGGTGTGGCGCAGAAAAGTTTCTCAGACGAAAACTGACATCATCGCGCCAGGAGGGGCTCATATGGCTCCACTGACGTCACGTCTGTGGACGACGTCCGGACGGAGCCATGCGGCGCCACCCCCATCACGCAGAGGTGCGGCTGCGGAAGTTTTCCAGATCCAGTCTGACACCTGCGGATATTCTAAGTTAAGGAATCTGCGGCTGGACTGTGTCTCTACCAGATACATCGTTACCTAAGGTAAGTAACTCGTCCGTTTGGTATCAAACATGTTGGAATCCTACCCCAACACCAATTCCTGTTTTGGATGTACGACCCCATGTACTGGGGGCTCCCCTAGGGTGCCACCCTGTATTCCCAGTACTAGCCTTTCAGGGTCTAACAGCAAGCTAGTGCTGCTGCCGACCACAGGCACGTTTCTGCCCTCCTGCTGCTGAGCTGAACTCGAGCATGGGAAGGCAGAACAATAGGTTTCCTGCCACAGGGAGGTGTGATCACATCCCAGACAGGACTTAGTGTATTGGGCTGGGGTGGGGGCGCTTGTCAGCGCCACCAGACTGCTTTGAAGGAGATATTTGGTGCCCTCCTTGCATACTCCAGTTTGAGAAAGTTCAGGGAGCCATCGGCTCCCGCCCTGCATGAAAACTGGACAAAGGACATGGGAGTATCTTCCCGTCTGTCCAGCCCCTCCTCTGGAGGGATCCTCGAATTGTCCCAACCCTCTCCCTAGGGTACTTAAGGGATTAACTGTGGGTGGCTCTTCAGATTTATCGTGGGACAAGATTCAAACCCGAAACCACTTCAACCGTCCGGACACCTTGGACTTAGTTGGACTTCGCCTGGAACTGACACTACATCAAGGAAGACTCCTACTGCTCCTGGTCTTGTCATCTTGCCAGTCTTCTGCTTAGTCTGTGCCTGTGCTTCATCCAGGTTCATCTCCAGGCCAGTGGGCATCAGATACCCAAAGGAATCTCCCTTGAAGTGCAGGAGTCACTCCCCTGCATCTGCAAGTACTGCAACCAAGCTGACCAGTCTGCTGCTCCTCACGTCCTATGGACTCCGAAAGGCTCAGCAACACAGGTGGTGGTTATGCAACTCCCTCGAAGCCTGCACTGTCTTCTCAGCATGTTTGAGGCTATTATCTCTCTTTAGAACCGCTGTAACAGAACCCCTGTGCTACGTGTCGACTTGCCGTTGCCAAGACTTGTTGACTCTGTCCTTAAGAGATCTTCGGGCTACAAGAAGCTCCAGCCTCCAGCATCTCTTCTTGCCAAGATTTTTGTCCTCCCCGCATCCTCTGCACCACGGGCCTGCATCTTTGGTGAGCTGCTTGAGGTGCTCTTGCGACTCTTGTGCCTTCAGCCTGTGGGTCCTCTTCAAGGTTTTCTTTGGCTTCAGTGGGCTCCCCGGCTTGCTCGGGGCATGCTCTGACTCTTGCATTTGTTGAGTCTGTTGGAACTTGCTGGTCACAACGCTGCACCTGCTTAGTTTACCACATCTGTTGCTGCTGACAAGGGATATTGGTTCTCCCGCTGGAAAACGACCCCCTGGTTCTTGACTTCTGACATGGGACAGCTCGTGTAAAGCGCCTGGCCTTCCACAGCGTTGCCTGGTCCTCACAGCTGCAGCGACAAGGTCATCGTCATCACTCCTACATCTTCCGTCATCGGTGGTCATTGGTCTTCTGTGCCTCCTGGTCACTTCCGAGTGGCATAGACTCTGTCCCCTCTGCTTTCAGGTACTCCTCTTCAAGAGTCCATCCTTTGATTCCACAGGACTCCTTCGCCAGCGGCATCTTTTCTGACGTTGTCCATGTGGTCTACGGCGGTTTCGGAAGGTCCTGGGGTATCCACGGGTGGGGTGACACTCTGACCTTCCATCTTCCACAGGGTTTCTTCAGGGTGCACTGGGAAGGGTTCTTCTTAAAAACTGTACAGATCGCTTCCACTGTTTTTACTCTATTTATTTATAGTTACCTTCTGATGAGTAAGTGTACTTGAATGCTCCAGACTTATAGGTGGAGAAATATCTAGTACACTAAAGGGGACTTTTTTCGGAGAAGTAGCATAGGGATACTGTTTGTCCTGACGAATGCCGGTTAAAGAATTGGAACCCGACAAACATGTTGACCTCTATGCAGAACGGAGGGGTGGTGAGTACATAATCCACTCACACCACCACCACCCGAGGGTATTTCATATATCCTTTTTTATACATGACTAGGGAATCTAGGGATAAAACTATTATGATGATATTTCATAGTCCGTTTTAAATCACTGTCTGCACCTTTGTAGGATCCTCGTATTTTCTTCTCTTTGTTTGTATGGTCTACCCCTCCCTATTGCTCTGCCTCTAGCGTTGGCTTGCGCAGAGGCGTTTAGTAGCAGCCCTATGATGAAGCATGCCACAACTTGTTGTGGGTGAGGGCAGTTTTAATAGTGTTTGTGCTCCCTTTGCAACCACATATTATACTTGTAAAAATGTTGCGATTGACATTCGCCTTACCTCCTTTTGTGTAAATATTTGTGCTACTTACCTGTCTTACATTTAAATTATTGGGTGTATTGTGTTGATATATCCAGGTAGGAGATATACTAACGTGTTAGTGAGTGTGTATAATAAATATACTTATTTTTATAACTACACTGAGTGATTCTTAATCGTTTAACCTACACTGAATAGTTTTGGTAAAACAAGCTGTTTAACACTACTTCTGGACTAAGCATGAAGGCTGCTCTCCACAGCTACCACTTGGAGAGTTTTCTATTGGCTGCTTCACTTAAATAAGTGTGCACCACCACCAATCTCCTTTTTGTCTCAAATTTGAGGATATGAAAAGATCTGGTATGCCAATGTGAATCAGATGTATATTAAGGATAGTTTCCTACATAAGGGTTTTTGTATTAATTGTTTTTATTCTAAATGTATGTATATTTAATACATTATTGAAGCAAGATTACATTAAATGTGAATAATAGCAAAGACGGTTTTTGCATTCTACGAATGTAGCATAAAATTGAGACATAAATTGACTCCCTACAAACATTATTACTCATAATTTTAATTTAACTGAAGCAGAAATACAAAGGTCTTATGGTGGTGATACTTTTTAGGTCTCGCCTTGCTATCGCGTAAGCGATTGCAAAGCGAGACTATTGTAAGCGGGTTTGAAAAGTGCTCCGAAAAAGCGGATTGCATGGCTGGCACGCGCACAATCACGCGCATCGTGCCGCCATGCAATCTGCTTTTTGGGACCTCTTCAAAGGGTCCGCTCCCCCGCCTGGAATGCGCTCTCCCGCCCCCAAGCGTGCGCTCGCCACGCTCCGCCGGGCTTGTCTTGTTAATTGTTGTTTTCCTCCCGTCGCAGACCTCCATCGGCACTTCCTCCCTGTCTGCACTCGACCCCTTAGTGTGTACGGCAAAGCGAGCAAAGTTGCTAGTTTCTCTGGGAGACCTCTCATTGATTGTTTGAATTTCTCCCACCCCGTTTAGGATCATGTCCACATTCATGATGCAACCATGTAAGCGATGGTCTTGTATTCTGTCTATCGTGTACATGTCTATTTATAAAATGTTAACACTCTCGGAGTTGCTCTGACTTATTTTCAACAGAGCGCTCTCTCTAAATCCCTCACCCTCCCTCCGTCAGTGACGCTCTGGGTTGCTGTTGGTTTCAGCTCTCTCATTTAGAAGTGCATTTTGGGTAATTACTGTAAAATCCGTGTTATTGTTTCGCACCCGTCTCACATCGGTAATGGATGTGAACTTAAGAGACGGCAGCATCTGTTCCAGGCCGGATCCACCAACCATGCTCATTCTCTCCTGTCACTAACTTTGCAGAATGCGCTCACCATTTTCTCAGCCCACCCTCGTGAACCACGCGTACCTACCGTTTGTCACCACTTCCACGGACCGCACAGACTCATAGCTGTCACTGAATACTTAAACCTGCTCCACAGAACATGCTCACCCAAACATCTAGTCATCTCCACAAATTGTTTTAACACACTGCGTCACAGACTCTTTCACACACAGCTCCAAGCACTGCACCTACACTAACCGCTTTTATCCACATAAAGGTGTTACAAGGGTAACACTGTGTATCGCCAAGTGGGCTGTGCGCTTCCAGCATCTTCTGAAACTCTGCGCATTTTTTGGGGAAGTAGCTGGACACCACAGCCCACACCATTTTGTAGAGAAAGGAGTAGAAGTGGGTCTGACCTACACAGCATTCTAGTACAACTGCAATACCAGTGATATGGTACTTAGCATGAAGCAACCCCGCCATGATAGAAGCTGCTCAGAGCCTGATGGCCGCTTTGGCAGTGCACACTACTAAACAGCCCTTTAAGAGGTATGAGCTGCATGCCTGCCATGGGAGCGAGGTCAGAATGGGCCACAAACTAACTAGGCCAGGGCTAATGACGGGGTTCTGAACTGTCCTAGCTGATCGGTCTCATGGTAGTTACTCAAGAAGCCACTTGCCTACAGCGTGACAGGAAACGTGACAGCTACGGTTTCTAAAATCCTCACTTGTTCGCTATTTAGTAAATGAATGTTAGCAGTGACGATGCATCGTCTTTAATCAATATTGTCTTAGAGGGTAACATTGCGTCTTGTGGAATGCAGCAGCCAAACTATATTAGACTTGGGAGTCTAAAAATAAAATGACCAGTATGTGGTATTTTTTCCTCTGGATATGTAATCCTTACAAAATGTTGAATAGAATTTTTTGAAGCTACGTTTAGCACAAGTAAATGTGTATGAAACAAGATAGTCAGTAACCAATGACTAACAACTCCAACAAGCATTTGCAATGCAATAGGTCTCGTATTTACAACAGTTTAAGCTATTGGCATTGTAAATGGCAATGCCTTATATTTATGTTTTAAAAACTAAAACAAAAATAAGTCATTGTAATTTACAATGTCAATAGCTCTTACTCGCGTATATGCGAGACCAATTGCATTGCAAATGCTTGTTCTTTTGTGGAGCAAGACAGTAGGGCATGTCCAGGCATATGACTGAGAAAATCTCTATTTGTGCCTGGACCTGGTGATCCCAACCCAAACTGTCCTAAAACAGCTGCCCATGTTGCTGGTTAAGCTTCTCCTAGTCAGAAAAGCTGAATAAATGATTGCATTGTATTACCATATCACTCATATTTGTGTGCAACTACCCATTTGCTTAGCACATCAGATATTTTTTTCTTTTCTGTTAATGTTTGTATGTTGCAGGTGGTAAAAAAGTTTATTCTGTTTTACCTGCACTGTTAGTTGTAAGATATTAGTTTTATATGGAATGTGCCTTTAATAGTCCGTTTCTGTCGCTCCTAATCAGGGTGCAGCCAAGGCTCTCATCTTCCCCGTGGTGCAGCAGTTCACTGAAGCCTTTGTCCAGTGTCTCCGGATGCCTGATGGTCCCACTGCAGATAGTGGACTTAAAATGGAGGTTCTAAAGGTAACAGAGCATAGTCTTGGAAGGTTCAAGCATATTTTCCATGCAGCATTTTTGTTTTTGTATGTTCTGTCGGGTGCCTCATGACGATCCTGCAACTTTCAGAACATTAACTCCAATTACATGTAGAAAAAACATCATAGCGCACAACATTGACTGCAAGCAAAACCTTGAAAAAATGTGCTCAAACAACCCTTCCCAGATTGAACACATGCTTTGTTTTTTGTTGTACCCTTTAATAACTAACAACTATACATAATATGCACCACAACAGTAACATAACACTACTCAAGAAATACTGCTTATCTGGCTTCTGTGCAGCAAAGACGGGAAGTGCTGTTTTTTGAGGATGGTATTACTACTGACTGACTTTATTGATTGGCCATGATACTTATGTCCTTTTCTCTAAGAACCCATGGATGATGTAGTTCTTTATTGTGTTACCATGGTGATGGGCTTCAGTTTTAATAAACGAAAAAAGAAAATACATAATCCTGACATAGACTCAATAGCTCAAGTAAGCAATTCAGTTAAAAAGAACAAAGCATATTATATCTAAGCTAACTCCATAAAAAAAAGACGAAACAATTTTAACATAATCAATGGTAGCAACGTGTGACATGTTATCATTCGGAAACAGCATGAAAAATGATTGTTAATTAAGGATCTTTTTTGAGGGCTTTGTTCATTTTTTGATTTGCATGCTCATGCAGCTGAATAGGGCTTGGAATTTTGCTTTGATGACCAAAGCTACTTTGGTAATTTTTACGAAGTCACAATTTTAACTGTTGAGGTAGCCACTAGTTTTGGTCCTAAGAGGGCTGCAGAAAGTGAGTCACGCTAATTGCCCCGGGAGTCATTCCATATGACTACGAGGTTCTCTGCAGGCATTAGAAATCCCATGAATGGAAACATCAGAGGCCACATGTGTTTGCAATGTTTTTATTGCATCTCTAGTTAATATTGCTTTTCCAAGAATCCACTTAAAGCTCTATCCCTCTCCCTTGTTACACTCCTTATGTTAATGAGGGTGAGTTATGTGTAGGCGGCTGCACTAGCACCTTCAATTTAGCAGCCCTTGGGACTGAAACTCAATATCTGACCTCTCATCCAGACATCCAGTTTCTCTTTTTCCTTTAAGGCAGAGTCAGCGCTGGATGCTGCTCTTAATCCTGCTGATTTTCTTTGCCTTACATTTTGCAATTGTTTTTGATGCTAAGAGATTCTGTTTCTACAGTCCTAGTCTGGTTATATATTTAAATTGCTATAGTGTCTGCTGGGTGCTCTGCTGATTATGCATAATACTATACCTCTGAGCCATAGATATGTCTTCTGATATGTCTTCTATTTATAACTATCCCTACAGAACCTGTTTTGTTCTGTACCCTCTGATCAAAGTAATTGATCTTTCTGGCTTTAGATTCAAAACGGATTAGAGCTTTGCTGAATAGTTGCTGTTAGTTTGGTGATTGTACATCAGGCTAATCTTCTCATGACACCTTGAGTAGGTTTTATCCTTTTTTAAAAATGTTTTGCCTTGAGGGGGGAATGCCGTCAATGTTTTGATTTCCCTTGGTGCCTGGGGTCAGTAGTGGTAGGTTTGGCTCATTTTTACCAGAGATAGTTGTTTTTCTTATGAGCTTTGTATTTTTTTCCTGTTAAATTGCTCCTTAAAAATTCAAAAGGTAGATCAGTTGCTTGAGCGAATGCAACTGGAGACCTGCTTGTTCACACTGGTGTCCTAGATGGGATGACTCCCATGCTTATGTTGTGGATTGTATTCGCCTCATTGAATTTAGAAAAACCTCAGAGCACCGCTGCTCACCATGCTTTTCATGCTGTGAGAAACTGTTTTTATAAGTGCTCATACATTTTGCATACAGCCTTTTCATATAACTTTAGTGTCTTATGTTTTATGATGACTAAGTCTGAATCCCTCAGTAAAGTATTAATGCGATAGTACAAGTATAAATGGGACATGTGGTTCATGACTGAATGTCTTGTGTGGTCGTTTTGCTCAAACTTTCAGGCACTACTATTGAGACTAGTGTTTTTTAAAAAAACAATCTGACAGCAATAATGCTTTGTTATATCAAAGCTTTCGCCCTTGAAACGTCCTCTTCCTTTTTCTCAATTTACGAGAATCAGGCGTATCACTTCAGATTTAGAGCTAGGCTTGCAGACCATTCAAGACTTTAAAAAGAAGTTTTTGAGTTGAGGTTATCCTCAACAGGTAGTAGATCAGAGTATTTTGCTACGATGGGATTTGCTTCAATCAGAACCTGACTTTAAAGGAATCTTTTCCAATCCTCCTTTATTCGCATACAAGAGGTCACGTAATTTGAAAGAAATTTTAAGCAAACCCGTAGTCAGTGTTCAAGTCCCCCACAAAGGGATGTCTAAATGTATGAACTGTTCGCACTGTAACAATGTAATCACAGGTAGATGCTTGTCACACCCTTGTTCAGGTAAAAAGATTTTTCTAAATTTTAATGCCAACTGCAACAGTCATCATGTTATCTACGTGATAAAATGTCTGTGTGATTTACATTATGTGGGTAAGACGGAGAGGGTCCTCCGTACCCGCATTACAGAACATAAAAGCAGAATTAGGACCAAGACTATCAGTTCCCCATTAGCGCAACGTTGGCTAGCTGAAAACCACACGATTGCTCAGTTAAGATTTTGTGTTCTTGAATTGGTTGAGACTCGTCCTGACAGACATGTCCAGAGTTTTATCCCAATGTGAGTCTCACTGGATTTGGTTTATGGAAACGATTTTCCTGAAAGGATTGAATGACAAATTTGAACTGTCTTGTTTTTTATGATATTGCTCTTCTGTGCTTGTTGATTTCTGCTTTTTTCATGAAATTAATGTCGAATTCATTGTTGCAATTCTATTCATTATTTCGTTCTTTGGAATATTAGATAGGTGTTTTATGTATTAGATTAGGTCCACCATTATTGATTTCTTTGATACTTTTGTTTTTACTCACTGTGTATTTTGGCATCTATTTGGCTATTCATTTGACATTTTGTTTCTTTCGTGTTAATTTGGTTTTATATGTAACTTGATTCCATATGTGATTGATTTGTGATGTATAACCATTTATTATGTTTCACTTACCATATCACAGTATATAATTGTACCCGTTATTATTGCGCATATTTATTATGTTGAATCGTTCATTTTTGTTCAGGCAAGCTTCTGCTTTTGTTTTCTTTTTTGCTAAATTGGGATCCTCACCCTAATTTTCATTCTCACATTTTTTATTTTAATTTTCACATTTCACCTCCACCTTAATTTTAATTTTTATGTTGATCTCACCGAGTTGGTTTCATACTTAAATCAATCAAAACGAGCTTTATTCGATTTTAAACATTAAAATCATAAAAGCAGGCATATAAAAAAACATTTCATTTTATATCTAAAATTCGTTAAAACACAGAGTAAATACAAGTTTCTAAAAATTCTTAAAAATTCATTTAAACAATTGATAGTTTCTATTACGTCCAGAGAGCTAAGTTTATATTACTATGCATAGTGTATCTCATCTCACAACCGAGTCCTTCTGATATGTTTTACATCTGACAATTAAGTTTCATACTTATTTCAGTCCCATTTCTATTGCCATCTAAAACCGTTCCGTATTTAGACGTAGATGACACGCGGGCTTACTTGATGTAGCCGGCATCCTCCTTGTGGTTGCGGTTGTTCGCGTCTCCACTGTTTTTAGAGAGTCACCATTTGTATTATATGCCTGCACTTTATTGTGCTTCAAGATTATTCGTGTATCCCCATTCATACGAATTCCGTATATTACAGGTGTTTGTCATGCCTTTATGAATGTGCTTTAAACAACACATTCGATTTCGTCATAGGTAAGCATCGTAGCATGGATACACTTCACTCTCTCTCTCATCAATTCACTGTTAAGCCCACTCGTTCTCAGTTTTCGTTTTTTCTGCAGCCAATTCAGGTTTCTCGTCGGTTTTGCTTTTCGCTTCGAGTTCATTAACTCAAGCGTTAGAGGTATGCTGTGTACACTTCTGATCTTGATTCACTTAAACTCACTTTTAAGATTCACGGTCACTTTTGTCCCATGCTTTTCACGTATTTCACGATTTTCACATTTAGACCCCGCATTTTGTTAAGTCTTTTTCTTTCTGTTTTCAATAGGTTTCCAGTTATAGCACTAGTAGGCAAGATGCTGGTTTTGTTTCTTGCCACTGCATGTGCTGGATACTCTTAGCTTGCTTTTTTGTTTCTCTTTTTCTGCCTTCTATTGAGCTCTGTTTTTAAAGATCATTACAGTGTTTCTTGCCACCTTAACCTTTCACTAAAATAAGATTATTGATATATTCCAGACTCCCCTGACGAAGGGCTCCTTTCATAGCCCGAAATGCATTGGGATATGTGAAGCATTTTGTTTGTCATGCTGACTATAAGCTGATTCGTTTGCCTTTTTTGAACTACATTTCCATCTGAGACTATCAAGCATAAAGCAGATCACAATCAACTTCATGTTTTGAAGATTTCATTTGAAAACTCTGACTCATTGACAATTGTTTTGTTTACCGCTTTTCACAACGATAATATTGTGCATAATAAATGGTTTTGACAACTTTGTGTACACTAGACAGTGGCTTGTTAGTAGTGCACTGGGCATTCCTGGATACTTATCTAGGTTTATTCCATTTCATTTTGAATCAGGTGGCCCGCAGAGCCCCTCACCTGGTGCACACATGATTTTCTTTCAAAGTTTGTGGATTAGTTTCATATGTTTAAACTAGAATCATTGAGTGCATTCTAGCTGCAATTCACTTATTGTTTGTGTGGTCCTTTGGCATCTGTTTACCTACCTCTGCACTGGGACTCTGTTGCTGAGCAGGCCATTTCAAAGCTTTGGTTCTTGATGTTGTTATACAGGTGTCTGTCCCCTTTGGAATCCATTGTATCCAGAAGGAGATACGTTTGGTGTACGGAAATTGCTTTGGTATATGTGAGGTAATTACTTTGAAAGACATTTTAGTTCTTGGAATTTGGAAGGTCTCAGGTCCCATAGTTTTAAACTTCCATATGGGGTCCTTCAGGGCTCATCCCTGAGCCCAACTCTCTTTAATATATATGTGGTTCCCCTGGCTAGACTGGTCAAATATCATGGCTTTGCCATGGAGTCATATGCAGACGACACCCAGATCATAGTTTCCATCTCAAACAACACTGGGGACACTGCTCACAACTTTCGTGCTCGCATGTGACAGATGAGCAGCTGGCTGTCTGAGGACTGCCCCAAGTTGAACTCTAATAAGACCAAGGTTCTCCTTTTTGGCAGTGATCCATCCATCTGTCCTCGTATTGGTGGCTCTTGGAGCTGCCCCCCCACCCCCCGCCACTAAGGCACAGAATCTGCGAGTCATTTCTGACACCACCCTGTCCTTCTCCCATCATGCGAAACCGATCACTTCATCCACCTGCTATACATTGAAGATTCTGAGGAAGATATATCCATACCCACCATCAGAACTACAGAAAACTGTGGTTTCTACATTAGTCTTGTCAAGGCTTGACTACTGTAACTGGCTTCTGATCGGTATAAATAAAGCACTTCTTGTGAAATTGCAGCTTTTGCACAACTCTGCTGCCTGTTTGCTCTTTGGTATCCCAAAATATTCCTCGGCCATGTTGGCCCTCAAAGCTCTACATTGGCTTCCAGTGAAAAAGCGGATTAATTTTACGGCCCTCTGCATCGCCTTTAAGGCACTGCATAATCAGGGGCCTGCTTATTTGATTGACCACTTCTGCTGGTATACCCCGATCAGAAATTTGTGATCCTCCTCACACTTGCTAGTGGAGCTTGGGTGGTAAAAGCTTCTTAAACATCTCAACCACATTTTGGAATCGTCTGCCTTGCAAACTTTTTTTATTTTTATTCTTTTTATTGAGAGTAGGTACAAATGTCATCAGGTTTACAAATCTGTGGGACCAATGATCACTTCACATTACAATGTAGCATCTATACATCGGTACATGCTGCTTTATACAATGTGGCACAGGTTTCATGCAGTTGGAATCAACATACAGTTCATGATTAGTCACGGTTATCCATTGATAGATCGTCGGTCGGTACTGCACAGATATTACCTCCAAAGACATTCCACTTTCCCAACACCCTTTCCCACTTCTTGGGGCATCCTCTTAGTAGGTATACTGCTCTCTCTGCCACCATTGCCATGTCCATGTCTTTACTCCAATCTCCAAGCTCCCCATTGTTTTGCAATATATCTTTTAGCTATGGTTATACCTAGTGTCGTTCATATTTGCGCTGCATTAATATCTGTGGCTTCCCAGATATGCAGTAAACACCTCCTGGGTTCCGTAGGAACTGAGGCGCCACTGACATTCGATATAGTGGACATCACTGTCTCCCAGTAAAGTACAATTTCGGGACAGTCCCACAATGTGTGGTCGAATGTACCTGATGCCCCACACTGTCGTAAGCAGAGCAGATAATCTGACCTTCCCATTTTATATAACGTCACCCTGGTGTAGTAGATTCGGTGTAGCACTTTGAGTTGAACTAAGCGTAATTTCGACGAGATTGCCACCTCTCTCAGGGATGCTAGTGCCTTCTGCCAGTCTGCTTCATCCATGTCACCCACTTCTCCCTGCCATCTCTCCCTTAGGGATTGTGTGGGGTCAGGGTGATTATTGACAATCTTTCCATATGTGAGGGATGTGGCTTTTTCATGCATGTCCTCAGTCGGCAGTCTGTCCTCCAAGGGGGAAGCCTCCGGGAGGACCGTGTCCGGTGGAATAGCTGCCTCTAATGTGTGTCGAATCTGGTCGTAGCGGAACAGTTCAGTAGGTGCCATTTCGTGTTGGTCTTGTGTGAATTGAATTACCTTCCCTTTGGCCCAAAGATCGCCTACGCGCTATATTCCTGTCATCCCACCGTGCAAATGTTTTACTATTTCGCAGTGTACCCAGCATGGCTCTATCCCGCAGGGGTGTGGCTTGTGTGGCTTGTGTGATCTTTTTGTTCCAACCGAGCTTTCTGTGTTCCGTGTGCCAGAGATGAACTGTATGTTTAGTGGACCCTATCAAGGCCCTCCGTCGGTTGGTGTTATCTAATGCTCGGTTGATTCCCTCAATCCCTAGCGTGAATCGGTCTAGATGGTAGGCCGGATCGGTGTGCGGTGCATGTATCCACTGGTTTATTACGGTCAGCTGGGTCGCCCAGTAGTACATTTGTATGTTGGGTAATGTTATGCTCCCATCATACCACAAACTAAATAATTTGGACATTGCTATTCGGGCCGGTTTCCCATTCCACAAAAGCTTAGACACCTTCGATTCGGTGTCCCGGAAATAATCTGCAGGAACCAAGTAGGGGGTGTTCTGTAGGGCATACAGGAAGCGGGGCAGTGCCATTATTTTGAAGAGTGCTGCCCGTCCTAACAGTGCCAGCGGCAGGACCTGCCAGTGTTTAGTGTCTCTGCGCAGTCTTTTTAGGGGTTCTAGAAGATTTAACGCAATGAAATCCTCAGTCGGGTGTGATATGGATCCCCAAATATTTAAAGCTGCTCTTTGCTATTTCCACCGCACAGCCTGTGGGGAATCGGGCCATGCAATCCATACAGTATGGATTTACTCCTATTAATGGTATAACCTGATCGCTCTCCATAGGCCTTGCTGATATTTATGATACCATGTAGGGAATGGTAGGGGGACGCCAGATATAGGACGATATCATCAGCATATATGGATATGTGATCCTCTCAACTCTCCGTCTGCAAACAATCTGGTCTTGTCGGATCCACGCCGCGAGCGGCTCTAAAATCAGTGCGAGGCGCAGCGGCGACAGCGGGCACCCATGTCTTGTACCTCGCCCTAATGGGAATTCCTTGGAGACGTGTCCATTCGCCACTACATGCGCAAGAGGGTTCGTATAGAGTTGCTTTATCCACGAGCAGAGCACAGGTCCGAAACCAAACTGCAAATAGGAATGGCCAGTCTACTGTATCGAATGCCATACGGGCATCGAGGGACAATATCACAGCTTCTTCCTGTATCGTGTGTTTACGGCCTAGTACACTGGAGTCGCCTCAAATTCAGGGCTGTTCTCTTGCCAGGCATAAGTCCCGACTGGTCAGGGTGAATTAAAGTCGCAAGGTGGGGTGTGAGTCTATTTGCTAAAACTTTGGCCAAAATCTTGTCTTCTACGTTGATCAGGGAGATGAGCCTGTAGGAAGCACAGTCCTGGGCTGGTTTCCCGGGTTTGTGTATGGCCACAATCGTTGCAGTTCTCTGATCTTTAGGCAGCGCACCCCTGTCCAAGCTAGTGTTGTACATATCCAATAAGTAGGGTGTGAGATTAGTGGTGCCCTTCTTAAATAGTTCAATTGGAAAGCCATCTGGCCCCCGGGCCTTTCCTGACTGCACACTCCCTATTCCTAAAGTTAATTCCTCAATAGTGAGCTCTGACTCCAATATTTTGGAGTCATTTTCCGCCAGCGTAGGGAGACAGATGTCTTTAAGGAACAGATCTGCCTCTTCCTGGTCCATCTAAACTGCTGGGGAGTAAACCTCAGAGTAGTGGCACACTAGTGTATCCACTATAACCTGGGGGTCCGTCACCACCACTCCCGCCGCGGTTTGGAGTTCCGCTATCCAGCGGCTCGCGCGTTCTCATCTGTCTAGCCACCCCAGTAGCCGGCCGGCTTTATGCCCTACCTCCTATATGGTATGGCGCGTGGCTGTCAGTCGGGTTTTAGCGCCTTCCCACAAATACTCCTTGTATTCCTTTTTTTAAGCTGGAGCAGGTGTGAATGTCGGAGCAGTCGTGAGTGTTTGCAACTCGTGTTCGAGAGTGGAGACTATGTGTGCCTTCTCCTTCTTGTGGTCCGCAATTAAGGAAATAGCTTGCCCCCGTAGGACCGCTTTGTATGCCTCCCAGAGAGTAAGGGGCGATGGGACCGACGACACATTTTTGTCGAAATAGTGTTTCGTGGCTGCGAGCAAGCCTTTACAAATTTTAGGATTTTTTTTAGATAGCCCGGGTAAATCGGGAAAACACAGCAGTGTGTGGAAGTGTTCCTCGTGAATTGGGCTGAGATGGGGGAGTGATCTGAAATCCCTTGCGGTAAGTGTGTTATATCCACAAAACGTCCTACTTTATCAGCTTAGGACAAGACATGATCTATTCTAGAAAGGCTATTATGGGTGCCGGAATGATATGGAAATTGGCGTGCGTGTGGGATGTGAGACTGCCAGATGTCCACCAGGCCTATTGTCTCAAGGAAGTCAGTGAGATTGGAATGGGAACGGTGTTGTGGGCGTGGGGGCGCGCGGTGAAGATAATCATTAAGGGTCGCGTTAAAGTCTCCTCCCAGTATTAGCTCTCCCTCAGGGAGACGAAGCAGAATGGCGTCAAGTGCCAGGAGCGCCACTGAGTGGAGTGCGGGAGGGATATAGACTGTAACCCTGTATACCCATCTGTCGTGGGCATTACAGGTGGTGCCTACAAGGTGGGTTTCCTGCAGAAGTACTGCCGCGGGCTCGCTACGTTTAAGGAATTGGAGCACTAAGCCTCTTTTTACCATATCTCCGAGGCAATTCACGGTCCAGGATATGAATGGCAGGCTCTGGACTCGTGTGGTCTGGGGAATAATCGGGTTAGGGTGCGTGGTTACATGTGACATTAGAACTGTTGCATTCAAAGCATTGTACCTGACATACAAAGTGCAACATCCCCCAAAGATTGAATTGCTGTACCATGAACTTTAACGTTAAACAAAGAAGAAAAAACAAACGAAAACTCAAAGCGAAAAACAGTTGCCCCACCCCCCTCCCTGCATGACAGTTTAAAAACTACCCGCCTCCCCAACCTTGCAGAGTGTATAGTTCCCATTGTTCAATACCTTTGTGGGGGAGGAATCCACCCCAGTAATCCCTTCAACCCCCGTTTCTTATCTGTTATGGTGAGTCTTCCAGCCGTGCACTGATCACCAGCGGTGGACTCAAGTCTTGCAAGGTTCCAACATACCATCCGAAGGCAGCACAGCAAACAAAGTTAAGGGCTACGGACAGTTGAGGGACTAGACACAGCATTTGGTCCGGCGTTCCCATAGTGTCAGGGACACACACGCTGAGCAAGTGGGTATTGCCGTCACATAAATTGCCTCCCAAGAAACTATGCAGTTCAGGAACACTGACTGGGGCTCAGTCTTTAAGAGAGGTTCTGTGGAGTTTGTTGGTCACTTAACTTTAGTGGAGCCGTCACATGTGGTTTCATCCTCTTGTTGCTGAGATTGAGGCATACTTGCTCCCTGTTGATCGTGATCTCTACCGGATTGTCCGCGATTGGTGACCTGACGCCACCCATCCAGCCAGTCTTGGGCATTCTCCGGGGACGTGAAGAACCAAACCTTGCCATCAGCCACCACTCTCAACCTCAAGGGGAAGATCATGGAGTATTTGAGGTCACGAGAACGGAGTTCCTTCTTGATCGCCAAGAAAGTACGCCTCTGTTTAGCTACGGCAGCTGTGTAGTCAGGAAAGAATGAGATCGTACTGTACCGGAGGATCTACTCTGGCGGTCTGTAGAATGAGGTCACTATCTCTGAAGTTGAAGATACGGGCCAGGATAGGTCTGGGCGGCACACCTGGTCTGGGCTGACCCCCCTGGGACTTGGTGGGCCCTCTCGACCGAAAAGTACTGCGAAAGGCCCCGGGGCTTCAAATGGTTTTTGATTGGGTCTTCCACAAGAAGGTCCACTGCCGGACCCCCGCTTCCCTCCGGCACGCCCAAAATGCGCACATTGTTCCGCCGGGAGCGGCCCTCAAAGTCGTCCAGTTTCGCCGCCATGGTTTTGTTTTTGGTTTCCAGGTGCAGCACCTATCTTTTGAGAGCAGCGGTGTCCACAGCGAGACTAGCTGTGGTTGTCTCTACATCCGACACTCTGGTGCTCAGTTTGCGGAAGTCTGCTCTTATTAGTGTGAGTTCTGTAGCGACGGTGTCGATCATTGACTCGAGGGAGGAGGGCACCTTATGGAGTGTTTGTAGGAGAGTAGGGTCTGCTTTCTATGTTCACCCCCACTTTTTGCTTTTGCTTTACTGGTTTTCGACTTAGATGTGGCTGTGGGCCTGCTAATCAGACCCACAGCCCTGCTGCTCTCTCTCTAAATTGATACTATGTACTTTAGGTGCATAACCCA
The DNA here is from genome assembly GCF_964204655.1 of Triturus cristatus. Lineage (NCBI taxonomy): Eukaryota > Metazoa > Chordata > Amphibia > Caudata > Salamandridae > Triturus > Triturus cristatus. The sequence continues at coordinate 127,346,240 of NC_140580.1, forward strand.
TTTGGATAGGATCACCTTATTGGCCCCTGTACAGTGTACCTTAGGTACCCAGGGCATAGGTGTACCCTAGGCCTACCAGGGGCTGCAGCATGTATTATGCCACCCCTGGCCTGCCCTTCCATTATGACACAACTGGCTGATCACTCAGCTGGGGCAAGGTCGTGTAATCACTCCTTGCTTAGGTGTAGTATTCCTATACCTAACTTACATATAGACACATGTGTACCTATCAGCCACTCCTATGGCAGGCCTTAACAATCCTGGAGGCAGAGTGCTTGGTAACATGTGAGATGGTGCTCTAGCATGAGCTGAGCCTGTCTGCAGCTTTCGGAACCATGTCCTTATAGCTGTTCTACGATATAGCCTACCATATACTCTTAAAGTGCCTTATAATCTTAAACGGTTATGGTAACTATGGTTTGGCTTTATCAAAACATGTCGTGTAAGGTGTCTAACACTTTGGAATAATACCCCCATCCCATTTCTGGGGATGAGGATATTATCCCTCCCTTCTAGAGGGAGAAGACATGTTGTAACCTACTTACCCGGTTAAAGTTAACCAGAGCCCCAGCATCACAAAATGGATGCTGCTGCCACAGACACGAGTCTGACCTCCTGCTGCTGGGAGTGATCCCGGCAAGGGAGGCTTGGACAATAGGTTTCCTGCCTTGGGAGGTGCGAGCACCACCCCAGACAGGCCTTAGTGTATTGGGGCAGGGAGGGATGAAAAGAATGAGACATGCCTGGGGCACACAAGGTGTCCCGTGCATAGTCCAGTTCAAACCGGTGCTGGGGCACTCCAGCCCCAGTCCTGGCGCGAAACTGGACAAAGGGAAGGGGGTGTAACCACCCCCCTCCCAGGTCCCACCCATAAGGCGTGACCTAGCAGGTAACCCAGCCCCCCAGATTTGGATAAGAGTGGTAGCTGGGCCCCAGGAGATTAGATTATCCTGAACCTGCAACTTGAACAGAAACTCTGGACCTTCGACATTCGACGAAAGAAGAAGACTGAAGAATCTCCCTTGTGGCCAAGGAGTGGCTACCCTGTGCAAACAGGCACCATCAAGAGACTACCCTTTGCTTTGCTAAAGTTCTACGAGGGACCGACTGCAGAGCCCGACCAGAGCCTTGACTTCCAGACTTCTCTGACCCTGATCCACATCCACAGCCGAGCTGAGATCCGTGGAGGCGACGAGAGACGTGGGACCGGCTACCTGGGAAAAGTGGCTAGTATCTTCCAGCGCAGCTTCTGAGGCACCCTCGAAGTTGTGCACCGGGGATTGAGAAGCCCCAACCCCAAGCACCATCTGCACCGAAGATCAGCCCCCCACACTCCACGAGTCCTGCGTGGGGCCCTTCTGCATTTTCCTGCTTGCCGCGTCTGTCCGGTTGCTTGCCCGTTGGCTAGTGGCCTTTGTGACGACGCTCCCTGAAATCTTCACTGCTGGTTTGGCTCCTCCAGACTGGTTCCCACTTCCTTGCAAAAGAGAAGCACCCCAGACCTTCCTGGTCTGCACCAAAAGCAAGTCCTCCGTTCTTCGTGGGTTCCGCTTGCCAAGGCTTGGTGAGTCCTAGTTCGACTTCGTCGCCGCCGACAGCAAGAGCCTTCGTGGGACAGCTCGCCTCCTGGTCCTGGTCGTCCTCGACGCCTCCTGGTACCCGTGGCTGCAGCGACAAGCTTCACCTTTCACCTGCAATCTTCACGACATCGCCTGGTTCCTTCCTGGTTCCACGTGGTCACTGGCTAGTGACCTTGACTCTGTCCCTTCTGCTTGCAGGTATCCTCTCTTCTTGATCCCAGCCTTGGGATCCACCGGACACTCTTCACTGACCGCCTGTCAGCAACTTTCCTTCAGGCATCCATAGAAGTCCACGACGAAACCCGACGCAAGTTCACACCTATGCACCCGCAGTCCGTGGGCTAGGTAAATTGAGTACTCCGGTGCTCACAAGGGTAGTGACTATCCTAGGGTCTAGTTTCCGAGTCTCGACTCTCTAGCTGCTTCAGAAGTGTCCTTAAACTGTTAATTTCTAGCTGCTAGTAATTCTATCGACTTTTACGCATTACGCGTGAGTGTTTCCACTCTGCACCTGAATCCCGTGGGCCTCCCACTTCCTAACTGTTGCTAGTGTAGTGTAGCCCCAGCGATTCCCTAGGCCTAGGCCTATCCTATTTCCGTGACAGTGGTCCTTATACCACTTCTTTAGTATATGGTTTGCGTGGCCCCTAGGGCCTAACTGTATTACTTACCTGTGTGACTTAATGTATGCATAAATAAGACTGTGTTGTACTTACCTCTAATCTCATAAAGAGTGCTGAGGGTTTGACTAGAATAAATACACTTTATTTTATATATATATCTGTTGTGGTGTCCTTTCATTTGGTATTCAAGGGATTATATATGGTATCACAGCTGGCTTCACATGCCATTCAGAGTTTAGCCTAAGACTGCTCTTGTCCATGCTACCACTAGGATAGCTGGTCTATAAGGTTGACTTTACAACCAATCACCATAAGGGTTGTTTGGACTGATATAAGGTGTACACTAGAACTAGTGACATCATACATCAGGCCAACTTCTCACAGTTTTGACATAATATCCTGTAAAGTGACTTCTTTGTTCGGTTTTCCAGTGTGTTCCTCAGTGGCAGTTGCTGCACGTTCCAGCTGTTCCTGGCTCGTCTTAGCACATGCATATTTGTCCAGTTTGGTCTGGTGCACAACACGCTTGCCACTGCCTCCCATGGTTCCACACACTGATGGAGCGGTTAGCTCTGCGACAAGGTAGGTGGTAGTACTCACCGCCGCCTGCCAGTGTTTATGGGGAGCACACATGCCTGTCGGGTTTCCTACCCCCTAAATAGCACTTTGTTGTTCACCTGCCACTGGAACGCGACGGGGAGGGAAGGGTGGCGTCGAAAATTATTAGTTGGAATATGGAGGAATCCAGGAGGCAGTATCAAGCTGTCTTTCAGTCCGCCCAGGGAAGGCAATGTGCACAAGGCTTCATTGAATGTGGTGGGCCACCGTGAACCCGGGAGATACAATTGCGGTATGGGTGCTGTGGGTATTCCTGGTTGCACACGTCGAGACCTCTACAACGACTGCAGGTGGCAGGATATGAGGGCCACCCGGAGCACTGAGATTGACCTTTAGGAGTCTGGCGAACCGGGCACTCTCATTCTTGAGGCGAGTAGGTTGTGCGCCCAACGGCAGCCCCCGTCCTCCCCCGCCGCGCCAGGAGCAGTCTCCGCCAAGGATGGTGTAGGGATGAGGTGGTCTAGTGGTTGTGTGGGTGGAGTATAGTGGGTGGAGTAAGAGGAGGACTGCCCCGACAGGAAGGGGCGGAGCAGGGGCAGAGGAAGGGCAGTTGAGAGTAGGGCCATGCTGGTGTGAGGACAGGAAAATAAAGAGTCCTAAGATAACCCTATCGTGTCTGTCGTCATTGGCGCTGCGAAGACACGACAGCTGGCGACGAGGGTGGGATCGAGCTAGATGCTCTCCCAGAACACCAGCACGCTGACGAGACTGGCGAAGGACTGGACACGAAGAAACCAGCCGAAGCGCCGTCACTCGCGGGACACGCTCGGAGCGTGTGAGAGCCCAGCGGCAGCAGAAGGAGCGAGATCGCGAAACGCACCCTGCATTGGAAAAGGGCCGGCGTTTGAACGGCAGAAAGGAAACGACGACGCTGACACGCGCGTCTCCAGGTTAGAGCAGCGAGCGTGAAGGCTCCCTCACCCACCTGCCTGTCGTGAAGCCTTGAGTGAAGCGGATGATGAGAGGAGGCCGCCTGAGCAGCGCGCAGTCCAGAAATGAATGAGCTGAAAGCCCGGCAACACGTGTGATGTCCATGCACGTTATCCAGCCGGCGGCCATCTTGAAGTCAGGCGGGTCTCCAGACGCCCCATGCCAAACAGACCCGAGCGGCCATCTTGAAGTCAGGCAACACTAAAATTCAAACAAGCACGAGCAAACGAAAGAAGAAAAAAAAAAAGTACCTGAACAAGGCGCACAAGCAAATACACAATCAGGATTCCCAAAGAATTCCCAGAGCCCGTACTGTGCTGAAGCAGCACCCATTTCACGTGCCCCACGATGTCGAACCATGGCTCCCCAGCCCAGTCCCCAGCCCGCCAAGAAGCGAAGCCGATCGTCATGGGACTGTCGCACCTGCGCCCCCCAGAGCCCCTAGCGCTCGTGGTCGGGAGCAGCATGGGCCCTCGCTGGGAAGAATGGATAGAGGACTTTGAGGACTATATCAAAGGCTCAAAGGTGATAGGGGACGAGGATCAACTGATAGCACTTCGAAACCTCGTGGGTAAGGACGTCAGCAAGATGATAAAGGAACTCCCCGCCGCAGACGCGGGAACGTATGCCAGAGTGCGAGCAGCCCTGGATAGGAAGTTTGTGCATAAGAAGAATGTGGATTACGAACGGTACGTATTCCAGAGAGCGCGACAGGAGAAGGATGAGGTCATGGGCTCATACATCACACGGTTGCGGCGACTGGCGCGCCACTGCGAGTTCGACGCTTTCTCGACGGACGACGCCATACGGCTGCGTGTGATTGACGGCTGTCAGTCAGAGACGCTACGCAGGAAATTACTAAAGAAGACCCACACCTTAGATGAAATAGAGGAGATCACGAGGCTCCACGATCAGACTGAAGAGCAGGCCAAGACGATGGAGGCGGGACGCATGGAACGCAAGGAGTTGGCCTGTCAAGTACGCACCGACCGCCCCCGCCGGGGGTCAAGTGAGCGGGAGCGACACGCCCGGCCGCCATCGAGACACCGCCGCCCTGGCCATCGACGACCTGAATCGGGGAGGAGGAGCAGGCGTCAGGATCATGGGAAAAAGGCGCCACTGCGAAGGTGCTACCGATGCGGGTACGACTTCCCACACATCGGAGCGTGCCCGGCCCTAGGGCAGCAGTGCCACAAGTGTGGCCGAAACAATCATTTTGAGACCATGTGCGGGGAATACCGCCGGGAGAAAGAAAAAGACTCCACGAGGGCGCCAAGAGGCGAGACGCGCCGCCATCACGCACGAGCAGTACGTGACCGCCGGAAGTCTTCCTCCAAATCCTCCCAGTCCAGCAGGGAGTCACGGTTTTCAAGGTGGTCCAGAAGATCACCGTCTAGAGACTCTGAATCACCCTCAAGTGAACATGAATATTCTGTGGAGTATGCTAACATGATTGCTGATCCAGACCAGCTTAAAAAATACCCTCGACTGGACATCAGCGTAGGCACGCATCCCACGAAGTTTGTGATGGACAGTGGGGCATCCCTCAACTACATCCCAGTGACGGAGTATAAGAAGATGAACCCTCGGCCTCGGCTCAATCCAGCACACGTCCGTGTCTACACCTGGATGTCCAGGAAGCCGCTCCCATGTCTTGGGAAGTTCTCAACGACACTGAGGCATCAAACAACATCTATTCCAGCCGTGATTCATGTCATCGAGGGGCCGGAAGCAGACTGTCTCCTCAGCCTACCAACAGCTGAACGGTTAAAACTGGTAGAGATTCTGTACCGCGTCAACAGTGACAACGACACCATACACAAGTTCCCGAAGCTGTTTTCCGGGCTCGGCAAAATGAACAGAGGCCAGATTCGCCTCCACATAAATGACCAGGTCCGCCCAGTTGCCCAACACCCGCGGAAAGTACCGTTCCACCTCCAGCAAGCGGTGGAGGATGAGCTACAAGATCTGCTGGATGCCGACATCATCGAACGGACAGAGGGCGCCACGCCGTGGGTATCTCCGGTAGTGATCGTACCGAAGAAAGGAACACCATGGAAGGTCCGACTCTGTGTGGACATGAGAATGCCCAACACCGCCATTGAGAGAGAGCGTCATCCAGGACCCCATTTAAGTGACATGATAGCCGCCCTCAACGGGGCGAGGGTGTTTTCTAAACTGGACCTAAACAAAGGCTATCACCAGTTGGAACTCCACGAGAGCTCCCGATATATCACGACGTTTGCAACGCACCTAGGGTTGTTCAGATATAAGAGACTAAATTTTGGCATCTCATCGGCCGCAGAGATATTTCAAGAAGCCATCAGACAAACAATCCATCACATCCCGAACACGCTGAACTACAGCGATGACATCCTAGTCTACGGGGCGAACATCCAATGCCACGACACGGCCCTGGACAGGGTTTGCCATGCCCTCCTAGAAGCAAACCTCACGCTCAACAGAGAGAAGTGCGAGTTCCACCAGTCGCAACTGAAATTCTTTGGCCACATCTTTTCAGGAGCCGGAATGCAACCAGACCCGGACAAAGTGAGTACTCTGAACAACACCAGGAGTCCACTTGACGTCAGTGATGTGCGGTCCTTCCTAGGCATGGCGAGCTACTGTTCAAGATACATTAAGGACTATGCCACACTCAGCCACCCTCTTCGCGCACTGACCAAACAGGGACAAGTGTTTGAGTGGACATCCGAATGCGAGCGAGCATTCCAAGCCATAAAGAGGGCCGTGGGCACGGTGGAGAGCCTGGCGTACTTCAGCCCGGATCGTAAAACCGAAATAACCGTGGACGCAAGCCCCGTCGGGCTGGGTGCCATCCTGGCCCAATACGACAAAGACACAGACCAAAGACACATAGTGGCCCACGCCAGCCGGAGCCTTTCCGACACAGAGAAGGCCTACTCCCAACCGGAAAAGGAAAGCCTTGCGGTGGTGTGGGCGTGCGAACACTTCCACGTGTTTATCTACGGAAAACACTTCACCATGGTGACGGACCACCAAGCGCTCGTCACCATCTATGGCAATCCACGGTCCAAAATGCCGCCCCGCATTGAACGGTGGGGACTCCGTCTGCAGGAATACACGTTCACCATTGTGCACAAGCCGGGGAAGGCGGCCAACCCGGCCGACTATATGTCACTCACAGTGTCACACACCGTCCATGGCGGATGAGTACATCCACTTTGCAGTGGATCAGGCGCGGCCACCAGCGGTCCCCCTAGAGGCCATCCTGGACGCCACCCAGCAAGATACAATGTTGCAACAGGTGATTCGAAGAGTTCGAACAAACCGGTGGCGGCACGAAGACTCGGAGGACGAGAGCGGTGACACAACAAGGCGCCAGGAGTGGCAAGCATTCCGGAATGTGTGTGAGGAACTATCAGTTACGACAGACGGCCTATTGTTACGAGATCACCGAATTGTAATTCCTCAGCAACTGAGGCAAGGAGTCGTCAACCTGGCACACGAAAGTCATCGAGGAGTGGTCACGACGAAAAGGGCCCTTCGAGAACGTGTCTGGTTCCCTTTCCTAGACAAAATGGTAGAGCACACTCTGAAAGACTGTCTGCAATGTCAAGTGGTAAGGCAAGGAGACCCACCAGCTCCGCTCCAGATGACGCCCCTACCGCCAGGAGTATGGCAAGAACTAGCAATGGATTTCTATGGCCCCATGCCATCGGGCAAATACGTATTGGTCATAATAGATGAATACTCGCGATTCCCCATCGCCCAGTTTGTGCCATCCACCAATGCGGCCGCCACGCTCACCGTCCTGGATGAAGTTTTTGCAGCCTGGGGAATACCCACTGAGGTGAAAACGGACAATGGTCCCCCCTTCAATGGCCGGGAATTCAGTGACTTCCTGACACTCATGAATGTGCGACACCGACGGGTAACACCACTATGGCCGCAGGCCAACGGCACAGCTGAAAGATTCATGGCCACCCTCAAAAAGACATTCCAACAGGCTGCCCTGGACAAGAAAGACCCGCAAGCGGCACTCAATGATGTACTCCGAGCATATCGGACGACACCGCATGCCACCACAGGCAAATGCCCGGCCACACTCATGCTGGGACGCCCAGTCAGGACCCGGATACCCACCTGGGAGGGAGCACTACGACCCATTTCCCCCAGCCGCGTCCATCGGGAAGTGGAAGCCACTGACAAAGCTCGCAAAGAAAGCATGAAGGCGTACGCGGACGGCAGAAGACGAGCTCGCTCCCTCTCATTCCACGAAGGAGATTGCGTGGTCGTCAAGCAGGAGCAATGCAAGAAGACGGATAGCAAATTCAGAGCGGAACCTCTAACAGTCATTCGACAGAAAGGCACCATGCTGACAGCGGAGTCGGACAACAGGCGCGTAACCCGAAACGTGTCCCACTTTCAGAAGTGCAGCCCAGCTCTGCAAGAGACGCTTGAGTCGCGAATGACACCACCAAGAACTCGACAGTCAGAAGCACAGAGCGGAGGCGACAGTCACCCGGGACATGTACCCGGCGCCGGTGCCATGGTAGTGCCTGAAGGACGCACACTTAGACCACGACAAACAATCCACCAGCCCAAGCGGCTGATTGAAGAGATGTAACTCTTGGTGACTCACTTCATTTGCTAACAAAGGGGGAGATGTAGGGATGAGGTGGTCTAGTGGTTGTGTGGGTGGAGTATAGTGGGTGGAGTAAGAGGAGGACTGCCCCGACAGGAAGGGGCGGAGCAGGGGCAGAGGAAGGGCAGTTGAGAGTAGGGCCATGCTGGTGTGAGGACAGGAAAATAAAGAGTCCTAAGATAACCCTATCGTGTCTGTCGTCATTGGCGCTGCGAAGACACGACAGATGGTGCATTCAACAGTCCCGGAGCCACTCGCGGCTCCGCAATATGAAGGCTCCCGCCGGGTCCGCAGTAACGTACGTAACGCCGTGTAAGTTGATGGGTGGTCGTTCTCCCTAGAGGTGCTGGTGCTACCAACGCATGCGCACAGAGGATGTATCAATCACTGGGGCTGGTTGGTGCTAGCCACGCACAGTCTTCAGTGAGGCCCGGGCAGATCTCCTCTCACCTTCCGCCCCTCCTCACGGGGGCCTGGATACAGCGATCTGACTCCGCCGTACACCGAGCTACCAGAGACGCTGGCAGTGCAGATGTTCCACACCCGGGCTCAGCAATGCGGCCCCGGCTCCAGGCCACTGCAGGCGCTCCCCACACGGAGAGATGCAGGACGGGCCGCCGACTGCCCAGGCCAGCAGATAAACAGAGGTCCTGGCTTCCACTCGGCACATAGACCACAAGTACTGCAGACGGTCCATCTTTGTTGAAGGCAGAGCTGCGAGTACCGAAACGGGTCAAAACGGTGCTCGCTGTTTTCCGATCCCGCTGGCTTGTTTGTCGCTCACTGCTACAAATGAGTGAACAGATTAGTGGGAAAGTCTGCGGAGGTCCGGGGCTTCACTAGGCGGCGGGCATTTCGATCGGCTGCCGGCCACGGTCCTCCCCCGCCTTACAAACTTAAACTCGTCGGACTTGATGCGTTTTAAGAAGGGCTTCATGATCTGCTTACTTATTGCATAATTTCTGAATTTTCAGGCTCTAGCCTTTAATTTAATCTCCGGGATGGCCTGATGTTTGTTGAAAAGCGCCGAAACGCCCCAGGGTATTAGCCATGCGATACAAATAAATAAATAAAGCACCAATCCCTGCAGTTAAACAGGGAAAACGGCTTAGCTAGTGAAGTTCCTTTCAAGGTTTCTTTGTGTCCAGGAGCAACAGCTTTGCCTTCTATATCATGAAGTTACCTCTGTGGATATTGGATACCTTGCAGGGATGAGGAAGAGTGGCGACTCCATCATATCACTTTTGCTGTACGGTTGAGCCTTTCTTAATAACCATTTCCATGTTTACATTTACGTTACAGGAGTTGGTCAATTTGTTCCATTTTCTGTTAGGTGCATGAAGCTCCTTTCTGCATTTCCAAGCACTATGTGCAAATATTACTATAACAAATGGTAGTAGTTCCAGGTTATAAGAACTCGCCTCTTAACACTCTGCCCTTTCATGCTTACCAGTGTTTCCTCTTCTTCGGGCATGTGTGGATACATGACCTTGTATATCTGTGGTAAGAGCGTTTATTTTAAGCCGGCTCTTGGATGTTGCTTGCACTCCTCTGGCTCCTGAGCCTCTTGTGCACTGGCAGTGCTTAGAATGTGGTGCTGCTGTGGTTATGCCTTCCCTTTTTATGATCTCAGTGCTTGGAGTGTTGCTGACTCGCTTTAATTTTTTCATGGCTGATGTGACAGTTACATGTCCATCATGTTCTGATGGTTCTTGTTGTGGTTGATGAGTATTGATTAATACAAATTATCTCACAAAGAGTGGGGGTCTAAGGGATGTAGTTTAAAGACTCGAACAGTTTATAATCCCCAAGTCAACACATGTATACAAAACAAAAACTGTGAGTCAAAGAAAATTAAATGACCGTAACAAAACCACTTAGTAAGTACTGAACCAGATTTATCTGCTGTCAATGAAGTATCAAATATACCAATAGGTGCGTGTGTGTATGTATGAGAAAGATTCCCATCACCCACGACAAGTGGCTCGCTTCATCATTTGGGAACCTGGGAACTTCACCAGAGAACCGTACTCTACCAGATGGACGTAGATATCGGTTCAAAAATGTGTCCCAAATGTATCTGTTGATATATTAGTTAGATCGAAGGAACCATCAGATAACTAATAGTGAGTGAAGTATGCAGTGCTAGTGATAAAGGTATGTGCAAGTTAAAATTGGTTAGCCAGGCACAAAATTATTTTTAATGAGGTGCTACCTGGATACCAAAATAAAACAAGACAGTGCTGTAACAGTTTGAAAGGATAACTGTGTTGGAAAAGACTGGTCAACATGTTTCAGCTCTTGGATAGATTATATCCTAGCTTTCGTCAGGACCAGAAAGCTACTGCAATTATTAGTGTTGTGACTAAAATACAAAACCATTTTTTAGAAAAACATACAACCTGGACCTTGTTTTCGGTACAGGGGAATACCCGAATGAATGTGGGTATATGCCTCACCCCGCCTGGCAACTGCTCAGGTTAGGAGGCACCGCTCTGGGGAATAATATGAGTATAGAACATTATAGGATATGACCATCATTGTTGAAATGTTCAAACCTCATATAACGCTAAATTTAAAAACTAGGCGGTTGAAACACACGGAAGTCTAATCAACAAAACATGCCACTCGGCGTTTGTGAACTTATGGTTTTGAGCGTTGGACAAAGTATATTGTCAGGACAAAGGCCGCTGTTTATCCTTGTTACCCCTATGTTATAAGGTATACACACATATGTTTGGTATGAATACATATAACGCGTATTCAAGTCAAGTTTCCCTAGGGAAGTGCATATGCCATGGTGAAAGACAAAATATGTTGTGGGGACAAGAGCCGATGACTAAAGCTGTTGTGTGTCCTAATTAACACTATGTTGTAAGTTATACACACGTACACGTATAACGTGTGCTCAAGTCAACATTTCCGATTAAAAAGGGGCGTATGCCCTGGTGAAAGAGCAGTTCATTTATGTCTAATAAATCGAGTCTTTAGCAAAAAATAGCTAAGCCGTGTAGGGCGCAGTTCGTAAGATAAATATAACCGATTTAGATGCATGCAATTTTACAAAATAGAGATTTGGTCAACAAAGCGGAATGCTTAGTGCTGTCTTACCTCTCCGTCGGTACCTCTCGCAGTATCTGAGCGAGAAGGGGAGGTGTGTGTTGAAATTAGCGAATCCTATTTGAGATTTCACAAACGTCATATCCGCCAAGCGCAAGCGCCGGCTGATGACGTAATCGCGTATTAACATGGCTTGCAAGTCATATTGGGAATTGTAGTCTAGTGGGTTTGGCAAACCTGCTACACTCAGCTTTATTGAGATGTAAGATGACATAATTGCGTGTTAACATGCCGGGCAGGTAATCTCGGTAGATGTAGTCTAATGGGTATTTTACGAACTTGCTGAACTCAGCTTTATTGACATCTAAGATGTTGACAAGCAATACTCGGCATAACCAAAATACATGAAATAATGGCAGTAGCGTTTTATTTTGACCGCAGAGTGTATCTAAGTGTAAATTACGATATAGAATATATGATCGTAGTATATCTAAATATGGTTAGCGATATAGAATAAAAATAACTCTGCACTTGTGTGATAGTTCTCAAGAGACTCAGAATGAACAAAGGTTTCGAACGTGATTAAATGAATAACTGTTTGTCAAAGACCACATCAGACAGATGTAGACCGTGTATGTATCTCAAAGCGAAGTCCACAGTATCTGATCATTCAATCCCAAACAGTCACTATGCAGTTTGTAGACCCATTTCTGCTCTTTTGTGAAAAGGAATTTATTGATGTCTGTAATATGAGGTGGAATAAAAGGTTGTTCTAAAACAAGCCATTTCAAATCCTCCGGCTTATGATTGAGAGCCAAGAAATGAGTAGTTAGTCTTGTGGCTTGTTTCTTCCGCCTGATGGTGCTTTTGTGCTCACTGATACGGACCTTGATCTTACGGGTCGTCATACCTATGTATCTTAGTGAGCACGGGCATGTAATCAGGTAAATTACCTTCTCCGAATTACAGTTGGTGTGTCGCCGTAAAATCCAAGATTTATCTAACCCCAAATCAACCGATTTAGTTGGCTGTGTTTGAGGACAGGCAGAGCATGAGCCACATGGGTAGTGACCTTGTACGGGTGGTAAATCCCATAATGTTGAAGTTGTTTCTTTTTCTTTTACCCTTGGTCTGGTGTGCACAAGACTATCGCGCAAGCTCGTTCCTCTCTTGAATGAGAAAAGTGGTAATGGGATGCTGTCCTTCCCTACATTCAAAATGCGCCAGTGTTTTCGTACAGATTTTTGGACACTATTGGATAGTGTACTAAAGGTGGTAACGCATGTCATTCTCGTAAGCGGTGCTTTGACCACCGGTGGTTCTAACAGGGCGTCTCTGTTGTTATTAGACGCCCTTTTCCGGGCTTGTCTCACCAGATGTGCTGGATACTTCCTAACTTGAAGTTGTTTAGAAAGTGACTGTGCATGAACCTGGAAACTGTCCATCGTGGAACAGTTTCTGCGGATGCGCAGGAATTGTCCCACTGGGAGATTGTGTCGGAGAGACTTGGGGTGATGGCTCTGGAAGCTCAAGAGTGAATTTTTGGTCTGGGGCTTCTTGTACAGTTCACTACCCAGCACTCCTGAAATAGGATAGATCGTGATATCCAGAAAGGGGAGTCTGGTTTTGTCGTATGTGACTGTAAATTTGAGAAAATTATTTTGAGCATTGAGCCATGCATGAAAATCCAGCAGGGTGGCTACTGGACCATGCCAGATCACCAAGATGTCATCTATGTATCTTTTCCAGCACGCAATCTGCGCACGAAAGGGATTTTCATCAATTAACACACAATTTTGTTCAAAAAGGTGAACGTAAAGATTGGCCAGACTGGGAGCAAAAATGCTCCCCATAGATGTTCCGGAGATTTGGAGATATTTGGTCTCTTCAAATTGGAAGAAATTTTCCATCATCGCCAGTCTGGCACATTCCATAATAAAGTGTGTCGGTGTCGTAGTGTCTCGGTCACTATTGTCTAGAAGACCTCTGATTGCTTCAAGTGTCTCTTCTTGTGGAATACAGGTGTAAAGTGATTCCACGTCGAAGCTTACCAAAAGGTCAGTCTCGATGTTAAAAGCAGTTTCTGGCAAGAGACGCAAGACATCCTTGGTGTCTTGGAGATAAGTTGGCATATCTCTGACCATGGGTCGTAGGAAAAAATCGACAAAAGTGGACAGTGGTTCTAAAAGAGAACCAATCCCTGATATAATAGGGCGACCAGGTGGCGGTCTAGTGGGCTTGTGTATCTTTGGGAGTACGTAAAAGTACGGCATAACTGGGAATTTGGTAACAAGGAATTCAGACTCCTGTGAACTGATCCAACCAGATTCCTTCGCTTCATTGACAAGGTCATGAATTTCCATGGTCAAACGTGGGGTGGGATCTTCTGAAAGAAGACGATATGACTTGGTGTCACTTAGTTGTCTCAAGCATTCTTCTCGATAAGAGGAAGTATCCATAATGACAATGGCTCCGCCTTTGTCGGCGGGCTTGATGGTAATCAGCTTGTCATTCTGAAGTTCTTTCAGAGCTTGTTTCTGTGTTCTCGTTAGATTCTGAAATGTTCTATCCCTCTTGGATTCGAGTGAATCAATGTCATATATCACAGCTTGTTCAAAAACTCTCACCTGGTCTGGTGTAAGATGAGCAGGTGGATTAAAAGTCGATGGAGGTTTTAAGCCGGTATCCGAGCAGTATGTGGCATCAAGTTCATTAGAGGCCACAGAGTCCTTGTCTTTGAAGAAAAAATGAAGGCGTATTTTTCTAAAAAACCTTTCAAGTTCGTGCCTCAATTGAAAAGGCTCGCCTACATTTGTTGGCACAAATCCCAAACCTTTATTCAAGACACTCAACTCCACTGTGGTGAATGTTCTCTGACTCAGATTAACCACTAGGTCGTCGTGTCCGTGCTCTGCCCCGTCACTGGTGTTCCCCTCTAGCTGCGGGTGTTCTCCGGGGTTGAGTCTGTTTGCCAATGTACCTGTGGTGTCATTGCTCCTCTTCTCCTGCCTCTGTTGCGTCCTCGGCCCTGTCCTAAAAAAGGTTGCTGACCAAAGGAAGGAGAGGGTTGGTATGGAAAAGGAGGCATTGGTGGTGCAAAAGGTGAGGGCTGAAATCCCCATGGCGATGGGGGCCACCAAGAACCTTGTTGTTCGTAGTAGTTTTGTGTGCCTCGTCTGCGATTTGGGCGAGAGCGAGGCTTATAGGTTCTGTCGGGTGGTATTGATGTGTTGGAACCGTCAGAGTCAGTGGAAGGAATGTCTGACCCTGACGAGGAATAATTAGACCCATACCTTTTGCCTTTTCTGTTAAATTCTGGAGGGGTGTAATTCTCACTTGTGTAGGGATAAATTCTTTCAAAAGAGAAACGTGCTAGGTCCTTCTTGAATTTCTCAATTTTAGTCAAGAGGATAGAATCTTTATGCTCCTTGTTGGACTTATTAGTTTCCTCCAAATTCCTCTTATATAAGGCGCTGGTGATGGATGCCTTAATTTGACCTTCTAAGGTCTGTATTTCTATGAGTATCATGTCTGCTGCTTTTTTTGCAGTGCTAATGATTAAGATTAGCCAGTCGCGGGTGCATCGCCACGCGATCATCGACCAATCTTTGAGGAATGTCTTGTCTGTAAGGAAAAGACGTGGGGCATTGGTGCCAATCGAGCCCATCTGGGCACTGTTATTCCTCAGATATTCTGCCATTATCGCCCCATGTATAAAGGTACGAGAATGAGTTTTCTTCAAATTGAGTAGAACTTGCCAATCATCTTGTGTATTGCTCGTGACCGTTGGTAGACTCTCTAGAATACTGGGATTAGTACTCAGGATGGTTTGTAACATGTTTTCGTCGAAGGACAATCCTGTGCATTCCGCCATAGTTTATAAAAGGGAGCGTGACCCCTAGAACGGAGGGTACAGACGTCTTCTGTAACGATACCCTCAGAAGGAAGATTTAAAGACCCGTAGCCAAAGCTACTCAAACCAATTAATACAAATTATCTCACAAAGAGTGGGGGTCTAAGGGATGTAGTTTAAAGACTCGAACAGTTTATAATCCCCAAGTCAACACATGTATACAAAACAAAAACTGTGAGTCAAAGAAAATTAAATGACCGTAACAAAACCACGTAGTAAGTACTGAACCAGATTTATCTGCTGTCAATGAAGTATCAAATATACCAATAGGTGAGTGTGTGTATGTATGAGAAAGATTCCCATCACCCACGACAAGTGGCTCGCTTCATCATTTGGGAACCTGGGAACTTCACCAGAGAACCGTACTCTACCAGATGGACGTAGATATCGGTTCAAAAATGTGTCCCAAATATATCTGTTGATATATTAGTTAGATCGAAGGAACCATCAGATAACTAATAGTGAGTGATGTATGCAGTGCTAGTGATAAAGGTATGTGCAAGTTAAAATTGGTTAGCCAGGCACAAAATTATTTTTAATGAGGTGCTACCTGGATACCAAAATAAAACAAGACAGTGCTGTAACAGTTTGAAAGGATAACTGTGTTGGAAAAGACTGGTCAACATGTTTCAGCTCTTGGATAGATTATATCCTAGCTTTCGTCAGGACCAGAAAGCTACTGCAATTATTAGTGTTGTGACTAAAATACAAAACCATTTTTTAGAAAAACATACAACCTGGACCTTGTTTTCGGTATAGGGGAATACCCGAATGAATCTGGGTATATGCCTCACCCCGCCTGGCAACTGCTCAGGTTAGGAGGCACCGCTCTGGGGAATAATATGAGTATAGAACATTATAGGATATGACCATCATTGTTGAAATGTTCAAACATCATATAACGCTAAATTTAAAAACTAGGCGGTTGAAACACACGGAAGTCTAATCAACAAAACATGCCACTCGGCGTTTGTGAACTTATGGTTTTGAGCGTTGGACAAAGTATATTGTCAGGACAAAGGCCGCTGTTTATCCTTGTTACCCCTATGTTATAAGGTATACACACATCTGTTTGGTATGAATACATATAACGCGTATTCAAGTCAAGTTTCCCTAGGGAAGTGCATATGCCATGGTGAAAGACAAAATATGTTGTGGGGACAAGAGCCGATGACTAAAGCTGTTGTGTGTCCTAATTAACACTATGTTGTAAGTTATACACACGTACACGTATAACGTGTGCTCAAGTCAACATTTCCGATTAAAAAGGGGCGTATGCCCTGGTGAAAGAGCAGTTCATTTATGTCTAATAAATCGAGTCTTTAGCAAAAAATAGCTAAGCCGTGTAGGGCGCAGTTCGTAAGATAAATATAACCGATTTAGATGCATGCAATTTTACAAAATAGAGATTTGGTCAACAAAGCGGAATGCTTAGTGCTGTCTTACCTCTCCGTCGGTACCTCTCGCAGTATCTGAGCGAGAAGGGGAGGTGTGTGTTGAAATTAGCGAATCCTATTTGAGATTTCACAAACGTCATATCCGCCAAGCGCAAGCGCCGGCTGATGACGTAATCGCGTATTAACATGGCTTGCAAGTCATATTGGGAATTGTAGTCTAGTGGGTTTGGCAAACCTGCTACACTCAGCTTTATTGAGATGTAAGATGACATAATTGCGTGTTAACATGCCGGGCAGGTAATCTCGGTAGATGTAGTCTAATGGGTATTTTACGAACTTGCTGAACTCAGCTTTATTGACATCTAAGATGTTGACCATCCTTCCCTTCTTTTTGGTTGTCGTTTTGTGAAAGAGTAGGGCTGTATTCTAAGTTCCCCATGGAGAGTTCAGGTTCTTCAGAGAATGTGGCAATTGGTAAAGCTGATTTCACCAGAGGCCTGGAGTTTGTACCCTCAAAATGACAGGTTTCTTTGAGCAACTCCGTTCCAAAAAATGTCCACCTACTAAATTGCATCATCCTTTGTGAGGCAGCATAACACACATTGTATCAATTCATAACACAGTGGATCAATTATCCTTACTAATATTCCTTTAGGTTTAGAATGTGGTACCACATAGTACTGGATGAGTATTATCACTACATTTTATGATGGACCCTTGGGTCACCCGACCCCTAATGCAGCCAGCCTCCTGTCCTTGTCCTGTGACCCCATTACACTTGCCCTAACAAGTAAACTGGGTAGAAATTATTGATGGGGAAGAGGTGGTATTTGCCCCTGATGTTTTGTTTAAAACAGGACCCGAACTACTCCTTCACAGGTTCTTCATTGTGTGTAGGATCAGTGCATTTGGGGTTTTGGCCTCTATCCAAAATAGTGCAAGGGAAGGAGATGAGGAGGATTGGGTTTAAACTTGAGCTTGCCAGCCATCAAGTCTGGGGTTAATAAAGTGTAATGTACTGTGAGAGTGTTGGTAATTTTTAAAATAAAGCAGTGAAAATAAATGTGGAATGACAGGGGTGGCTTTCAGAGTCTTCAAAAGCCTCCACATAGATTTTCCTGCAACAGCGGTTTTGCAGTGAGTACATTGTTCCTATGGCTACCTGACAGGTGGGGTTCATCCCTGAACATGCAAAGAGCATGAGCGTGGTAGAAGTAGAGAAAAACGGGTGCACAAATAACAGGCGATTTGAATGACAACATCTGGGCCTGGAAACCACATCCATCCAAATAACCTGGGTGTAAACAAATGCAAAGAATGACTTTATGTAGAGAAGGAGGGGCTAAAGACTAGCAAGGATGATAAACACAGTGGGTGAAATGCAGCAGAAGTGCAGAGTGGAGAAGAGGAGGTTGATCTATGTAAGTATCAGATCAGAAACCTTGCACATTTTGTAAACCCTAACTGGATTAGGTCTGCAAAGCACACCTTTTGAATAGGCCATGTGAGGAAACCTCTTTAAATAGGTTGGTGTTGGTCATAGCAGCTTCGATCTTCTATGGTTTTTGCTTGAAGCCTTCCACACAGTGAAGGAGTGAGCCTAATAATGTGAAGTTCTTGTCATAGTATTTCTTGTACTCCTAGCGATATGCCTTTCTCACTACTCACCTTCTCACACATGTATAATTTCATCTTGGTGGAGAATAAAGAAATTGCAGTAGTGAGTTCTGACTGTTAGAAAAGTCAGTTTTATTTTCCGTTTTTGTAGTGCTGGGCATATGCTCTTGTTCTGTCTCCTTGTGAATTGGTAATTTTTTTTTTTTTTTTTTTTAAAGAAGGGAGGCTGAGGTGAGACTTGTACTGTGTGTGGCCAAGTGAACAAGCTCCTCAAACGTCTTCCTGAGAGAGAATTCAGTGATGGTGTGTTGGTATCTGAAGGAGCATTTGGTTGTGATAGTGTTATCCACGCTTTACTTGTCCTTCTGTCTTGCAGGCTGTGACTGCTCTGGTGAAGAACTTCCCGAAGCATATGGTGTCTTCCATGCAGCAGATATTGCCGATTGTATGGAATACCCTGACAGAAAGTGCTGCCTTATACCCTTTTAACAAAAAACAAAAAAAAAACTTCTCGTCTTTCTCCCATTTGATACCTGATCTTTTTCTTTTCTCCCTTGAGTCCTGTTCTCTGTATGTTTAGTGCTTTGTCAAGCCCTGTCCTGGTCAGTTGAGACCTCTGCCAGAGGTATCACTGTACCACATTGTCTATTCTGATTCTGTCGGTGAGTTACATCTGTGTAGGCACCAGTGTTTTGAGTTCACCTTTAAGAAACAGGGTGGGTGGGGAGAACATAGGGACCTATTTAGTAAGAGGGTGACTTTGACGAACTAAATGATGAAAGCTTAACATATTGCTCAATTAGTCGCCATTTATTGATGACTGTGGTCTCTGAGTCTTCTTGGACGAGTTGGAGAAGATAACTAGTATGTAGTAATTAAATGGAGTTTTTGGTACTTAATTAATATTTAGAGGGATGTATTTTGAATGTAATGTGATTAAAGCAGACTGCTCTGACACAAGTGTCTCAAAGACCACCAGGAGTGCTTGAAATGTTGATACTAACATTTCTTTATGCTGTTTTAAGTACCTCGTAGAAAGGTCGTCTCATTTAGGGCGATCCAAAGGCAGTGGCTAACCTAGGCTCAGCATTGTAGGACGACGCAGCTGACCCCGTAAGATTCTGAAAAGATTCTAAAAGATTAATTTCATTATGGACACTTTTTGACAGTTGTGACAGACCGAATATGGTATTTCATTAGAGAATACCTGCTTTAGAAACCTATCTACATTCTTACATGAAGTAATTTTAGATTTCGTTTTAAACAAAGCATTAATTACCTACCTTTCATCTGAGATCCATTCATGCCAACAGCAAAAGTTTCTCCGCTGCTTAGGTATAAAGTAGCTCGATTATACAATCTCAGCAAAATATAGGAGATTAAAAAATGTATCCTGCAATACTTATATTGATTCTCTATGATCATAAATGGTGCTAACCAAACAATCCATAGGTTAAGGAATTATTTTTGCTATTTTATTGATCAGCAGGTGACTGAGGTCCTTTTAGGAAGGTCTAAGTCTGAATAAATCAGAGAGAAGTCTGCAACCATCCTTAGAAATGTCCTGGTTGCCAAAGTTTGTAGACCGCCTATAGCCTCTCTCTCGCCAGTCCAGCATTTTACCCTGATCTCTGCCTGGGCCCATCCACTCTGTTACCCACCCCTTATATACACACTGGCCCCATATATGTTCTCACATTTCCATCCCCTCTCAGACCTGCCTCCTTTATTGAACACCAGTAATTGAGCCTATTTTGCTAGATGTTTGAGCTTTCTATGAGTCCCCTTCTATTATAAAATGACCCCTTCTCTGCAGCTTTAGATCCGTTCTTCATTTTGAGTCATGTGAATTTGCTTCTCGTATAAGATGATGCTTCTTGGGATTTTCTTATTTGACCAATCTATACTTCCAGGTAATTCCCTTCTGGCATGTCATTGGGCTTCTCTAAATCTCTCTTATGGTGTAAAAGAATGCCTCTTGGCTGGTCTCGCCTAAAAGCCGGTGCTCCTTGGGAGGTATACTATTAAAGAAGGCCCTGCCCTTTAAGAATAAACCTTGTGTTCTTTAAAGTACACAGTTTATGTTAAGTTCTCATTTACCAAACAGAGCCTTGGTTCTTAAGAGCTAATATAAAACCATGAGACTAAAACCATCATTAAAACTGAGTTTTCTAGTATAATTCATATGTGCAGAATCTACACAAAGTAGCACTACCAGGTTTATGCTGCAGACACATTGTTTCAGCCCAACTACTGACCTCGCACAATTTCCACAATTGTACTTGATAATAATTAAATGAAGACTGTTTTCTTTAACGGCTCGCACTTATGTGAGAACGGAAGTAAACTACACGGAAGAGGTGGAAGATCCTGTTGATTCTGATGGTGAGTCTTACTTATATTTATCTTTGCAATGTCTTTGCTTATGCCCAGCCCTGCACTTGAAGGTCCTAGTATACTGTATAAGTTAGTGCTCGTTTTTATGATATGTTTGTGTTCTTGCTTCTTTTCCCTCTTGGTGGTGTTTCTCTCCACAGCTTGGTAGTGTTTTAGAAAATGTTTGTTTACATTTAAAACTGAGTGTATAGACTTATAAATAGACTGTTTCATGTATATTTTAATATTACTCTGGGTTCTCCTAAAGTGCGTTCTCATCCTAAGGTGCTCTCTCCGGGTGTAGTGTGGTCGAGCAGCCTTCGGCTTATCAGAGAGCAGTGTTAAACATCTGCAGTACACAACACAGTCAATAAATGGTACACACGACTTAAGGAGATCCATGCCAATTTATAAAAATAAAATAAATCTTTATATACATTTAGGCAACCGAATCAATACGATCAGGTAAGTATGTTTCGAGATAGATATATTTGCAGGTTTCAAAAGTTGACACGTTGTGCAATTTTCAGAGGCGGCAATGTTATCCCATTGAGGAAAAACAAATACTGCATACAAGTTCTTCATAGTGACTTAAGAGACCAATCTCCTGGACTTAAAGTGAAATGGAGCAAGGTCCAAGGCAGCACCAGCAGGCCACCTCCACTGGCACTAAGGTACAGAGGTGCAATACCAGCCAGGTGCCCCGTTGAAGTCAATAGGTATCAATCCGGTCACAAAGAGGCTGCAGGTTTAGGTTTAGATTGGGGGGGGGGGGGCAGTCCTGCTGAACTAACGGGGGGCTCAGGTCTCACAATGCTCAGTGATGTGGGGACACCTTTGGTTCTCTGCTCTTTGGGCCTTATGCAGAGGTGTTATGAGACAATGGGGTTTCTGTCACTGGCGACAGTTGCAGTAGAGGAGGGATCCTGCTTTAAGAGGCTGCAGGTGGCATTGGGAAATCCGCAGCTGGTAAACCGAAGGTGTGCTTGGCATCTGGGAACCCCACTGGTACCATTGGCCCACTTCAGCTCGGGCTAAGGGGCACGAGTGCAGTGGTGCTTTCCAGTGATGGGTGTCTGGCGTTCTGGAATCCTTGCAGCTCTACTGGGGTGCCTGCAGGATGCAGGGGAGCAGCTCCGCTACTCCACGGGAGTTCCTAGGTCTCAGTGGAAGGCTGGAAGTCTTCCCAGGCTTTTGGAGGCACTGGCAGCTGCAGGATGAGTCCTCTTTGGTGCAATTGTCGAGGACAGCAGGCTGGCCGGCAGGGTTGGCACCAAGTCAGTTGCTGGTCTTCTGGTTTTGCTTTTGCAATTCTTCATCGTCCGTCTTCTTTCAGGTCAACAGGATCTAATTTCCTGGTGCCAGAGGCTCCCCTAAATACTAAATTTAGTGGCATTAGGGGAGTGTAGGGTAGTAGCCAATGGGCTACTTTCCCCTGGTGTCACTACGCCCCCTATATGACCACTTCTTGTGGGAAGTGGGCATAACACTGTCCCAGTGCTCCTAATTATGCCATCACAAAGATGGCAGACTCTGAAATTTCGTGTCCTAATCAGGCGGCCCACCTAAGGGATGGAACTAGCCTGAGAGTGAACACACCTCTCTGACTACTAATTTTCCTGCCTGTCCAGGTGTCAAATAGGCCCATTTACAGGTCATCCTGCTGGAAGGGGGTGTTAAACACCCTCTGCCAGAGCATGTTTTGTTCCTGACATCCTGTGCTGGCCCTCACCCCCGGGGGTCAGAAACTCGTGTGTGGTGGCAGACTGGTCACCACCAGTCAGCCAGCACACTAGTAGTTTGTAGGTTTTCAGGGGTTGCTGCTTTACTGCCCTTTGGGTGCCTGTATTAATAAACCCATCACTGGAATCCGTGTGGGTTCATTAATACAAGATGTTTGATACTAAACATCTTTGGTTTCAGTGAAGCCATTATGTAGCTGGGGGAACTCTTTTTCTCCAGTGTCCAGCGCATGTGCTTAAAATGGCTTACCTGGCTTACCTGGTCGCTTGTACTGGCAATAATTGAAATGGCCAGCACAGGGGCATATCTGCTCATGCATATATGTCCTCACATGAAGTATAGTGCACCCTGCCTTATTGCTGTTAGGCCTTCTGTAGGGGTGACTTGCATATACTGTATGCAGTGTCTGTAGACATGGCACACAAGACTTTTGTCTTCAACAAGACACGCAGTCTGCAATGGCAGTCTGCATGAGTTAGGTAAGTGGTCCCTTAGGCTGGCACAATACATGCCCATGACCCCTAGGTACCTGGGGTACCATTTACTAGGGACTTATAGGGGTGACAAAGGGGTGACAAAGGTATTGCCAATTGGGGAACAAATGTACAGTTTTGTGAAAGTTCTGGCACTGGGGACCTGGATAGCAGGAACCCAGTGCATATCCTACCAAAATTGCTTCAAATACTAGGCAAGAAGTGGGGGTGACCATGTCAAAAAGGGGCACTTTACTACACCCATTTACTAATTCTTGCATTCATAGGCATATTCCTTTGACCCATCCAGCTCCCTGGTAATGAATGCCTCATCTGAATAAATTGTGAAACAACTAATCTAGGTTAAGGAGCCTAGACGTATTCGAAACCTTACTGACCATGCTCTAGGGCTGCATATTCTTTATTTGTATTTCGCTGTGCATAAAGTAATGGAGATGTTAGAGTTAAGTTACAAGTGTCACTACTGTGCTTCATCTTTACCTGTTAGTACCTAAAAGCGTCTCAATTTACAGCATGGGCTTGTGAGGATTTCTGGTCTTCTCTATGATTACCATACTATGATGTACTGAAGGAGAGATGGTGGAGAAATGCTAGATCTTGTTTGCATTAGCTGGGTAGGCGATGTGTACAGAAATCGAATAAAGAAATAATCCTAAAGGAACGCAATGCTTCAAGTTGCATAACCCCATCTGTTTAATAAGCCCTGCACAGGCGTTCCAACAACAGCCTAGTCTTTAAAGGGGAGTGCAAGGTTCCTTCACAGGTAGTTATCTGCAAGGTATCTAGACTAGTGTTTGTCCAGAAGGACTATGGAAATGCATTTTTTAACCCTTTCTGAAATGGAGTCTGTCAGCGCTGACGGCAATGTTGAATGCTAAACTGAGTATAGTCACTTATGCTTGCTGCTCCTCTCACATCAGTCCACCACAGTTAAAATAGGAGCATTTGCTGCCTTTGGACACATGTCTTGTCTTTACATTTCTGACCTTGTTCTTAAGGTTGCCTGTGAAAAAGGACAAGTTATCCCTTGCTGAGAAGAGGTTGTTCTCTGGTGGTCACCATGTTAAGACTCTCGGACATATTGAGGTCCAGCAGCTGCATATGGAAAATCGAGCTGAGCATTTAAAAAAAAAAAAAAATCTTTCAGATTGTTGGTGAGCTATGCATTTATAAAAGAATTGCACTGACTACGTTTGGAAATTAAGACGGTTATAGCAGTACAAAATACAGTACCTCACACATGTAGAATGTGGAAAGCAGCATTAAAAGTTCCTCCTGCTCAGAATAAGTGGAACTAGGTCAACAGTAAGCTGGGCTAATCTGACCGGGATGCAAAGCACACTCTCAGGCAGTTTGTATTATGGGTAAGAGCATTGCACACACCCTTGCAAACAGCACACGTACAGCATTGAAAGCGGCACTACCTCCACTGCCAGCCCAAATTTTACTAGATGTTCTGTATGGCGAGCAATTGTACATGTTTGTTTTATAGACCGAATAGGTACAATATAGCTAGCAGAATTACATATACAACGGGCACATCATGGGCAGCAGTGATACAAACTTCCCTCAGATGCACAGCCGACTTGCTTCCAACCCACATACTGCAACCTTCCTCTGACAGCTGCCCTAAAACCTTTATTCCCCACTGAACCTCAAACACTTTGCCGCTGATAGCCTCTCCACCTTGCATACAAAAGGCTCTTCGCAACCCACACCACTTCCAAGGGGAAGATTCCTTGTGAAGAAAGTTGCAAAATCCAACCTGCAGTAGAAATGCAGAAGAAAGATAGCTTTAGGAAGTGTGTAAAAAACATGGAGATGGATGTTTTTTCCCTGCTGCCCTAGTGAGAGTGGGAAAGTGGGGCAGATATGAATTTGCATGCAGGATATGCACAGTGCTGGATCCTCTTTCTGGAGAAAGCAAGCAAGACCTACATTTCTGTCTGTGGATCTGCTACATGAGTGAACACGCAGTTCTGTTTTTACCTACCCTAGGCATAATTATGCTCATCTTCCATCTGACCATAATGCCCAAATGGTGTCTTAGCATTAAAGCATGGACCACTGAATATCTGAAGAAAAATAAATGTTGGGTAGGACCGCTGTTAGAAATGAGGTTTCTGGTTCTGAGTATACCCCCTGTACAAGCAGGAACCACCACTCTAGTCAGGTTGAGCTAGATGCATCCTAAAAAATAATGTGTGCTCACACTCTGGTAGCTTGGCACAGAGCAGTCGGGCTTATTTAAAGAGGCAATGTGTAAAGTATTTGTGCTGTTGCGAGTTCCCTTTAGGGCTCACTCAGTTCTCCCTTATTTTAGCCGGTTGCAGGCCGCTTTGCACACGTTGCACTCAGCACGTTTGTTTTTGTGCCACTATTATTTTAGTTTAGCAAAGCATTGCACAGGTTTGTTTATGGTTCTTCTCTCTAGGACTCTGTCTGAACATCTCATACAAGGTCAACCAACACTGTGCCTCTCTTCTATGCTCGGTTAGCAACATAGCTTTGTATTTAGACGCACCATACATTCACATCTGCTGTTTTCAAAAAGACACCTTTTATCATATACACCGAGAAGTGCCATTTGAAAACCTAACGGGGATTTCTTGCAGAGGAGAGGTCCTGAGACTAAAGCGCCAGCCATACGCATTCTGTGATTCAGATTACCTAACAATAATACAGGTATGGGGTTTGGTTCTAATCCTAGAGATCCATGATATATCACTGTGCCCCATAGTGAGGATAGGCAGATATATCTTTAAACATGGTAGGGCTTCTCATTGCATGTAGTTAACTTGTGATGCTACTCGCTTTGCTGGCATGCATGTTTTCTACTTGCAGCGTTTTATAATAGAGCACAATAGTTTCAATAAACATTATAAACTGTTCTTGTGTCTTTGTTTTGTTTATTATGGACATGCATGAGTGAGAAAACAAAATGTGTCGGTCTGTTTCCACGGTTCCCTGAGGGGTCCTGTTCACTGTGGAAAGGTTTGGAGGGCAGGGAAGGCACTATGAGCTAGTTTGGATTGGGTTTCATAGGTTATAATTTGTTATTGTGACCCAGTCTCTACATACTGATGTTTTGTGATCCCAGGCATAGTTCTGATTTTACAGAATCCCTGTAACATCGTGCCTAACACTTGGTACTGTACTTATTGCACAGGTCTCCTGAGTAGTCCTTGTGTGTGTGTCTATAATAGCCCCTACACCTACCACTGGAGAAGTCTGTGGTTTTGGGGATTGATCCTCCACGCTGTTAAAGAAGCACCAAATTCTGTAGTTTTGCAAGATCAAAACTGTGAAAGGATAACCCATTTTTGTGTTGAACTTTGCTTCCATTTCTTTTAATAATGGCTGCACCCGCTGTTGTCATTCCTGTTAATTACAGACCCGCTGTCCCTGCACATGTAATGCATCATGGACTTACTAATGGAGGTGGTGGTTTTTATCTTTGTGGTCGAATCAAATGATGCTTCTCATTTTGAAGTGTTTTATTCTTGGGTTGATTTTCCAGCTGCGGTTGCTAATTCAAACACATTTCATACATGCACTACTCCTGCACCACCAGGTCATTACAGAGCTTATGTGCACATGGAAATACCACTGTCTTACTGGCAACACAATACTTTGTTCCTTGGCGCCCTCCTTCGTGCACCAACACCTGTACTCCTGGGTTCCCTTAGTAATGATGGTGAGACTTGGCCAGCACTAGCTGGATATACTCCGTCCATTAATGTAGCTAATCTCAATCTTGTACGAACATGTGCATTATTTCTTGCATTGGTTGCACTATATAGACGCTTGAATTGGTATGTTTCATGCACTTTGTTGGATGTGCCACCACGGCCTGGCCTGCTAGGACAAGCACAGTTGTCTGCAGTGCCTATAATAAGTACTGTAATTGTTCATTCAGTTATGAGAAAAATTAGGAAATGGCAATTAAGATTGCCCAAAAAGACCAACTTGAAGCTCTGTTTCCCCTTACAGGGATCACAAGACAAACACAGAATATTAATTATGTGCTTACCACATGGAATGGTTCCTTGATTAGGTGACGGCAAATCACGGGGTTCAGTCTTTGCCACTGTATATTCCATCAGTCATGGCACTCGGTTCATGTTAGTCTTGCTGCATGTGTTGAAACAAATGCAGAATGAGCACGGGAAGCTGCTGCCCTAGATTTGAGGATGAAACTAATGGGAAACTTTCCTGTTGTGTCTGCAATAATCTTGTCAACATTAATGGTGAAGCGGCATCTCTGGCTGTATGCCAGAGGCTTGTAGTGGTCGCACAAGCAGACTGTGAACATGAGCAACCTATAATTATTGGTGAGGAGTACACATCCATAGGACGCAATACTTTTGGAATCAGACCTATTAAAGTACCTCTTGGCAAGGCAAAGAAGCTAAGCAAAACCATGAGTTTGTTAAAAAATCATAAGATAAATCTAAACAAATACAGAAAGGGACACCTCACTGTGGTTCTCCACCCCAGGAGCCCTCTAAGAGATGCAACTATTTTTGTGATTGCACTAAAATCAAGGGTCCAGACAGGTATCAGAGTTCGGAAACATGTTCTCCTCGTTCCTTGCAGCACACATCTGAAAAACAATACAAGGGAGGATGGTGCTCTGAGTGCAGAGAAGAAGAGTATGTGACGCCGAAAAGACTCGTCTGATGTAAAGATAAGGAGCAAAAATCTCCTCCCTTTAAACCCCATTTTCCGAAAAACAAAATTGTGGTAATCACCACAGAATAAGCCACAGACACTGAGAACCCTCCTCCTGAACAGGAGTTGGGCAGTGACTCTCCTTGACAGCGCGGCAGAAGTCACCATAGTGCACCCGAATCTCCAGGAGTTTCTGACAGCGAAAGCAACTGATAGCTTCTTTACAGTTGAAACCCCAGATAGGTGCGAAGCTCCTCCAGATAGGTTACATGACTTGGATATACAAATTGAGGGTGACCTACAATGCACCATTAAAGTAATCTTCCGGAAGAATTTAACTTTCTTATGAAATCCCCACTCTTTTGTCCAAAGATCCCCACAGGGTGAGGATGTCATGCTTCCTTCATTTTCTGCTCTTGTCTCTGATGAGGTCAAACAAGCTTATGCTGCAGAATGGGCTCTTGCACAAGCCCTTGCTTTATACCGTGATCATGTTGGCTGGGATAAAGAGACTCATCATATCATACCCATAAGGTCCAGCCACCACAATATCCCAATGAAACTAGATGCTAAGGCACCTGTTAAAGAAATACTCTCGCAGTTGGAGTACCAGGGTGTCATTGAACCCTGTATCTCTCAGATGAATAATCCTCTGCTGTTGGGAAACCAGTTCATTCATATCGAATAGTCTTAAGCGACAGGCATTTAACCAGCCATTCGCGCACATTTGCAATACAAAATACACACAGTACGGTAATAATTAACCATACAGTTCGTAAAAAATACAAAACGACCTTGGATATTTCCAGCGCTTTTTTTCATTCACAATATAGCCCCTGAAAGCAGAGATTGGACACCCTTCTCTACGCTTGGCTTTCAAAGCAGATATGCAAGTCTCCCTAGGGCTTAAAAGATTGGCCTGGGATTATTTGCTGCCAGCATTGTCAAGTCTACTTGATATTGACCCGGATGCATTGTCTTATGTAGATGATCTCTACCTCACAGACGATGAATTAAACCCACTCTTGGCCAGAGTGGATTGCATAATTTTAGGATTCACTGCATATGGCTAGAAGTTAAACTATCAGAAATTGCATATCTCATTTCGAAGTGTCCTTTTCTTAGGAAATGAACTTGCACATGAGTATAAGAGTATTGCCCCTCAGGTTTTGGAGAAGTGTGCGCAATTGCAATCTCCAAATGCATTAAAGAAACTGCAATACTTATTAGGATTCCTTAACTTTGGCAGAATATACATTCCTGATTTTGTCCAATGCATTAATTCACTATATGAATTGATTCGGCCTGATTTTTCCTGAACACTTTGGACATCAGTACATAGATACACTCAGATCTTCACATTCTGACTTGCTTGTCTCATGTCACTTACATACACAAGTTAATACTGCGAACATAGTTATCTGTGCTTTACCGGGTGCAGTTGGATTCACCTATATCACTTTTAATGAAGATGAGCCTTTGCCGATAGCATATAAATCGCATAATTTATATTCCAGTGCAGAAATATGCTGCAGTGCAGATGGCTATTCTTAAGGAGCTCAAACTGAGTAACAGTGCACACCGTAAAGTTTTCACATTGTTCAAGTTCATGTACTCTTCTATTCATTGCTTTATAAAGTAAGGCGTGCAACCAGGATGATGGATCCACCCTGGAAATCCATATTGTGTACAACATTAGAAACAAGGAGAGAAAATCCACTCCAATCCGGTGCACAGCCAAATATATCGTTTCCCATGTTCGTTGACCAAAATATTCAAATTTATCAAAATAATAATCCAGTGTATTCCAAATGAATTTCATTGATAGATTTATTTCTTGTGGACATCATGCGTAGGATGCATTAACATTTAAACCGCTTCTTATACTGCAGATATGCCCATCCGGGCCTTTTTCTGAGTACGTGTTGCATGCATAATACATCCTTTGTCACAGAACTTCTTATACCCAATGCATTTCTGGCCAATATGTGGCCCTTCTTCAGGGGTTGACTCTAAGTAAAAAGAACAATATATTAGGACTCCATCCTGTGAAACACTATATATGCATTTCCTGACAGTGTTTAATTAACCTACTTCAGCGTTCTCCCTCTTACGAAATCTACAGCTGCTGGAAACCCATCTATAGCGACTCGCATGCAACCTATTCACCCCACCTTAATTGTCCATTCTCATCCACTGGTATCCACCCCAGTTTAGTAAAACTTCAATAACCCTCATAATTCTTAAGGAGCAGCCACTTGCACAAGGGAAATGCATTATTGACGTTACTTATGTGCTGGCCCTAGAGGCTGTGACAAAGGCTAGCGTTCTCAACGCTAAATTCCTCTATCCTAGATTAATGCATTGGGCAACATCCTTAACAGCTGTTGATGTGCCTTGACCCGTCTTTACAGACACCAGAATTCTTGCAATATGAGTATGTTTAGCCCATGCCCAATTTGGTCTTACCTCTTGAACAGTATAAACAGATGGTTTATACTGATGGTTCAGCTCAACCTGCTATAGGCACTAAACTGCAGTATTCCGCTGCGTGCCACCGTTGCTGGTGTGATCCTGGGTGGAAATTTCAAACCACAAATAACTCTCACCCAGTTCTTAGGGTACAGCACTGCACAGTTGACTGAACTAAAAACTATGCTCCCTGAACTTGACCATACGGATCCTGAATTCCAGACACTTACTCTTGAGTGATTCGTATTACTATGTACAGTTCTTTAATGGCGTCAGAATGGATAAAAAAATTCTAACGGCAGCACAATCTAGCAAAAATTTCTTTGGGTTAAAGTGGCAGACTTCGAAGATAGGTTGCCATAGGATAATGTTATACATACATAGAGTCATCACCGTATGGTTGCACACATTGTAGGAAATTCTTTGGCTGATGAAGAGGCCAAATCTGCAGTTGCGACTGCCAGTGTTGATGCAATTACTCGTTCGAAAACAAGAATAGATTTGGATATTTTAGCTGCGGTTAGAGCTAATAAAAACTGCACCCCCTTGCCTAAGGGATTTCCATCTAAATATATCTACCACTTGAGTGAACAAAACATTCCTTTTGTAACTATTCCAGGAGTTGATTCCCAACCAAGACAGCAGACTAGCTTTAGTGATAGGTGCGCAGAAAGTTAATGCTTCTACACATGCAGTTGTGACTGCCATAATTTCGCTGCTACAGCAACGTTATTGATGTCATGGCTTTTATCAACAGCCCAAAAATGTCCTTTTTTGTGACAAATCAAAGCTTTTTCCGTGGCTCGTCCACCGCAGACACACCTATTAATTTCTAACAAACTTTTTGGCTGCATTCATTCGGACCACTGTGGTCCTTTCATTTCAGATACAGTGTTTAAATTTATCCTAGTTGCAGTTGATTATTGCTCCTTGGTTCCTCTGGGTTTGGCCACAGCATTCAACTGACACTTGCACTGTTATTAAAGACATGCAAGTCTTTATCGGGACACATGCGTGCAGTACATTCCACTTGGACCAAGGCCCGGCTTTCGCTTCTAAAGCTTACCAGGACACTATGGCATCCCTGGGTGTACAGGTGCAGTATTCTTCTCCATATAGGCCTGAGGGCAATTCTGTTGTGGAGAGGATGAAGCAGTCCCTCACAGCTAGAGTATTAGGCACAGGGCGTAGTTGGATCCATCACTCCTATCGGTTTAGCAGGCTCTCAACAATCTACCAAAAAGATCTCTTGGTGGCCGGACCGCTTACGAGGTCCTCTTTGGCATCAAAATATTGTTTCCAGGCCTTGACGGTCCAGACATTCTGGCCGCTGCACGCCCTTTGATGCAAATAAACGTTGTACTGTCTTATAGGACTTACAAACGATCTGTGACAGCCAATCCAATGAGCAGTTGAAGACGCCTTCCTCTGCAAGAATCAAGGAGAAACCATAACCTTCCAGCTGGATTCCGCAAGTTGGGGGATCTTGTGCGAGGGAACGTGGCAGTAAAGGAGGAGTTTGGCCTGTTACTAAGCACCGGTGTTTGTACTTGGCATTCAAGGTACAGGAACTGTAATCTTTACACTGCTTCCTTGTTCTAAAGACAATAGTTTTGTCTCCATTGATAACATCAAGTTACATCATGTGGCTGATTCTCAAC
This sequence comes from Triturus cristatus, assembly GCF_964204655.1. Classification (NCBI taxonomy): domain Eukaryota; kingdom Metazoa; phylum Chordata; class Amphibia; order Caudata; family Salamandridae; genus Triturus; species Triturus cristatus. Next base: position 127,378,025 of record NC_140580.1, read on the forward strand.
AGTAGGCCACGAGGAGTCCTTGGTAGTTCAATAACTCCTCTCGCTACCATACAGGAAATTCCTCTACAGCTAGTGAGCACCACCGAGGCGGGTTCTCTCCTGCTGACGGAAGCAGAGAATTCACATCTATCCATACCTGCAACCGCTAAAACTGCCAGCAACTCGACTGAAGTGAGTACGGAACTTTCTACTGTACCTACCTCATTTCATTTCATCTGCAGCTGATGTCGTTAATACATATCACTCTTGGATTTTACAGATTCTTTAAATGTACCGGTGGCACCAGTTTTTCGGCAAACTGCTTCTGGGTATTTTGTGGGTTAAGATGATTTTTCATCAAATTATTTTGATGATTCTTCCGTTTTAGACACTCCTGCTGCACGGATCTGTTTTATTTTCATGGCTGAAACTCCCTTATCTGGCCCCAACTTGGTTATTTGGATAACTCTTTCCTTGGTTTTTCTATTCCTGCGTATTGGATTTTGTGTTTTTGTCTTGCTGATTAATGGCCATGATCTTCCAGAACGCTCTGCTGCAGAACTGGGCGACAGTGTGTTGGCCCCCCACCCTTCTTCTCATGAGCTAAGAAAAGACTTGTCCCTCGTGAACATTTATCTGTTCCAGCAAATGGTGGAGTTGTTTGGCATAAAGCTCTTTTTGACCTATTCGGTCCTACAGAGATTCTGCAGATTCCATATGTGTTTAGGTTTCTATGGGAATGTGATGGTACCTGGGTTATATTGTGATGATTGGGATGTTGAAACAGTAAACACCATGCTCTCATTGTTGGAATATGATATGGTTTTCTAATCAGAGGATGTGTGCATTAATTCTGCAAACTATTGTGAGATTTTCTGTTACCATCATTTTGAACATCATTATTTACGTAGAGTTATGGTTCGACACACAGTTTTTAATTATATGCAATGGGAACATTGACCAACTGTCAAACAAGGGAGTTCGAAAACATACAAAGAAAAATGTACATATTTTTCAGGTTATGACAAGTCCGATCCAACGTCCTTTTAGCTTAGACTTGTCCCTATACCACCGAAAAAAGATATGCTTACGCAAACCAAATTAATCTATACGTATTCATTTGTTACAAAATTAGTTGGGCAAGGCTGTGATTATTGGAAGAACACATTGACTTGAAATCCTTTTCGGGTACAAAATCCTGGCAGGTCCAGGGTATGGATACTTTATTTCGAGCCTGCTTAATTCCAACTCAAATAATTTTTCTGAATGACACCGTTCAGCAGACTGCATGTCTAGGATTGGCTAAAATTAAAGAAATGAATGCACTAACCATTCCTTACTTTGCACAGTTTGAAAATTGGCAACATTTAACTAGTTTCACTGCTGACCAACTCGTTAGTATGTTACAGAATTGTATATTTAACACCACACTTTCAGATCCTCACGAGTGGTTATTGTGGCCAGTGGACATAAATGGATGTCATGCCTGGTTATTGTAACTCCACACCAGCGTTTAAAGCTAGTCGACCTGATTCTCGTTATTCCCAATTGCAAAACTCAGGAATGTTTACTACCTATTCAGTGGAAAAATTATCAAAGGGTTAGAACACTCTACGCTGCAATGAAATATCTTTCTCTCCTATCGGAGGACATGCACCTATCTGATTTTCCGTCAGTCCTAAATATCTGCATACAAAAAGATGTATTTATGCCACATATAATTAAATTTGTTAATTGTCTCAAATGAAAGCTACTGCACGTTTAAGACAAATTGATCAAGATCATTTTGGTAAGTGCTTGCTGTTAATATTATTATTACTATTAATACGTCTTCTCGCATTTGCAATTTGAATAACATTGTGTCATCTGTTATTGATATCATGCAGAGTGATCTCTATTCCTTGTACCATCTGCAAAGTCAGGTTAGATCCATCATGCAGTTTATTTGGACCCTTCAAACCCTTAAAAATGGTTGCATTACCTTAATTCTAGCCAGCTATTCATGCCTTTCAATCTAACACATAAGCGACTTATGGCAAACAAAGCTACATCATATACAATGTTACATCTTAAAGATAGAAAAAACTCCCTTTCACTGTAACAAACAGCTTCCGCTGTATGGTTAATACATGGCTTAATATCTCTGCCAATTTCAACATTTCAATTTGCAGCTGGCGTGAAACGTTTCCCTGTCGGCAGATATGAGCCCCGCAGAGACAGCTTGATTCATGAATATGTCCCCTCCCATTTTCTTATTGCTGTGAAAGTGCAAATAAGGAGTTCTTCCTTACTGGAAAGTAATGTGACTCCTCTGTTAGACATTTACTTATTTGTCAAAACGTTACCATTCATGGTGCATGTAATGCTTCTGTAGCAAATCTGGTCTGTTTACTAGAAGGAATCTTCTATAATTCCACTTATTAAAGTTCTTTGAAAAGGAAGTTCTTCAATATTAAATTATCACAAATTCTGTGGAATAAAAGCTGGGATCCCATATATTTTCTAATTATAGTTTCCTGCATTGTCACCTGCTGCAATAGCGTGCTGTTCCCACCTCCGCAAGGAGGTTACAATAGTTCGTTGTGGTCTTTCATTCCAATTTTGAAGGCAGATTTTAACAAGTTAAGCATGCTCAGAGCACTATTGTTTCATAAAGAAGTAGCCCTAACAGCTCGATTAAACCTCCGAATTACAAGTTGCAAAGACATCCTGTGAAATACAGTCCTTGTTAAACACCAACCTCCCAATACATTTCAGCAAATTAGTTCATTGCATTTTTTTTTTTAAATAAATCTGTTTATTGAACTTAAGCAACATAGTCATGCTTTACAGTTACGTGTGTCGTACGTCATATTAGTAAACATATTTTAAAGGCAGATATACAGTATTTTCGCTATGGCGGGCAATCTTACCATTCACGCAGTGGTATTTATATCATACAATGTTCCTCTGGCGTTGGGACATTTGGGGGCTTGCACATTCCCCCCCGATACACATTCCATTTAGACCATATTGCAATCCATTTTTTGGGGCACCCCTGAGCCACATAGACCGTTTTCTCTCTCAACATACACCAGTCCATGTCCTCTTTCCATTTCTTCAGTTTCGGCGGCACGGTGGCACCCCATGCCTGCGCTATGTAACGCTTAGCAATCATCTGCCCCAGTGTGGCCCATATTCTCCCCTTCACATCGAGATCTGTGGGCTCCCAGATGTTAAACAAGCATCTCTTGGCCTCAGGCATAAGAGGGACTCCCCATATCGCGCTCATACATTGCAATTTTTTTTCCAGTAGCCTTGAATTAACGGGCATTCCCAAAGAATGTGCATGAACCCGCCTTCCATCCCACACCGTCTCCTACACTGCCCGTCTGTGCTTTTGCCCATAATCCTTAATTGCTTCTCTGAGAGGTAAGCCCTGTGTAGGATCTTGAGTTGGACTAGCTTGAGTTTAGCGGATATGGCCACTTCCTTTGGCGATGAGAGCGCCTCCTGCCATTCCTCATCGTCCATTTCAAGGCCATCCCTTACCCATTTCTCCCGAAGTGCAGTGAGGGGATCAGGGGTATTATGAATAAGTTCATTGCATTTTTAATGCATCTAATACTGCCGACCTTGCTCACTTTTTAATGATCTTGGTTCTGGCATAGTCAGTTCCTTCCGGAAAATCTTTGGAGTAATACTGGCTTTTATTCATTCCCTTTGTTCTAGGTTGTTCTGGGTCATCCTATTGGTGTTATTACTCATTTGCGGCATTTTGATTCTATATTTTGCTCCTCCGCAATATATGTTCTGTCTTGAAGCCCTCTGGAACTACTACCATTCCAGTTATGTTGTGAACATTTGGTAAAGTTTTTGGGAATCTTACTGCTCCAAGAACTGGATCTTGATTGGTCATTGACATTCCACCCTGTCTAGTGTACCTGCATCCAACCCGTGTTTCATTGATTGTTGCCCCTTCGAATGGGCCCTGGATATTTGCCTGGCTCTTCAAATGCTGGTTCCTTTGGACATGAACCTGTTGAGGAGTCCTCTAATGACCCATTTTGATGTTGTCTCATAGGCTTGCGGTTGCTGCACAATGCCGGGTATGAGCCCCTCCTTTCGCAGGAGGGGAGTGCTTCATCACATGACTCATTTAACTTTAGCTCTAATAGCACGGATGCAGTTTGCCCGGTTACTTCCTCAGCATCGACTGATACCGAGGATAATGTCTGTTCTCTGGATGATTTGACCTGGGCTATGGTGAATTCATTGTATTGTATTGTATTAGGTTCTGATATAGCGCAGACTGCCACCCTACGGGTATCCTGGCGCTTAGACTTGAGTATGACCACCATATGAGCAGACCAGATTAACAGTGGAGAAAACTAAAGTTCAGTCCTTGGGAAAAAGCCAGGTTTTCAGACTCTTTCTGAACTCGGTCAGGAAATTGGCTTGTCTAATGCTCTGGGGTAGCTCGTTCCATAAGTGTGCTGCAGCCACACTAAAAGCTCTACCCCCCCATCCTAGAACGCTTAAATCTGGTAGTCGTCATCAGGTTTGCACTGGAGGAACGGACCTGCCTCTTGGGGTTGTACCAGGTAAATTTCTCCAGCAGTGGGACTGGGCCCAGATCATGTGCTGCTCTGTATACAATACAGAGCGATTTAAAACAAACCCTTTCCTTAATAGGCAGCCAATGGAGATCTCTCAAGGCCAATGTTGTAGAAGACCTGCTTTGCCTATTTAGCACCAGCTTTGCTGCCATGGACTGGACTCTCTGCAACTCCTGAAGGATGTATTGTGGAGCTCCCAAATACAGGGAGTTGCAGTCGTCCAGCCTACTCAGCACTATGTTCCTTACTACAAGGGAGCGCGAATCCTTTGGGAGTAGCGGGAGAATCTGCCGTAGCATGCGCATCAAAGAGAAGCACACACTAACGGTTTTGTTGGCCTGTGACTCCATTTGGAGATTATCTACCAGAACCCCCAAATAGCTCACCGTGTTGACTGGAACCAGGGGTTACTCCTCTGGAGTGAGCTTGAACTCCAGTGATAGATGCTGGGACATTCTGGCAGTGGAACAGTATACCACCTCTCTTTCCCCCCATTAAATTTTAATATATTTTTCCTGAGCCATCCAGCAGTCTGACGCATACACTCCTGGAACGTATCCATGGATACCGCTTGTTTCCCTTCCAGGGAGAACACCAGGTGAGTGTCGTCAGCGTAGTTGGCCAAATCAATTCCGAAGGATTTGATAATGGGGAACAGGGGCCGTAAATAGATATTAAAAAGAATAGGGCTGATCGCAGAGCCCTGCGATACCCCATGGTGTACTGGAGACTTACTGGAAGTGAACAATGTCATGGTCACCACCTGTTGTCTTCCTGATAGATAGGACTGTAGCCACTGTAAAGCCCGTCCTTTCACCCCTATCTTCTCCAGTCTTTCCACCAGTACTGTATGGCTCACCGTGTCGAATGCGGCCGACATATCTAATAACACTAGGAGGGTAGCATTCCCATTGTCGACTCGCATTCGTAAGATGTCCATTACGGTTGCCAGAGCAGTCTCGGTGCCGTGACCTGGGCGGAACCCAAATTGGTCCCTATCCAGCAGGTGATTATCCTCAAGGTAGCATGATAAGGTTTTACTGACTGCTTTTTCCAAGATTTTAATCGGATATGGCAGGAGGGAGATGGGTCTAAAATTTGCTGGAATCGTAGGGTCCAGTGAGGATTTCTTAAGCAGAGGTGTCACAACTGCCTGCTTCCACACCTCCGGAACCACTCCTTCTTCCAAGGATTGGCCGCAGATCTGTCGCAGCCAGGTCAAAGTTGCTTGACCGAATGCTTTCCAGATTCTATGTGGGAGGGGGTCAAGAGGGGAGCCAGAGGATACACTGTAAGCCAGGTTATTAAGAGTCCTCCGTAAGGTCTTGAAAGTTTTCCAGGGAGGTGTTCACCCGGGGTTCTTCATCCAACTTCCGGGGAGTATTATCCTGGTCACTAATGTTGTTGGGATGAAGATCTCCAACAATTTTGGCAATTTTTTCTTCAAAGTGAGAGGCAATCTCGTCGCAGAGTTTCTGCGATGCAGCCACCTTATTGCTTATACCGGTTGGGCTAGAGAGAGCCCTGAAGATATTAAAAAGAGCTTTAGTGCTGTTAGGTGCTTGTAGAATAGAATTAGCATAGAAGTCTGCTTTCGACTTTGAGATAGACTCCTTATATTTAACCTGTGCAAATTTCAATTCTTTCTTGTCCAAGTAGTTCTTTCTCCATTTCCTCTCAGCTTTCTTACATGACACTCGCAGTAGTTTCAATTCCTCATTATACCAAGGGGCTGAGGCTTTATTCCTATTTTTGGGTCTTTTTACTAGGACTAGCAAGTCCAGAGTGCCAGCTATATGGTTACAATATATTTGATAGTTTTCCTCTACGGAGATGGAAGGGGCAAAGAGATTTAAGTTTGGAAAGGTCGGATGGGTTCTGTTTTTTTCCAATTTGGCCCACTCTCTTCTCTTTCGGTATGTCATCGAACGGTTATTATCCTCTGATCTGGGTATATTGACGTTAAAATGGATTAGATAGTGATCAGTCCAGCTTTGTGGCAGTATGTCTGTCACTTCAGTCTCGGTCTGATTGTCGAACAGGAGATCTAAAACGTGCCCCACTTGGTTGGTTGCTTGTTGTTTTACCAATTGTTGTAAGTTGAGATTCGCACATATGTGCATTAAGTCTCTAAAGTGGCTGCCTAAATTTCCGTTATCCCATAAGTTAAAATCCCCCAATAGAATCATTCTGGAATGGGTTACGGTCAAATTAGTAATGGTATCCAGAAGTACTTGATATTGGGCATCTTGTCCTGGGGGTCTATAGCAGACCATTCCTGTGAGTAGCCTGCCTTTGGCCTCCTGCAGCGAGAAACCCAGGAGTTCGATCCCTGTAACATCATCTACCTTTAGCGGAGCAAAATTCCACTTTTCCTTGAAAATCACTCCAACCCCTCCTCCTCTTCCAGTAGCCCTCGGTTTATGAAAGATTTTATAACCTTCTAGGCAAGCGAAACCCCTTTCTACAGAGGAGTCGGTACTAGTCCATGTCTCTGTTAGAAATAGGACGTCCAGATCCATGTCTTCTATCATGAGAGACACCTCCAGGTGATGTTTTATCAGGGATCTACTATTAATCAGCCCGCAGTTTAAGTGCTCTTTATCATGACCCGTGACAGGTGGATAATAATGGTGTCCCCTATCCTCCCTCTTACCTATGTTAAGCATCTGTTTCCTACAGTATTTTATCCTACCTTGTTCTCTGTCAGAACAGGCATCATGGCTGGCGCTAAGTGCGTCCGAAGCGCGGATGGTCCGGCGCGCCCGCTGCGCACCCACGCTGTGCGCGTGCAGTGCGCTTGCATTGTCTGTCCAATATAGGCAGGCAAGTGCAGTGGGCCAGACACTAGAGCGCAATCCAAAATGGCGCTGAGTAAGGTGGCGAGTAGACTCTAATCCCCACACCCAAGATGACGCTGATGACTAGTTGAAAGGCCTTGATTCCCGCTAAGCAGCGGGTGAACTGAAATAATTTTATGTGCGGGTAAGTGGAATTAAAGCAGTTTTTATTTCCAAAAATAAAGTATTAAAAACAGTTACTTTTCAAAATACAATTCCCCAGTTTCACAATACGGCAGTACGCTTGCAGCATTTATAGCAGAGCTTTCCCTCGAGCAAGTGGTCAGCGTGGTATCTGGTCAATCAAAGTCTGGTCTGGTCTTCGGAGATGGAGTACATCCTGGATTCACTTTGTCTTGAGCTCATGGGAAACATCATAGATATCTCCAACACACCTTAATCTGGCTACATTCCCAAATTGACATGTTATGCTTTTTATTATTACGGTTGTAAATCTTTTTCTAATAACCTCTCTATTAGCAAAGCATTGAATTTTCTTAGCTTGTTCTATATGATGTTTATCTAGTTGCTCCGTTTGTTACTTGCCTGACCAAAGAGGGGGTGTCTTGAGTTCCCTTTAGGGCCCACTTAGTTTTCCCTTATTTTAGCCTAACTGCGAGTTGTAGGCTACTTTTCACATGTTGCACTTAGCACGTTTATTTTTGTGTCATGATATTACTTAAGCAAAACACTGCACGTTATTGTTATTGGTTCTCTCTAGGACTCTGTCTGAACATCTCGTACAAGGTCAAACACTGTGCCCTCCCTTCTGTGCTTGGCTAGCAACTTAGCTTGGCATACATTCCCAGAGGGGGATTCTTGCAGAGGAAAGGTCCGGGGACAAACACGCCAGCCTTGCGTATTCTGATTAGCAGATTACCTAACAATAATTCAGGTATGGGGTTCGGTTCTTATCCCAGAGATCTGTGATACATCACTGTGCCCACGTAGTGAGGGTAGGCTGAGGCAGATACTTCTTTAAATATGGTTGTTTTATAATAGAGAATGATAGTTTAAAATGGTTTTAAACATTGTAAACTGTTCTTGTGTGTTTGCTTTGTTTATTATGGACATGCATGAGTGAGAAAACAAAAGGTGGCAATTTGTTTCCATAGTTCCCTGAGAGTACTCTAGGATTGTAATCTGGGGTGCCAATTTATCTGTCACTTCAGGAAGGTTAGAAAGGCTGGGAAGGCACTGTGAGCTAGTTTGGATTGGGGTTCATAGGCACTGATGTGGTATGTTGGCTCAATCCCTATATACTGACATTCTGTGATCACAGGCTTAGTTACACAGAATTCCTGCAACAGTGCAACATGTGCGCACACAGTAACATAATGAAAACACTGCAAAATAATAGAAAAATAGATCACATTTTTATGAGGCAAAAAAGACCAAAACAACAAAAATCCAATAAGTAGAACCGCAGTTATGAATTTTTAAAGATTAAATGAAATTATATTGCATATTGTCATAAAACGCCAACAAGGGACATCTGGTCGCTCTATACCAGGGTAAATCCAAAGTTCAAGCCGACCGCAGTGTAAGGCAGGCTGGCTACAGGACTCGCGCATGCCCGGCTGAAAAAGTACCCTTGATGGAGCAAGCGTCGAACTCCGGTGTGTCTTCGTCGAAAAACTCTTTTACGATGCAGGTGCTGCATTGTCTAGTCGCGCTATTTGGCCTCTATCCGTGCAGTCAATGCCGTCGTCTATCAGCTCCTGCATCGGCGTCGAGGGGCAATGCGTTGGTTCAGATTGGCACAAAGTAGTCACTGTGTTGATTTTGATTGTTCTGTGCAGCAGAAGTCACCTTTTAAGGTCCTAGGACTGGTTTGACACCACTTGGCAGTGCAGGATTTACAAATAGCAGAGTCCAGGTGCTGTTGGATGATTGAAGGAAGTCTTTGATGGCCCTGAGACTTCAGAACAGGGGACAAGCCAGCAATCCCTTGGAGTCACTCTGGGTTCAAGTGAGGTGGGTCCAGTCCTTCTCAGCAGGACAGAGATCATCAGGCAGCAGGGCAGCACAACAAAGCAGAAAAACAGTTCTTCCAGGACAGCCATCAAGCAGAGTGGCAATCTTTGGAGCACAGCTGTCTTTACTCCTGACAGAGTTCTTCACCGGTCCAGTACTGTGGCTCAGGTTCTGGTGAGGACATTGAGGGCAGCCTCAAAGAGGAGGACATCCTGCTAGCCAGGTTGACCAAAAGATTAGACCTAGAGACCAGACTCCTGGCTCTAGAAAAAGAACATTCTTGGTAGGTGAAGGCAAACAGGTCCTCCGGTGATTTTGAGGTTGGTGGCTGCAGGACACACCAGGATTTCGCAGGAGCAGGTTCGAGGGGAGACAGGCCGGCATGACTGGGGCCACGTCAGTGGGCGCTGTCCCCTTGTTAGCTCTGCAAGGCTCTTCGGTCCTTCTTCTTATCTTTCTTGTTGTTTCTGGGTCTGAGGAAGCAAGGTTCAGGGTGCCCCCTAAATACTAGATTTAGGGGTGTTACAGGTAGGTAGAGGGCAGGGACCAATGGGTCTCTTACCAGGGGTGGGTACACCCCCTATTGTGCCACCCTCCAGTGGGAGGGGGGAAGGAGCCTGTCCCTGGTTGGATCCCCCCATCCGTAAGATGGCAGGGGCTTTGAGTTGTGCTTCACCTCGCCTCCCCCACCTGAGGGCTGGAGTTGGCAGAGGTGGGCACACCTCTCTCCCTCACTTGTTTTTCCCGATGGTTCTCCCGCCCAAAGTGGGGGGCAGGACCAGTGGGGACCAGTTTCTGAAAGCAGCAAGTGGTCTGGGGAAGCTCACAAAGGTGGCATGCCTTTGATGCTTCCCCTTCGTGAACCCTGCCCATCCTGGGGGAGGAGGCTTGGCACCTCGTCCCAGGATGCGAATTGTTTCAGGCCCCAGAGAGCAGCAGGCTCTCAACCCAGGGGTCCAGAAACATAACTGGTGGTGGAAGCTGAAAGCAGCCACTCAGCTTGGACACTAGAGGTGGGTTAGTTTTCGGAGGGCATCTCTGAGATGCCCTCTGTGTGCATTTTTCATTAAATCCCACTAATGTGCTGAGAAGTTTGATACCACACTTCAGTTTTCAGTGTAGCCATTATGGTGCTGTGGAGTTTGTAATGACAATCGCCCAGCACCATATTCTCTTAATGGCAGCACTGCACTTACAATGTCTAAGAATGGACTTGGACACTGTAGGGGTATAGGGCTCATGCACCTGCACCCTCACCACTGGTATAGTGCACCCAATTAGAGGGGTGACTCATCTATGCCAGGGCAGTGGGTTGTAGGCATGGCACACAGAGGTGGGCCATGTCGACTCTTCACTTTGTTTTGCACCAAAACATGCAGCCTGCAAAGGCAGTGTGGGAGTGTAGTGGTACTGGACCTCTAAGGGTGGCAAAATAAGTGCAGCAGCCCTTAGAGGCCTTCTCTGGTCACAGTGCCCTGGGTACCTGTGGTACAACTTACCAGGGACTGACCTGTGGCCAGAGATGCCAATTTGGTTAGTTTTGGGGATACAACACAGGCCCTGGGAACCTGATTGGTAGGGGCCCATTTCAAAGTTATCAAACATGATGCAGCTACTCCTTTTTAATCAGAAATTACAGCTTAAAAGTTTATTAAGGAATTCGCTGTGCTATCCTATGAGAGGAGTAGGCCTAACAGTAGTGAAAAACTATTTTTGATGTTTGTCACTATGAGGACAATGGAAACTTAAAAGTGCATGTCCTACATTTTTTCACTGCACTCTGCCTTATGGGCTACCCAGGGCCTACCTTTGGGGTGACCTATGCGTAATAAAAGTGGAGTTTAAGGCTTGGTAAGTAATTTCAAATGCCAAGTCGAAGTGGCAGTAAACTACACACATAGGCCTTGCAATGGCAGGCCTGAGACCGGTTTGAAAGGCTATTTGTGTGGGTGGCATAGTGCTGACATCCCACTAGTAGCGTTTAGGTTACAGGCTCTAGATATATGGACTACCACTTTACAAGGGGCTTACAAGTAAACTAATTATGCCAATTGTATATACAGCAATGTTACAATGATTTAGGGGAGAAGCACATTCACTTTAGCACTGGTAAGCAGTGGCAAAGTGCTCAGTCCTAAAGCCAACAAAAAGGTCAAAAAAAGAGGAGGAGCAAGGGAAAACATCTTTTAAATTGTATGTGTCATGTCATATCGATCTATATCTATATATATATATATATATATATATATATATATATATATATATTGGACGTAGTATCATTGTATACGAATATTAGAAATGACATCGGGCTAAAAGCCTGCGAATATTTCCTGCAAGATAGGAACATTCAATACGGAGATCATAACAGGATGTTGCTTCAAATGATCACTATGTGTCTTGAACAAAATGTGTTTTTATTTGGAGAAGAAATATACCGTCAAGTCAAAGGAACAGCGATGGGCTTTTCATTTAGTCCAAGTTTTGCCTGCCTCACCATGGGATGGTGGGAAAACATTATTGCTTGGTCTGCAGACAATGAACGATATGTAAACAAGACCGTACTATGGTTACGTTTTATAGATGATTTGCTGCTAATTTGGGATGGCACAAATGAAGAATTTCAAGAATACTTTGAAATACTGAACAATACAGAGACAGGCCTCAAATTTACATATAACATCAGTAAAAGCAGAGTTGTATTTTTGGACACTGAAATCTATATTGACAATGAAACAGTTCAAACTACACTTCATCGAAAAAGTACAGCAACTAATGCTGTTCTTCATGCCGAAAGCTTTCACCAAACAACATCCCATATGGAGAATTTCTCAGGATCAGGAGAATCTGTTCACAGGAGGAGGAATGGAAAGTGAACTGTCAGAAAGCAGGAGAAAGATTCAAAAAGAGAAAATATAACCCCAAAATTGTAGCATCAGCATTCGAAAGAACAACAAAAATACCTAGAATCGAACTTTTGAAAGAAAAAACCCCACAAATGTCAGAAAAAGATAAAAAAGATCAGGAGATCCGCATAATAACAACGCACTCCACTGAAAACAAACAAATAACAAGGATAATGAGGAAAAACTGGCATATTTTACATCTTGATACAACAGTGGCAAGCATAATAGGAGACCATCCGAATATTACATATAGAAGGACGAAAAATCTTAAAGACCAGCTGACTCACAGCCACTTCTTACCAATGAAGAAGCAAGACTCATGGCTTAAACCACATGGGTTCTTCAAATGTACAAACTGTAAAGTGTGCACCATAGCTAAAAACATGAAAGAAATCACAACAGCCGACAACAAAAAGTGGAAAATACAACAACTTATCAACTGTAAGAGTCAATATGTGATATACATTATTGAATGCCCCTGCCCACTAAAATATGTTGGAAGCACTAAATGTGAATTAAAAAAACGCATTTTAGAGCATGTGCGTGCAACAGTCAACAACGATAGAAGCAATGCAGTAGCAAAGCACATGGAACAAAAACATGGGGGAGACTGGAAGAAGCTATCTTTTTATGCAGAGGAAGCAGTAGATAAACATATAAGAGGTGGCAACAGAGAAAAGATTCTTCGACAGAAGGAATCACGACACATCCTTAATTTTCGAACTCTAACCCCGAATGGACTGAACCAGGACGAAGAGATGTATTCGCACCTGTAAAATCAGTGAATTGCTAGAACTTTTTGTGCCTCTAATGTAAATTTGTACATATTTGTCGTATGATTTTAACATAAGTAGATATATAGGTTGTTAGCATATAAAAAAAATAAAAAAATAATGATAGCAGGTTATAAGTAGCACGTTTGCACAAACATGAAAACAGAAAATTAAGAAGTACTTCTAACGTAATTTGCAAAGCTATGAAAGAAAAGTTATTAATAAGGCATTATGAAAAATTAAATAATATAATTAAGTTGAAGTTATATACCCACTGGAGGGTAGGAAAGCTTATAAACTTCAATGGTCAGTTGGAAAAGGAAATTAATCCAGTAAAATAGAACTAGACCTCAATATGAAGTTAAGGAGATTAACAACAGGAAAAGCGGCCCATACTAATAAAATAAATGGCTTTAGTAAATGAAATTGACAGACATAATATGTTGGGAGGAAGAAAAATGATTTGTTGATAACACGCACTAGGGTGATTATATATTTCAAGCAAAATACAATTACTATAAATGATGGAACTACACTAGCCAGAATGCAATGCAAATAAGAAGCAGAAAGTGATGTAACGAAATATGAGGAAATGGGTTTAAATGGGAAAAAAAACATTTCACAAGTGTAATGATTGACCCTCGTGAACAAGATCTTTGTTAAGATTGAAACGCGTAGAGGAAACTTTACTGGAACGCCTGATTAAAATTGCAACTTTGCTAAAGAGAAAAATGGATTTGGCTGGGTTCATTTCTGTGTGCGAGCAAACAGTTCTCTAACTGGAGACGCATTTGTGGAATTACAAGCGACTTGGCTCCGTCGCATCGCATACGCACCATCTAGAGCGCCCAAGTGTCAAGAAATTGGGCCGTAGGAGAAAGGGTATATATATATATATATATATATATATATATATATATATATATATATATATATATATATATATATATATATTATTATAAAGGTACAGGGCCTCTAAGGGTGGCACAATAGGTGCTGCAGCCTATAGAGGCCTTCCCTGGCCAGAGTACCATTGACCAGGGGGCTGACCTGTGGTCAGAGAGTGCCAAAGTGCATCAGCAGTTCAGCAAAAAGTGGGGCAACCATGCACAAAAGAGGGCACTTTCCAAACGAAAGAACATGAGAATAACCTTTCCCTAGAGAGTCTTGTCAGAAAGTGGCTCCGTATATACTGTTCCCAAATAGGTACAGGGTGTACAGAGTCCACAGGCCCCAGAGGTTTGGCATAGGCTAAAGTTACATATAACCTTACTCTCTAAAGTGGTAGCTTGGTCGAGCAGTAAGGCAGTATCAGAGGACAGTGTAAAGCATTTGTTGCACACACTCAGCCAGCAAATGGTTTCACACACACAAGAACTGAACTCTAGGCCAATGGTTTATATATAAAAAAGATATGCTTGTTTTATTTTAGAACCAACAATAGGTATTAAAATATACTTTCTCAGAATGAGATGCTTTATATAAATACTTTTGCAATATGCAATTGTCTGTTGTAGAAAGTTACAAGTGGTTGCAATAGGCAACACAATTCTAAACACAATAATGCATTGAGTTCAATGGAAGTTTCAAGTTATTTGCCACAGATTACTTTTAGGATTACTATTGGAATTCCAGGCCTGGATACTAGATTCAGTCCTGGGACAGTACTTTGAAACAAGTGATAAAAGTCGACTTAATTACTGTGATGATTTTTAGGCAATATTTTGCTATTTTAAAAGTTGACACTTAGAAAATATTTCATAGAAAACAGTCAATGATTCCCTATGGCAGAAAATTCAAGTTGCAGGTATAGTATGTTCTTGTTACTTTTGTAATCCAGTACTAGGTGCCTAGACTCAGTACTGGGACCTTTATCCAAAACAGGTAAGTAATTAAGTTTTCAGAAATTATACGATTTTTAAAGAATATTTAAAGTTTGCAGAAATTGACAAAAGAAATTTCACAGAAAAACAGTCAATGATTTCCTATGGGAGAAAATTGGGTTACTGGTAAGTACAGTTGTAAGTATTTTTTCGAGTCAGTGCTGGGCACCAGGATCCAGCATTGGAAGCTCACCTAATAGCAGGTGAGTATTTTCGTTTTCGTTACTCTGCTGATTTTTGGTGAATATTTTAAGTTTTGAAAAGTCCACACTTAGAAGAAATTTCAGGAAAAGCCAGTCTATGTTACCCTATGGAGAAAATTGAGTTATCTGTTTAAAGGTAAGTACTCGACTGGCAGAGCTAAGTTTCTGGGCATAGACTCCGGGGTCTCCCAGGGTCAGGTAGGTACAGTTTGTTCACCCTCAGCGGCACAAGGACGGCCGGGTGCAGAGAGAGTTAGGCCCAATGTTATCCTATGAGAGGTAGGGGGGGCCTTGGTTGGTGGCTGCTGACTAGCAGGCCAGACTAGCAGGCCACGCGGCTGTGGGAGCTGGGCTCCTGGTCACTTACTCAGGGCAGGTGGGGAAGTAGATAGGTGTAGAGGTTACACTGCCAGGGCCACTCGGGCGGCTGGGTGCAGGGTGCTTTTGAGCCTTCGGGCGCTCGATTGATTTCAATGGGAAATCTCCGGTTTAGAAAAAGACTGCAAGCTCGGGGACGAAGATTCTTCAGGTGTGTCGAGGGAGGTCCTTGGGTGCCGGACTCGGGGTCACAGTCGCCGTGGGGTCGTCCTCGTGGTCTTTGTTCACACAGGCCAGGCTTGGCAGGTGCAGTGTGTGCTGGGTTCGCGGTTCCGGGCTGTTGCCAGGGATTAGAAGTAGATTTTGAGTAGAGCCTCTACTCATGGGAGTCCCAGTGGGCTTTGAATCAAAAGGTAGCCACGTCCTCCGGGGTTTGTGAGGTTGTTGGCCCCAAGAGATGCCGGGTTGGAGCAGGAGCAGGTTCGAGGGTCGACAGGCCAGTAGGGCTGGGGCCAAAGCAGTTGGTGTCTTCCTCTTCTTGGCAGCTGCAGGGCAGGTCTTCTTTCTTCTAGCTCTTCTTTGGATTTTGGAATCTGGGGAAAGAAGGATCAGGGTGCCCCTAAATACTAGATTTAGGTGCGTTACAGGTAGGTGAAGGGCAGGCACCAATGGGTCCCTGTCCTGGGGTGGGTACACCCCCTATCCTGCCTCTCTCCTGTGGGAGGGGGGCAGTAGCCTAATCCTGATTGGGCAGGGCCTCCCATCTTCAAGATGGCGAGAGCCCAGAGATGTGCTTCACCTCTCCTCCCCCACCTGAGGGGTGGGGTTGGCAGGCTGGCACATCCCCTGTCCTTATTTGGGGTTTCCGGCCAAACTTCCCGCCAGAGTGGGGGGTTGCAGTGGCCTGGGGAAGCTCACAGAGGTGGCATGCCTTTGAAGCTTCCCCCTGCCCATCCTGGGGGAGGAGATTTAGCACCTCGCCCAGGATGTGCATTGTTGCAGGCCCAGGAGAGCAGGGGCTCTCCTACCCAGGGGTCCAGCAACATGTCTGCTGTGTGGCAGCCTAGGCAGCCTCAGAACAGACGTGGATTGAAGGTTAGGTTTTAGGGGGCATCTCTAAGATGCCCTCTGGGGTGCTTGGTACATTAAATCCCACACTGGCATCAGTGCGGGTTTAATGTGCTGAGAAGTTTGATACCAAACTTCTCAGTCTTCAGTGTTGCCATTATGGTGCTGTGGAGTTCGTGTCTGACAAGCTCTCAGCACCATGTACTCTTAAATGGCAGCACTGCACTTACAGTGCCCAGGAATGGACCTGGGTACTTTAGGGGCACAGGGCTCCTGCGCCCACACCACTGGCATAGGGCACTCAGCTAGAGGGGGGGCTGATGTATGCCATGGCAGTGTAGGTGGTGGGCATGACACACAGGGATGTGTGCCATGTCGACTCTTTGTTTTGTCTTGAACCCAGACACCCAGCCTGCAAGGGGTGTGTGTGTGTGTGTGTGTGTAAGTGTGTGTCTAAGTGTGTGTGTGTAAGGGTACAGGGCCTTTAAGGGTGGCACAATGAGTGCTGCAGCCTTTAGAGGCCTTCCCTGGGTACCTAGGGTACCATTTACCAGGGGCTGACATGTGGCCAGGGTTTGCCAAGTTGTGTTTTAGGGAAGGAACATAGGCCCTGGGGACACTTAGTCAAAGTACATTCAGCAAAAAGTGGGGCCATACCATGCAAGAAAGATGGCACTTTCTCCCAGCCCTTCATTCTTGCCTGAGTACAGCTTAGTCCAGCAGAGCGGGCAAGACATCTCCTTCCCTATCAGGCTTGTAGGCGCCAGAGTTATCCCACAATCGGCTTTAACAGAGTATCTCAATGAGAGTAAAATGTCTCTATCATATGTGATGGGCTTACTGTTTTTGGGACAGTCCGCAATGGTTCCTGGCCCTTGGCCATGTCCGGATGCAGGCGGGCTTGTCTTAGACGCGCCTTTGGCGCGCCAGCGACGCATCCGCTGCACGTTCGAGCTGCGTGCACCATAAGTAGATTTTTGCTTAATTACTAGAGCGCTGACCTATCCCTCGCTCCCCATGAGGGTGGTGCCTCTCAGCTGTGCTCACAGGTCCTGCCCCGCCCAGCTCCCGTTTCACTGTTCGGCGTGAGTCAAGATTCCCCACAGTGAGTAAGCATTCAATTCAACCTTCAATTTTAAAAATATTTGATTCTAAAAGCGGAATATTACAGTGCAAATAGTCTTAAAAGCGTTCCGAGTGATTTTAAAAAGTGATAAGTTCAATCTTCTAAAATACACTGGCTTTAAAAAAGACTGTGCAAATAAGCAAACAAGCAAGTCAGTACTCTCTGGTACCGTGTGTCTGACCTGTGTCAGGTTCTCTTAGCGCGTTCGCACTGCGTGCGCCATAAGTAGATTTTTGCTTAATTACTAGAGCGCTGGCCTATCTTTTAATGAAAGATGCACACAGAGGGCATCTTAGAGATGCCCCCTGAAAAACGACCTAACACTTGTGTCCAGGCTGAGTGGCTGCCCCCCAGCTGCCACCACCAGACATGTTTCTGGACCCCCTGGGTCCAGAAACATGCTGCTCTCGGGGGAGGGGGGCGGGTCTGGGACGAGGTGCCAAGCCTCCTCCCCCAGGATCAGCAGGGTCCACGGAGGGGAAGCTTCAAAGTCTTGCTGCATTTGTAAGCTTCCCCAGGCCTTTTGCTGCTTCCAGCAGCTGGTCCTCACCGGTTCTGACCCCCCACTTTGGACGGGTGGACCGGTGGGAAAGCCAAGTGAGGAAGAGAGGTGTGCCCACCTTTGCCAACCCCACCCCTCAGGTGGGGGAGGTGAGGTGAAGCCCAACTCTCAGTCCCCGCCAACTTGCAGATGTAGAGACCCAGCCAACCAGAGTGAGCCATATGCCCCCTCCCACTGGAGGGTGGCATAATAGGGGGTGTACTCACCCCAAGGCAGGGACCCATTGGTTCCAACCTTTACTTACCTATAACACTCCTAAATCTAGTATTTAGGGGTGCCCCTGAACCTTGCCTCCTCAGACAAGAAATGACCAAGAAGAAAAGAAGAACCGAACAGCTGTGCTGAAGCTAAGAGGACGACACCAGCAGGCTTGGCCTCAGCCCTACCGGGCTGTCCCCGCCTCCAACCTGCAGAAGTGAAACTCCCAACTCGGGACGCTGAGCATTATGCCTTAAACTTTATTATACAAGACATTTGGGATATCTACGAGCAAGACCGTGTGTTTCGTTGTGAGCTACAGTTTTTTCAGTAGTATTGAGCCTCAGATCATTATACGCAGGACGCGTTTAGGTATTAGTTTTGAGCAAACCGAATTATCGGCAGCTTCTCTCTCACCCCTGAAGAAGTGATTGTTTATCCCGAAATGCATTGGGAACATCTTTTGAGAGAAGATTGATTTTGTCCATATATTGTTCATTGAAAGCATGAAGTGTTAACGTTTTATACGCAGTTATTTCAGTAAATCTATGTACAATAAATCATGATTATGCATTAGTGGAGAGGTATCCGCTGAGAATAAAAACATTATAATGGTATTTGACTTGTGAATGTATTTGCAAAGAGCACATATAAGTTTACAACATTGGCTAAAATTGTATAATTTTGTTGGAATGTCCAATTTAAGCAGTGCGGGCAGGGTCAAGTGCATCGTTACACTTGCAATTTAGTCATTAGTTCATATGAGGCAGGCAACCTCATTCCTGACCTGCACGCTACACTTATAGCAGTACTGACAAGCACTTGATTACTACAAAACATTGATTAAAAATTAATGCGTGCGCAACAATCAATATTATGGTGTTAAAGTCCTTGCCATTTGGGTTACAGTTAGACTTTAACTTGTTTTTAGGGGAATAAGCACTGATGTCTGGTTCGCAAGCCTCAGTGTGATGTCAGAGTTGAAAACCAGCATCTGACAGTCAAAAAGGGGGCAAAAAGTGGGAGGACAACTGCAACAAAATTCCAGTTTCCTACATGTATCATCTTAAGATATGTTACGAGGAATTGCCTTAGTAGCGGCTTAGCCAAGGAATCCTGCATTCAACTCCAGACTCCCCCCTCATTAAGTTGTATAATTGTATGTTGGTTTCCTTGCCGGAGAAAACAGGTATTCATTTAGCAGTTTCAGAAAGATTACAAGTCACACAATGCTATGAACCAGCGAGCCCTTTTTTAGTGGTCTCCCCTTCTCTCTCCTTCTCCCCCAGAACATTTTGTGGAAAAATGTTCCAAACATTTCTTTAACAACATTGCACATATTTAGAACATTAATATAGAGCTAACACATTTAATCAATACACCCTCTGGTTGAGCCTACACCTGGCTGTCCTTCTGTGAGCACTTAAGGCATGTCACCCATGCACAATAACAGAGTGTTTTTACTCACTCATTTTCGGCTTTGTCTTCAATTTGTATACATTTTTCATGATGGCTGAGTAATTAAATTCCCTCTACCGTTTGCAGACCCACGAGTTGAAGATAGAGTATTAGATATTCTAGATCCGTGGGCAATAGAGTCACCAAATGAACAGGTCTGCTGATCAGTGCTTAAAATTATGCTGTATTTTTGTTTGTATTTGACGAGGAAATAAGGCCACTTTTTTGGCTTTCATTGGATATGTTTTGCCTCAAGACATATGCAATGTGGCAAGTTGGTCATCGCTGCACACATTCCCTAAACATCACTGTAATAATGTTTGGGCACGAGGCCTCAGTTGGGGGTGATAATATTGAAAACAAGAGCTACTGTTGGCTCCTCACAATAACTGCCTCAAGGTGAGCAACACTGCTTTGAATGTACTTCATGTAAATCCAAAATACTTTTACAGCTGGAGTACCTTCTATATTTGCACAACACCCTCCCAAGTGAAGAGAAGTGATAGTTTGTTTTTTAAATATGTATTCTTAACCCTGAAACCTCACACATTGTATCAGTAAGACAAAAATACTGGCTAAAAACGTCACCTACACTGGTCGGTTAAAATGTAGCATGAGTCGTATTGACTGCCTAATTTCTAGGCATGGGTAGTAAATTCCGTTCCGCTCGCGAAATTTGCGTAATTTGGGTAATTTCGCGTTACGCGGAATTGCCCAAAATTCTGCGTTCCGCGGCTTCGTGGAATTTTTTGCTTGTTCGCGTTCTCAAAATGTATGTTGGCGAGATATTACCCCCCGAGCACGCAAACGGCGTTCGCAAACAGGAAAAAAGCATCACGAACAATTCGCGTGTTCGCGGAGATTTTTTATTGTTTGGCGGAGCTTTGCGTAGCACGACTACGCAAATTCCCGTCACCCTTACTAACTTCACACCCATGGTGAGGTGTTGCACAGCATATGAATCTAGTTTTGTCATGCTTCAGAAACTAAACATTATCTGCTATAACACATCAAGGAAGAGTACAAATATCAAACAGTGGAACCCATATGCAAGACAAGGGTTGGATCTAGATCGGCATTTTATAAGAAACTGTACTTAGTTTCTTTCATTGACTCGTGTGAACGTTGTAACTGAGTATTGTTGTTTGCTTATTGGAGCTTGTGGCCTTCTATTTGTATTTATTGTAATTTCTGAAAACTGTAGTGAGGAATATATTTGACTATGGGATTTATATCTTCAGGTTAATAAAAATGTAATCCATGTTGGCTGTGATGTACTCAACATAATTAAATGTAAAAAAAAAAGTCTAATTGCAGTTTTTTTGCGCATATGATATATTTTCAGATTGGAGCAAGATAGATTTTGTATGCAAACGAAAGTGGTTTTTGTAATAAAGGTTCACAAACAGTATGATGTTTTTAAGCGGTATGCATCTTATTTGTTTCAGGTATCAGTATACTGTTGATGACCTCTACCCAATGATGAATTCATTAAAGCTGCGAGCAGAGTCTTACAATCAATGGGCTTCAGTGGTGAAAAAAGCTTTGGAAGTGAAATGCGCCAATAAAAAAAGTGAGTTACTAAACTACACTTTTTATCGTATGCATCTTTATATTAGTACAATACACAATGAGAAACTGCAGAACTGAGCAAGAAAACATACTCTGTTTCAGTTGCACAAATATACGCTTGGGAGCAAACTAGCAGTAGTTAGTAATACCTAAGTTAATAATACTAGTGTCATATAAATCACTCCTTCCTGGGCAAGTCTAGGAATTTGGGGTGGGCGTGGCTTGGGGTGGAGGAGTGAAGCAATTCAACAGGGCAAATGCAAGCCTAAGGCAGCCCACATGGCCTTCCTCTGCACAGGGAAATTAAATAACACTGTTGGTAAAGCTCTGTAATATAAATAATAGTTTTTCAGCATTGTATCTTTCATAGATTCACATACTTTACTCATTGTTAAACTGGGAGTCCCAGATCGATGACTGGAAGGAATGAATTATGTGAAATCTATGAAAGATACTATAGGTGGAGAATAACACTAATATTAAATAGCTATTTTGTTTTCCAGCATTGTCTTTCAAGATTCACATGCTTGAAAATTACTAGTCAGGCAGGGTATCCTTGTTGGACATTATTAGCAGTACCTAATAAAGCACTTTATTAACATTGAAATCAGCAGTAGATCACAAATAGCCTATCTGCTTTCTTTTACGATGCAAAGACTTAACAATCGGGTGTATAGGCTGTGAGCACTACTCCTTCACAGTCAGACTACTAGATTTTCTACCACACCTTAGTGTGAGAAATCCTCAGGGCTCTGCCCCATTTTGTCTCCGATTCAGCGATTTCAAATTTGAATATTCCTTACATAATTTGAGCCTCCCTTTAAGGTGCTGAAAGAACTTGGGTTATTAGTTGCGACAGAGTCCTTCACAAGTAATCGTATTGCAGTTATCTTATTACTGGAAAAGAAGTACTCCATTGTAGCACTTGACGTTTTCAGGGTAGTGAAGCAGAGCAGTCCAAGACCTACTCAATGGAGTTAGTGTGCTTTAGCAGTCCCACTTGGCTGGTATGCAACAGCACTCAATACATTATTGTCCAGTCAGTACCTTTTTTAAAAAGGAAAAGTGCTAATAAATGCTATACATTAAATTAAAAAACTGCACATTAGACAGATGGAATTAACTTTGGTGGTATCCTACTAACTCATTACACACCTAGTGGGCCCCTGAACCTCATCATCACAATACTCCCCACCTATACCACATGTAACATCACAGTATAAAAGGGGTGATATTTTAAATAAGACCAGCCTACTGGCTTTGTCAGGGGGTTGCCACATTATTAAAATCATTTCTCACAAAAGACAAGAGCGACCCATATGTCCTTGCGAACTGGGTATTGCCCGTAAGCAGAGACCATGTTCACAAGGAACTCATTTTTCATAGAAAACAATTAGTTATTGCAGCAATTAATGTATCCTGCTTGACTCAAACAGAACAGACAGGTAAAGAAGGAAACCTTAGCTCAATAAGGTATACCAATTATTTCACAAGGTAATACGTTAAAACGTTAAAGCTCACAGAAATTTCTTTTTTAATAGTCCTCACGTCAGCCGAAGTGAGTGTTATTTATTTTGCAAAACAATATTTAACATACAAAAAGGCATAACATTTTTTACTGTCTGTGTATTTACATCATATACATTTTTCACATTTGAAAGTGATATGTGAACCCCAGTGATGTGACCATAACCAGACTAGTGAAATATCAATGGTGATATTAGAGCACTTGTGGCGGTGGTTATTAGTAGATAAAAGAGGAGCCAATGCAATCAATTCTTCAGGGACAACTATGATTTGTTGGGGGCTCTCCCTTTTGAATAGTCGACGAAGTTTCGACCCCCTCGCGGTATGGGGTCTCTTCAGGACAGAGATTCTGGGGGCTAAAGATAGGACAAGGTTTTAGTGTTGATGAAGGGGACGTGGGAATGGTGGGCCAATGCTTGAACGTAAAACAGGTTTACCGAGCAGCACAATCAATGTGCCTGAAAGGCAGAAATCCTTCTTAATATATTCCAGGGTGCTTCTCAAAGCTGGTAATGACACTTAGTGCCTATCAATGACAAGGTGGAAGGAAATTTAACCATCGGCATAAATGCTTAAAGAGGTGCCTATATGAATAGGTGTAATAGTGCGCTATGGAATGGCTTACCCTTGAAATGAAAGCAGAGGCATGGCTTCACTGTAGCTCACAGTAACAGGGTTAGCTGTAGGTCCTACAGATAGGAAACCGAATTAGCCCAGTATCTAATTGCTGGTTATAAATGAGTGAATTTAAATCAACTATGTACTCACCAAAATTTAGTGTGAATAGTGACCCAAATGAGGGCAGCACTTCATAACCCACTTGAGGCCCGCTGTCCTTTATTAAACGGAACCATCAGGAAAGGTCAATTGTGAGGAGAAAATTCCTGTAATTAGAAGTAAAGGTTTTTTTAGAGCATTAAAGAAAGTATCATTGGATTGATGGAGAACTCACCTTACTAATTAGTTATTGGCATAGTAGCTGTTGTCCCGCTTCAATAATGTGAGGCAAGGAACGCGGTGCCGGATAGAACCGATGTCTGTCAGGGAAATGAAAGTAGTTATGAGGGTCATGGTTTAGAGGGGCAATATGCTGAAAATGCATAATCCATCAAAGTAACAGGGTGTGATGATTTACCTAATATGCAAGACGAAGGGTTGCTGGCAATGGTTGTAGCCAGACGAGGTCGGACGGCAGTCAATTATATCTGACGCCGATGCGCGTGCACGAAAAGCCAATGCCGAGCGACGCACGCGCTGTGTGCTCACTGGCAAGTGTAGTCTTGACTTCTGTAATGGCGGCGGCCATTTCAGAGTAAATAATACGGGTTAAGAAGCGGTGAGAATGAACGCATAAAGAGTAATTAATGCTTCATTCTGATCAATAAGAATCATCTCGGGGGCTAACCCTATGCAATAACACAGGGAGGAGTGTCAGGACTAATCACATAAAGAATTATATTAAAATCCGTGTAGCAAAAATGAGGGGTAAGGTTAGAGTAGAGAATAATGGCATATAACATTGTCCTTTAGTAATCTAGTGTTTTTTTCATTCAGAATAAATGTTGCTCAACCATTGAGCAGACGAGGGTTCTTGTACATCTGAAACTCCATGTATCAGAACACTTGAGATCTGATTGGAATCCAAATACATAGGACAGCATACTTTTTAGTTAACATATTCTAGAGATATTAACTTCAATGCATTGTTATAGGTGTAAGAAATAATACATATGTATTGCATATTCAGAATGAATAATGCTCAAACACTAAGCAAAGTGATTTCTCTCACCCCAGGGAGCTCACATTGGAGGCAGACCTTTTGGTGGATTCCAGAGGGTCTGAAGAGGCATTGGGGAGTGATCCCAAGAAGAGTGGTTCAGGTATCTTCAAACCCAGTGTGTTGGAAGTGGCTCAGAGTAGCCCAGCTAGGTCCTGTAATAGTGAGAGGGGTGTAGGGCCTCACGTCCTGTCTTTAAGGGGAAGGAGTGAGAATGGGTTATGTCCCGGTAGTGCCCAACCTCCGTCTCAGAGCCTGGATGGTTCTTTAAGGGAACACCAGGTGGGGAGCCTAGTCTGTCCTGAGGGGCTGCCCGTTGTGCGGGATCCCCTAGTGTCTGGTGAACTGGGAGGGTCTGTAAGCAGGCCTCCATCAGTTCTGGTGTCTGGCAGTGCCACTCCAGTTGGGAGGGTGCAGAAGTCCAGAGTGAGGGGTGAGAGGGGAAAAGAGTCCCCAGTGGAAGAACCAGTGGGTCAGGGGCCAGCCAGAAGGGCTGCGTCACCAGTGAATGACCATGGTGACATCACTTCTGTCCTGGGGGATCTTCGTGCACTGTCAGATGGACAGGGGTCGGGAGATCTGCGCCAGGCAGACTGTCACACGACACATGAGTTATGTGTCACCCTCAGGGGGGGCATGCGTGCTCCCCGGGAAGTCCTGGTGCGCCAGGCGAGTGTTCAACCGCATAGTGTCATCGGTTTTGAGGGAAGTGTTTGGTAGTGGGAGTTGAGGTTCTGGGGGTAGACTCGGGGTCCCCCAGGGTCAACAAAGCACTCTTGTTTCACCCTTAGTGGCACTAGGGCGACCGGTTGCAGAGTGCTGAGGCCCAATGTTATCCGGTTGGTGGCTGCTGGCAAGCAGGCCACTGGGTTGTGGGAGCAAAGCTCCTGGACTTTAGCTCAGGGCAAATGGGGTAACAAATTAGCACCAAAGGTGCACCCTCAGCGACACTAGGGCGGCCAGGTGCTGTTTCTATGTCGTACGCCCTGTTGTTTTCAATTAAGAACCTCCGGTTTGTAAAGAGACAGCAGGCTTTTGGACGAAGGTCTTCTGGGTGCGACCACCACTTCGAGAGTTAAGTTGGGAAGTTAGGGGTTGTGAGAAAGTGCCATCTTTCTTGCATGGTATGCCCCTACTTTTTGCTGAATTGCTGAATGTACTTTGACTGAGTGTGCACTGGACTCCTGCTAATCAGGTGCCCAGGGCCTATGTTCCTTCCCTAAAAACCTAAAACCCAAAGTGGCAAGCCCTGGCCACATGTCAGCCCCTGGGAAATGGTACCCAGGGCCTTGTGACCAGGGAAGGCCTCTAAGGGCTGCAGCACTCATTGTGCCACCCTTAGAGGCCCTGTAACCTAACACACACATACTGCCCTTGCAGGCTGAGTGTCTGGGTACAGGACAAAACAAAGAGTCGACATGGCACACATCCCTGTGTGCCATGCCCACCACCTACACTGCCCTGGCATACATCAGCCACCCCTCTAGCTGGGTGCCCTATGCCAGTGGTGTGGGCACAGGAGCAGGAGCCCTCTGCCCCTACAGTACCCAGGTCCATTCCTGGGCACTGTAAGTGCAGTGCTGCCATTTAAGAGTACATGGTGCTGAGAGCTCGTCAAACACAAACTCCACAGCACCAGAATGGCAACACTGAAGACTGAGAAGTTTGGTATCAAACTTCTCAGCACATTAAACTCGCACTGATGCTAGTGTGGGATTTAATGTACCAAGCACCCCAGAGGGCATCTTAGAGATGCCCCCTGAAAACTAACCTACAATCCACGTGTGGTCTGAGAGGCTGCCTAGGCTGCCACACAGCAGACATGTTGCTGGACCCCTGGGTAGGAGAACCCTGCTCTCCAGGGCCTGCAACAATGCACATCCTGGGCGAGGTGCTAGATCTCCTCCCCCAGGATGGGCAGGGGGAAGCTTCAAAGGCATGCTGCCTCTGTGAGCTTCCCCAGGCCACTGCAACCCCCCACTCTGGCAGGAAGCTTGGCCGGAAACCCCAAATATTGACAGGGGATGTGCCAGCCTGCCAACCCCACCCCTCAGGTGGGGGAGGCGAGGTGAATCACATCTCCGGGCTCTCGCCATCTTGAAGATGGGGAGCCCTGCCCAATCAGGACTAGGCTACTGCCCCCCCTCCCACAGGAGAGAGGCAGGATAGGGGGTGTACCTACCCCAGGACAGGGACCCATTGGTCCCTGCCCTTCACCTACCTGTAACGCCCCTAAATCCAGTATTTAGGGGCACCCTGAACCTTCCTTCCCCAGATTCCAGATTCCGAAATACAAAGAAGAGCAAGAAGAAAGAAGACCTGCCCTGCAGCTGCTAAGAATAGGAAGACACCAACTGCAATGGCCCCAGCCCTACCGGCCTGTCGACCCTCGAACCTGCTCCTGCTCCATCCCGGCATCTCTTGTGGCCAGTGTGAGAAGTTGGCCTGATGTATGATGTCACTAATTCTAGTGTACACCTTATATCAGTCCAAATACCCTTATGGTGATTGGTTGTAAAGTCAACCTTATAGACCAGCTATCCTAGTGGTAGCATGGACAAGAGCAGTCTTAGGCTAAACTCTGAATGGCATGTGAAGCCAGCTGTGATACCATATATAATCCCTTGAATACCAAATGAAAGGACACCACAACAGATATATATATAAAATAAAGTGTATTTATTCTAGTCAAACCCTCAGCACTCTTTATGAGATTAGAGGTAAGTACAACACAGTCTTATTTATGCATACATTAAGTCACACAGGTAAGTAATACAGTCAGGCCCTAGGGGCCACGCAAACCATATACTAAGTAAGTGGTATAAGGACCACTGTCACGGAAATAGGATAGGCCTAGGCCTAGGGAATCGCTGGGGCTACACTATACTACCAAAGGTTAGGAAGTGGGAGGCCCACGGGATTCAGGTGCAGAGTGGAAACACTCACGCGTAATGCGTAAAAGTCGATAGAAATAGTAGTTGTTAGCAATTAACAGTTTAAGGACACTTCTGAAGCAGCTAGAGAGTCGAGACTCGGAAACTAGACCCTAGGATAGTTACTACCCTTGTGGGCACCGAAGTACCCAAGTTACCTAGCCCACAGGCTGCGGGTGCATAGGTGTGAACTTGCGTCGGGTTTCGTCGTGGACTTCTGTGGATGCCTGAAGGAAAGTTGCTGACAGGCAGTCAGTGAAGAGTGTCCGGTGGATCCCAAGGCTGGGATCAAGAAGAGAGGAGACCTGCAAGCAGAAGGGACAGAGTCAAGGTCACTAGCCAGTGACCACGTGGAACCAGGAAGGAACCAGGTGATGTCGTGAAGATTGCAGGTGAAGGTGAAGCTTGTCGCTGCAGCCACGAGGACCAGGGAACGTCGAGGACGACCAGGACCAGGAGGCGAGCTGTCCCACGAAGGCTCTTGCTGTCGGCGGCGTCGAAGTTGGACTAGGACTCACCAAGCCTTGGCAAGCGGAACCCACGAAGAACGGAGGACTTGCTTCTGGTGCAGACCAGGAAGGTCTGAGGTGCTTCTCTTTTTCAAAGAAGCAGGAGCCAGTCTGGAGGAGCCAAACCAGCGGTGAAGATTACAGGATGCGTCATCACAAAGGCCACTAGCCAGCGGGCAAGCAACCGGACAGACGCGGCAAGCAGAAAAATGCAGAAGGGCCCCACGCAGGACTCGTGGAGTGTGGGGGGCTGGTCTTCGGTGCAGATGGTGCTTGGGGTTGGGGCTTCTCAATCCCTGGTGCACAACTTCGAGGGTGCCTCAGAAGCTGCGCTTGAAGATACTAGCCACTTTTCCCAGGTAGCCGGTCCCACGTCTCTCGTCGCCTCCACGGATCTCAGCTCTGCTGTGGATGTGGATCAGGGTCGGAGAAGTCTGGAAGTCAAGGCTCTGGTCGGGCTCTGCAGTCGGTCCCTCGTAGAACTTTAGCAAAGCAAAGGGTAGTCTCTTGATGGTGCCTGTTTGCACAGGGTAGCCACTCCTTGGGCACAAGGGAGATTCTTCAGTCTTCTTCTTTCGTCGAATGTCGAAGGTCCAGAGTTTCTGTTCAAGTTGCAGGTTCAGGATAATCTAAGTCTTGAGGCCCAACTCCCACTCTTATACTAATCTGGGGGGCTGGGATACCTGCTAGGTCACGCCTTATGGGTGGGACCTGGGAGGGGGTGGTTACACCCACTTCCCTTTGTCCAGTTTCGCGCCAGAGCTTGGGCTGGAGTGCCCCAGCGCCGGTTTGAACTGGACTATGCAAGGAACACCTTGTGTGCCCCAGGCATGTCTCATTCCTTTCAGCCCACCCTGCCCCAATACACTAAAGGCTGTCTGGGGAGGTGCTAGCACCTCCCCAAGCAGGAAACCTATTGTCCAGGCCTCCCTGGCTGGGATCACTCCCAGCAGCAGGAGGTCAGACTTGTGTCGTGGCAGCAGCATCCATTTTGTGATGCTGAGGCTTTGGTCAGAGACTAACAGTGAAGTATGATTTTAACATGTCTTTCCCTCTAGAAGGGGGGAATAATATCCTCATGTCCAGAATTGGTATGGGGGTATTATTCCACAGTGTTAGACACCTTACACGACATGTTTCGATAAAGCCAAACCATAGTTACCATAACCGTTTAAGATTATAAGGCACTTTAAGAGTATATGGTAGGCTATATCATAGAACAGCTATAAGGACATGGTTCCGAAAGCTGCAGACAGGCTCAGCTCATGCTAGAGCACCATCTCACATGTTACCAAGCACTCTGCCTCCAGGATTGTTAAGGCCTGCCATAGGAGTGACTGATAGGTACACATGTGTCTATATGTAAGTTAGGTATAGGAATACTACACCTAAGCAAGGGGTGATTACACGACCTTGCCCCAGCTGAGTGATCAGCCAGTTGTGTCAAAATGGAAGGCCAGGCCAGGGGTGGCATAATACATGCTGCAGCCCCTGGTAGGCCTAGGGTACACCTATGCCCTGGGTACCTAGGGTACACTGTACAGGGGCCAATAAGGTGATCCTATCCAAATGGGTTATGCACCTAAAGTACATAGTATCAATTTAGAGAGAGAACAGCAGGGCTGTGGGTCTGATTAGCAGGCCCACAGCCACATCTAAGTCGAAAACCAGTAAAGCAAAAGCAAAAAGTGGGGGTGAACATAGAAAGCAGACCCTACTCTCCTACACAACCTCCCCCAAACTTAGGGACATTAAACTAACCTTAACCAGTTGAGTCTTCATGTTCTAAGTGGAAATATCTGGAGAGTCCATCTGCATTGGCATGGTCAGTCCCAGGTCTATGTTCCACTGTGAAGTCCATCCCCTGTAGGGAAATGGACCACCTAAGAAGTTTGGGATTTTCACCCTTCATCTGATTTAGCCACAAGAGGGGCTTTTGGTCTGTCTGAATCTTGAAGTGAGTGCCAAACAAGTATGGCCTCAGCTTCTTCAGGGCCCAAACCACAGCAAAGGCCTCCCTCTCAATAGCTGACCAACGTTTCTCTCTAGGGGTCAGCCTTCTACTTATAAAAGCAATGGGCTGGTCTTGACCATCTACATTCAGTTGTGAAAGAACAGCTCCCACACCTAACTCAGAAGCATATGTCTGGACAATGAACTCTTTGGAGTAGTCTGGACTTTTCAGAATAGATGCACTGCACATGGCCTGCTTCAGGTCATCAAATGCTTTTTGACAGCTTACTGTCCACTGAACTTTCTTTGGCATCTTCTTGGAGGTCAAGTCATTAAGTGGTGTCACAATGGACCCATAGTTCTTAACAAACTTTCTGTAGTACCCAGTCAGGCCCAAGAAAGCTCTGACCTGAGTCTGGGTAGTTTGAGGAGTCCAGTCCTTTATGGTCTGGATCTTGCTCTCCAGTGGTTGAACCTGACCCCCACCAACTAGGTGGCCCAGGTATACAACCTTGCTCTGCCCTATCTGGCACTTAGTGGCCTTGATAGTGAGGCCTGCCTTTTGCAGGGCCTCTAAAACATTCCTCAGGTGGACCAGGTGATCCTCCCAGGTGGAGCTAAAGACAGCAATATCATCAAGATAAGCTGCACAATAATCATCCAACCCAGTAAGGACTTGATTCACCAACCTTTGGAAAGTGGCAGGTGCATTCTTCAAACCAAAGGGCATTACCACAAATTGATAATGTCCTCCTGGGGTCGAGAAAGCAGTTTTGGCCTTTGCACTCTCAGCTAGTCTGATTTGCCAGTAGCCTGCTGTCAGGTCAAATGTGCTCAAAAACCTAGCAGCTGCCAGTCTGTCAATGAGCTCATCTGCCCTAGGTATTGGGTGGGCATCTGTCCTAGTGACAGCATTGAGACCTCTGTAATCCACGCAAAACCTCATCTCTCTCTTACCATCTTGGGTGTGAGGTTTTGGCACAAGGACTACAGGACTAGCCCAAGGGCTCTCTGAAGGTTCAATGACTCCCAGCTCCAACATCTTTTGTACCTCAACTTTTATGCAGTCCCTGACATGGTCAGGTTGCCTGTAGATTTTACTCTTCACAGGCAGACTGTCACCAGTGTCCACCTCATGGGTGCACCAGTTTGTCTGACTTGGGGTCAGAGAGAACATATGTCTGTAGGACTGCAGAACTTGCCTGCAGTCCTGTTGCTGATGGACAGTGAGGCTGTCAGAAAAGACCACACCATCAACTGAGCCATCATCAGGGTTCTGAGTCAACAGGTCTGGGAGAGGGTCACTCTCTTCCTCCTGCCCCTCATCTGTAGCCATGAGTAGCCCCATGTCTGCCCTGTCAACATATGCCTTCAATCTGTTGACATGAAGCACCCTGTGGGGGCTTCTGGGAGTCCCAAGGTCCACCAAGTAGGTGACTTCTCCATTTTTCTCAACAATAGTGTGGGGTCCAGACCATTTGTCTTGGAGTGCTGCTGGGGCCACTGGCTCCAACACCCACACTTTCTGTCCTGGCTGGTAAACAGTCAGTACAGCCTTTTGGTCATGCCAAGCTTTTTGGAGTTCTTGGCTTGCCTCAAGGTTTTTAGAAGCCTTCTTCATATACTCTGCCATCCTGGAGCGGAGACCAAGTACATAATCCACTATGTCCAGTTTGGGTTGTCTGAGAGGTCTCTCCCACCCTTCCCTTACCAAACACAGGGGTCCTCTTACAGGATGCCCAAACAAAAGCTCAAAGGGGCTGTAGCCAACCCCCTTTTGTGGGACCTCTCTGTAAGCAAACAGAAGGCAGGGTAAAAGGATGTCCCATCTTCGCCTAAGCTTGTCTGGTAAACCTTTTATCATTCCCTTTAGGGTCTTGTTGAATCTCTCAACAAGCCCATTGCACTGTGGGTGATAGGGTGTGGTGAACTTGTAGTTCACACCACACTCCTTCCACATTGCAGTCAAGTATCCTGACATGAAGTTGGCACCTCTGTCAGAAATGACCTCCTTTGGAAAGCCCACTCTGGAGAATACTCCAAGCAGGGCCCTTGCCACAACAGGAGCTGTTGTGGTCCTCAGGGGAATAGCTTCTGGATACCTGGTGGCATGGTCCACTATCACCAGTATGAATCTGTGCCCAGATGCTGTTTGTGGGTCCATTGGTCCTACAATATCTATGCCCACTCTTTCAAAGGGGACCCCCACCACAGGTAGTGGTATGAGGGGGGCCTTTGTGGTGCCACCTGATTTGCCACTGGCTTGGCAGGTGACACAGGAGCGACAAAACTCCTTAGTATCTTCTGACATATGGGGCCAGTGAAAGTGAGGGACAAGCCTGTCCCAAGTCTTGTTCTGGCCTAAATGTCCTGCAAGGGGAATATCATGGGCCAAGGTAAGAAGGAAGCCTCTGAACTTCAGTGGTATGACCAACCTCCTGGATGCACCAGGCTTGGGGTCTCTAGCCTCTGAATACAGTAGCCCTTCATCCCAATACACTCTATGGGTACCTTGAGCATTCCCTGCAGCCTCAGCAGCAGCCAGCTGTCTGAGGGGTTCAAGAGAGGGGCAGTCTAATTGAGCCTGCCTCAGATCTGCCCTTGAAGGTCCCCCTGTCCCAAGAAACTCAACCTGATCAGGTTCAAGTTCTTCTAGGACAGTTCCTTCAGGGCTCTCAGAATCATCCTCCTGGGAGGGCTGATCCACCACCTGAGGCAGGGGGGAAGGCACAGCCTTAACCCTACTGCTCTTTCTCTTGGGTTGTGACTGGTCCATAGTTTCAGGATCCAGCACTTGTTCAGTGGTGCACTTTTTGGCCTGTGACCTGGTCACAGCAAGGACATGTGCATCTATCCCCAGCATTTCTGCATGGGTCCTATACTCCACTTCAGACCAAACTGAAGTTTCAAGATCATTGCCCAGTAAACACTCTACAGGAAGGTCTGAACTAACAACAACTTTCTTGAGGCCAGTTACCCCTCCCCAGGAGAAGTTAACAATAGCCACACTATGGGAGGTAGTGGCATTGCTAGCGTTGGTCACTAGGTAATTCTCACCTAGCATGATCTGTCCAGGGTCCACAAAAGCAGGTGTCACCATTGTGACACTAGCCCCAGTGTCCCTGTAGGCCTGAGCCATTCTTTGGTTGATAAAAGGAGTCTGTCTGTACTTGCCCAGGTTACTGGGGCCTACAGTAGAGGACAAAGCTAAGTCCCCATCACAGATCAGAACAGCCTGAGTAGGTATTCTGACTAGGCCAGAATCCTCCTCAGTTCCCAGGGTTAACCCTACTACACCCTTTTTCTGGGAACCACCACTTACAGCTGAACTAGGGGGTACAGTTGCCTTAGGGGCAATGGTGGCTGGGGGCTTATCCTTTTTGGTGCACTCACTAAACCAATGTGAGTTGGACTTGCAATAGTTGCACCATGGTTTCTTTTGGCCTTCTTTCTTTTTATCCTTTTTGGGACCACCCTCCCCCTGAGCCTTTTGGGGGCCTGGTGAAGACTTCTGGTCTTTTTGTTTCTGATCATTACCCTTCTGGTCTGCCTTTTTCTGATCACCGCCCTGGTTCTGGTTTTTCTGCTTAACTCTAGTCCTGACCCATCTATCTGCCTTCTTTCCCAATTCTTGGGGAGAAGTCAGATCAGAATCAATCAGGTGTTGATGCAATAACTGGTTTTGACATTTGTTAAGTATTTGTTCTCTCATGATCAAATTATACAATCTTGTATAGTCCTTAACCTTACTTCCCATTAGCTAGCCTTCCAGAGCCTTAGTGGCACAATCTACAAAGTCAGTCCAGTCCTGAGTCTGTGTCTTCTGGGTATCCCTGAACAACAACCTGTATTGTTCAGTGGTTAGGCCAAACCCATCAATCAGAGCACTCTTCAGGACAGTGTAATTATCTGCATCCTCATCACTAACTGTGAGGAGCTTGTCTCTACCTTTCTCAGAGAAGGAGAGCCACAAGATAGCTGCCCACTGACTTTGGGGTACCTGCTGTACTTTGCAAGCTCTCTCCAAAGCAGTTATCCATTTGTGGATGTCATCCCCACACTTGTAGGGAGGGACAATCAGCTCAGGTTTCTATTATCATAGTGCCTGTCTCTATCCTTAGGGATATTGCTGCCACCAGTGGGTTCTGACCCACTTAACTTTTGCTCTCTAGCCAGAGCAAGCTTTTCCTTGGCAAGGGCAAGTTCTTCCCTCTGAATCCTCAGATTAGCTTCCCTCATTCTGGCTTCATGTTCCTTTCTCTCAGGGGAAGTCATTCCCCTGTGAGAGGAAACACTAGAGATGCTAGAGACATGGGAGTGGATGGATTCCCTTGAAGGGGATCTGTCCCTCCTGCTTCTCTGTGTAAGCCCACTTGGGGGTCTGTATGGGGGGACCCCATGCAAACTCCCATGTAAGCTTAGGTTAGCCTGGCTAAGTCTTCCTACTTGGCCCTGGCTGTCTACCTCTTCATCTGAAGTCCCATCTGACTCATCTGTGGTGGGTAGACCCTCCTTTGTACCTAGGGTACCTGCCTGAGAGGCTTTCAGAGCATCATACTCCTCTAGGAGTTGTCTTAACTGAAGGAGGGTAGGGTTTGCACCCTGTTTTATTCCTCTGGAGGTACACAATTGCCTCATCTCCTGGAATGTTAGGGTATCATATCTAGAGGGGGTCTTCTGCAGACCTGACCCTCCTGAGAGAGCATCTACTTGATCTCCTCCCAGAGACATGATCTAGTGAGGGTGTGGCGTGTGCACCTACCTACACTAGTTGTTTCTACTAAACCTCTCTGGTAGTTGTAGTCAGGGTGTGTTACTCCCTTCAACCTACAACTACTAAGTCCAGTAGGACTTAAGTATT
The DNA here is from genome assembly GCF_964204655.1 of Triturus cristatus. Lineage (NCBI taxonomy): Eukaryota > Metazoa > Chordata > Amphibia > Caudata > Salamandridae > Triturus > Triturus cristatus. The sequence continues at coordinate 127,413,043 of NC_140580.1, forward strand.
AAAATCTATGTTATATGTACCTAGACAATATCTGTGTGATCTTTCAATTTAGTATCTCAAGATTACAATGGTATTACAACAGCAAGCTCAGATCCCAACCGCTGCTCACCAATGTGAGAAGTTGGCCTGATGTATGATGTCACTAGTTCTAGTGTACACCTTATATCAGTCCAAATACCCTTATGGTGATTGGTTGTAAAGTCAACCTTATAGACCAGCTATCCTAGTGGTAGCATGGACAAGAGCAGTCTTAGGCTAAACTCTGAATGGCATGTGAAGCCAGCTGTGATACCATATATAATCCCTTGAATACCAAATGAAAGGACACCATGTTAGACCTGGCACCATTGGCGTGGGTCACCCTTCCATTTTTGTCTGTGCCTCAATGTGTTTTGTGTTGGTGTTAGCTGCTCAGGGCACTGTGCCACTGCCATCCAGTGCAACAGTGCAAGTGCTCCCTATGGTAAAATGTATTATGTGAATGTCAGGATGCAGGGACGGAGGAGATAGCTGAGGCGCAGCGTAGGCTTGAGCCCGACTAGAAACTACACTTCCCAGACTCCTCGGGTGAGTCGCGCGGGGCCTTTATAAGCTCCGCCTACCTGCAACGCGGGGCTTGTCACTTTGAGTACTTCCGGGTCTCAGACGGAGATCCCTTTGACTGGCCTCGTTGCTACGGAGCGAGAAGTTCGGCTCGAACCTCTCCACTTCCCGGATTCTTCACGGGCGTTTGGCCCGTGTTCACCACTGCCGCCCTTCCAGAGCGCGGCAAGGAAAGAAAAAACCCTCGAGCCCAGCTGAGGTGAGCGCTGCTCCCTTTCCCGGAGAGAAGGGCGGGTGCGTGGTACACACTCGCCTACCTGGTGGTGACGCGCTCTACGCGTTACCCGGCTCTATGGTTTTTTGCTACAGGAATATAAACCGCAACTCCCCCTTTGCATCGCGGTGACGACCGCACACCCCCCAACTTACCGCGAAAGCGCGGCTCTCTGTTTCCTTCCTCCCTACCGTCTCGGGGACGTGCATCCCTATCGGGCCGACTCCCCAAGGACACCCGGGAGACGCCGGTAGATGGGCATGCCGAGATTCATGAAGACTTCCTGGTGAAGTAACCAAGGAAGATCCAGTATTCCCGCACTGCAGATAAGTACTAGTAACATTCCTACCATTGAGTACTGTACGGAGACATTTGTTTCTTCAACCTGCAGACCTAAGGGGAAAAGCATAAACTGGCCAAAGTAAGTGTATAAGCAGGGAGGGGAGCTAGAGAAGGGGGGTTAGGAGCCGAGCGCGCGTCTGATGTGTTGTGTGCTTCTGTCCCACCTGCAGGGCTTCTTGGGGTGGACCTTACCAGAGAAGAGTATCTAGCAAGGACCTCCCGTGCCTGAGCCTGCCAGCAGTAGATTATTTCGTTTTGGTTCTTTTCTCCCTTTTTACCCTTCCCCCTAGAAGGGTGACATACATGCGGTGTTTTATGAGCACGCAGGGGTGTCACCCCTGTGGGGAGAGGGCCTCTTAGCAACGCATCGTTCCTGCTGTACCCTGCTGACGGTGAGTCAAGACTCTTCCTTCGCGACAGAGTGACAAGCCCACGTTTTAGTACAGCCCGAACGATGGATACTAACACAGTACTTAGTTCGGTGTTAGAAACGATAACAGCCTTACGGCTGGAAGTAGACGCCTTTCGCGGGGAGAATCTAGACCTCCGCAATGAGATGAGCACAATGAGGAGAGAGGTCGCAGGGATATCTCGTCAGGGGGTTAGCGATAAGCGAGGGTCCCAATACATCAAACCGTGGACACTACCACCACCCACTCAGCAAGGGATGGGAGGAGGAGCGACAGGAGGGAGTGCGACTTCTTCGACGGTCCAGGTCCTCCATCCCCCATACCTGCCTCTGGCACCTCCCGAACGATATTATGGCGACCCAAAGAAATTCGGCATTTTCCTGGGGCAGTGCAAATTACACTTTCTATGTAAACCCGAGATCTTCCATAATGATCAAACCAAGACTGCATTTGTCATGTCCTATCTGGGTGGGAATGCTGCTAGTTGGTCCTTTCCCCTTATTGAAAGAAACGACCCAATCCTGAGAGACTTCGACACCTTCTGTGACGAGATGCGTAAACTATTTGATAGGAAGGCGCATCTCCTTTCCTTGGACAGAGAATTACTCACCTTAAAACAAGGAAGTCAAGACTTGCTTACATATATTACGACGTTTAACAGACTTGTGTCCGAAACAGACTGGCCTATTGAAAAACGGTCATCTCTATACTACCAAGGATTGAGAAGTGAGCTAAAGGATGTGTTGGCCCAGGTAATACATTTACCCTCCGAATGTGACGAGCTAATAGATCTCACGGTACAGCTCGATCATCGACTCCTAGATAGAAAGGGAGATAAACCGCGCCCAGAGATCCGATTCTCAACGCCCCGCGCCCGCGTTCCCAACGAGAGTCCTACCCTTGGCACAGAGGGAAGCGAACCCATGCAAATAGGAGGGATCAGAGGACCCCTGACCTCGGACGAAAGAGAGAAGAGAAGGAAGCAACGGCTCTGTCTCTATTGTGGGAAGCCTGGTCATTTCATCAAGGAATGCAAAGCAAGAGTCCGACTTCCGTCTCGAGACAGCAAGGGAGAACAGAAAGTGCCTGCGATGGCCTACTCCCCCGAATCACCGGAAAACTAGAAGGCCCAAACACGATTCAGACCCCTTGTTTGTGGCCCCTTGAGAAGGAGGTCTGCCACGCGGCGATCAACACCGTCCAGAACGCGGTTGCCCATATCAACATCTATGTGACCTTGGACGTTCCTGATATCGGTGCATGCGTTGCTGGACTCCGGCGCAACAGGCAACTTTATTGACCAAACATATGCTAGAGCCATAGGTCTACAAGGGGTGAAGAAGAAAATACCTGAGATGGTCAAGGCGGTGGACGGGTCTGAACTAACATCAGGGCCCATACGATATCATACACCTGCAATTCAGATGAGAATCGGAGCCCACCACCAAGAAGCCATTCGCTTTGATTTTATTGACGCACCCCAGTTTACACTAATATTAGGCATGCCTTGGCTCACGCTCCACGACCCCTTAATACAGTGGACCGCTCGGTCGGTTACGCTGAATTCTCCTTATTGTAAGGAGCATTGTACCAGAGTAACGGGACCATCGCCACCGCTCACAAGCAACCCCGCGGGGTTTCTGGCCAACAGTGAGGTACCAGCCAGCGTGAACTGTACGACAACTCTACCCCACGTCTACCTCAAATACCAAAAGGTGTTCAGTGAACAAGAGGCGAACACCCTCCCGCCTCATCGGGAATATGATTGTGTCATTGACATTGAACCAGGAGCCAGCATTCCCTGTAGTCGCATATACGCCCTCACAGAAGCCGAAACGGAATATCTGCAGCAATATCTCAAAACCCTCACGGCCAATGGCTTCATAAGACATTCTACCTCCCCAGCGTCATCTCCTCTTTTTTTCATACCAAAACGCGAGGGAGGATTGAGAGCGTGTATCGATTATAGAGCCCTCAACCGCATCACAAAGAAGAACAGATATCCTCTCCCCTTGATCCCGGTCCTGTTAGATCAATTGAAAGGGGCTACAGTGTTCACGAAATTGGACCTTCGGGGAGCATATCATTTGGTACGAGTGCGGCGGGGGGGATGAATGGAAGACGGCTTTCAGAACCAAATTCGGCCTATATGAATATCAGGTGATGCCATTTGGTCTCTGTAACGCCCCCGCCGCCTTCCAGTACTTTATGGACGAGGTGTTGCGGGGCCTATTGGACGTCTTCTGCATCGTCTACATTGACGATATTTTAGTGTATTCCACCTCCTTGACGGACCATGTTACCCATGTTTCTGCGGTACTGGAGAGACTCCAACAAAATTCTCTCTATGCGAAGCTCGAAAAATGCCTGTTTCATTCCCCAGAAGTGGAGTTCCTGGGGTATGTCATAGGCCCTAAGGGACTCTGTATGGATACTAAGAAGACCTTGGCCATTCGGGAATGGATGTCGCCGTCTTGTGTAAAGGCCCTGCAAAGCTTCTTGGGGTTTGCCAACTTTTATCGGCGCTTTATTCAGGACTTCTCGAAAATCATTCAGCCCATGACTCTTCTTTTGAAAAAAGGGGTGGCATTCCACTGGTCTCCTTTAGCAGAAAAGGCCTTTCAAGAGCTCAAACAACTCTTTGTCAGCGCCCCGGTATTGCGACATCCGGACGCCTCGCTGCCATTCATTCTCGAAACGGATGCCTCGTATTACGCCATAGGAGGTGTTTTGTCACAACGTCATCCTGGAACCGGACAACTCCATCCCGTCGCGTTCTATTCAAAGAAGCTGACTCCGTGCGAGATCAACTATACTATTTCGGACAAAGAGCTATTAGCCATTAAAAGAGCCTGCGAAGAGTGGCGTCATCATCTGTTGGGAGCCAGACACACCGTGGAAATATACACGGACCATCGAAACCTACTCTTTTTGAAAAGTGCCCGCGCCCTGACACCTCGACAACTCCGATGGTCGCTATTTTTTGCGGACTTTGACTTCGTGATCAAGTACAGGCCCGGCCCCCAGAACGGAAAGGCAGACGCCTTGTCGCAACCCCCGGTGGCAGAACCCCTGGCTCCCCAAGAAGACGAAGAACCTCCTGTGATCCTGCAAAGGGCGTCCTTTCCCGAAGAGACAGTGGCAATACTGTCGTCTCACGACTTCTGTACCGAACTAAAAGAACACTTCGCCTCAGTCGATCCCCATGCCTGGATCCAAGAAGCCCCCCAACAACGACACATGAAGGAGGGATACCTGTTCCATGAAAACAAAATCCTGTTGCCTACCGAGAACCTCCAACAACAGGCGTTGCAGTGGATCCACGACTCCCCCTTGGGAGGACATCCGGGAATACAGAAAACAGAACTGACTCTAGCCAGATATTTTTGGTGGGCATCATTACGAAAGGATGTAGCCGCATATGTGGCCCGATGTTCCATCTGTTCTCAAGCTAAGGCGCAACACCAAAGACCCAGTGGATTGCTACGACCTATACCCACTCCACCAACACCATGGCACACTGTATCAATGGATTTTATAGTAGAGATGCCCATTAGTCAAGGGTATGACACCATCCTAGTAGTGATTGACCATTTAACCAAGATGGGGCACTTCTTGGCTCTTACCAAATTACCAAATTCCAGCACCACAGCCATGGTCTTCCTACAAAACATTGTGAAACTACACGGAGTGCCATCCATCCTCATCACTGACAGGGGAACCCAATTTACATCAAAATTTTGGAGGCACCTGTGTGCCTGTATGAAGATCGATGCTCGTCTCTCTTCCAGCTATCATCCCCAGACGGATGGGAAAACGGAGAGACTTAACCAAACACTAGAGCAGTATCTTCGGTGCTTCACGCTTCAACATCAGGATGAATGGAGCAGCTTACTGTGGTCCGCCGAGTTTGCCTACAATAATACCACCCATTCCTCCTTAGGATGTTCCCCGTTTTACTGTCTCCAAGGGTTTCATCCCAACATGTTGCCTTTCGCTCAGCCCGGAACCTCCTCGCACCCTTCTATACAAGAACACCATGCGCACCTCAAACAGACCTTGGACGCAGCCACGAACCAGTTGAAAGAAGCTCAAGAGCGAGACAAGAAACAGGCAGACAAAAAGAGAAACCCTGAACCAGAATATCAAGTTGGAGACCGAGTGTGGCTTAGTACCAAACATTTACGACTCAAGGGCAACACCCGCTTACAGCCAAAATACCTGGGCCCCTATCTGATTGCCAAAATCATTAACCCTGTAGCCATGAAACTCACACTGCCACCTCAGTGGCGCATACACCCAGTATTCCATGTCTCCTTACTCAAACCCTGTCACCCAGACACGCGGGTCCCGGTCCGCCCCTCAGTCATCGAGGTAGAAGGAGAAGAGGAGTACGAAGTGCAGAGTATCCTAGATTCTAAAGTCATCAGGGGGCGGGTATACTATTTAGTGGACTGGAAAGGGTACGGCCCCGAGGAGCGGTCCTGGGAACCCAAGTCCAATCTCCACTGCCCCTTGTTGTTGCAGCAGTTTCATTCCCGTCACCCCCTGAAGCCAGGCAGGCCGTCGAGACGCCGGACCTGGGGAGGGGGTACTGTCAGGATGCAGGGACGGAGGAGATAGCTGAGGCGCAGCGTAGGCTTGAGCCCGACTAGAAACTACACTTCCCAGACTCCTCGGGTGAGTCGCGCGGGGCCTTTATAAGCTCCGCCTACCTGCAACGCGGGGCTTGTCACTTTGAGTACTTCCGGGTCTCAGACGGAGATCCCTTTGACTGGCCTCGTTGCTACGGAGCGAGAAGTTCGGCTCGAACCTCTCCACTTCCCGGATTCTTCACGGGCGTTTGGCCCGTGTTCACCACTGCCGCCCTTCCAGAGCGCGGCAAGGAAAGAAAAAACCCTCGAGCCCAGCTGAGGTGAGCGCTGCTCCCTTTCCCGGAGAGAAGGGCGGGTGCGTGGTACACACTCGCCTACCTGGTGGTGACGCGCTCTACGCGTTACCCGGCTCTATGGTTTTTTGCTACAGGAATATAAACCGCAACTCCCCCTTTGCATCGCGGTGACGACCGCACACCCCCCAACTTACCGCGAAAGCGCGGCTCTCTGTTTCCTTCCTCCCTACCGTCTCGGGGACCTGCATCCCTATCGGGCCGACTCCCCAAGGACACCCGGGAGACGCCGGTAGCTGGGCATGCCGAGATTCATGAAGACTTCCTGGTGAAGTAACCAAGGAAGATCCAGTATTCCCGCACTGCAGATAAGTACTAGTAACATTCCTACCATTGAGTACTGTACGGAGACATTTGTTTCTTCAACCTGCAGACCTAAGGGGAAAAGCATAAACTGGCCAAAGTAAGTGTATAAGCAGGGAGGGGAGCTAGAGAAGGGGGGTTAGGAGCCGAGCGCGCGTCTGATGTGTTGTGTGCTTCTGTCCCACCTGCAGGGCTTCTTGGGGTGGACCTTACCAGAGAAGAGTATCTAGCAAGGACCTCCCGTGCCTGAGCCTGCCAGCAGTAGATTATTTTGTTTTGGTTCTTTTCTCCCTTTTTACCCTTCCCCCTAGAAGGGTGACATACATGCGGTGTTTTATGAGCACGCAGGGGTGTCACCCCTGTGGGGAGAGGGCCTCTTAGCAACGCATCGTTCCTGCTGTACCCTGCTGACGGTGAGTCAAGACTCTTCCTTCGCGACAGTGAATTGACTTCCACGTTTGGTTTATTTGGTTTACTATCAGTCCCTAGTAGAGTGCACCAGGGGTGCCAAGGGCTTGTATATCCAAATGCTGCTAGTGGGCTTGCAGCACTGGTTGTGCCACCCACCGAAGCAGCGGGGTAAAATGTGTCTAGGGTCTGCCACTGCAGAACCTGCGCGCGGTCTGGTACCGTCGCGCTGACTGAGCAAGTGTCCCCACTTGCCAGTCCCTAAACCTTCCCTTAACTACATGTTAGTCACCCCTCTGGTAGGCCTAAGCGCAGGGTGCATTGTAGGCATAAGGTAGGACATGCCCTGATGTGTGTGGCATGTCTTAATAGTGAATTACAGCCATTTTCGTTTTTCACTATTGAAGGCTACCTGCTCTCCGTAGGCCAGAATGGGCTGCTGGGATCGCTACACGCTGTGACCCCAGTGGACTCAGAGAGCATGGTAGAAAGTCATGTTTAGTATGCCTGAACTCGGGATAATAAAATACATCTTTTAGTAAAGGTTATTTTAGTATCCTGGGTTTGCAAATGCTGCTTTAAGAAAGTTAGCCTTTGCATGCCTGACCATCTCAGTCCGCCTCTGCTGGGGGTGTGTGTTCTGCCTAGCAACAGTACAGGAGCAGGGCTGGGGGGATTCCAGGAGACAGGTTGGCTGCCAGGTGGTGGGTAGAGAGATTACACCAGGATGGGTGGGAGGAGTACACCTTGACTCTTGAATAGACCTGTGCTCTGCCACCACAAAGCCGGCTCCGCCCCCCTGTGGAGCGGCTGATGTCTCTGCCCTGCTGCTGAAAGGAAACAGCAGAGTCACCAAAACAAAGTACTCCAGAACTGGACTGAGCCAGGCCCAGGCCCCCTGGCGCTAAAGAACAAAAGAATCACTGTATAAAAGTAGGAGCCTGGCTCCTAAGAAATCAGATCCAGATTGAACCACGAAGGAACTCTGCCCGACTAGAAGGACCTGGAAGAAGCTGAAGGAGGAGTAACTTTCCCTGACCTGAGGGACTGGCCTGCAGTAGGTGCCTTGCTGAGGAAGGAGAGGAAAAAGACTGAAAGAGACTTTTGCACTTTGTTCTTCAACTATCTCCAAGGGCTTGGAAGAAGAGCTTGCCCCCTGAACTGAACCCCAGGACCAGTGGGTTCACCGTGTCTCCGCTCGTCTGAGAACTCGAGCCGTGTGCTTTCTCCCGCCGGAGTGCTCTGCGCACCTTGCCACCCCTCCTAGGGCCGTGACACCCAGAAGCCTGGCCGCCTCCCCTCGCCGAGAGCCCCGCTCTACCTGAGTCGCTCTGGACCCATCGAGGCTGGCCGCCCGCTTCCCTGTCACCTGCCTGCCACTGGAGCGTGCCTGGTGCCCTCTCGCCCTCCCGCCGGATTTCTACTTGGGAAGTGAAATCAAGCCTCGGACGGCCGCCCGTACGTCGTAACGTATCCGGCCGCCTCGCTTCACCTCCCAGCCTGAGTCTGACCGTGCCGCCCTCCGCAGTGACCTCCCGCACTGTCAGTGTCGGAGGCCCTGGGCCGCACCTGTCTACCGAGAGCCGCCCGCTGAATTCTTGATGCGGAGACCCGCGAGGTGCAGAACCTGCATCTCCCCTGACGACTCGTCCAAGCACCTCGCACGTTCCCAGGTACAGTGAACTCTCTATCGGACTCGGGGTCCGCAACGTTCTGATTTCCCCGTATCACTGTATCCTGGGTGCACTGCGCATCATCGTGACTGGACCGACTCAACCGAGCCCTGCGAAGCGCTTGTGATCGAATAAGTTACCAAAGAAAAGAACTGTGCCTAATTATCATCTTGTGGCTTCCATTTCGCAACCGTTATTGATGGTCTTGTACATGCCTGCGTAACCAAGAATCTTTTATATAAAGCATCCGTATTTTTGATACAACTTACGCCTGGTGTCCATTTGTGGGGGATCGTTGTGGTTTACTGTGTGTGATCATAAATGCTTAACTGACTAGCGCCCTGAAGTTTAGCCCGGACTGCTCGCGCCACACTACCTATAGGGTGAGCAGGGGTTGTTCTGAAGGGGTAATTCTCTCGCCCTGAATAGAAGAAGGGACCACTGCTTGTCACAAGTACCTACCTGTGCCAACCAGAGGTTCCCCATTCTAACATTGGTGGCAGCGGTGGGATTTTTCGAATTTGCATTTATGATTTACATACAGTGAATTATTGATCACCACATAGAGCAGACCTATAACGCAGCCACAGATTGATTGGCAGTTGTTGCTAAAGAAGAATCTCCACCTTAAGAAACCATGCCTAGCTCAGTCAATGGAGGCGGAGCATCCTCTGTATTCTCTGGAGTGGATGACATCGATTGGGAGCCCGAGGCACTGAGGAAGTGCACAAATGATGTCCTGAAGGGATATCTCTCCAAATACAGAATCAAGCAAAGTGGACTAAGCACCAAGGATCAGTACGTAAAAGCGCTGAGAGCCTGGCACGAATCAAAGTTCCCCGAGAATGCACGGGAGGTGATACCCCCAGAAGGTGTTTTTGAGCCTAGCAGAGGCCTGTCGCCCGAGGAGATGGCCGACAGGAGTTCTGCACGAGCACATGAGGTGGAGATGGCAAAACTGCAAATGGAGATGGAAAGGCAGAAACTGGCCATGGAGCATGAGGTAAAAATGAGGGAGTTGGATCTCAAGGCCAGGAGTTTAGACAACTCACCCTCTGGTGGCAGCAATTCAACAGAGTCAAGGGTGCACATTCCTAAAGATGTAGTCAAAGAATATTATAAGCAGGATGATATTGGGCAGTGGTTCAGGGCCTATGAAGTAGCCATGTCCTCCCACCGGGTCCCTGAGAAGGATTGGGGAGCGGGGTTGTGGGGAAGGTTCCTGAGTGAGGGGCGGGACACACTGCTAGACCTCCCCTCTGATGTCCACACATCCTATCCACACATGAAGGAGGCTCTTATGACAAGGTATGGGTTAACTCCTGAATTGTACAGACAGAGATTTAGGGATTGCACCAAGAAACCTGGTACCACTTATGTAGAATATGTGACCTTTTTTTTGCAGAGCGCTGGATGGTTGGGTGAAGGGTAGCAAAGTGAATGATTACCAAGGGCTGTTTGATTTAATTGCATGGGAGCACTTGTCGGATAATTGTTTTCCTGAGCTACGCCAGCACCTGATCGATAGCAAGCTGTCCAACCCGAGGAAGCTTGCTGAGGAGGCGGACCGCTGGATCAGCACCAGGGTCCACAAGGGTCCCGTGGGAGGCCCCGCCAAAGGTGTTCAGGGTCCCCAGCAGAAGAGTGGGGGGGACAAGGGTAAACAGAGGGAGTTCTACAGAGGGCCCCAAAGTAATTCCCCAGGGAACCAAGGGAAAGGTTCTCAGCCACCCCCACCCCCGAAGCAGACCGGGGCCCGACAGGTAACCCTGTTCAAAGAGGGCCCCTCAGATGTTACAAGTGTAACAACCTGGGGCACATTTCCGTGGATCCCAAGTGCCCCCTGTATGATAAACCAGCACCCTCTGGTGCTCCACCCCCCAAGCAGGTGAATAGTGTAGCCTTGGGGAGGGAGATAGATGTCCAAGGGGCGGGGGATCCCGTACAGATGACCCTAGTCTCATTAGGAGACAGTGAGATGGTCGCTGAGGCCCAGCTGCCCCCCAATACTCAAAAGTATGGGCAGTGGGTGACCATAAATGGCAAGAGGGTGGGGGCTCTTAGAGATACGGGAGCCAGTGTGACTGCTGTCAAGCAACACCTGGTGTCTCAAGAGCAGGTTGTCCCACACGCATTCTGCCGTGTTGTCAACGCCGACAACACAGAGAGTCAGTGTCCAATGGCTCAGGTTCCCTTTGAGTGGGGGGGGGTCTCTGGTACTCTGCAAGTGGCTGTGAGAGAGGCCATGCCTGTTGATTGTCTCCTAGGTAACGATTTGGAGAGCTCCCCTTGGGAGAAGGTGGAGAAGACAACTCACCTGCGGATGGTGGGCTTGCCTGATTGGGCGTGCGTGACCACCCGGTTGATGGCAGCCGGTAGGGGTGTTGAAGGAACCCTGGAGCCTGAGGGAGAGGCCCAGGAACCGGCCTTAGAGAGAGGGCAAGGGAGGCACGGGAATCCGGCTCCTGAAGTTCCCACGGCCCAGGAGGAAGCAGACCTTGAGGGGGATGCCCTGGAGCCTACCGGGGAACAGATAGCCGAACTGGGGGACCTGCCTGAGCTGACCCATTGGCAGCAAGAAGGAGGCCCCACCAGGGAGGAATTCTGCAGGGAGCAGAAAGAGTGCCCCTCTCTAGAGGGTATGCGGCAGCAGGCTGCAGCCCAGGCCAATGGTGATCAGTCCGGAACTCACTTGATCTACTGGGAGAACGACCTCCTATACTCAGAGCCTAAGGTTGCTGAACCTGGGTCAGCCCGTGCGCTGGTGGTACCCCAGAAGTTCAGAGCCTTCCTACTGGGGCTGGCTCACGATGTGCCGTTAGCAGGACATTTGGGGCAGGACAAGACCTTTGAAAGGCTTGTCACCCACTTTTATTGGCCCCAAATGCGCAGGATTTCTGACACTCACTGCAGGACATGCCAGACTTGCCAGGCAAGTGGCAAGAGTGGAAGGAAGCTGAGAGCTCCACTCCAACCTTTCCCTGTGGTCAGTACCCCATTCCAGCGGGTGGGGATTGACATTGTGGGGCCGCTGGACCCCAAGACAGCCATGGGCAACAGGTTTATCTTGGTCTTGGTGGACCATGCCACCCGGTACCCTGAAGCCATCCCTCTGAGGACAGTGACGGCCCCCGTGGTGGGACGGGCACTGATGGGAATTTTCTCACGAGTAGGATTCCCTCTAGAGGTGGTGTCTGACAGGGGGACCAACTTCATATCGAAATATATGAAGTCCCTTTGGCAAGAGTGTGGTGTAACCTACAAGTTCACCACACCTTACCATCCCCAAGGAAACGGGTTGGTTGAGCGCTTCAACCGAACCCTGAAGGGCATGATTATGGGTCTCGAGGAACCCATGAGGCGTAAGTGGGACGTCCTCTTACCATGCCTTCTCTTTGCGTACCGCGAGGTGCCACAAAAGTCTCTAGGGTTCAGTCCCTTTGAGCTTTTGTACGGCCACCCAGTACGAGGACCTCTTAGTCTGGTCAAGGAAGGCTGGGAGCAATCTCCCAGGAAACCTCCCCAGAATGTATACAGTTACATGCTGGCTTTCCGGAACCAGACTAGGCGTTTCAGGCAACTTGCTGAGGCAAACCTGGAAGCCAGCCAGGAGGAAATGAAGCGGTGGTACGACCAGAATGCCACTCTGGTTGAGCTTCAACCTGGTCAAAAAGTGTGGGTCCTGGCCCCTGTGGAGCCTTGTGCACTCCAGGACAAGTGGACAGGACCCTTTGAGATTGTGGAGCGCAAGAGTTCTGTCACCTACTTGGTGAACTTGCGGTCTCCTAGGAACCCCCTAAGGGTCCTACATGTCAATCGACTGAAGCCCCACTTGGAGAGGTCCGAAGTGGGCATGCTCTTGGCCACCGATGATGGGACGGAAGAGGAGTCCGAGCCTCTTCCTGACCTCTTGGTAGCCTCAGAGCGAGACGGGTCAGTGGATGGAGTTAACCTCTCACCCACCCTGACCCCTGAGCAACAGGGTGACTGCCGCCAGCTGCTGGGGCAGTTCCCTGACCTGTTCTCCCTGGTTCCTGGTATCACAAATTGGTGCGTCCATGATGTAGATACAGGAGACAGCTTACCTGTGAAGCACAAGGCCTACCGGGTAACTGACAGGGTCAGAGCCTGCATCAAAGAGGAGGTCTCGAAGATGCTTGCCCTAGGGGTGGTTGAGTCCTCCAGCAGTCCTTGGGCCAGCCCAGTGGTCTTGGTCCCAAAGGCTGCAGCGCCGGGTGCCACGCCCGAACTCCGGTTCTGTGTGGACTACCGAGGACTCAACTCAGTCACGAAGACTGACGCGCACCCCATCCCCAGAGCTGATGAGCTCATCGATCGGTTAGGGGCTGCACGGTACCTCAGCACGTTTGATTTAACGTCTGGGTACTGGCAGATCGCCTTAACTGATGGGGCCAAAGAGAGGTCCGCATTCTCTACACCAGATGGGCATTACCAGTTCCGGGTGATGCCCTTTGGGATGAAGAATGCCCCTGCCACCTTCCAGAGGTTGTTCAACCAGGTGTTGGCTGGGCTGACCGAGTTCAGCGCCGCATACCTGGATGACATCGCAGTGTTCAGCGGCACATGGGAAGAACACCTGCAACATCTCTGGGAAGTGTTGATGGCGCTGCGCAAGGCAGGCCTCACGATCAAGGCAAGCAAGTGCCAGATCGGGCAGGGTTCAGTGGTGTACTTGGGACACCAAGTGGGGAGCGGCCAGGTGGCGCCCCTCCAACCCAAAATTGAAACCATCCTGGCTTGGGAGCCCCCAAAAACCCAGACGGAAGTGAGGGCCTTTTTAGGACTCACCGGGTACTACAGGAGGTTTGTCAAGGGGTATGGCAGCATCGTTGCCCCCTTGACAGAGCTGACTTCGAAGAAGCAGCCCAGAAAAGTGATATGGACTGACACCTGTCAGAAAGCCTTCGACACCCTGAAAACTGCCATGTGCACGGCGCCCGTGCTCTTGGCACCTGACTTCTCCAAAGAGTTCCTGGTGCAGAAGGATGCATCAGAGCATGGTGTAGGGGCTGTTCTCTCACAGATCACTGAGGAGGGCTTTGACCAACCCGTAGCCTTTATTAGCAGGAGGCTACTTCCTCGGGAACAAAGGTGGAGTGCAATAGAACGAGAAGCATTTGCTGTGGTCTGGGCGCTGAAGAAGCTAAGACCCTACTTGTTTGGGTCTCACTTCCGGGTTCAGACCGACCACAGGCCCCTCAGATGGTTGATGCAAATGAGGGGTGAGAACCCAAAACTGTTGAGGTGGTCCATCTCCCTACAGGGTATGGACTTTACGGTGGAGCATCGCCCTGGCACAGATCACGCCAATGCTGACGGCCTGTCCAGGTTTTTCCGCCTTAGTGATGCAGAACTCCCTGGGGTAGGGTAGTTCTCCCCACTTTTCAGCTGGAGGGGACACGTGTTAGACCTGGCACCATTGGCGTGGGTCACCCTTCCATTTTTGTCTGTGCCTCAATGTGTTTTGTGTTGGTGTTAGCTGCTCAGGGCACTGTGCCACTGCCATCCAGTGCCACAGTGCAAGTGCTCCCTATGGTAAAATGTATTATGTGAATTGACTTCCACGTTTGGTTTATTTGGTTTACTATCAGTCCCTAGTAGAGTGCACCAGGGGTGCCAAGGGCTTGTATATCCAAATGCTGCTAGTGGGCTTGCAGCACTGGTTGTGCCACCCACCGAAGCAGCGGGGTAAAATGTGTCTAGGGTCTGCCACTGCAGAACCTGCGCGCGGTCTGGTACCGTCGCGCTGACTGAGCAAGTGTCCCCACTTGCCAGTCCCTAAACCTTCCCTTAACTACATGTTAGTCACCCCTCTGGTAGGCCTAAGCGCAGGGTGCATTGTAGGCATAAGGTAGGACATGCCCTGATGTGTGTGGCATGTCTTAATAGTGAATTACAGCCATTTTCGTTTTTCACTATTGAAGGCTACCTGCTCTCCGTAGGCCAGAATGGGCTGCTGGGATCGCTACACGCTGTGACCCCAGTGGACTCAGAGAGCATGGTAGAAAGTCATGTTTAGTATGCCTGAACTCGGGATAATAAAATACATCTTTTAGTAAAGGTTATTTTAGTATCCTGGGTTTGCAAATGCTGCTTTTAGAAAGTTAGCCTTTGCATGCCTGACCATCTCAGTCCGCCTCTGCTGGGGGTGTGTGTTCTGCCTAGCAACAGTACAGGAGCAGGGCTGGGGGGATTCCAGGTGGTGGGTAGAGAGATTACACCAAGATGGGTGGGAGGAGTACACCTTGACTCTTGAATAGACCTGTGCTCTAGCACCACAAAGCCGGCTCCGCCCCCCTGTGGAGCGGCTGATGTCTCTGCCCTGCTGCTGAAAGGTAAGAGCAGAGTCACCAAAACAAAGTACTCCAGAACTGGGCTGAGCCAGGCCCAGGCCCCCTGGCGCTAAAGAACAAAAGAATCACTGTATAAAAGTAGGAGCCTGGCTCCTAAGAAATCAGATCCAGATTGAACCACGAAGGAACTCTGCCCGACTAGAAGGACCTGGAAGAAGCTGAAGGAGGAGTAACTTTCCCTGACCTGAGGGACTGGCCTGCAGTAGGTGCCTTGCTGAGGAAGGAGAGGAAAAAGACTGAAAGAGACTTTTGCACTTTGTTCTTCAACTATCTCCAAGGGCTTGGAAGAAGAGCTTGCCCCCTGAACTGAACCCCAGGACCAGTGGGTTCACCGTGTCTCCGCTCGTCTGAGAACTCGAGCCGTGTGCTTTCTCCCGCCGGAGTGCTCTGCGCACCTTGCCACCCCTCCTAGGGCCGTGACACCCAGAAGCCTGGCCGCCTCCCCTCGCCGAGAGCCCCGCTCTACCTGAGTCGCTCTGGACCCATCGAGGCTGGCCGCCCCGCTTTCCTGTCACCTGCCTGCCACTGGAGCGTGCCTGGTGCCCTCTCGCCCTCCCGCCGGATTTCTACTTGGGAAGTGAAATCAAGCCTCGGACGGCCGCCCGTACGTCGTAACGTATCCGGCCGCCTCGCTTCACCTCCCAGCCTGAGTCTGACCGTGCCGCCCTCCGCAGTGACCTCCCGCACAGTCCGTGTCAGAGGCCCTGGGCCGCACCTGTCTACCGAGAGCCGCCCGCTGAATTCTTGATCCGGAGACCCGCGAGGTGCAGAACCTGCATCTCCCCTGACGACTCGTCCAAGCACCTCGCACGTTCCCAGGTACAGTGAACTCTCTATCGGACTCGGGGTCCGAAACATTCTGATTTCCCCGTATCACTGTATCCTGGGTGCACTGCGCATCATCGTGACTGGACCGACTCAACCGAGCCCTGCGAAGCGCTCGTGATCGAATAAGTTACCAAAGAAAAGAACTGTGCCTAATTATCATCTTGTGGCTTCCATTTCGCAACCGTTATTGATGGTCTTGTACATGCCTGCGTAACCAAGAATCTTTTATATAAAGCATCCGTATTTTTGATACAACTTACGCCTGGTGTCCATTTGTGGGGGATCGTTGTGGTTTACTGTGTGTGATCATAAATGCTTAACTGACTAGCGCCCTGAAGTTTAGACCGGACTGCTCGCGCCACATTACCTATAGGGTGAGCAGGGGTTGTTCTGAAGGGGTAATTCTCTCGCCCTGAATAGAAGAAGGGACCACTGCTTGTCACAAGTACCTACCTGTGCCAACCAGAGGTTCCCCATTCTAACACACCACAACAGATATATATATAAAATAAAGTGTATTTATTCTAGTCAAACCCTCAGCACTCTTTATGAGATTAGAGGTAAGTACAACACAGTCTTATTTATGCATACATTAAGTCACACAGGTAAGTAATACAGTCAGGCCCTAGGGGCCACGCAATCCATATACTAAGTAAGTGGTATAAGGACCACTGTCACGGAAATAGGATAGGCCTAGGCCTAGGGAATCGCTGGGGCTACACTATACTACCAAAGGTTAGGAAGTGGGAGGCCCACGGGATTCAGGTGCAGAGTGGAAACACTCACGCGTAATGCGTAAAAGTCGATAGAAATAGTAGTTGTTAGAAATTAACAGTTTAAGGACACTTCTGAAGCAGCTAGAGAGTCGAGACTCGGAAACTAGACCCTAGGATAGTTACTACCCTTGTGAGCACCGAAGTACCCAAGTTACCTAGCCCACAGGCTGCGGGTGCATAGGTGTGAACTTGCGTCGGGTTTCGTCGTGGACTTCTATGGATGCCTGAAGGAAAGTTGCTGACAGGCAGTCAGTGAAGAGTGTCCGGTGGATCCCAAGGCTGGGATCAAGAAGAGAGGATACCTGCAAGCAGAAGGGACAGAGTCAAGGTCACTAGCCAGTGACCACGTGGAACCAGGAAGGAACCAGGTGATGTCGTGAAGATTGCAGGTGAAGGTGAAGCTTGTCGCTGCAGCCACGAGGACCAGGGAATGTCGAGGACGACCAGGACCAGGAGGCGAGCTGTCCCACGAAGGCTCTTGCTGTCGGCGGCGTCGAAGTTGGACTAGGACTCACCAAGCCTTGGCAAGCGGAACCCACGAAGAACGGAGGACTTGCTTCTGGTGCAGACCAAGAAGGTCTGAGGTGCTTCTCTTTTTCAAAGAAGCCAGAGCCAGTCTGGAGGAGCCAAACCAGCGGTGAAGATTACAGGATGCGTCGTCACAAAGGCCACTAGCCAGCGGGCAAGCAACCGGACAGATGCGGCAAGCAGAAAAATGCAGAAGGGCCCCACGCAGGACTCGTGGAGTGTGGGGGGCTGGTCTTCGGTGCAGATGGTACTTGGGGTTGGGGCTTCTCAATCCCCGGTGCACAACTTCGAGGGTGCCTCAGAAGCTGCGCTTGAAGATACTAGCCACTTTTCCCAGGTAGCCGGTCCCACGTCTCTCGTCGCCTCCACGGATCTCAGCTCTGCTGTGGATGTGGATCAGGGTCGGAGAAGTCTGGAAGTCAAGGCTCTGGTCGGGCTCTGCAGCCGGTCCCTCGTAGAACTTTAGCAAAGCAAAGGGTAGTCTCTTGATGGTGCCTGTTTGCACAGGGTAGCCACTCCTTGGCCACAAGGGAGATTCTTCAGTCTTCTTCTTTCGTCGAATGTCGAAGGTCCAGAGTTTCTGCTCAAGTTGCAGGTTCAGGATAATCTAAAGTCTTGAGGCCCAACTCCCACTCTTATACTAATCTGGGGGGCTGGGATACCTGCTAGGTCACGCCTTATGGGTGGGACCTGGGAGGGGGTGGTTACACCCACTTCCCTTTGTCCAGTTTCGCGCCAGAGCTGGGGCTGGAGTGCCCCAGTGCCGGTTTGAACTGGACTATGCAAGGAACACCTTGTGTGCCCCAGGCATGTCTCATTCCTTTCAGCCCACCCTGCCCCAATACACTAAAGGCTGTCTGGGGAGGTGCTAGCACCTCCCCAAGCAGGAAACCTATTGTCCAGGCCTCCCTGGCTGGGATAACTCCCAGCAGCAGGAGGTCAGACTTGTGTCGTGGCAGCAGCATCTATTTTGTGATGCTGAGGCTTTGGTCAGAGACTAACAGTGAAGTATGATTTTAACATGTCTTTCCCTCTAGAAGGGGGGAATAATATCCTCATGTCCAGAAATGGTATGGGGGTATTATTCCACAGTGTTAGACACCTTACACGACATGTTTCGATAAAGCCAAACCATAGTTACCATAACCGTTTAAGATTATAAGGCACTTTAAGAGTATATGGTAGGCTATATCATAGAACAGCTATAAGGACATGGTTCCGAAAGCTGCAGACAGGCTCAGCTCATGCTAGAGCACCATCTCACATGTTACCAAGCACTCTGCCTCCAGGATTGTTAAGGCCTGCCATAGGAGTGACTGATAGGTACACATGTGTCTATATGTAAGTTAGGTATAGGAATACTACACCTAAGCAAGGGGTGATTACACGACCTTGCCCCAGCTGAGTGATCAGCCAGTTGTGTCAAAATGGAAGGCCAGGCCAGGGGTGGCATAATACATGCTGCTGCCCCTGGTAGGCCTAGGGTACACCTATGCCCTGGGTACCTAGGGTACACTGTACAGGGGCCAATAAGGTGATCCTATCCAAATGGGTTATGCACCTAAAGTACATAGTATCAATTTAGAGAGAGAACAGCAGGGCTGTGGGTCTGATTAGCAGGCCCACAGCCACATCTAAGTCGAAAACCAGTAAAGCAAAAGCAAAAAGTGGGGGTGAACATAGAAAGCAGACCCTACTCTCCTACAGCCAGCAACCTCACAAACCCCGGAGGACGTGGCTACCTTTTGGCTCTAAGCCCCTGCGACTCCCATGAGTAGAGGCTCTACTCAAAATCTGCTTCTAATCCCTGGCATCAGCCCGGAACCGCGAACCCTTCACACTCTGCACCCGCCAAGCCTGACCTGTGCCGGAGTGAACAAAGATCACGAGGACGACCCCACTGTGACTGTGACCCCGAGTCCGGCACCCAAGGACTTCCCTCGACGCTCCTGACGACGCCTGCAGCCTCAGAACCAGGTGCCCCCCCAACCGCGATCAGCAGAGGGTAAGATTTCCTGACAGCAAAAGGCACCCCGGCGCCCCACGGCCCCCTGTGCCCAACTCTGGGGTACCTACCTATCCTCCAACTATCCAACTTACCTCTCAAAGTGGTGGTGGCACCTGAAGAATCTTCGTCCCTGAGCTTGCAGTCTTTTTCTAAACCGGAGCATTCCCATTGAAATCAATTGAGCACCCTGCACCCAGCCGCCCGAGTGGCCCTGGCAGTGTAACCTCTACACCTATCTACTTCCCCATTTGCCCTGAGCAAGTGACCAGGAGCCCAGCTCCCACAGCTCTGTGGCCTGCTAGTCAGTAGCCACCAACCAAGGCCCCCCTGCCTCCCATAGGATAACATTGGGCCTAACTCTCTCTGCACCCGGCTGCCACTGTGCCGCTGAGGGTGTAACAACTGTACCTACCTGACCCTAGGGGACCCCTGAGTCTATGCCCAGAACTTTAACTCTGCCAGTCGATTACTTACCTTAAAGCCGATAACTCAATTTTCTCCTTAGGGTAACATTGACTGGTTTTTCCTGAAATTTCTTCAAAGTGTGGACTTTCCAAAACTTAAAATATTCTCCAAAAATCAGCCGAGTAACGAAAACGAAAATACTCACCTGCTATTAGGTGAGCTCCCAGTGCTGGATCTTGGTACCCAGCACTGACTATTCACAACCGTACTTACCAGTAACCCAATTTTCTTCCATAGGAAACCATTGACTGATTTTCTGTGAAATTTCTTCTGTCAATTTCTGCAAACTTTAAATATTCTTTAAAAATCGTATAAATTGTGAAAACGTAATTACTTGCCTGTTTTAGATAAAGGTCCCAGTACTGAGTCTAGGCACCCAGTACTGGATTACAAAAGTAACAAGAACATACTATACCTGCAACTTGAATTTTCTTCCATAGGGAATCATTGACTGTTTTTCTATGAAATTAAGTGTCAACTTTTAAAATAGCAAAATATTGTCTAAAAATCATAACAGTAAGTCGACTTTTATCACTTGTTTCTAAGTACTGTCCCAGGACTGAATCTAGGATCTAGTCCTGGAATCACAAAAGTAATCCTAAAAGTAATCTATTGCAAATAACTTGAAACTTCCATTGAACTCAATGCATTATTGTGTTTAAAATTGTGTTGCCTATTGCAACCACTTGTAACTTTCTACAAAAGCCAAGTGCATATTGAAAAAGTATGTTCGAGGCATATGAGCTGCAGATTACACACTTTTGCATAGATCGGCATCTGGTGTTGGGCCCGGATGTTTACAGTTGGTTTTTCCTCTTGGAAACTCTTTGGAAGTTACGAGGTCGGTGACTCCTCCTTTGGATCGTATTGCGCATGGGCTTCGGCTCCATCCTCAGACTGTTTTTTCCCGCCATCGGGCTCGTATGTAATCTTTGTGCTCCGGTTCCGAACATTTCCAGTTCAACGATCGAAGCGGAATCCTCACCTCACATCGCGGTATTGTTTCGATCGCGATCTCCTCAATCAACGCACCTTCTCATCGACAAATCTTCGGTTCCAGTTGTCGACGGCGGCCTTCGGGCCTACGCAAGCTCCGGTCCCAGCTAAAGAACTCCATTCAAGAAGTGCCCTCGATGTGGGTCCAAATTCCCCCACACCGATCTTCATGAGGTATGCAACCTCTGCCTCTCCCCTGAACACGAGGCTCGAGACTGTCCGGCCCGTAAGTCTTTCAGACCGAAAAAGACTATTCGGGACCGAAGAGCCAGACTAAACATGGCACACTCCTCAACCTCCGTTCCAGTCGATATCTTCGGAGACGACATCGAAGATCCGGGACAGCAGCGCACCGAAGAGGACCTCGTCAGTGCTTCCGAGGCCGACGACTCAGATGTGGAGGACATCACTCCGGCGCAGAGGGTCGTGAGTAATATACCCCCCCCCCACACCCGCGCCAACACCCAAAAAGGCTTCGGTCATGCCTTCGCCTCCGGGCCTAGGCAAGACCAGGGACACTGCTTCACACACCCCACCTTCGGGCCCGGTTAAGAAGCCAAATAAGCCTTCCGGCGGCTCGGGCTTGAGCCAGCCTGTCAGCGGTGCCGAGAAACATACTTCAGCACCGAAAAAGAAACCGGCCTCTACCTCGACACCGAGCTCCGCACCAAAGCCCTCGAGGTCGAAACCCAGCACTTCCGTACCGACGCCAACTTCGGTACCGACCAAACCCCATAAGGCCCTCGGCACCGACACTTCCAAGCCGAAGCCCACCTCGGCGCCGACCAAGAAATCGGAGGTTCCCAAGCCCATTGCTAAGCAAACTGGCACGGACAAGCCTAAAAAGTCATCGGCCCCGAAAACTTCAGCGCCGACGGACCAAACACTGTCACAGGAACTATTTACACCGGTTCCCTTACAAAAAACTCTCACCAGGGATCCGAAAACTGGACATTTGGCACGCTCTTCCAAAAAGAGACATTTGGACAAAGCGGCTCCGCCTCCACCTCCAAAGAGGAAGGACTCTGCTACCTCCTCTTTCAGAATACCTTCCCCACCTCCTCCACCCTCTCCACCTCTGCCTTCTCCACCCCCACCTCATCGCTCTCCGACCCCGTCTCCAGACGATGATGATCAGGGCGACCCATATCACGATACAGGAGATGTGCCCCAAGACCCCACCCCTACAGGATTCCCAGACCCATGGGACGACTACAATAACCCAGATATTCCCGACGTCCCACAAGATGACCTTTACCCTTCCAGGCCATCTCCACCAGAAGACTCCTTAGGTTTCCACCACCTACTTCAAAGGGCGGCACACTATCACGGGGTAGAGTTGCACACTGACCCAGTGGAGGAGGATTTCCTCCTTGACACACTTGATACCACACATAGGTCTACCTCCACACTACCTATGCTCAAGGGGGTGGTAAAACATGCGCCAGAGGTTTTTAAGGACCCAGTCAGGGCCAGGGTCATTAACCCACGCATAGAGAAAAAATACAAAGCTGCCCCCACAGATCCTGCCTATATCAAAGGGCTGCGCCACTAGATTCCCTAGTGGTTGCCACTGCACGAAAAAGATCAAATTCCCAGGTGTCAGGCGAAGCACAACCACCTGACAAAGAGTCAAAGCTACTGGACACATCAGGAAAGCGCACTGCGTCACAGGCAGCCAATATATGGCGTATCGCCAACCACCAAGCGCTATTGGCCAGATACGATAGGGCATATTATGATGAATTAGAAACTATAATGCACCACCTCCCTGAAAGATATAAAACTAGGGCCAATGAATTAATTCAAGAGGGCAAGACAATAACTAACACCTCTATACGCTGTGCCTTAGACGCAGCAGACACAGCCTCCAGGGCCATTAATACTAGCGTCCTCCGTCGCCATGCTTGTCTAAGAATATCAGGTTTTAAACCAGAGGTACATGCCTCCATCCTGAATCATCCCTTTGACCAAGAACACCTATTCGGCCCAAAGGTAGATGAGGCCCTCGAAAAAATGAATGGGAGCCCTGCAGTCACACCCTCCTAGGCGCTCTTTTCGCCTCTCTTCCTTTCGGAGTACATCTAGAGGCTACACCTCAGATAACGCGTCCACTTCCTACAAATCCCCCACTCAGTCCACCTTCACAAGGGGTTATCAAAGAGGCGGCTATAGGGGCAATAATAATAAAGACAGAGGCAAAACAAATACCGCCCGCTCTGCCACACCGCCTACCCAATGACTTCCCCCCGCTCCCTCCAGACCATCCCACTCCGGTCGGGGGCAGACTTCAAAATTTCCTTCATTTCTGGGAGACCATCACCTCAGACAAGTGGGTGACCCAAATTATGCGGTCATGATACTGCCTGGAATTAACATCTACCCCCCCCCCAAACATTCCACCCAGGCAATGCCCAATGTCACAAGAACATTCCACATTACTAAAACAGGAGGTAATCTCCCTCCTACATAAACATGCAATAGAACAAGTTCCCGTCAATCAGCAAAATTTAGGGGTCTACTCCCTATATTTTCTGATACCAAAAAGGGACAAGACCTATTCTAGATCTCCGGCCCCTAAACACATACATACATTCAGACCATTTTCACATGGTAACGCTTCAGCAGGTGCTTCCGCTCCTCTCCCAGAACGACTTCCTCACCACACTGGACTTGAAATACGCATACTTCCACATTCCAGTCCACCATGCTCACAGAAAGTACCTCAGATTTGTAGTGGGCGGGCAACACTACCATTCGGAGTCACAACAGCACCACGGGTATTCACCAAGTGCCTAGCGGTAGTGGCGGCACACCTCAGAAGACAGCACATTCACGTCTTCCCATACTTGGACGACTGGCTGATAAAAGCCACGTCCTACAACCAATGTATACACCACACCGCCACTACAATCCAACTCCTTAACCAACTAGGCTTCACGGTGAACCACCAAAAGTCCCAGCTAACACCATCCCACATAAAACAATACCTCGGTGCCACCTTAGACACCTCAAAAGCAATAGCCTACCCCAATCCGGCCAGGATTGCAAGCATTCAGGCTTTGCGACAAAGATTCATACTTCAACACTACCTTCCAGCAAGAGTGTTTATGCAACTGTTAGGGATGATGGCCTCTTGCATTTTCATAGTGCCCCACGCAAGACTCCAGATGCGTCCACTCCAAGAGTGCTTAGCACGCCAATGGAACCAGGCCCAGGGGCAACTGACAGATCTGGTGTTGGTAGACGGTCGCACCCATCGCTCTCTGCAGTGGTGGAACACCACAAACCTTTCCAAAGGTCGACCGTTCCTGGACCCGGTTCCACAAATAATACTAACAGCCGCATCGCTCTCCGGCTGGGGAGCTCATCTATTACACCTCACAGTGCAGGGCACATGGACGCTGCAACAAAAGTTACTCCATATCAACCATCTGGAGTTACTAGCAATGTTTCTAGCCCTAAAATCTTTTCAGACACAGATTTCAGGCAAAGCAGTCCTCATTCGCACAGACAACATGACGGCCATGTATTACATTAAAAAACAAGGCGGCACACACTCTCCACAGCTCTCTCAACTAGCACAGAGCATATGGAGATGGGCAATTCCACACAAAATCTTTCTCCTAGCCCAACATGTCCCAGGAGTCCAAAACACCATGGCAGATCTGCTCAGCAGACAGACGCAACAGTTCCACGAGTGGGAACTTCACCCGCAGGTTCTTCGCCCGTTCTTTCAATCGTGGGGACATCCACAAATAGACCTATTCGCCACCCACGAAAGCAAAAAATGCCCAAGCTTCGCCGCCAGATACCCACACCCATTGTCCAAAGGAAATGCGATATGGATGAACTGGTCAGGCAAATTTGCGTACGCTTTTCCACCTCTCCCACTAATTCCATTAGTGGTGCGAAAGCTACAACAGCATTCCCTCACGCTGATCCTAGTAGCTCCAACATGGGCCAGACAACCGTGGTACACCACGCTGCTGGAACTCTCGGTAGTACCACACCAAAAGCTACACCTCTCACCATGCCTCCTAACCCAGAATCATGGAGAGATCAGGAGAGATCAGGCACCCGGACCCAACTCAGCTCAGCTCAGCTCAACCTTGCGATCTGGCTCCTGAAATCCTAGGGTCAAGACTGATTTGTATATGACTGGGTCCAAACTGGAATGGCATGGTGAGCAAAACAACGATGGATTTAGGCCCAGATCTCTGTACTGGGGTGAATGTATGACATTGTTCTGCATTCTGTCCATCAACAGTTCTTTTTGCAGCTAGCAGTTGATGGCAGCCCCTGGTTTACACCCCCACTTTGGGCGGGAAAACCGGCAGGAAAAATTCTAAAGAATAGGTGTGCCCACCTCTGCCAACCCAACTCTTAAGATTGGGGAAGCGAGGTGAAGCACAACTATCAGTCCCCGCCATCTTGAAGATTAAGGACCCCTCCATTCAGGGCTAGGTCTATGTCCCCCTCCCATAGGAGGGTGGCATAATAGAGGATTTAGTCACCCCAAGTAAGGTGCCCATTGGCCCTTCAGGCCCCTGTAAGTATAGAAAATGGTACCTGGTTACCTAGGGCATTTGGACTGAAGAGGGACCCCTCACCTAGGCCATGCAGACTGCCACTGCAACATGCATGGACTGGTGCAAACAAAAAGAACACAGTTGACATGGCACTGCTATACCAACTTGCATTGCCTAAGGTATAGGTAAGTCACCCCTCTAGCAGGCCTTCCAGCCCAAAGGCAGGGTGCACTGTACCACAGGCATGAGCAGATATGCCCCTACACTATTTAAGGTCATTCTTAGATATTGTAAGTGCCAGGGAAGCCATAGAGAGTACATGGGCCGGAAACTCGACAACTCTAGTTCCCCAGCACCACGATTGCTTCTCTGAACACAGGAGTATTTGGTACCAGCCTGAAGGGCCAGTTGTGAAATCGTTTGTAGGAAAGAAACACTGGCTTAAGGGGACCTGGTTGGCAGGGACCCTGTGCACTACAATCAAAACCACATCAAATTCCAGGCAAAAAGTGGGGGCTAACCATGTCTGATGAGGCACTGTATTGCAGTTAGCACAGCTAGGGGGTCAGCATGTAATAGTGTACTCGCAAATTGGGCGACCATATCTTTCCACAGTAAAAACAGTGGGTTTGTGTGTTGTACTGTCAGGACATGCAGAGTAAATGTCCTGCTTGTGTCATATGTTGCACCCTCTCTTTAGGACTTGGCAGGCCGGCCAGAGGGGTGACTTACACAGATGTACAGGGGAAGTTGTGACTTTGCCTTTGCTTTCAGTGGCAAAGTTAGGCTAACAGGTACACAATTGCTCTACCAGTCTGCAGTGTGGGACCTGTTTTACTTGGGGATCTGTTTTAGTTGGGAGGTGGCCAAGGTGGCCCAACCATTGTTGCAAGCCCTTAGGTACCCACCCTTGTAACCTACATGTCCTGGGTACCTAGGTAACATTTACTAGGGACTTACAGGTAAGTTAGCCATTTCCAATTTGATACAGTCTATTCGAAATACAGTTTAGGGTCCGGGCACTGGCATTGAGTTCAGTCGAAAAACTAGCAGCATCAGTTAACTCAGAGGAGACCCTTAAAAAAGACGCATTTTTCACATGTGAATCCAAAAAATATTCTTGCTGCAAAACAAAAAGGCATCTTAACAGTAGGGGTAGTTTTTTATTTTTAAGAATTTTATGGATTCACATACCATTTACATGCCTCCCCAGAAGGAGGTGAATTTGCAAAGAAGAGGCATAAAAAAAAGAACACAACAAAATGGAAACCAAAAACTCAAAGGAGTCGCTAGAAAAAAATCTGAGGATGGCAACCTTTGAAGGGTTTCCGGGGCATACGTCTGATGTCATAGAAGGATGGAAATGACACCAAAGGGTGGACGATGCCTATGCAAAAAAAAAAAAAAAAAAAGAGAGAGAAATAAGACTAAAATACAATTTCAGACCTGACCACTAGCTGAAATAATGCACAGCATGTGAATCTAGAGAATTCTTTAAACTTCAAAAGTACTCCGACATGGGAAGTATCCTTTTCATTTATTTATTTATTTATTTGGCCAAAGGGTCCTTCCTTGTAAACATTGACTGACATGGAACTGCAAATCTTCCTCTGAGAGTAAGAAGTAAAGTGATTATTAGCTGCCTTAACTCAGTGTACTAAACACACATTTAGAAATGACATAATTGTTTTTTTTCTCCAACTAGATCTTTCTGCTTTCAAGGACTTAATAGAAGAATCGGAAATAAAGCATTTTCCTGACAACGACCTTTTACGCCGCCTGCGTTTAGTTACCCAGGATGCAGACAAATGTGCATCAGTGGCGCAACTGCTTCTAAAAGGCAAAAGGCAGACCAGGTAACATTCTTTTTCAGTTTGTTTCCCAGCCTAATGGTGAAATTGTTGAATTGTCTGACTGTTACGCAGCAGCTAATTTCATAGTTTAAAAAAAAATGTGATTGTTTTTGCTTCTTCCCTTGATGGTTTAATAATCGTTTGACCAGTGCAGACTTTTACAAGGTCCCAGTTTGTGATTGGCCTGCCGATGTTCTTGCTAAGTTTTTCCTTGTTCTTTTTAGGTATCGATCAGGTGGTGGTAAATCTCAAAGCCTTTTAACTCTGAATGAGCTGCGGAGTTTCGTGAAACAGCTTTATGCCCTCCCATGTGTCATCAGTCAGACACCATTGCTTAAGGTACTGTCATTTTAATTTGGAAATTGGGGTTGACTATTGACTCATTGTTTTTACTTTTAAGAGGTTCTTTTCCTCAATGCTCTTAACTTTCAAGACCACAAGGCCTCACAATCTATCATGCAAATTAAAGTCCTCCAGTGGTGGTTATAAAATACAAAACCTGGTTACCATGACAACAAATTAATTTAAAACACCGTTAACATAAGCCTTGCCTGTTGTCCTTGGCTTTTTTTATGTGCACATAGGTGTTACCAGAATCGCCCCATATTGGTGTTGCAGTTTTATAGAGTAAACCCAAAATCACTTCAAGCTTAACTGTTCCGAATACCACATGTGCGGTTGACACCAATGGAAGGTAAACGCCACCTTGTTTGCTAAAAGACTTGTGCAGCATGGAACATTTTGTAGATCCGTATAATGAGACCTTATTGTGCCATGTATAGTTCGGAAAAACATCTACACAAATCATTTTCTGTCCACCCTATGAGGAGTCTGCACAACTCACTGTGATGCCAATGCTGAGCCCTCAATGCTCCCAGTGTGATTCATTTGAAAATTATATGTTCGAGGCATATGAGCTGCAGATTACACACTTGTGCATAGATCGCCATCTGGTGTTGGGCCCGGATGTTTGCAGTTTGTTTTTCCTCTTGGAAAGTCTTTGGAAGTCACGAGGTCGGTGACTCCTCCTTTGGATCGTATTGCGCATGGGCTTCGGCTCCATCCTCAGATTGTTTTTTTCCGCCATCTGGCTCGGATGTGATCTTCGCGCTCCGGCTCAGAACAGCTTCCAGTTCGACGGTCGACGCGCAATCCTCACCTTAAACCGCGGTATTGTTTCGATCGCAATCTCCCCCACTCGACGCGCCTTCTCATCGGCACGGACCTTCAGTTCCAGTCGTCGACGGTGGCCTTCAGCCTCTCCAAACTTCGGTCCTGGCAAATGGAAAGAACTCCATTTACAAAGTGCCCTCGATGTGGGTCCAAATTCCCCCACACCGATCTCCACGAGATGTGCAATCTCTGCCTCTCCCCTGAGCACGAGGCTCGAGACTGTCCGGCGTGTAAGTCCTTCCGGTCCAAAAAGACTATTCGGGACCGAAGAGCCAGAAGAACTATGGCGCACTCCTCGACGACGATTCCGGACGACATCTTCGGAGAAGGCATCGACGCTCCAGAGCAGTACACCGAAGAGGGCCTCGTCAGCGCTTCCGAGGCCGACGACTCAGATGTGGAGGACATCACCCCGGCGCAGAGGGTCGTGAGTACTGATTCCCCCCCCCCCCCCCCCGGCGGCACCGAAAAAGGCTCCGGTCACACCTTCGCCTCCGGGCCTAGGTAAGACCAAGGACACTGCTTCCAACACCCCACCTTCGGGCCCGGTGAAGAAGCCAAGCAAGCCTTCCGGCGGCTCGGGCTCGAGCCAGCCTACTCCTGGTACCGATAAACACGCTTCGGTGCCGAAAAAGTAGCCAAACTCCATATCGACACCGAGCTCCGCACCGAAGCACTCGGGGTCGAAACTCAGTTCTTTGGCACCGACAACACCCTCGGTGCCGACCAAAGCACACAAGGCCACCAGCACCGACACTTCGAGGCCGAAATCCATCTCGGCGCCGACCAAGCGTCCGGAGGTTCCAAAACCAGGTTCCAGACAACAAACCGGCACGGAAAAGCCTAAAAAGCCAGCGGCACCGATTCCTTCGGCACCGACGGACAGACCAGCCTCACCGGACTTATTTACACCGGATCCCTTGCAAAAAACACTCACCAGGGATCCAAAAACTGGACATTTGACTCTTTCTTCCAAGAAGAGACATTTGGAGAAGCCTGCTCCACCTCCGCCTCCAAAGAGGAAGGACTGTGCTACCTCCCCATTCAGAATACCTTCCCCACCTCCTCCACCCCCTTCTCCACCTCCACCCCCTCCGCCTTCTCCACCCCAACCTCATCGTTCTCCCACCCCTTCTCCACAAGATGATGATCACGGGGACCCATATGATGATAGGAGATGTCCCACAGGACCTACCCACAGGGGACCCCACTCCTTCAGGATCCCCAGACCCATGGGACGACTACAATATGCCTGATATCCCCAACGTCCCACAAGATGACCTTTACCCCTCCAGGCCATCTCCACCAGAAGACTCATTGGGGTTCCACCACCTACTGCAAAGGGCAGCACACTATCACGGGGTAGATTTACATACCGACCCCGTGGAGGAAGACTTCCTCCTTGAGACGTTCGACACCACACATAGGTCTACCTCCATATTACCTATGCTTAAAGGAGTGGTAGAGGTTTTTAAGGACCAAATTAGAGCCAGGGTCATTAACCCGCGCATCGAGAAAAAAATACAAAGCTGTCCCCACAGATCCCTCCTACATCAGAGGGCCAGCGCCACTAGACTCTCTAGTGGTATCCACTGCACGTAAAAGGGCAAATTCCCAGGCATCAGGTGAAGCACCACCACCTGACAAAGAGTCGAAGCTACTGGATGCATCAGGGAAATGCACTACGTCACAAGCAGCCAATATGTGGCGTATCGCCAATACTCAAGCGCTATTGGCCAGATATGACAGGGCACATTTTGACGAGTTAGAGAGCATAATGCACCACCTCCCTGAGAAATATAAAGCTAGGGCCAACTAATTCAAGAGGGTAAAACCATTACAAACACCTCTATACGCTGTGCCTTAGATGCAGCAGACACAGCTTCCAGGGCCATCAATACAAGCGTCCTCCTGCGTCGCCATGCTTGGCTGAGAATATCAGGGTTTAAACCGGAGGTACAAGCCTCCATCCTTAACCATCCCTTTGACCAGGAACATCTATTTGGCCCAAAGGTAGATGAGGCCCTAGAAAAAATGAAGAAGGATACAGATACGGCGAAGTCCATGGGAGCCCTACAGTCACACCCTCCTAGACGCTCCTTTTCGCCGCTCTTTCTTTCGCAGTACATCTAGAGGCTACTCTTCAGATACCGCGTCCACTTCGTACAAATCCCCCACTCAGTCCACCTTCACGAGGGGTTATCAAAGAGGCGGCTATAGGGGTAACAATAATAAAGGCAGAGGCAAAGCAAACAACGCCCGCTCTGCCACAACGCCTACCCAATGACTTCCCCCCCCCAGACCACTCCACTCCGGTCAGGGGCAGACTCCAACATTTCCTTCCCGTCTGGGCTACCATCACCTCAGACAAATGGGTGACACAAATAATTCAATCATGCTACTGCCTAGAACTCATATCTACCCCCCCAAACATTCCACCCAGACAGCACCCAATGTCACAAGAACATTTGATACTCCTAAAGCAGGAGGTAGTCTCCCTCCTACAAAAACAAGCATTAGAACCCGTTCCTACCAACCAACAAAACATGGGAGTCTACTCCCTATATTTTCTCATAACAAAAAGGGACGAGACTCTACGGCCCATCCTAGATCTCCGGCCCCTAAACACATACATACACTCCGACCATTTCCATATGGCAACGCTTCAGCAGGTACTTCCGCTCCTCTCCCAAAACGACTTCTTGACCACCCTAGATCTAAAAGACACGTATTTTCACATTCCAGTGCACAAAGCTCACCGCAAGTACCTCAGATTTGTAGTGGACGGACAACACTTCCAATTCAAGGTGCTCCCGTTCTGGGTCACAACAGCGCCAAGGGTATTCACCAAGTGCCTAGCAGTGGTAGCAGCACATTTACGAAGACAACACATCCACGTCTTCCCATACTTGGACGACTGGCTGATAAAAGCCGGGTCGTACAATCAGTGTGTTCAACACACATCTATCACCATTCAATTACTCCACCAGCTGGGCTTCACAGTAAACCACCAGAAGTCCCATCTCCAACCATCCCACATAAAACAATACCTCGGTGCCACCATAGACACCTCAAGAGCACTAGCTTACCCCAATCCGGCCAGGATTGCAAGCAGTCAAGCTCTACGTGCAAAATTCGCACTACAACACTCCCTTCCAGCTCGAGTGTTTATGCAACTAATAGGGATGATGGCCTCTTGCATTTTCATAGTGCCTCACGCAAGACTCCAGATGCGTCCTCTCCATGAGTGCTTAGCACGCCAATGGAACCAGGCCCAGGGTCAATTAACAGATCTGGTGTTGGTAGACGGTCGCACCCATCGCTCTCTGCAGTGGTGGAACACCACAAACATTTCCAAAGGTCGACCGTTCCTGGACCCGGTTCCTCAAATAGTACTGACAACGGACGCATCGCTCTCCGGCTGGGGAGCTCATCTACTACATCTCACCACACAGGGCAAGTGGACACCTCAACAAAAGTTACTCCATTTCAACCATCTGGAGTTACTAGCAATCTTCTTAGCCCTAAAATCTTTTCAAACTCAAATTTCAGGCAAGGCAGTCCTGATCCGGACAGACAACATGACAGCCATGTATTATATCCAAAAACAAGGCGGCACACACTCTCCACAGCTCTCTCACCTAGCACAGAGCATATGGAGATGGGCGATACCCCAGAAAATCTTTCTCCTAGCTCAGCATATCCCAGGAGTCCAAAACACAGTGGCAGATCTGCTCAGCAGACAGACACAACAGATCCACGAGTGGGAGCATTGCCCGCAAGTTCTTCACCCATACTTTCAAATGTGGGGGCATCCACAGATAGACCTCTTCGCCACCCACGAAAACGCCAAATGCCCAACCTTCGCCGCCAGATACCCACACCCATTGTCCTTAGTGAATGCGATATGGATGAACTTGTCAGGCAAATTTGCGTACGCTTTTCCGCCTCTGCCACTCATTCCACTAGTGGTGCGCAAACTACAACAACACTCCCTCACACTAATCCTAGTAGCTCCAATGTGGGCCAAGCAACTGTGGTATACCACACTGCTGGAACTATCTGTAGTGCCACACCAAAAACTACACCTCTCTCCACACCTCTTAACCCAGAACCATGGAGAGATCAGGCACACGGACCCAGCGCAGCTTAACCTTGTGATATGGCTCCTGAAATTTTACAATTCGGGTACCTAAATCTTCCCCCTGACTGTATGAACGTCATCAGAGAAGCTAGAAGACCTACCACTAGAGCGTGCTACGCCGCCAAGTGGAAACGTTTTGTTGTTTATTGCCACAACAACACCATCATTCCACTGGACGTGTCCATTCAACACATAATAGGCTACTTACTCCACCTACAAAGGTGCAATCTAGCCTATACGTCCATTCGACTACACCTCGGAGCTATTGCAGCGTACTTACAAAACAGGCAACATCTTTCACTCTTCAGAGTACCTGCCATTAAAGCCTTCATGGAAGGCCTTAAAAGAATAATTCCCCCCAGAGTGCCACCCTCACCTGTGTGGAACTTAAATATCGTTCTCACAAGGCTAATGGGGCCTCCCTTCGAACCTCTCCATAAATGCGAATTACAGTTCCTAACATGGAAAACCGCCTTTCTTGTAGCCATCACTTCCCTTAGACGGGTCAGTGAGATACAAGCACTTACCATTCAAGAACCTTTTCTCCAAATGCACCATAACAAAGTTGTTCTCCGTACCAACCCAATATTCCTCCCTAAAGTCATTTCTCCCTTTCACCTAAACCAAACAGTAGAACTACCAGTATTTTTCTCGCAACCACAGACCGTTGCAGAAAGGGCTCTTCACACACTGGATGTGAAACGAGGCTTACTCTACTACATTCAGAGAACACAACCTTTCCGTAAGACCAAACAACTGTTTGTTTCTTTCTCTCCACCACACAAAGGTAACCCCATCTCAAAATCGGGGATAGCTAGGTGGATTGTAAAATGCAGTCAAATCTGCTACCATAAAGCAAAGCGAACGCTATCCATTCCCCCGAAAGCCCATTCTACACGAAAAATAGGGGCTTCCATGGCATTCTTAGGGAACATCCCATTAGATGATATCTGCAAAGCAGCTACATGGTCAACACCGCACACTTTCACCAAACACTATTGTGTAGATGTGCAAACTAAGCAACAAGCTAGTGTGGGCTAGGCTGTACTCAAAACATTATTTCAAACCACTGCAACAGATACGGGTGGTTGCCGCTAACGGTGGGTACTGCTATATAATGTATGCACAAGTGTGTAATCTGCAGCTCATATGCCTCGAACGGAATATGCTACTTACCAGTATGCATCTGTTCTTGGCATGTAGAGCTGCAGATCTACACACGCCCACCCGCCTCCCTGGCTACCTGTATCTGTCCCAGTTTATCTTATTTAGATAGCACACACATGGGTATCTTCACTGTTACTACTACGCTCCATCTTTCCCTGCTGGCGAAAAACAATCTGAGGATGGAGCCGAAGCCCATGCGCAATACGATCCAAAAGAGGAGTCA
The DNA here is from genome assembly GCF_964204655.1 of Triturus cristatus. Classification (NCBI taxonomy): domain Eukaryota; kingdom Metazoa; phylum Chordata; class Amphibia; order Caudata; family Salamandridae; genus Triturus; species Triturus cristatus. The sequence continues at coordinate 127,447,011 of NC_140580.1, forward strand.
TCGACCTTGTGACTTCCAAAGTCTTTCCAAGAGGAAAAACAAACTGCAAACATCCGGGCCCAACACCAGATGGCGATATATGCACAAGTGTGTAGATCTGCAGCTCTACATGCCAAGAACAGATGCATACTGGTAAGTAGCATATTCCTTTCTGCATTCTGGTTGAAAGGAAACTAACACAGAATCTAGTGAGCACCAAACCTATGGCAGCAACTTCAGCAGCTTAACACAGGCCTTATCCATTTGCAAGTTGTAGTCTCATTTAATGACTCTGAATGGACAGGTTGTTTTCTTTCTGACTGATTGTCCTTTCTATTAATGAACTGAACACCTTTTAGTTTAAGCCTCCAGTATCAGTCAATAACCAATGCATACTTACACAGAGTATATCATTTGTGTCTCCTGCATGGTTGCAAGGATACTGTATTCAAGAACTATACTGTTTTTCTGCTGATAACCAGTAAAAATCATTGCAATTCGGAGAGGCACACATTTGAGCATGGAGTTTGTGTTCGAGGCATGTGGGCTGCTGAATTCATATCTGTGCATAGATCGCCGCCTAGTGTTGGGTCCGGATGATTGCACATTGTTGTCCTGCAAGAGTCTTCGAAGTATCACGAGATAGGTGGCTCCTCCCCTGGACTACAGTGCGCATGGGCATCCTCTCCATCCTCAGATTGTTTTTTCCCGCCATTGGGTTCGGATGTGCTTATCTTAGCTCAAGTTAGGAAAACTTTATTTAAGGCCAAAAGCCTTTAGATATCATCGGTATTGTTTGCGTTCGGTATCGATAGATTATTATACTTGTTCTCGGACTCATTCACCCTTCTCGGACCGAGTTTCGGTCCGACCATCGATCAACGTTCGAAGATGGAATCGAGGACTCCCTTCAAGAGATGTCCTCTATGTCACGCAAAATATCCACACGTCGATGTCCATCCGGTGTGTAACAAATGTTTATCACCGGATCATGATGAGTCCAGGTGTATGGCCTGCGCCCGGTTCCGGTCGAAGAAGACCATTCGGAAGAGACGGGCGGCTAGATTGGAGGCCAAACAATCGGCGCCTAACCCGGTTAACATATTCAGCACCGAGGATGAAGAAGTCGAGAGCGTCGAAGAGATAGAATCGAGCCATGCTTCGGAGCATGACTCCCAATATGACGACGATGATGAGGAGATCTTCGAGGACGAAGACGTCGTCGACGAGGTAGGAGACGACGATGAGGCCCTTGGGGCCGAGGAGGATAGCTCAGGCGAGGAGCTAGGCCAATCCGTTGATGCGGAGGCCGAGGGAGATAGTCTTGATAAGGCTCAGGTCGAGGGATCGCCTGCGGGCCTTACCCAAGATCGGTCAGATCGTTCTACAGCCCCGCCTGAAGGCCCGGCTTCGAACATTTCAAAAGAGCCGGAAATATCGAAAAGGACTGGAGTCGATTCCGTGAAATCGAAACCAAAACCAGCACCGGTCAAATCGAAACCGAAAGTGCAACTGGTTCAGGTCGGATCGAAGGCATCGAAACCTTCCAATCCGTCGACACAGAAGAAGGACGTCGGAACCGACCAAAGAAAGAAGGACTTCGGTACCGAGAAACCAAAAAAGGACTTCAGCACCGAGAAACAGAAGAAGGTCCTCGGTCCCGAGAAGACGCAGCGGCCTATGGAACCGAAAGTTGGGGCACCAACAACCAAGGTCAAGGTGGTCGATCCGACTACATCAACACCGAAGAGTGCTAAGACTGCCAAAATACCGGATCAACAAGGCGTCGATCCCAAACTTCGGATCGAAGACTGGAAAGAAACCGGAGCCCACGTCGAGGCCTGTCTCCAAAGAGCCTGTCGGTTCAAAAGCACCGTCAGCATTCACGTTGCAACAGGTGTCGGAGTCCCTGAAGCGCATCAGGGAACGGGCCACTCTCGAACCGAAAACGGGTCCCGAACCGCACAAGGTCGCCAAGGCTCACTCGGCGCCGATCAAGTTTGGATTGCCACCGCCGGGGACACCGAAGATGTTCGAACTTAGGAAGAGTATCGAACAACCACGTACAGTGCCCACGGAAAGAACCAATGTCGATGACTCACAAGACCAGTTTATCGACGCCGACACTGGTAGGCTGTTGTTCCGCAAGCGGAGAATTGTTCCAGAAAAGGCTTTGGACTCATACAAAATTCCACTAAAAAGGAAAATGGCGTCAGGTTCGACACCAGGGCTTGTAGAACCTTACCACAAATATGATCAGGTACCACCATCCTTTTCTCCCACACACTCGGAGGCGGATGCTGGAGAGGGCTATACTGAGGATGATACCACTTATCCTGTGGATAATGACCCTGATGAACAGCAAGACCAGGATCAGGCATGGGGAGACCCTAATGACCCAGGAGACCCACAAAATGCTCCTGACACTCATCTTTATAATATAAAACCATCTCCCACTGAAGATACTGCTGCTTTTAACGCCCTCATTGAAAGAGCGGCTGCCAATCACGGAGTGGAACTTCATTCTGACTCTGTGGAGGAGGATTTCATGGTGGACACGTTCTCCACATCAGAAAGAACGGTCAAGACTCTACCAATGTTAAAAGGGGTTATTAAACATGCTAAGGACATCTTTAAGGAGACAACCAGAGCACGGGTATTGAACCCGAGAATAGAGAAAAAATACAAACCAGCCCCAGGAGACCCCATGTACATTAAGGGTCAATTGCCTTTGGACTCCATGGTAGTCTCTAATGCTCGCAAGAGAGCTAACTTGCAGACTACCGGTGATGCTCCTCCTCTGGACAAGGAGTCCAAAGTGCTAGAAACATCAGGAAAAAGGATAGCAGCACAAGCAGCAAACATCTGGCGCATTGCCAACACTCAGGCACTCCTGGCCCGATACGACAGGTCACACTACGACACCCTAGAAACACTGCTAGAACACCTACCAGATGACTACAAAGATGGAGCGGAGCTCCTCATCAGAGAGGAACAACTCATTACAAATGCGTCCATCAAATGCGCACTAGATGCAGCTGACACTGCAGCAAGGGCAATCAACACTACTGTGATGTTGAGGAGGCACGCATGGCTGAGAATATCAGGTTTCAAACCAGAGATTCAAAATAATATCTTGAATCAACCAGTCAACCCAGACTTTTTATTTGGCCCCGAGGTTGACGCTACACTGGAAAAGATTAAAAAGGACACTGAAACTGCGAAATCTATGGGGGCTCTACTGTCGCAGCAGTTTCGGAGTGGCTCCTTTCGTCGCCCCGGGAATAGAGGAGCAGCTAGAGGTCAGGGGTCCCAGCAGCAGTACAGTAAAGGAGGTACCCAGAGTACCTATAATAAGAACAATAGGGGTGGATATCGTGGATCCAGCACCAAAGGCAGAGGACGAGGACACAACAACACCAGGTCCTCCGCCAATAACAAACAGTGACGTCTTGTCACTGCCCCCCGACCACATAACACCGGTCGGGGGGAGACTCCAACAGTTCCTGCCAGTCTGGAGATCCATCACCACAGACAGGTGGGTCAGAGAAATTGTCCAGTACGGTTATTGTCTGGAATTAACATCCAATCCACCCAACATACCACCAAGACACCGTCCTATGTCCGCAGAGCACTTAACATTATTGCAGCAGGAGGTACTAAGTATGCTGCAGAAAGGAGCCATAGAGCTCGTGCCTGTAGAACAAGGGTCAGGGGTGTACTCTCTGTACTTCTTGATCCCAAAAAAGGACGGGTCTCTCAGACCTATACTGGACCTCAGACCTCTCAACCAATATATTCTGTCAGAGCATTTTCATATGCTCACCCTCCAGCAGGTTCTGCCGTTACTCAGTCAGGGAGACTTCCTAGCAACACTGGATTTGAAGGATGCGTATTTCCACATACCCATACACCCAGCACACAGAAAATATCTCAGGTTCACTCTTCAGGATCAGCATTATCAGTTCAAAAACCTCCCTTTCGGAGTAACAACGGCGCCCAGAGTCTTTACCAAGTGCCTAGCGACAGTGGCTGCACACTTAAGGAGACAGCACATTCACATCTTCCCTTACCTGGACGACTGGCTTGTTCAGGCAAAGTCAGCCCAGCAGTGTGCCAGCCACATATCCCACACCATTCACCTTCTTCACAGTCTGGGATTCTCACTAAATTATCCAAAGTCACATCTTCAACCCGCCCACGTACGGCAGTACCTGGGCGCGACCATAGACACTCTGGCAGCCACAGCTCAGCCAAATTTAATGAGGATCAACAGCATGCAACTGCTGATAAAAAAAGTTCCGACCTCAACACTCCCTTCCAGCGCGACTGTTCATGCAGTTGATAGGCATGATGGCCTCCTGCATCTTCATAGTCCCGCACGCGAGACTACATATGCACCCGCTTCAGGAGTGCTTGGCACGTCAATGGAATCAGACTCAAGGACAGTTGAAAGACCTAGTGTTGGTGAGCTGTCGGGCATACAACTCTCTGCATTGGTGGAATCCACAAAACCTTTGCAAGGGCCGACCGGTCCAAGAGCCTGTTCCACAAATAATCCTGACGGCGGACGCGTCTCTCCAGGGATGGGGAGCTCATGTACTCAATTACACAGTGCAGGGACTATGGACGACACAGCAACAGAATATGCACATCAACCTTCTGGAACTGATGGCAATCTTCCTGGCAATGAAGGCATTCAAAGTACACTTGTGCAACAAAGTCGTGTTGATCCGGACGGACAACATGACTGCCATGTACTACATACAGAAGCAGGGAGGAACACACTCTCCACAGTTGTCTCATCTGGCTCAGAGCATGTGGAAGTGGGCCATTCAAAGGAACATGTTCCTCATGGCAGAACACCTCCCGGGCAAGGACAACCAAATGGCGGATCTGCTCAGCAGATACAGCCACCCAATGCACGAGTGGGAGCTACATCCATCAGTAATACAACCGTACTTCCAGCAGTGGGGTCATCCAGAGATAGACCTATTCGCCACAAGGGAAAACGCAAAATGCCAAAGCTTTGCCGCCAGGTTCCCGCATCCACAGTCGCAGGGCAATGCGATATGGATGAACTGGCCAGGCAGATTTGCGTACGCTTTTCCCCCAGCGCCATTAATACCGCTAGTGGCATGCAAACTAAGGCAACACTCAATGACACTCATCCTGGTTGCTCCAATGTGGGCACGCCAGCCATGGTACACCACGTTACTAGAACTTTCCGTGGTGCCGCCTCAAAGACTGTGGCTAACACCCAAACTTTTAACACAGAACCATGGCGAAATTCAGCACCCAGATCCGCAACAGCTGAACCTGGCGATCTGGCTCCTGAAGTCTTAGAGTTTGGCTACCTGAACCTGCCTCCAGAATGTATGGATATCATCAAGGAGGCCATGAGACCCACGACCAGAGCTTGCTATGCGGCTAAATGGAAGATTTGTCATTTACTGTAAAGACAATGACATTAATCCGCTGGATGCATCCGTTCAGAACATCATCTGTTACCTGTTACACTTATACCGATGCAATCTGGCATACAGCTCCATCCGTATACATCTAACCGCACTAGCGGCCTATCTTCAGAACAGGCGGCACCTCTCTTTATTCAGAGTGCCTGCCATCAAAGCCTTCTTAGAGGGACTCAAAAGAGTGATTCCTCCAACACACCCACCGGCACCGGTGTGGAACCTGAATGTGGTCCTCACCAGATTGATGGGTCCACCTTTTGAACCTCTACATTCATGTGAGATTCAATTCCTCACCTGGAAAGTAGCTTTCTTAGTGTCAATCACTTCGTTGAGAAGAGTTGGTGAACTCCAGGCACTAACCATTCAAGGCCATTCATACAGGTTCACGCAAACAGAGTTGTACTACGTACCAACCCCAAATTCATGCCTAAAGTGATATCGCAGTTCCACATGAATCAGACTATTGAACTGCCTGTTTTCTTTCCAAATCCAGAAAATGTCGCAGAGAGAATGCTCCATACACTAGATGTAAAGAGGGCCCTCATGTACTATATAGACAGAACAAAGGATTTTAGGAAAACAAAACAACTGTTTGTTGCCTTTTCTCCACAACACAAGGGCAACGCCATTTCCAAAGCAGGGATAGCCAGATGGATCGTTAAATGTATTCAAATTTGCTATGAAAAAGCTAAACGCACATTAACGATTCCTCCAAGAGCCCACTCCAAGAGCCCACTCAACACGCAAGTTAGGGGCGTCCATGGCTTTCCTTGGGAACATTCCTTTAGAGGAAATATGTAGAGCAGCCACATGGTCCACTATACATACATTTACTAAACACTACTGTGTAGATGTACATTCAAAACAGCAGGCAGCTGTAGGACAGGCTGTTCTCAAGACCCTTTTTCAGACTGCTGCAGCTGACACGGGCAGCAGGCGCTAATGTAGGGACTGCTATATAATCTATGCACAGATATGAATTCAGCAGCCCACATGCCTCGAACCGAATATGCTACTTACCAGTATGCATCTGTTCTTGGCATGTAGGGCTGCTGACATTCATATCGCCCACCCTCCGCCCCGGCGCCTGTAGCGGCCGGAGAACTCAGAATTACTGTATAGCATGGTCATCACTTACTGTATCTACTCCATCACTGCCACAATGGCGAAAAACAATCTGAGGATGGAGAGGATGCCCATGCACACTGTAGTCCAGGGGAGGAGCCACCTATCTCGTGATACTTCGAAGACTCTTCCAGGACAACAATGTGCAATCATCCGGACCCAACACTAGGCGGCGATCTATGCACAGATATGAATGTAAGCAGCCCTACATGCCAAGAACAGATGCATACTGGTAAGTAGCATATTCGATTGTGTTCAGAGCACCGTCGGTGATGACTCCGAAAGTGGCATGGGGGAACTATAGTGTAGTTCCTATTTCCCGTATAGGCTCTGCGCATTGGAATAATATACACTATAGGTTTTGGATAGGGCTAAGGTCAGTATGCTCCTATCGAGTACATTAAACTTATTACTTGTGTGTGCCAGCTAACTCAGAGGTCACCAGAAACTTCTCGAATGAAGAAGAAGGGATTAGTTTCTGACAACCGCATAAACATGACAACTTTGTTTCCCTTAGAATCGGAACGCCTCTCAGAATCGTGGAAACAATAGATAAGTTTCACTCAGTCAATCATGCATGCTTAGTTTCTCCAGAGATACACAGAAATAGACGGGCGTTTCAAGAAAAGGGTTTATTGAATAGTCTCGTTTCTCGTGTAAGAGATATGAGCTGTTACAATCATTAGACAGTAAGCAAGATATAATACGCACAGCGTAAGCAGTAAGAAGAAATAATACTGCAATAGCATTGTCTTTTAGCTATTACATATATTCATATATACATACATAAATAACACAGGCTAAAACGTGAATACTCGTCTGAAGCATCTAAATAGTTCTACCCCAGTGTACCTAACCTAAGTGTAGTACGAGGTAAGAAGTAGGTGCTGCTTTCTTATAGTATGGTATATTCTAAGTTTAGTATGCCAAGAGTCCCTCTAGGTTCTAGTTGGCTCCATACCTTTAGAATGAGAGAGGTGGGTATCTCCTTCCGGGTCTCAAACTCTAAAACCCCGCGAAGGGAGTCAGAACACTGGAAGCTGGATTCTCTGCGAGCAGGGATGACAGCATCTGGTTAGTGCGCCAGGCCGGGATATGGTCTCTTCCGAACTTGCCGTGGCGACCCATGCAGTCAAGTCGTGCTGAGTCGTGCCGTTGTTTGCCATGGTAAGGGAAGGTATAATTATACCTGGAAGGTGTTTAGGAATGCTAGCATTGACGTAAAGTTGGGCAGAGGAGGACGTCCTGGATGATCCCCTAAGGAATAGTAGTTCATGCATAATAGATGAGTTCTTCGAGAAATCAATAATCCTAGCTGGGGAAAGTCCCGTCGGCTTAAGGGTCTGGTTACTAAGAAGTCGTTGGGACGTGGGATGGACGGATGTAGGTGACCATGCCTGTATTTGCATAGCATGGCTAATGCCTAAATAAGGACTGGGATTCCTATGCCTAAATAAGGGCAATACGAATTTGCCTATATAAGGACATGATTCAGGGAAACCTATATACGGGTATCTAAATCAAAACACAACACCCACTCCATTGACGAATGATCGATATTACTAAAGGATAAACTTGCTAAACACATAAAATTGAGTATCACATGTTTCACTAAAAACATTTGTAAAAGCATACTAAAAGAAGTCTTTGTTAAAAGGTTTGCTATACATGAAATGCAAAGGCACTGTACATATTGAAGCAATGTTTCATATATTTACAGTGAATGCTCAAGTGAATGACCACAAAAAATATATACACATACGGAATGAAATAGTCCAGTTACACAGAAAGGAAAAAGTTCAGAGCCATTTCATGCCATGATTACATAAATGTAAAAAAAGGTGACAACTCGTCCCTGGAAGTGTCTCAAAGAAGTGGGTTCTCTAAGAATAGTTCTACTGTAAGCAGAGCTTTTAGCCATAAAAAAATCAATATCCACAAAATTGCGATTTTTCTTAAAATTTATTTATTTATTTATTTATTCTTCGTCATTTTTGTTTGGATAAATGAAGACCGAATTCATAGATTACAAGGTACACTGTGAGCCAAATCAAAAGTTATTTGAAGATGCTGGGGAAAACATGAACTCCTGTAGACAAAAATTTGTCTACCGTTGTCGGTGACAGGACGATTATTTAGTTTAGAAGACTAACTGCACATAGATGTGATGCATCATCAGTAGCAGTGTTCGATGCTGATGTTACCTGTGTGCCTGTTGATCCATCTCGTACCTCAGCAGTAGCATGTTCATTCTGTGAGATCTTAGTGAATGCCGTTGTGAGAAAGTGCCATCTTTCTTGCATGGTATGCCCCCACTTTTTGCTGAATTGCTGAATGTACTTTGACTGAGTGTACCCTGGACTCCTGCCAATCAGGTGCCCAGGGCCTATGTTCATTCCCTAAAAACAAACCAGACCCAAATTGGCAAACCCTGGCCACATGTCAGCCCCTGGTAAATGGTACCCTAGGTACCCAGGGCCTTGTGACCAGGGAAGGCCTATAAGAGCTGCAGCACTCCTTGTGCAACTTTAGAGGCCCTGTACCCTTACACACACACACACTGCCTTTGCAGGCTGAGTGTTTGGGTGCAAGACAAAAACAAAGTCGACTTGGCACACATCCCTGTGTGCCATGCCCATCACCTACACTGCCATGGCATACATCAGTCACCCCTCTAGCTGGGTGCCTTATGCCAATGGTGTGGGCACAGGAGCAGGAGCCCTGTGCCCCTACAGTGCCCAGGTCCATTCCTGGGCACTGTAAGTGCAGTGCTGCCATTTAAGAGTACATGGTGCTGAGAGCTCGTCAAACACGAGCTCCACAGCACCATAATGGCAACACTAAAGACTGAGAAGTTTGGTATCAAACTTCTCAGCACATTAAACCCACACTGTTGCCAGTGTGGGATTTAAGGTACACAGCACCCCAGAGGGCATCTTAGAGGTGCCCCCTTTAACCTAACCTCCAATCCACATCTGCTCTGAGGCTGCCTAGGCTGCCACCCAGCAGACATGTTGCTGGACCCCTGGGTAGGAGAGCCCCTGCTCTCCAGGGCCTTCCACAATGCACATCCTGGGCGAGGTGCTAAATCTCCTCCCCCAGGATGGGCGGGGGAAGCTTCAAAGGCATGCCGCCTCTGTGAGCTTCCCCAGGCCCCTGCAACCCCCCACTCTGGCGGGAAGCTTTGGCCGGAAACCCCAAATAAGGACAGGGGATGTGCCAGCCTGCCAACCCCACCCCTCAGGTGGGGGAGGCGAGGTGAAGCACATCTCCGGGCTCTCGCCATCTTGAAGATGGGGAGCCCTACCCTATCAGGACTAGGCTACCGCCCCCCTCCCACAGGAGAGAGTCAGGATAGGGGGTGTACCCACCCTAGGACAGGGTCCCATTGGTCCCTGCCCTTCACCTACCTATAACGCCCCGAAATCTAGTATTTAGGGGCACCCTGAACCTTCCTTCCCCAGATTCCAGATTCAAAACTACTAAGAGCAAGAAGAAAGAAGACCTGCCCTGCCCTGCAGCTGCTGAAAAGGGGAAGACAACAACTGCTTATGCCCCAGCCCTACCGGCCTGTCGACCCTCGAACCTGCTCCTGCTACAACCCGGCATCTCTTGTTGCTAGCAACCTCACCAACCCCGGAGGACCTGGCTACCTTTTGGCTCTAAGCCCCTGGGACTCTCATGAGTAGAGGCTCTACTCGAAACCTATCTCTAACCCATGGCAGCAGCCCGGAACCGCGAACCCAGCACACTCTGCACCAGCCGAGCTTGGCCAGTGCCGGAGTGAACAAAGACCCTGAGGACGACCCCACGGCGACTGTGACCCCGAGTCCGGCACCCAAGGACCTCCCTCGACACTCCTGAAGAAGCCTGCAGCCTCAGAACAAGGTGCCCCCACAACCGCGATCAACGGAGGGTAAGATTTCCCGACACCAAAAGGCACCCCTGCACGCGGCGCCCCACGGCCCCCTGTGCCCAATCCCGGGGTGCATACCTATCCTCCAACTACCCAACTTACCTCTCGAAGTGGTGTTGGCGGCACCTGAAGAGTCCTCGTTCCCGAGCCTGCAGTCTTTTTCTAAACCAGAGATTTCCCATTGAAATCCATTGAGCGCCCGAAGGCTCAAAAACCCTCTGCACCCAGCCGCCCGAGTGGCCCTGGCAGTGAAAACTCTACACCTACCTACTTCCCCACTTGCCCTGAGTAAGTGACCAGGAGCCCAGCTCCCACAGCCGCGTGGCGTGCCAGTCAGCAGCCACCAAACATGGCCCCCCATCCCTCATAGGATAACGTTGGGCCTAACTCTCTGTGCACCCGGCCGCCCTAGAGCCGCTGAGGGTGAACCAACTGTACCTACCTGACCCTGGGAGACCCCTGAGTCTGTGCCCAGAACCTCAACTCTGCCAGTCGAGTACTTGCCCTTAAACCGCAAACTCTATTTTCCTCATAGGGTAACATTGACTGGCTTTTTCCTGAAATTTCTTCTAAGTGTGGACTTTTCAAATCTTCAAATATTCACCAAAAATCAGCCGAGTGACAAACACAAATTTACTCACCTGCTCTTAGGTGAGCTCCCAGTGCTGGATCTTGGTGCCCAGCACTGACTCTGAAAAATATCTACAACTGTACTTACCCTTAACTCATTTTTCTTCAATAGGAAACCATTGACTGTTTTTCTGTGAAATTTCTTCTAAGTGTCGATTTCTGCAATCTTTAAATATTCTTCAAAAATCGTATATCTGAAAACGTAATTACTTACCTGTTTTGGATAAAGGTCCCAGTACTGAGTCTAGGCACCCAGTACTGGATTACAAAAGTAACGAGAACATACTGTACCTGTAACCTGCATTTTCTTCCATAGGGAATCATTGACTGTTTTCTCTGAAATATTTTCTGTCAACTTTTAAAATAGCTAAATATTAGTTAAAAATCATTACACTAATAAAGTCGACTTTCATCACTTGATTCTGAAAACAGACCCAGGACTGAATCTAGGATCCAGTCCGGGAATTACAAAAGTAATCTAAAAAGTAATCTGTTGCAAATAACTTGAATTTACCATTGAGCTCAATGTATTGTTGTGTTTAAAAATAGAGTTGCCTACTGCAACCACTTGTAACTGTTTACTAAAGTCTATTGCATATTGCAAAAGTATTTATATGAAGCATCTCCTGTTGAGAAAGTATATTTTAATACCTATTGTTGGTTCTAAAATAAAACGAGCATATATTTTTTATATATAAACCATTGGCCTAGAGTTCAGTTATTGAGTGTGTGACACCATTTGCTGACTGAGTGTGTACAACAAATGCTTTACACTGTCCTCTGATACTGCCTTACTGCTCGACCAAGCTACCACTTTAGAGAGTAAGGTTATATCTAACTTTAACCTCTGTCAAACCCTGGGGGACTGTGGACTCTGTACACCCTGTACCTATTAAGGAACAGTATATACAGAGCCACTTTCTCACAGCCGTCATCAGGATCGGTAGCCTCTGGGGACAACACAGAGCATGGGCCGCTATCGGGTCCGACTAATGGGAGTGTTAGACAGATGTCCAGCACACATTCTCTACCGCAAAGCAGGCAGCGTAGAACAGGTAAGATGCAATCTTGCCAGATTGGTCTGAATGACAGAAACCATGTGGTATTTAGTTCTCATAGACGGGGTAAACCCAATAGTTGCACTATGCGCTCACGACACCTCCTTTCCAGGAGAGCATTCTCCAAGGTGCTGGGAGTGAACAGTTCTCTCACTATTATAGTTGGAAGTACCATGAGTCACATGCTGTTCACCCACCATGCCAGTTTCCATAGTTCTCCTCTAAGTAATATTAATTCCCCAGTATTGGGTTATCTTTCATAGATTCACATGCTTGAATCATCCCCCTCGTCGAAGTGGGAGTCCCACGGTACATAAAAAGCAATAAGTAATCACTCGAACATTAAAGTTAATAGAGAAAAACCAAATATCTTGTCCTAGTCATTAGATATGGTCCACACTCCAGCCAATCAGGTGACAGCACCCTCTAGAACCCTCTCCACAGAGGCTCCAGGCTCTCAGATTTTCTACTGCACGTTGTGTGAAGGGAGTCTCCCTGAGCTCTGCTCAGTATTTCTACTTTATCTTTTGATTTCTTCAGATATTACTTCTGAACATGTCTTCTTCTAAAAGATCTCTCTTCCGGCATTGCGAATCTTGTGGGAAATGAAGACTTCACTCAGATTATCCCCACAACAAATGTATCTACTGCCTTCACCCAGACCACCAGGTGAGAGATTGCAAAATCTGTAGAATATTTTCTCAAAAGACCTTGAGAGACAGGGAAGGACGTCTTCTTCTGTGGCTACAGAAGCTCAAGACAAAGGACAATCCTTTATCGGATGAGGAGAGTGATTCCTCTTTAAAGACAACAGCTTCCAAAAAGAGAGCTAGTGAGGCGGAAATGATCTCTCTTAAGGCTGCTAAGGTGTTGAAAAAACATAATCACACCTCAAAACAGGAAGATCAGCCTTCATCTACAAAAAAGCATCTGTCTCTCTTAAGGATCAATCTGTGCCTTCTACGCCTTCCGGAGACACTTTTACCTCACAAAAAAGACGATCCGTCGACTAAGAAGTCTACTTTTCCTTCGGCGAGAATTTCCGTCGCCACAACTACGAAGACAACATCGACTTTCTCTTCTCAGACAAAAATGATTGTCGTCTGCATCTTCTCCGTCGACGTTCGTATCCGTGAATGTGAGGCCGTCTGTTATGTCAATTGTAGGAGAGTAGGGTCTGCTTTCTATGTTCACCCCCACTTTTTGCTTTACTGGTTTTCGACTTAGATGTGGCGGTGGGCCTGCTGATCAGACCCACAGCCCTGCTGTTCTCTCTCTAAATTGATACTATGTACTTTAGGTGCATAACCCATTTGGATAGGGTCACCTTATTGGCCCCTGTACAGTGTACCTTAGGTACCCAGGGCATAGGTGTACCCTAGGCCTACCAGGGGCTGCAGCATGTATTATGCCACCCCTGGCCTGGCCTTCCATTATGACACAACTGGCTGATCACTCAGCTGGGGCAAGGCTGTGTAATCACTCCTTGCTTAGGTGTAGTATTCCTATACCTAACTTACATATAGACACATGTGTACCTATCAGCCACTCCTATGGCAGGCCTTAACAATCCTGGAGGCAGAGTGCTTGGTAACATGTGAGATGGTGCTCTAGCATGAGCTGAGCCTGTCTGCAGCTTTCGGAACCATGTCCTTATAGCTGTTCTATGATATAGCCTACCATATACTCTTAAAGTGCCTTATAATCTTAAACGGTTATGGTAACTATGGTTTGGCTTTTTAAAAACATGTCGTGTAAGGTGTCTAACACTTTGGAATAATACCCCCATCCCATTTCTGGGGATGAGGATATTATCCCTCCCTTCTAGAGGGAGAAGACATGTTGTAACCTACTTACCCGGTTAAAGTTAACCAGAGCCCCAGCATCACAAATTGGATGCTGCTGCCACAGACACGAGTCTGACCTCCTGCTGCTGGGAGTGATCCCGGCAAGGGAGGCTTGGACAATAGGTTTCCTGCCTTGGGAGGTGCGAGCACCACCCCAGACAGGCCTTAGTGTATTGGGGCAGGGAGGGATGAAAAGAATGAGACATGCCTGGGGCACACAAGGTGTCCCGTGCATAGTCCAGTTCAAACCGGTGCTGGGGCACTCCAGCCCCAGTCCTGGCGCGAAACTGGACAAAGGGAAGGGGGTGTAACCACCCCCTCCCAGGTCCCACCCATAAGGCGTGACCTAGCAGGCAACCCAGCCCCCCAGATTAGTATAAGAGTGGTAGCTGGGCCCCAGGAGATTAGATTATCCTGAACCTGCAACTTGAACCGAAACTCTGGACCTTCGACATTCGACGAAAGAAGAAGACTGAAGAATCTCCCATGTGGCCAAGGAGTGGCTACCCTGTGCAAACAGGCACCATCAAGAGACTACCCTTTGCTTTGCTGAAGTTCTACGAGGGACCGACTGCAGAGCCCGACCAGAGCCTTGACTTCCAGACTTCTCCGACCCTGATCCACATCCACAGCCGAGCTGAGATCCGTGGAGGCGACGAGAGACGTGGGACCGGCTACCTGGGAAAAGTGGCTAGTATCTTCCAGCGCAGCTTCTGAGGCACCCTCGAAGTTGTGCACCGGGGATTGAGAAGCCCCAACCCCAAGCACCATCTGCACCGAAGATCAGCCCCCCACACTCCACGAGTCCTGCGTGGGGCCCTTCTGCATTTTCCTGCTTGCCGCGCCTGTCCGGTTGCTTGCCCGTTGGCTAGTGGCCTTTGTGACGACGCATCCAGAAATCTTCACTGCTGGTCTGGCTCCTCCAGACTGGCTTCCGCTTCCTTGCAAAAGAGAAGCACCCCAGACCTTCCTGGTCTGCACCAGAAGCAAGTCCTCCGTTCTTCGTGGGTTCCGCTTGCCAAGGCTTGGTGAGTCCCAGTTCAACTTCGACACCGCCGACAGCAAGAGCCTTCGTGGGACAGCTCGCCTCCTGGTCCTGGTCATCCTCGACGTTTCCTGGTCCCCGTGGCTGCAGCGACAAGCTCCACCTTCACCTGCAACTCTTCACGACATCGCCTGGTTCCTTCCTGGTTCCACGTGGTCACTGGCTAGTGACCTTGACTCTGTCCCTTCTGCTTGCAGGTCTCCTCTCTTCTTGATCCCAGCCTTGGGATCCACCGGACACTCTTCACTGACTGCCTGTCAGCAACTTTCCTTCAGGCATCCATAGAAGTCCACGACGAAACCCGACACAAGTTCACACCTATGCACCCGCAGCCCGTGGGCTAGGTAACTTGGGTACTTCGGTGCTCACGAGGGTAGTGACTATCCTAGGGTCTAGTTTCCGAGTCTCGACTCTCTAGCTGCTTCAGAAGTGTCCTTAAACTGTTAATTTCCAACTGCTAGTAATTCTATCGACTTTTACGCATTACGCGTGAGTGTTTCCACTCTGCACCTGAATCCCGTGGGCCTCCCACTTCCTAACTGTTGCTAGTGTAGTGTAGCCCCAGCGATTCCCTAGGCCTAGGCCTATCCTATTTCCGTGACAGTGGTCCTTATACCACTTCTTTAGTATATGGTTTGCGTGGCCCCTAGGGCCTAACTGTATTACTTACCTGTGTGACATAATGTATGCTTAAATAAGACTGTGTTGTACTTACCTCTAATCTCATAAAGAGTGCTGAGGGTTGTCTAGAATAAATACACTTTATTTTATATATATATCTGTTGTGGTGTCCTTTCATTTGGTATTCAAGGGATTATATATGGTATCACAGCTGGCTTCACATGCCATTCAGAGTTTAGTCTAAGACTGCTCTTGTCCATACTACCACTAGGATAGCTGGTCTATAAGGTTGACTTTACAACCAATCACCATAAGGGTTGTTTGGACTGATATAAGGTGTACACTAGAACTAGTGACATCATACATCAGGCCAACTTCTCACATCAATGTCGTCTTTATCGTCCTCGTCGACGAAAAAGAAGCGGACCATGTCAGGACCTTTGTCAACGGAATCATTGTTTCCGCTGAGGCTGTCGTCGGCTCTCAAGGGTAATTCTTCGACATCCAGAACGTCGACGGAAGAACCAATAATAAAGCCTTCATCTTTGACATCTGTAGTAGGCTTGACATCCTCGTCGATGCTTGTTCCATCGTCGGTTTTAGCTGCTTATAGAGATGATCTAGAACTGCCGAAAAGAAACACTTCTCAGGAGCTTCTATTGTCTGTTCATACCTCTCCAAGGAAGGTATCTCCTTGTCCTCCAGAAGAAATCTTTGACTATGGAGCAGATGAAGAGGAGTCAGTTGATGATAAGTTTCGGGCTGCTCGCAGTCCTTCCGAACTCCTTATAAAGTGCTAGGATGATGAAGAATACGTTTTTTTTATTCAGAGATTACTAATCAGGAAAGGCAAGCTGATCAGACAGTACAAATGCCAATTTCTCTTGTCTCAAACTTACAACATATGGTAGAGGATTACTACCGCAGATTTCCTCCCTCGGATCCGGCATCTTCCATTTCTCAGACACCTATTCTGCAGCCTTCCTTGCTAATCAGATCTCCTGTTTCGCCAGTCTCCACAGTAACTCAACGTCAGAACCAAGAGATTCATATTACTGATGAAGAAAGAGAAGAGGGAAAGTTTGACGAAATATCCCTTCCTAACGAATGGGATGATTACCAGATCCAGACACCATCACCTTCCACTCCACCTACTATAGATTCACCACCTGAAGATATATAGGAGGTTTCCATACCCTTATGCAGAGAGCGGCAAAGAGGTTTCAGCTTCCTATGGTCACAAAGCAAGCTGATTGTTTCTTATATGATTTTAAGGAACAAACGGAGATACAGGTCCGTGCTATCCCTATTGTAGACTTCATATGGCAGGAGGGCTTAAAGGTCATGAAGACGCCAGCCTCAATTATTGCAGTCTTGCCTAAATTAGAAAAGAAATCAAGGCTCCGGATAACTCTCCTGCCTGCCTTATTGGGCAACCTGAACCGGACTCTGTGATATCACAGGCTGCACAACGCCGTGCCAGAAATCCTGAATCTCCATTATCTGCTCCTCCTGATAGAGATGGAAGACGTCTCGATTCTATCGGCAAGAAATTTTCCATCATGGCGGCAACAACTGTTAGAGCGGCCAATTCACTCGCTATCTTAGGAAGATACAACAGGCAAATGTGGTCGGACATTTCGCCCTTTATAGAGTTGTTGCCAGAGGAATCCAAGGCTGAAACATTAAAACATTTACAAGAAGGAGACATCATTGACAGCGCAGTGGATGTTTCTTCCGCAGGATTCCGCCAACTGGCTGGGGCTGCAGTCCTGAGGCATCAGGGCTGGTTGAAGGCTACTTCTTTTAGACAAGAAGTTCAAACAAAAGTGATCGACATGCCTTATGATGGCGAATCCCTATTTGGCCAACATATAGATGAAGCTCTTCAGACCATAAAGAAAGATACGGATACTGCAAAGGCTCTCGGCACTCTGCAATTTAGGAAACCGCTCTTTCGTGGAGCTAGAGGTTGTGGCTTGTCATCTTTTCGAGGAGGATACAATCAATATAAACAATATCAACCGTACCAAGGTCCACCAAGGTACACATCTTCACAGCAGCAACAGTCATTTAAGCAACCTCCGGCCTCTTCCTACAAGCATTACAGAGGAAAGACTGCCTACAGAGGCAGAGAGAACTCCAAAAACAGTGACAACCGCCCACTGCCAACCACTTTTCCCATCAATCCTGTCAAAGTTGGAGGAAGAATCTCCCATTTCTTCTCTGAATGGTCTGCAATAACAATGGACAGATGGGTTTTGGACATAGTTTCCAGGGGTCACACTTTGGAATTCTTGAAGATTCCTCTAAATTATCCTCCCAGAGTTCCTCCTCTTTCTCATTTAAAGGAACTGTTGTCTTAAATAAAAATAATGTTAAAGAAGGGAGCGATCGAAGTGGTACCAAATTTACAGAAAGGAACTGGGTTCTATTCAAGGATTTCCCTCATAAAAAAGAAATCGGGAGAGTGGCGTCCCATTCTAGACCTTTTTTCCCTCAACAAATTTCTAAAAAAGCAATCCTTCCGGATGTTGTCTCTTCAGGAAGTGCTTAAATTGATAAATCAGGAGGATTTCATGGCAACCCTAAAACTTCAGGATGCCTATTTTTATATCCCTATTCTTCCCAGACTCCAGAAAATTCCTGCACTTCAGAGTGGTTGGCAGAGATTTCCAATTCAAGGACCTACCTTTCGGACTTCGTTCAGTGCCCCAAGTGTTCCCCAAGGTTTTAGCACCAGTGGCAGCTCATCTTTGTCAAGCTGGAGTCCAAATCTTCCCTTATCTGGACGACTGCCTCATAAAGGCAAAATCCTTTTCAGTAGCAAGCAGTCAAACTCGAAGATGTCTTTCTCTCTTCCAGTCCTTAGGTCTCTCGATAAATCTACCAAAGTCTCATTTAAACCCTTCAAATGTAAAGATATTTTTAGGGGCAACCTTGGACACTCATCAGGCAAAGGCCCTTGTCTCACAAGAAAGACAACAAAGGATTTACAAGTTAGCAGCTCGACTACTCACAAAAAATTCAATTCTGTCGCAAGTTCAAATCGCTTCTGGGAATGTTGTCCTCTTGTATTCCCATAATTCCCAACTGTCGTCTGCGAATGAGACCTTTGCAAGAGGAGCTGGACAAACAATGGCTGCAGATCTAGGGGTCCTTCAACGATGTTATAAGAATAACACCTCAAATTAAAAAAAAGCTCTACCATGGTGGACTCCCATCCTAAACATAGCAGCAGGCCTATCGTTTATAGTGGACTCACCAAGTTTCATAATAAAAACCGATGCATCCCTTGAAGGCTGGGTGTGAGAAAGTGGCTCTGTATATACTGTTCCTTAATAGGTACAGGGTGTACAGAGTCCACAGACCCCAAGGGTTTAACAGAGGTTAAAGTTAGGTATAACCTTACTCTCCAAAGTGGTAGCTTGGTCGAGCAGTAAGGCAGTATCAGAGGACAGTGTAAAGCATTTGTTGTACACACTCAGTCAGCAAATGGTTCCACATACTCAATAACTGAACTCTAGGCCAGTGGTTTGTATATAAAAAATATATGCTTGTTTTATTTTAGAACCAACATTTGGAATTAAAATATACTTTCTCGACAGGAGATGTTTCATAAAAATACTTTTGTATATGCAATAGACTTTTTAGTAAACAGTTACAAGTAGTTGCAGTAGGCAACTCTATTTCTAAACACAACAATACATTGAGCTCAATGATAAATTCAAGTTATTTGCAACAGATTACTTTTTAGATTACTTTTGTAATTCCAGGACTGGATCCTAGATTCAGTCCTGGGTCAGTTCTCAGAATCAGTTGATGAAAGTCGACTTTAGTACTGTAATGATTTTTAACTATTATTTAGCTATTTTAAAAGTTGACACTTAGAAAATATTTCAGAGCAAACAATCAATGATTCCCTATGGAAGAAAATTCAGGTTATAGGTACAGTATGTTCTCGTTACTTTTGTAATCCAGTACTGGGTGCCTAGACTCAGCACTGGGACCTTTATCCAAAACAGGTACGTAATTACGTTTTCAGATATTATACGATTTTGGAAGAATATTTAGAGATTGCAGAAATCAACACTTAGAAGAAATTTCACAGAAAAACAGTCAATGGTTTCCTATTGAAGAAAAATGAGTTAAAGGTAAGTATAGTTGTGGATACTTTTCAGAGTCAGTGCTGGGCACCAAGATCCAGCACTGGGAGCTCACCTAAGAGCAGGTGAGTAAATTCGTTTTTGTCACTCCGCTGATTTTTGGTGAATATTTGAAGATTTGAAAAGTCCACACTTAGAAGAAATTTCAGGAAAAAGCCAGTCAATGTTACCCTATGAGGAAAATAGAGTTTGCGGTTTAAAGGTAAGTACTCGACTGGCAGAGTTGAGGTTCTGGGCACAGACTCAGGGGTCTCCCAGGGTCAGGTAGGTACAGTTGGTTCTGTAGTAGGGGATCTCTTTGTATAGTCATAATCTAGTGAATAGTCCCGCCCATGTGCGTGGACCACGGAGCAATAAAAATAATCTCTTAAGTTGTCAAGTCATGCAGACCTGCATCCACACTTAAGAGAGAATTTCAAAGACAGATAATGCAGCCTATGTCCACAGGCTACACTGTCCAGTACTTCAACTAGAAAGAATTCCACCAGCAACCACTAACAGCACTGCCTGTCCAGCTTTTTCCATAGAGAAAGAAACCTGCCTCTTCCAGCAAAAGCCTCTGGAATGATAGGGAGGAAGGAATGGACAGACAAGCCCCATAGGCTGCCATTATGTGGCTCAGAACAGGATACTGTGCCTTTAAGAAAACTTTCCTGAACTTTTCCAGTATCCCAGAATGCACAGCAGGTCCCTTTTACTTTCAGTTCTTTTTTCCGGCTCCTGCTAGCAGGACCCTGGAGCATTGAGCTCTCCCTTTTCAAGGGTTTATTGGTGTTTTTTGTCAATTTTTCAAGTGTTTAGTGTTCTGGTGCTGTCAACATACCTGGCTTGTTCGACAAGTGCCCAGAGTGCGACAGAAAGAAGGCTAAGTCAGATCCACACAAGGTGTGTATAGGCTGCCTTCCCCAGTCCCATGTGCCTGAAGAGTGTGATATCTGCCACTCGTTCTCAGCCAGGACCCTGAGGGAAAGAATGAAGATCAGGCTCCAGGTCCTGGAGGACAGAAGGCTGAAGGCACAAGGTGGGTCAGGAGGGGCTGATTCTGCCCATGCTGAGGCCTCTGGGGGGGCTCCCCAGGGGCAGGAAGACCGGCAAATGCCCCCACTCTCCACCGGCATCGATGACGTCAACTAAGGCGTCGAGAGGGATGACCACGGTGTGTTCACCGTCCCCCCAGGGCTCTGGGGAGAAGCGACGTCGACGTTCGTCGTCGAGGGAACTGATCGGACCGCCGTCGACGACTTCGGCATCGACGTGTCCGTCGAGGCATCGACGTCGAGATCAGGCCCGGCGTCGGTGCTCACCGTCGAGGGGAGGTCGCCGTTCGCCGTCGGCGAAGAGGAGACGTTCGCCGTCGAGGCGTCACTCGACGTCGAGGAGACGATCGACGTCATGGAGGCGATCGACGTCATGGAGGCAGTCGACATCGAGGGAGCGATCGACGTCGAGGGAGCAATCGACATCGAGGGGGCGATCGACGTCGAGGAGGCGATCAACGTCGAGGAGGCGATCGACGTCGAGGAGGCGATCGACGTCGAGGAGGCGATCGACGTCGAGGAGGCGATCGACGTCGAGGAGGCGATCGACGTCGAGGAGGCGATCGACGTCGAGGAGGCGATCGACGTCGAGGAGGCGATCGACGTCG
This sequence comes from Triturus cristatus, assembly GCF_964204655.1. Taxonomy (NCBI): domain Eukaryota; kingdom Metazoa; phylum Chordata; class Amphibia; order Caudata; family Salamandridae; genus Triturus; species Triturus cristatus. The sequence continues at coordinate 127,468,517 of NC_140580.1, forward strand.
AGGAGGCGATCGACGTCGAGGAGGCGATCGACGTCGAGGAGGCGATCGACGTCGAGGAGGCGATCGACGTCGAGGAGGCGATCGACGTCATGGAGGCGATCGACGCCATGGAGGCAGTCGACATCGAGGGGGCGATAGACGTCGAGGAGGCGATCGACGTCGAGGAGGCGATCGATGTTGAGGAGACGATCGCCGTCACGAAGACGGTCGACGTTGAAGAAGGGTTCATCGACATCGAGGAGGCGCAGGGGGCGCCCGGACACCAGGAGTCCCTCGACGGAGTCCCCGGGCTCGGGGTACTCAGTGGTATATACGCCGCCTCCTCCGCCGCTGACGCCACCACCACCACCGCCAACTCCTCCTCCTCCTCCTCCTCCTCCGATTCCGCCTCGCAGGCCTTCGGGCCCACCACCGGTTCCGACGTGATCAGTCTCATTGCGCAGTTATCCGCCGCCGCAGGGAATGCCTCAGCCGCAGCCCCAGGGTGAGCCACGGTCGCCGGGCCCGGCGAGGCCGGCGAACAGACCGAAGCCAGGAAGATCGCGCTCTGGACGGAGAGGGAGATCGCGGAGCCGTGGGCGTTCGTCCTCAACATCGAGACGGCGCCACAGGAGGCGCAGATCCAGATCGCGCACTCTATCATCGGCCAGGGACTTCTCACCGACGCTGTCGGACTCACCCGGGACGAGGGTGTCGCCGGTTGACGATCTGGTCTCCTTCCAGGAGGTACTGCTGAGAGGTGCAGCCAAGTTGGGAATCACGGTGACGGTACCGACACCTACGACGTCCGTGATATTCGAGACGCTGCACAAGAAGCACCTGTCTCGCCCCCTGCTGCCTCTCGTGCCGGGACTGGTGGAGCCAGCTATGGAGTTGTTCCTCACTCCGGCAGTGACGAAATCCGCCCCCTCCCGGCTTATGAAGAAGTATCGGGCTCCGGACTCGCACCCGACCTTTTTGAGGACGGACCCTAAGCCGGATTCAGTCATTGTGACGGCGGCGAGGAAGCAGCATGCTACCACCCCCTCATCGACAGTTCCGCCCGACAAGGAAAGCCGCTGGCTGGATTCGGCGGGCAGGAAGGTCTGTGGTACGGCTGCCACCACCATGAAGGCGGCAACTGCCGGGGCCCTGTTGGGGCGTTACGACCGGGCCCTGTGGGAGTCTCTCCAGCAGTATGCGGAGCTGCTGCCTCGTGACAAGAGGGAAGACTTCTTGGAGACTCTGCGCGAGGGGATGCTAGTCTCCAACCAGGTGATCAGTGCGGCAGCTGATGTGTCCCTGCTGGCGACGCATGGGTACTGTCATGGAGTCCACCAACGGCGGCACGCGTGGCTTCGCCTTACCTCGCTCAAGCCGGAGGCTCAGCAGAGAGTGGCCAATCTGCCTTTCTCGGGGGAAACCCTGTTCGGCCAGCATGCGGACGACGAGATGGCCCGCATGAAGACTGAGGCGGAGACCCTGACTGCTGTCGGTCTGGAGAAGCCAGAAAAGAAGAAACGCCCCTTCCAGAGACGGTTCGGATCTGCAGGCAGAGGGCGTGGGCAGGCCTCGGGACAGCAGCAGCACCAGCAGCAGCAGTTCCGTAAACCCTTCCAGAAATGCCAGAAGGGTAGAGGGGGCCAGCAGTCCGCTCCTGCTACCAAGGGCCCGGCCGGGTCGCGGCCCTGAGCATTTACTTCCCCTGCAACCGTTACCCACTCCAGTGGGGAGAAGCATTCAATTTTTTCCGGCAGAGTGGAGAAAAATTACTCAGGACAAGTGGGTGCTAAATATTGTTTGCAATGGATACAGTCTTCGATTCATCAGGCCGCCTCCAGCGATTCCGCCGGTAAGCTTGCGGTATCAACTGCGAGAGCTCCAGGCGGAGGCAGACATCCTGTTAAGGAAAAAGGCGGTGGAAGACGTACCTCTGTCTCAAAGGGGAAGAGGTCTGTACTCTTGTTTCTTCCTGGTTCGCAAGAAGGACAAGAACGAGTTCAGGCCCATTCTGGATTTGCGGCAAGCAAACAAATGGATTCGCAAAGAGAAGTTTTGCATGCTGTCGTTGCATCAGATTTACCCTCAGCTGCAACAGGGAGACTGGCTCTGTGCCATAGACCTACAAGATGCGTACTTCCATGTGCCCATTGCACGGAAACACAGGAAGTTCCTGCGGTTCCAAGTCGGCGCAAATCATTATCAATACACAGTACTGCCATTCGGGCTAAAGTCTGCCCCAAGGACCTTCTCGAAGTGCATGGCAGTGGTAACGGCGCACCTACGAAGGAACAAGGTGTGTGTCTACCCGTACCTGGACGACTGGTTGATCAAGGCCTCATCTTTTTCGGAAGCGCCGGCTCACTTCCGGAGGACGTGCGTTCTCTTGAACAAGCTGGGGTTACACGTCAACATGTCCAAATCTGTCCCGACTCCGGTCCAGTGCATACAGTACTTGGGGGCCTCCATCGATACACGGTCAGCAAGCGTGTCTCCTTCGGAGGAGAGACGGTTATCGCTCCTTCGGAAGGCTCAGGACCTCATGGCCGCTCCATCGGTGACAGTGAGGAAGGTGTCTTCGCTGCTGGGGTCGATGGCCTCCTGTATCTTCCTCACGCCGCACGCATGGCTGCACATGCGACCACTGCAGGAGTGCTTGGAGGATCAATGGGATCAGAGAACAGGTTCTTGGGACGACAAGATCCGGCTGTCTCTACATGCTTTTCAGTCTCTGAAATGGTGGTGTTCGGCGGAGAATCTCCTCAGGGGGGTTCCCTTCCACAAGGACATTCCCGAGACGACTATCGTGACGGATGTGTCTCTCCAAGGTTGGGGAGCGCACTCCGGAGACTTACAGATACAAGGAAAGTGGTCCCCGTTGGAGTCGACGTACCACATCAATTTCCTGGAACTCAGAGCCGTGTACCTGGCGTTGAAGGCCTTTCATCCGTCCTTCCAGACCACCTCGTTGCTGATACAGACGGACAATACAACCACGATGTATTACCTCAACAAGCAAGGGGGGTCGCGATCGCGCACTCTGTCGCAGGAGGCGCAGGCGATCTGGCGCTGGCTTCTGGCCCGCGGATTGATGATCACGGCCACGCATCTGCCAGGTGTGCAGAATGTTCAGGCGGACGCGCTGAGCAGGCTGCTTCAGGAGAACCACGAATGGGTCATAAACGACGAGGTACTAGAAGTCTTCGCAAGGTGGGGGACTCCAGACGTAGATCTGTTCGCCACCGGCGAAAACAGCAAATGCCGAGACTTCGCATCCAGGTACTACCAGAAGGGAACGCTGGGGAATGCGCTATGGATCGACTGGTCGAACAGCTTTCTGTATGCTTTTCCACCCATTCCCCTGATTCCGGCAGTGCTCATCAAACTGTCCAAGTCCAGGGCACGGATGATCCTGATTGCCCCGGAATGGCCCAGACAGTGGTGGTTCACGGATCTGCTTCACCGGTCTCTCCATCCTCATATGCGGCTGCCGTGCAGGCCGGACCTTCTCACGAAGTTCGGGGGGCGGATGGTGCATCCCAACCTCTCGTCTTTGAGTTTGGCGGCATGGCTCCTGAGATAGTGCAATATGGCCATTTGAATCTACCAGAAGATTGTATGGGCATACTGAAGGAGGCTAAACGTCCTTCCACTAGGACTTCCTATGCTTACAAGTGGAAGAGATTCTGCATTTGGTGCAAATCCAAGAACTTTGACCCGACAACATGTAAGGAAGATGTCATCCTTCCATATCTTTTACATTTGGCACAGTCTGGCCTTAATTTCCACTCCATTAAGGTTCATCTCGCTGCTTTGACTGCTTACAGGAAATGCCCTTCACAGACTTCCTTCTTTCAGATCCCTGTGGTCAAGGATTTTTTGGAAGGCTTGAAGAAGGTGTTCCCTCCGGTCAGACTTCCCTCGCCTTCCTGGGAATTGAATGTGGTGCTGTCCAAATTGATGAAGGAGCCTTTTGAACCTATTCACAAGGCTTCGTTGCAGCACCTGTCCTGGAAGGCGGTATTCCTAGTGGCCATTACATCGGCCCTCAGGGTGAGTGAACTTCAGGCGTTGTGTTGCCGAGAACCTTATACTGTATTTCATGCTGCTAAGGTTGTTATGCGTACTCACCCTAAATTTCTTCCTAAGGTTATATCTGATTTTCATGTCAACCAGACCATAACTTTACCTACGTTTTTTCAGAATCCTTCTTCTCCAGCGGAAAGTTCTCTACATTCCCTGGACGTGAGGAGGGTGTTGAAGTTTTATCTTGATAAGACCAAAGATAGTCGTAGGTCAGACCAATTGTTTATCAATTATGGATCAGTCAGGACCGGTCTTGCTACCTCCAAACAGTCCATCTCTCGGTGGATTGTGTCCTGTATACAGTTGTGTTACCAAAAGGCTAATAAGACCTTAGGGGGTAAACCTAAGGCTCATTCCACCAGGTGCAAAGCTGCCACGACTGCTTTGCTGCGTAATGTTCCGATTGCAGAAATCTGCAAGGCGGCCACTTGGAAGTCGGTCCATACCTTTGCTGCGCATTACTGTCTGGACGCGGATGCCAGGGCAGATGCTCAGGTTGGGCAGGCTTCGCTGCGAAATGTGTTCGCACAGTAGTGGTATTATTTTGTAATCTTCTCCACCGCCGTTTTTGTGTGGGGATGGGCTTGCCATTCTATTCACTAGATTATGACTATACACAGAGATCCCCTACTACAGAAGGAGTAGTTTCTTTTCTGTAACTCCAGTTCTGTAGTTGGGGTATCTCTGTTATAGTCATAAGCGCCCGCCCTCCTCCCCGGTGGAGAGATGCATGTTAATATAAGGAATTCTACAGGTCTGGCGTGCTACGCCTTCAAAAAGAACTGAAAGTAAAAGGGACCTGCTGTGCATTCTGGGATACTGGAAAAGTTCTGGAAAGTTTTCTTAAAGGCACAGTATCCTGTTCTGAGCCACATAATGACAGCCTATGGGTTTATTTTTTCTTTCTTCCCGTTATTTCCTTTAGATATTCTCCGGCTTTAATTTCGGAAATAAACATCCGGGTTGATCCCTCAAAAATAACTTTCAGTTTTGCCGGGTTCATCAGAAAGGCTTGAGCACCTTGCGCTTGAAAAGGAGATATTAATTGACGCAAACGCCATCTTCGCTCCACTGTTATGTGCCCAAAATCTGGCTTGGCAAAAAATTTAACTCCATCAGCTTCTCTCTGGGAGTTTGGCCTAGCCTGATCATAAATTAATTGCCTTAAAAGGAAATTGCCAAAAAAAAACAAAAAGACTCTGGGTCTTTCTTTTTCATGATTATTGCTAACCCGGTTTGGATTTAGATTAAAGGGGAAGCGGTGAGCCCTTTGTATTTCCTGATCCCAGTTCCAACTAGTCTGTAGTGGAAAGGCGGACCGAAGAAGTTTTACAATGTATCCTCTGGGGTCGTCTCCCTCCACGCCTTCCGGTATCCCTAGTAGTCTTAAGTTGTTCTTCCGTAGTCTGTTTTCCTGCTCCTCGAGCTTGGTCATCATATCGGTAAGACGAGCTTCATGGGATGTTCCTTGTTCCTTAAGTAGGGAGACCTCAGCTTCCAGGGACTCTGTACGAGTTTCAACCATAGAGACCCGGTCACCGATATCGGTACAGATTTTTGCAGCTCAGGACGTTTGGGTTTTTTGGTACAAATAATATCTAAAAACCCTAATCAGTGTGGGGTGTTAGTTTAAAAAAAAGTGGGGGGGGGGGGGGGGTGGGGTAGGGTAGGGAGAAGGAAAAAAAAAAAAGCAAATCATTTCTTCAAACTTCTCTCTCTGGGTAACCGATAGGCTATGCAGATTGGACTGTTTTTATGTCTCTTTTTCGGCAACTGGGGTCTCACATGTGCTCCCATCATTCAGGGAGATCCTGACTGTTCTTTTTTTTTTGGGGGGGGGGTGGGACTGGGGGTGGGGGTGGGGGTCCAGGTTTTCATTGAATGCTTTGGGGCTAAAAGTCAATTTGTTAGTATTTTTTCTAAAAAACAGTTAATGTTATTCTTGGGGATTTACTTATACTGGCAATCCAAGAGAGCAGGAAACTGGTTTGGCTGGAGAGATCACATAGTCAGGGGTGTGGAGGGGGAGAATGGTAAGAAGTGGGTTGTGGGACATGGGTTTGTGGGAAATTCGAATGATATAAGACTACTTGTAGAGTATCAGCCTTGATATTATTAGCATTTAAAAAGATAAGAGAAAAATATGAACGCATTAAATAAACTTAGAATAGTCTCATTAAATATTTGCGGCTTGAACGACTTATTGAAAAGGCAGAAAGCTGCGCAGGTACTACGACAGATGGGCACAGACATGGTATGCCTCCAAGAGACTCATATTGAAGGCTCCCAGAGATCTTTGTTGAACACTCTCGGGTTTAAACTTATTGGGGCAACCTCGCAGGGGGCTCGGATAAAGGGAGTAGGGATCTTGATACGAAAATCATTACCAATAGTAGTGAATCAGGTTAAATCCGATGCATTAGGGAGATGGGTCATGTAGGAGAGTAGGGTCTGCTTTCTATGTTCACCCCCACTTTTTGCTTTTGCTTTACTGGTTTTCGACTTAGATGTGGCTGTGGGCCTGCTAATCAGACCCACAGCCCTGCTGTTCTCTCTCTAAATTAATACTATGTACTTTAGGTGCATAACCCATTTGGATAGGATCACCTTATTGGCCCCTGTACAGTGTACCCTAGGTACCCAGGGCATAGGTGTACCCTAGGCCTACCAGGGGCTGCAGCATGTATTATGCCACCCCTGGCCTGGCCTTCCATTTTGACACAACTGGCTGATCACTCAGCTGGGGCAAGGTCGTGTAATCACCCCTTGCTTAGGTGTAGTATTCCTATACCTAACTTACATATAGACACATGTGTACCTATCAGTCACTCCTATGGCAGGCCTTGACAATCCTGGAGGCAGAGTGCTTGGTAACATGTGAGATGGTGCTCTAGCATGAGTTGAGCCTGTCTGCAGCTTTCGGAACCTTGTCCTTATAGCTGTTCTATGATATAGCCTACCATATACTCTTAAAGTGCCTTATAATCTTAGACGGTTATGGTAACTATGGTTTGGCTTTATCAAAACATGTCGTGTAAGGTGTCTAACACTAGGGAATCATACCCCCATGCCATTTCTGGACATGAGGATATTATTCCCCCCTTCTAGAGGGAAAGACATGTTAAAATCATACTTCAACTGTTAGCCTCTGACCAAAGCCTCAGCATCACAAAATGGATGCTGCTGCCACGACACAAGTCTGACCTCCTGCAGCTGGGAGTGATCCCAGCCAGGGAGGCCTGGACAATAGGTTTCCTGCTTGGGGAGGTGCTAGCACCTCCCCAGACAGCCTTTAGTGTATTGGGGCAGGGTGGGCTGAAAGGAATGAGACATGCCTGGGGCACACAAGGTGTTCCTTGCATAGTCCAGTTCAAACCGGCGCTGGGGCACTCCAGCCCCAGCTCTGGCGCGAAACTGGACAAAGGGAAGTGGGTGTAACCACCCCCTCCCAGGTCCCACCCATAAGGCGTGACCTAGCAGGTATCCCAGCCCCCCAGATTAGTATAAGAGTGGGAGTTGGGCCTCAAGACTTTAGATTATCCTGAACCTGCAAAACTGAACAGAAACTCTGGACCTTCGACATTCGACGAAAGAAGAAGACTGAAGAATCTCCCTTGTAGCCAAGGAGTGGCTACCCTGTGCAAACAGGCACCATCAAGAGACTACCCTTTGCTTTGCGACCGTTCTACGAGGAACCGACTGCAGAGCCCGACCAGAGCCTTGACTTCCAGACTTCTCTGACCCTCATCCACATCTGCAGCAGAGCTGAGATCCGTGGAGGCGACGAGCGACGTGGGACCGGCTACCTGGGAAAAGTGGCTAGTAACTTACAGCGCAGCTTCTGAGGCACCCTCGAAGTTGTGCACCGGGGATTGAGAAGCCCCAACCCCAAGCACCATCTGCACCGAAGATCAGCCCCCCACACTCCACGAGTCCTGCGTGGGGCCCTTCAGCATTTTCCTGCTTGCCGCGTCTGTCCGGTTGCTTGCCCGCTGGCTAGTGGCCTCTGTGACGACGCACCCTGAAATCTTCTGCGCTGGTTTGGCTCCTCCAGACTGGCTCCTGCTTCTCTGCAAAGAAGAAGCACCCCAGACCTTCCTGGTCTGCACCAGAAGCAAGTCCTTTGTTCTTCGTGGGTTCCGCTTGCCAAGGCTTGGTGAGTCCTAGTCCAACTTCGACGCCGCCGACAGCAAGAGCCTTCGTGGGACAGCTCGCCTCCTGGTCCTGGTTGTCCTCGACGCCTCCTGGTCCTCCTGGCTGCAGCGACAAGCTTCACCTTCACCTGCAACTCTTCACGACATCGCCTGGTTCCTTCCTGGTTCCACGTGGTCACTGGCTAGTGACCTTGACTCTGTCCCTTCTGCTTGCAGGTTTCTTCTCCTCTTGATCCCAGCCTTGGGATCCACCGGACACTCTTCACTGACTGCCTGTCAGCATCTTTCTTCAGGCATCCATAGGAGTCGACGACGAAAACGACGCATCTTCACCCCTATGCACCCGCAGCCTGTGGGCTAGGTAACTTGGGTACTCCGGTGCTCATCGGTATAGTGACTATCCTAGTGTCTAGTTTTCAAGTCTCAACTTCCTAGCTACTCCGGAAGTGTCCTAAATCTACCGTTTCCTAAACTGTACTATTGCTATTGACTTTTACGCATTACGCGTGAGTGTTTCCACTCTGCACACGAATCCCGTGGGCCTCCCACTTCCTAACTAACGCTAGTGTAGTGTAGCCCCAGCGATTCCCTAGGCCTAGGCCTATTCTATTTCCGTGACAGTGGTTCTTATACCACTTACTTAGTATATGGTTTGCGTGGCCCCTAGGGCCTAACTGTATTACTTACCTGTGTGACTTACTGTATGCATTAATAAGACTGTGTTGTACTTGCCTCTAATCTCATAAAGAATGCTGAGGGTTTGCTTAGAATAAATACACTTTATTTTATATATATATCTGTTGTGGTGTCCTTTCATTTGGTATTCAAGGGATTATATATGGTATCACAGCTGGCTTCACATGCCGTTCAGAGTTTAGCCTAAGACTGCTCTTGTCCATGCTACCACTAGGATAGCTGGTCTATAAGGTTGACTTTACAACCAATCACCATAAGGGTATTTGGACTGATATAAGGTGTACACTATAACTAGTGACATCATACATCAGGCCAACTTCTCACAGGTCATAGTACAATGCTCTTTATCTTTTAATCCTGTGTTTACGATATGTTCGGTATATGCTAGCAATTTAGATGACCCTGGGGTGATAAATCATGTCAATCAAGAATTAGTACATTGGCCACTTCCGATAATTTTATGTGGAGACTTAAACCTAAATCTTCCTAGCACATGGGACTCCCATAAATCTTGGTATTATGAGGGAAGAAAACCTAAAGTCTTTCGGGCTCTGACAAACTTAATAAATACACATGGCTTAATAGATGCCTGGGCTCACCTCAAACCTGATCAGAATGGCTTTACTTTTTTTTCTGCCCCTCATCGGTCTTTAGCTAGATTGGACTACTTTTTCGTATCCTCTGCCTGCATCCATGGCTGTTCCATTGATATCTCCCCCCAATTGTTGTCGCATCATAATCCTCTTATTTTAAATTTAGAAGGCTGGGGTACTCCGAGACCTGGATCAACTTGGACGTTTGAAAAGGCTTTGTTATATGACAATAACTATCGAGAATACATGGTCGGCTGGTTACAGGAATTTCAGGATATGAATATTGGGACTGCATCTGTTATGGTGGTCTGGGGCACGCTTAAGGCAGGCATCAGGGGGGAAACACTACGCTTTTCAATCCGAAAGAACAAACAGGAAAAAATGCAAACTGAAAAATTACATCTACAGATGATAGAAGCGGAAAAAAAACTAACTCGGGCGGTTCTGACGGGCGTAGGACTAGATGAGGCACAGACTTTGGTAGCAGTCTCTAAATCAGAAATGGGGGCTGTTTTAGCGGAAAAAATAGCTATCAAATGGGCTGCATCTAGAGAAAAATGCTACGAGTGGAGTGAGCGTATTGGACATCAGCTCGCTATCTCTACAAGACAAAGGACAACAGCAAACACCATTATTTCTATTAATACTGAGACAGACGGGCTTATCACAGACACGAAAAAAATAGAGGAAGCTTTCAGGCAGTTTTATGAAAAGCTATACTAAGAAGAAGCCAATGGTGCATCTGAAGACTTAGAAACGAAAATAGGAGAATATCTTGAGGGAAATTTGACTGATAAAATGAACGATGCGATACGTGACTCATTGTAAAATATTCCTATTTGGGACGAGGTAGCATTAGCACTGGCTAGCCTTCCGGATGGTAAAGCCTCAGGGATGGACAATATACCAGTCGAATTCTATAAAATCTTTTCGGATCAAATTAAAGACCTTTTTACTTACGTAGTAAGGTCTATCTTTGAGGGGGCCGCTCCACCGAATTCCTGGTCCCTAGCCAAAATTGCGATATTTCCCCCCCAAAAAAAAATCACCCCTCGAGATGGCGTCCTATAGACCGATAACATTAATTTACACCGACTCGAAAATCTACTAAAAAATTATCGCCACAAGAATAGCTATAAATGTTGAGCCACTAGTATCTAAACGGCAACATGGATTTATTCCAAAAAAAGGTACTACTGAACATGTACGTCGGACTATCACTCTATTTGACGCCGCTGAGGTGACAGGAGACCCGATCTCGTTAATACTTCTTGATGCTGAAAAGGCATTTGATCGGGTCTCCTGGCAATTCCTCTGGGTCATCATGCGGCATCTTGGATTTGGACCAAAATTTATTCAGGCTATACAGGCATTATATAAGAATCCAACAGCCAAAATATCTATCAACGGCCAATTGACTAAAACAATACAAATAACCAGAGGAACGAGGCAGGGGTGTCCTTGTTCACCCCTACTTTTCGCCCTTTATATCGACCCTTTAATAAGAAGAATTGAAATCAATCCTTTAATTCCCCCGGTTTCGAGGTTCGGCATAGACACAAAGATTATGGCTTACGCCGACGACATCGCTATAATTACTCCGGCACCCGAGCTTGCTATTAGGACTCTGGAGCAAGAAGCTCAAAAATTTGGAATGATCTCTGGTTACACCCTTAACAGAACAAAGACACAGATAGTTGTTAATAAAATGATAACCTGGGTAGATGAAAGAATCACAAGGAAAGCAAAATATCTTGGGGTTGATATTGTTGCAGACTTGGACTCTTTGGTAAATGAAAATTTGACTCCTTTGGCCACTAATATGAGAAAATCACTCAGGAAAATTGATAACTTACATCTAACTATATTGGGAAGATGCAACGTTTTAAAAATGACATACTTTCCAAAGCTGCTTTATTTTTTTCGTACAATTCAGCTTATTTTTAATAGACATTTACTTGCAGTTTTTGAACACATTTTTTCTCAATTTATCTGGTCATACACGAGTCCGAGAAGGGCTTTTAACCTTCTCTCTTTACCTAGTGAGAGGGGAGGCTTGGCTCTTCCTAACTTAAAATTATATTACTGGGCTGCTTCCTTACAACACTGCTGCGAATTGATGCATGAGGAATTTCCTTTCTCTCCCTCAGGCCTGCCCTCTCCCTATGTTTTGTTGTTGGGGGGAAAAAGTAAAAAGGTGTCTCTGGCGCCAGCTGGAATATAGCTACTACAAACGAGTGAAATTCAAGACAATGATCTGTGCCTATCAGGTCTTCCGTAATGTCCGTAAAATATATGGAATTAATAGGCTAAGCTACTACACTCCGATCAGAAATAATGATAACCTGCCACTAATATTTAAAAGCACATATTTGCGACAATGGTATCACGCTGGGATTGGTAGGCTGGGAGATCTATGTAGGGCGGGTCGCTTTCTGTCATTTGAGGAATTGCAAATTGGCTCTAATCTAAGTAATGACCAGATATTTCAGTATCATGCGATTATGAACTATCTAGTAAAGAATATTGAGGGGTCTGCTGGGTTTGTAGCACTAGTTTTTATAGAGAAACTTCTTGGCCCTAAAACACCTGGGATTGGAGATATCTACTGCACTTTGAATGAACAAAGACCAGACGATCTAAGCAAAGTAGATGCTAAATGGCAGTTGAAACTGAATATCTATGCTAATGTTTTCTGCTCTGCATTAAGCCTAGCACGAACATACCTGCTATCTCCCAAATTACAAGTACAATTAATAAGACCGGATTCTTTATGTACATAACTCCGAATAAGGTTTCAAAATGGACAATTGGGCCTGGAACCACTTGTCCTCGTTGTACTGAGTATGGTGCGGACTCTGTGCATATGTACGCTACATGTCCAAAACTCGCGCCACTTCTGAAAGAAACTCAATTGTTCTTGAATAGAATTTTTTCATTAGATATTCAACTTATGCCAATTGCCATTATGCTGGGGTTATATGAGTCACTTAATGCTAAAGAAGGTGGAGCTTTGCTGTTCGTTGCTATGACTATCTTGCGGATATGCATTGCTATGCAGTGGAAAGATCTGAATCCTCCTTCTTTTAGCCAATGGCAAGCTAGATTTCTTGCTACGTATAGGCTGGAGAAAGCCGTCTATGCTAAAAAGGGAAGAAGAGCAAGGGAGAGGGGCCTAGTGGTTTGGGATCCTTTGACTAGATGGCTCGATACTTTGAATGCCCATGAGGAATAATGTAAATGCAGAGCACTTTTTTGTTTATATTTGCCATTTATTTATCCCTCCCTTTTTCTCTCCATTGTCTCTTGCTCCTATTCGGACTTATTTTTCTTTGTTTTTTTTGTTTGTTTTTTTTCTCCTAAAGGTTGCTCTCTTTTCTTTTCTCTCTTATGTGGCGTACACAGCCATTTGGTGTTTTTGTATATATTTGCAATGACTGGGCTTAAGATTCGATAATCGTATATTGTCCCTTTTGTGTCTATTTTTCCACTTTTTTTTTCTTTTTTTTTCTTGTATTTCGTGTTCTTTATCCTTTGTTACTTCTTGGACCTGGGGTGGGAGGGTGGGAATGAGCGATGTTGTTAAAAATGATTTAATTTGTCTTGTAAATGTTGGTAAAGAACAATAAAAAAAATTAAAAAATGACAGCCTATGGGGCTTGTCTGTCCATTCCTTCCTCTCTATCATTCCAGAGGCTTTTGCTGGAAGAGGCAGGTTTCTTTCTCTATGGAAAAAGCTGGACAGGCAGTGCTGTTAGTGGTTGCTGGTGGAATTCTTTCAAGTTGAAGTACTGGACAGTGTAGCCTGTGGATATAGGCTGCATTATCTGTCTTTGAAATTCTCTCTTAAGTGTGGATGCAGGTCTGCATGACTTGACAACTTAAGAGATTATTTTTATTGCTCCGGGGTCCACGTGCGCGGACTATTCATTAGATTATGACTATAACAGAGATACCCCTACTACAGAATTGGAGTTACAGAAAAGAAACTACTCCTTCACCCTCAGCGACTCTAGGGCGGCCCGGGTGCAGAGAGAGTTAGTCCCAATGTTATCCTATGAGGGATAGGGGGGCCTTGTTTGGTGGCTGCTGTCTGGCAAGCCACGCGGCTGTGGGAGCTGGGCTCCTGGTCACTTACTCAGGGCAAGTGGGGAAGTAGGAAGGTGTAGAGTTTTCACTGCCAGGGCCACTCGGGCGGCTGGGTGCAGAGGGCTTTTGAGCCTTCGGGCGCTCAATGGATTTCAATGGGAAATCTCCGGTTTTGAAAAAGACTGCAGGCTCGGGGACGAAAACTCTTCAGGTGCCACCACCACTTCGAGAGGTAAGTTGGGTAGTTGGAGGATAGGTAGGTACCCCGGGATTGGACACAGAGGGCTGTGGGGCGCCGGGTGCAGGGGTGCCTTTTGGTGTCGGAAAATCTTACCCTCTGTTGATCGCGGTTGGGGTGGCACACTGTTCTGAGGCTGCAGGCTTCTTCAGGATCGTCGAGGGGGGTCCTTGGGTGTCGGAGTCGGGGTCACAGTCGCCGTGGGGTTGTCCTCGTGGGTTTAGTTCACTCCGGCACCGGCCAGGCTTGGCTGGTGCAGAGTGGGCTGGGATCGCGGTTCCGGGCTGCTGCCAGGGGTGAAAGGTAGTTTCTGAGTAGAGCCTCTACTCATCGGAGTCCCAGGGGATCAGAGTTCAAAGGTAGCCAGGTCCTCCGGGGTTGGTGAGGTTGCTAGCCACAAGAGATGCCGGGCTGGAGCAGGAGCAGGTTCGAGGGTCGACAGGCCGGTAGGGCTGGGCCCAAAGCAGTTGGTGTCTTCTTCTTTTCAGCAGCTGCAGGCAGGTCTCCTTTCTTCTTGCTCTTTGTAGTTTGGAATCTGGGGAAGGAAGGTTCAGGGTGCCCCTAAATACTAGATTTAGGGGCGTTACAGGTAGGTGAAGGGCAGGGACCAATGGGTCCCCGTCCTGGGGTGGGTACAACCCCTATCCTGCCTCTCTCCTGTGGGAGGGGGGCAGTAGTCCTGTTAGGGTAGGGCTCCCCATCTTCAAGATGGTGAGAGCCCGGAGATGTGCTTCACCTCGCCTCCCCCACCTGAGGGGTGGGGTTGGCAGGCTGGCACATCCCCTGTCCTTATTTGTGGTTTCCGGCCAAAGCTTCCCGCCAGAGTGGGGGGTTGCAGGGGCCTGGGGAAGCTCACAGAGGCGGCATGCCTTTGAAGCTTCCCCCTGCCCATCCTGGGGGAGGAGATTTAGCACCTCGTCCAGGATGTGCATTGTTGCAGGACCAGGAGAGCAGGGGCTCTCCTACCCAGGGGTCCAGCAACATGCCTGCTGGGTGGCAGCCTAGGCAGCCTCAGAGCAGACGTGGATTTGTAGGTTAGGTTCGAGGGGGCACCTCTAAGATGCCCTCTGGGGCGCTGGGTACATTAAAACCCACACTGGCATCAGTGCGGGTTTAATGTGCTGAGAAGTTTGATACCAAACTTCTCAGTCTTTAGTGTTGCCATTATGGTGCTGTGGAGCTCGTGTTTGACGAGCTCTCAGCACCATGTACTCTTAAATGGCAGCACTGCACTTACAGGGCTCAGGAATGGACCTGGGCACTGTAGGGGCACAGGGCTCCTGCGCCCACACCATTGGCATAAGGCACCCAGCTAGAGGGGTGACTGATGTATGCCATTGCAGTGTATGTGATGGGCATGGCACACAGGGATGTGTGCAATGTCGACTTTGTTTTTGTCTTGCACCCAAACACTCAGCCTGCAAAGGCAGTGTATGTGTGTAAGGGTACAGGGCCTCTAAGAGTGGCACAAGGAGTGCTGCAGCTCTTAGAGGCCTTCCTTGGTCACAAAGCCCTGGGTACTTAGGGTACCATTTACCAGGGGCTGACATGTGGCCAGGGTTTGCCAATTTGGATTTGGTTTGTTTTAGGGAAGGAGCATAGGCCCTGGGCACCTGATTGGCAGGAGTCCAGGGCACACTCAGTCAAAGTACATTCAGCAATTCAGCAAAAAGTGGGGGCATACCATGCAAGAAAGATGGCACTTTCTCACAATTACACTTTAGTTTCTTGTGACATAGAATAGCGACACCATTTTTTTTATTGGTAGATGGAGAGAATAAAACCGTACCCACCCAGCCTCTCTTCAACTTAAGCGACTCAGCCTCCGTAAGGTGAGTTTCTTGTAAAAGGACTAAATCTGGGTTATAAGAAGCTAGGTGGGAAAGGACTCTGTCGTTTAATAGGGCTAATAAAACCTTACGTTCCAGGAAATAACTTTGAATTTAAAAACAACAAGAATGTAAAAGAAACAAAAATTACAATGACAAAAGGAAAGAGAAGAATACCAATAATAAAAAGAGGGAAAAAGATAAGCAAAAAGATAAAGTTTAGAGAAAGAAATAGAGAAGAAAAGAGTAAAAAGAGCATACTTAGAGAAGGAAAGAACAAGTAGGGATAACAAAAAAAGAAAGAAAATGCAACCAAAAAGTAACAGAAAAAGAGAAGGGAAAAAGGGGAAGGAAAAGGAAAAAAGAGAAAGTGCAAGGAAAGACAGTACATATCCAAAAAGGATGACTGAGTGCAACATACCCGAGGGGGAGAAAAACGACGTAAACAACGGGGCAATGGCGACACTCAACAAGATGAGCCTCCCATGAATGGGAGTCCACACCGCACCAGGACGAAAGAACGCAGAAGGGGAGCCATAAGAATTGGAGAACAATAAACCAACCAATCTATATGGGTAAACAAAGGTAACAATTAACATCAGGAAAATATAAAGGAGAGAAATAACCAGCTAGCATGCAACAAGAAAGAAGATAGATCTTAAGAACAATAATATCTAAATAGCAAACAAAAAAGGAAATAGACATGAAGAAAGAGCTTCACTAAAAACTGCCTAAAAAACATCAGTGATACAAAACCGCAGTACAACAAGAAACCATACGTGAGAGTATAGGAACACAAAACCTGTAAGGAAAAAAGAAGATTACATTTTCAACCGTTAGAGGAGACAGAAGTATCCATGCCCGTGGAAGTTTGAATATGGATAAAGTTTTTAAGTTCCGCAGGATTTTGGAAAGTCAATGTTTGGTTCTGATAAGTGACTTTGAAAATACATGGGTGAAACAAGCACCAAGAGTTCGCAGAGGAGCACGAAGGTTCAGGAATTCTTTTCTTCTAGTCGCAGTAGCATTCGAGACATCCTGTGAGAGATAGACTTTCTGACCCAACCAGGAAAGTTGACGTTTAGATCTAGCTGCTGAAAGAACTGACAGAAGGTCAGTACAGTTCAGGAACAGAATGATGACATCTGCGTGGTTTGGTTGAAGTAGATGTGCGAGGACCAAGCCTGTGGGCTCTTTGAATACTGAGAGAAGTGGTAGATGGCATATCTAAGAGTTTCGGAAGAAAGGAGGTGAAAAAGAAACAGGGTCGTCTCCTTCCAGGGATTCCGGCAGACCATAAACGCGTAGGTTATTCCTTCTGTTTCTATTTTCTAAATCCTCAGTATGTTGCTGTAGGGCAAGAACCGATTGTTCCAAGGAGGAGTTTAGTTTTGAATGGATTGGAATCTCTGTTGCCTGCTGCTCCACCGACAATACTCTGCTATCCATAGTAGACCACTTCTCCTCAAGAAATTGCATCTTGCTGTTGGTTTCCTCTACAAACGGCCGCAAAGCGCGTATCTCCTCCAGAAGAAGTTCCATAGAGATGGGAGACGGAACCTTATCAGGGGAAGGAGGGTCCTGTTTCAGGCGCTTAGAGGATGCGGCAGGTGAGGATGATTTATTTACAGAGGGCTGCGTCGAAGAAGAACGAGTAGGCGCAACTTCAGCCATTTGGCCTACGTGAGAAGATGTCTCCAAAGGAACGGACTTAGAAGGAACGAAAACAAATTTTGGATTACGCAGCTTTCCCATATATAGCTAACATTCAGGGCGCACAGGGCCTAAAAATTCCAGTGAAATTAGTTGATGGAGATGTGCACTGATGGAAGAATGGCAGACGAGGGAATAAACCACTTACAGGGAATACCGGAGCTCCTATGAAGGGTATGTGAGCCAGGAAAGCAAATGTCCAGCAGGCAGTGTTCATATAGTTCTTTTCAATAAAATGTAAAAAAAAAAAAAAATAAGGTAAACTGAGGTACAAAGAATAAAAGGCAGCAGACCTTTCTAAATGCTTAGACTCACATACAAAATGGCAGGCAGCGTGAGGAGACAGTTGCAGTAGTGAGGCAGCATAGCAACAAATGAAAAGTAGTCAATCCTCATGTAGAAATGTATATTAAACTGTTCATAGAGGTAAAAAAAAAAGAAAAAATAGCAAATTGTTGGAAATGTCAGTCATTGAACAGTAAAGAATCGGCAGCGTCGGTAGTCTCTGGCAGAGCGATATGAAACAGAAACGCGCAATTCAAATCTACTTAGCCTCTTGCGCTTTGGAGCAGATAATCGTTCCAGCAAGACTTGCCTAATGTCCCTAGGGATTCTCCATCCTGTTGCCCCCCGCAGACGCGCAAGTACCTCCCTCCAGTAAGAGAGCAATTACGGGCAGGACCAGAACATGTCAAGGAAATCCGCTGCACTTGCATTACATCTTGGGCTTTCATCTTTGCGGGATGGGTATATTATATGTAAAGTGCGTGGGGTGAGGTATATCTGATGAACTAAGTTATATTGGAGGAGCTTGAACCGTGCGTTGGTGCTAACCTTCTGTACCCCTTCGTGAACTCTCCTCCATTCACCCTCGGTCAGGGTTGCATCTACTAGCACATCACATTTTGGCTGGATCATCAGCATTTCGCCTGGTAGATCATCTCTTAATGCTCTATAGAGATGGGATACAACCCCCTGCCCTGCGCCATGCAACATTACTTTCAGTGTATTGGTGGTAGGGGGTTCCTCATGGGAACATAGATCAGATCTCTCGAACTACACTTGAGATCTTTTCATATTGTAGAAATTGGCCCGATTGAAGGCGACCCTTACTTCCTCGTAATACATTTTCCGTCTATGTGGAGATTCCCCAATGTCTGACGTATTCCCCCCCTTCCATCGGCGCACCAAGATAGTCCGCAATACTGGCGAAAGGAAGCAAGGGCGCAGCGCCAACAGGGGCATGTCTGGCGCATATGGGGCATGTTGCACCACCCGGCATACCACGTTTCCCCACTTTGTGACTAGGTGCCACAAAATGTATGGGGTCTCCCGGGGGGCATCGCACCCAAGCATCAAGAGCTCAGTCAGTGGATGGTCTCCATACCTTCCCGTCAAGAGATCTCTCTCCTAAATACCTTCACTGTCCAGCCAGTGGACCGCATTTTGCAGCTGGGAGGCCAAGTAATAAAATTCCAAATAGGGGACTTCTAGCCCTCCGCCAGCCCATGTTCTTTGTAGTGTTGTCAGACGCGCCCTTCTGCGCTTTTTTCTCCATAGGGGGTCTGCCGTTAGACCATCTAATGTCTGGAAGTAATGTCGCGGAATCATATAAAGGGAGTGTTGCATTGCGTAGAGACAACGAGGTAGGATAATTGTTTTTGCAATTGCAAAGCGCCCCATTAGTGACAATGGCAGATCTCTCCAGAAACGTATGGACCACTGCAGTCCCTCAACCACCCTTACAATATTAAGATCCAAGTAGGTAGAGGCTGTATTTGCCAGACGAATCCCCAGATATTGCGTCCCTTCGCCCACCCATGGCAACTCCACCCGTGGCAGTTCAGACGTTCGTACTTCGGCCAGCTTGCCAGTGGGAATCAACTTGGACTTCCCGGGGTTGATATGAAGACCCGAGATTTCACCAAAGTTCCTCAACTCCATAAGAAGAAGAGGCACCGAGCACGCCGGACGCGAGAGGTAGACCAGTGTGTCATACGCGTATAGGGAAACAGGTTAGTCGCCCCCAGGTTAATCCCCAGGGTCCCAACTCAACCCGCAGGGTAGAGGCTCCATAGCCACCGCGAATAGCAGAGGAGAGGGTGGGCACCCCTGGCGGGTGCCCCAACAGAGTGAGCAGTTTAGACACCAATCTTTCCAATCCTGATTCTGGCTGCAGGAGCTGTGTAGAGCAGTTGCACCCATTTGAGGAACCTCTCTTGACATATAAGGCCAGTCTGCTGAATCGAAGGCCTGTTTGATATCCAGCATTGCTATAGCATAGTCATCCTTTATTAAACCTGGAGCATGCCAGACATATGCCAAGTGTCGCAGGTTATGGGTTGTACTCTGTCTTGGTATGAACTCTGCTTGGTCTGGGTGGCTAAGATGGGGCATCCTCGGGAGGAGAAGTTCCGCCAGAATCCCGCGGAGTATTTTCACATCAATATTTAATAGCGAGATGGGCCTATAGGAATTGGGTAAGAGTGGGTCCCTATCGTTTTTGAGTATCATGGCAACCAGCACCTCTCACATGGAGGGTGGTAGAGATTGTCTCCAGCGCATCATTACAGACTTCTAACAATCTATCTGCCAGTAAGGGGGTGAACTGTCGATAAAACTCCGCTGGGAGCCCATCAGAGCCAGGACTCTTGGCCTGTTTAAGCCAGCATATAACAATAATAATTTCCCTCCTTTGTGATCGGGGCGTTCTGTGCCTCAGCCTCATCGGGCTCCAGTTGGGGAATTTTGATAGTGTTCAGAAAGGCAAGGATTGACTCCTTATGGGGGAGGGGGGAGGGGAGGCCGATGTGCATACACAGCCCCTAAATGATTTGCCTGCGCCTCCGAAATTGCCCTTTGTGTATAGACCATTTTCCCGGTGCGATTGTGGAGCTGTAGTATAGGGGTGATGGAGGTTTCCTGTTTAACTAGTCATACCAGCAAGACTCCAGTTCTATCTCCCTCCCTGTGTAATCTTTGTCAATAGGCTGTGTCTATGTGCTTTTGTAATCTGCGGAGGTCCGTCAGCAGGGCCTTCTTGGCCGCACACCATTCCGTCAATCTATGAGGAGCTTGGGGATCTCTGTTTCTAGTCTACCCAGATTTGCCTCCTATGTGGCTACAACCCTTCCAATTGTCGGCGAACCCCGTAGGATGTTTTAATACATACTACCCTAATGAATACCTTCATGGCCTCCCATTCAAGCACATGGCTTAAGTGCGACCCCCAGTTTTCCTCAAAGTAATGACGTAGCTCCTTCAAAAGCGTGGCCACAAATGGAGGGTCCGTCAAGGCCTCAGTACTTAGCCGCCAAAGGGGTATCTCGGATCGATCCCTGCGCACTCCAAGTTCTAGAACTCCTTTTTTTTTTTTCATGGCCGGTGGCCGTCGACATACCTTTGGTCACCATCTTCAGATTCTTTTTTTCCGCTGTTGGGTCTGGATCGAAACGGAAGGAGCTCCAAGGATTTGGTGAAAAAAATAGACAAAAATTGAGAAAAACAACAAGAAAACAACTTTATCAACGTACCGGACTTCGAGTCAGGGAACCAGGACACAGCGAAGAGGAAAAAGACCAAAACTTCGACGTCCTACGGAGAATGCGCATACAGGGGGCTCCCTGTGCGCGGTGATGGACAAGACACCATTCAAGTTCTGCAACAATTGTCACCACAAGTACGCACAGAAGGATCAGCATCCGGTCAGTAACCTTTGGCTGCCGCTAGACCACCGAAGCGAAGATTGCAACGCATGCTCGGCGTTCACCCCGAAAACTTTAATGGTGAGAGAGAGGCAAAGAGGAGCAAATTATAACATGCAGGGTCTAGGACCACCTCCGTCGCTTCGAGACTCGGGCCTCTCCAGCGAAGAGGAGGACAACATTGCCGAAGGTCCTGAAGGCAAAGAAGACACGCACATCCCAGTCGTCGAGGTCGAAAAGAAAACTCCGAAGGAGGTAAGAGAAGCATCGACCCCCCCCAAACCGCCAGCCGACCCACATAAGAGTGACTGTAAGTCCTTGAAAGGAGCCTTGGCGTCGAAACATTCGACAACCGAAGTGCGTCCAAAGACAGTCCGTCGGTTCCTTTGACAAGGAGTAACAGAAGGTGAAAACCCTAGAAAACACAGTCGTCGAAGTGCACTCATGAAAAGGACTCTTCGAAGTCTAAAAAAGAAAGGGTTAAACAAGCTTCGACGTCTACAAGCTTCAAGAGAAAGGCAGAAAATCTCGATGCCGAAACACAAGCGCCGGATTTGAAAAAGAAGCGGCTCGAAGCCGAAATGGCGCGTATCTTGCAACGCAAGAAAGATTACGGCGAGAAATTGAAACAGTTCAAAATTCCGCTGAAAATTTCAACCAAAACTGAAAAGGATGTCGAAGAACTAGAGCTGCCGACAATGCCAGAACCGGTCGAGGAAGAGGAGGAAGAAGATTACTACTTCGAAGCCGAAGGAGAGGAGGAGGACCAAACCTACCACGGTTCGGCAACCTCGGAGCCGCAAGACATGCAGTGGCAAGATCTCGATGCCAAATCACCAGAAGAAGGGGTAGACTCATACCCTTCGAGGCCCTCCCCACCAGATGACATTGGAATGTATAATCAGGTGATAAAGAAGGTTGCAGACACTTATAGAGTGAAGTTAGAGGAGGAAAAACCGCAATCCTGTTTTCTCCTAGAGACATTATTGCAGACACAAACAAGGAGTCAATTCCGTCCCATGCTACCAAGCTTGCTGGACCAGGGTAAGGAAGCCTTTGAAGAACCTGCTACATGCAAGGCTGTAACACCAAGGGGTGAGAAAAAATACAAACATTCCTCCAAGGATCCTAGGTATATCAGGGGTTCGGTGCCAGCTCATTCCATGATAACTTTCACGGCTAGGAAGAGAGCTAATGTACCCACTAATATGGGGCCACCACCAGACAAAGAAAGTAAGAGAATGGATCTCATTGGAAGAAAGGTGGAACGAAGTGCGGCAATTCAGTGGCTCATCGCAAATTCAAATGCATTAATCAATAGGCATGCATAACAACACTGGGAGGAAGTAGGTGAACGACTAAAACATCTGCCAGAACAATACCAAAGAAGGGCAAGCCACTTAGTGGAAGAAGGGAAGAACATGGCGAACACATGTTTAAAATCAGCCCTAGATGCAGCAGAAACATCTAGCAAACAGATGAGGATTGGATTCACTGAAAGAAGGCACGCCTCGCCAAGAATTTCAGGTTTCAAACCAGACGTGCAAAATAACATATTAAACACCCCGTTCAATGGTGAACAACTGTTCGGAACAGCTGTGGACGAGAAATTAAATCAATTTAAAAAGGAGAATGAGACTGCAAGGTCCATGTGGCCACTACAATTCAGAGGCATGCATAGGGGGAACATCATCACGGAGACCAGCAGGCAGAGGTAACCACCAGCTGGTAACCTCACACCAAGCTTTTCAGCAAGGTTACCAAGGAGGAAGCCCGGGCCAGCAACAGGGCCAACAACAACAGAGTTGGCAATACCAACACGGAAGACAATTCTTTCGAGGGCGCCCTCGAGGAAGAGACCAAGCGCAAAGAGGGGGACAGCAGCCCACCTGCAAGTGACTTCACTGCAAGGCTTATGCACACTCAAACAAAATCGCAGAGAGTGCAACAACAGACAAGCATAACAAAAGAACATGTCCCAAAGAAAAAACAATTCCTCCAACATATAACACCAGTGGAAGGCAGGATAAGAAACTTCTTCCAGGAGTGGAAGAAGATTATATCCGACAAATGGATATTAAACATAATAAAATACGAATACTGCATAGAACTTGCCAAACAACTTCCGAGCAAAAGACCAAACAAGGTTCATTCAACAAAAGAACGATCTCATTTGCTCGAAGAAGCACAAGAGCTTTTGAACAAAAATGCCATAGAGAAAGGTACCTTACAAGGAAAGGAACAAGGGCGAGTATTCCACGTATTTCCTCATACCAAAGGTGGATGGAACACTACGACCGATACTAGACTTAAGGTTCCTAAAAAAATTCATAAAAGCACAAAAATTCAAAATGACAACCTTACAAGAAGTAATACCTCAGATACAGGAAGGGGACTACATGGCAACTATAGACTTAAAGGACGCTTACTTGCACATCCCCATGAACAGCAGACACAAAGGCCTTCTGAGATTTGTGATCAACAAAACACACTACCAATTCACAGTGCTAGCTTTCGGACTAAAATCAGCACCAAGAGTCTTCACAAAATGCCTAGCAGCAGTAGCGGCCCACCTAAGAAGGCAAGGGATTCATGTTTATCCATACCTAGATGACTGGCTAGTAAGAGCAATCTCATACAGTCTTTGCAAAAAACACATATAGAAAGTCATAGACACATTGGTCCAACTCGGTTTCTCAATACACTGGGAAAAATCATCAATAGAACCAGAACAAGTGAAGATATTCTTTGGGGCAGAAATCAATACAATACTAGGAAAGGTATTTCCAAGAACAAAGAACATTAGCGATACTGAAGGAGACACATCTATACCACAAGGGGCAAGCTCTGACAGTGAGGACAGTGGGCAAACTACTAGGGATGATGGCGACAGGCATTCATCTAGTCCCAAACATTCGGCTACCCATGAGACCATTCCAGGAATGGATTCAACAGCAATGGTCACAGGCAACAGGGAGTTGGGAGGATCTAGTGGTTGTCACGCAAACACTTCATCAAGAGATGGCGTGGTGGAACAGAAAGAACATAGCACAGGGGAGACTTATCACACAACCAACTCCAACAGTGACCATTACAACAGATGTCACAGTTATGCATATTATCATTCATATTACATGTCTGTGCAATCACAATGTCATAGCAGTACATTATACTTTACAATATCCGAAATATTACAGATTCACTTGATACACAGAAAAGGAGGGTCTACTTAAGAGAGCCGTTACCCAGTATACTGGGGTATAGAAGAGGATCTTGTGCTTTGCAATTTCATACCCATTTCCGGACCATAATCAAACCTCAGTGTGCATAGATTCTAGAAATTGTACTAGTGGTTCCCAGAAATTCCTTGGACGAGAAGTTTGTGGTAGCTCCTCTGCATATGTTTCCAAACTGTGTTTTACAGTATGTCAGATCTGCAATCCAGTGTTTGCATTTTGGCGTAGCCTTACTACCCCATTTCATTGCTAAACGCCTCTTTGCTAGTTGAAGTGCTTTTGGGAGTAATTTACGTCTACAAGCTAATTTGATCCTGTACATGCCTAGTAGACATGTTTGGGGTGTATTAGGTATCAGTTCTGCCAACATGGTAGTGAGTGTAGTGGTTACCACTGCCAAGTAGGAATGAAGTTGCGGGCACGACCAGGCCACATGCAAGAAATCCGCTGTTGAAGCTCCGCATCTGCGGCATTTGTCATCTTCCCTTAGACCATATTTATGGAGTTGTGCAGGTGTGTAATACACTTGATGGAGAAACTTAAAGTGTATTATTTTCAGATTGCAGTTGGAAGTCAGCATTTGCAGTTGTGTGCAGCTGTAGTCCCATTGCTCAGTAGTGATACTTACACCTAATGTGTCTTCCCACCTTGTTTTGGGTCTATCCTGAGCATTGAATTGTTCCCGTTGGGCCGTATTATACAGTTTCGTAACTAGGCCCTTCTGCGTCGGGGACATCAGC
This sequence comes from Triturus cristatus, assembly GCF_964204655.1. NCBI lineage: Eukaryota > Metazoa > Chordata > Amphibia > Caudata > Salamandridae > Triturus > Triturus cristatus. The sequence continues at coordinate 127,493,574 of NC_140580.1, forward strand.
AGGATCTGTAGCGTATTGTGTGTCAGCGGTTCATCTGGGAATGTAGGATATAAAGCTGTTAAGTGCTGCGCGCAGTCTCATGTATGCAAAGGTTTTCAGTGGGGTATGATGTGTGCACAATGATATCATTTTGTGATACAAATGTCCCTTGTGGAAAAGCATCCCCCATTTTACGAAATCCCATCTCATTTAGTAAGCGTAGCATTTTAGTTAGCATATGCCATGCGTTGGAGCTGCAACTCGCCGGGTATATCCCTGTGGGCGGAATGTGTCATCGTGGCGATGAGAAGTGTAATAAGCGGGGTAGGAAACATGCTTTCATGTTCCACCGCTATATGTGGTATATGTTCATGTGAGTAGCCAATAGTGGGCATAGTGCGCCTGTGCACAGTAGTAGTTGAGTTGAAGGTCCGGAGCCCCAAAACCTCCCCGCATGTATGGCTTAGTGAGTTTTTTCCAGCCTACACGTGCATGCTTTCCCGCCCATGTTAGTCTGAGCAAGGCTGTACGGAGTTTGGCAAAGAGCACCTGCGGAATCCATATAGGTATATTCATAAATAAATAAAGAAACCTCGGTAACACCACCATTTTTAGGTCTCGTTACCTAAGCAGCGCATGCGCTGCGCTCGTCTTACGAGGCTTCTTGGAATCAATACGATTCCAAGAAGCCTCGTCCCAGCTCTGCCTTCAATTCTCATTTGTGCGTGTCTTTTGGCATCACAAATTATGTGAAAGGCAGTGCAATGATTGCACCTAAGGCATGCCAATCGCTGCTTGTTGCCCCCCTGTCTCCTTTTAGTCATGCCCAGCGGGATTGGATCTTTTACCCACGGCGTGACACAGTAGGTTTATTATTTGCCTGCCGCACTTTATTACTTTAATTCGGAGTGCGGTGCCTGCTTCAGGGACACCGCGCTCCGTTTATTTATTTATTTTTAAATTGCTTTGTTTCGGAGCGTGGTGCCCGCTTGAGGGACACTGTGCTTCATTTATTTACTTTAAACAAAAGAAATGCCAAGACTTCACAGCGGCCCGCCAGAATAATGTTTACAGCTCCGTGCTCGGGCTCAAGTTGTTAAGGGACATGGGCAGCAGAGAACTGGGCGGCAGGGACCATGGCCTCCTTACGAAAGACACGCAAGCGGTATCCCACATGGAATTCTTTCTTTTTCTTTACTGTGCTATGGTTGCATCTTTCTCACTTATGAGACCTTGAGTGAATTACTTTTGATGAGGAAAAGTATAGGATTTCGCAAGCGGCTGAGGAGTTTACCGGTTATTTCGGGATCAATCTCCCACGATCTGCTCGGATTAGTAATGTCGGGGTAGCCGAGATTTACGCCAGTCCTTTTCACTACTGCTTCGCACACCCCTTTCCGTATTACTTTTTCTGCTCTCCACCTGCCCCATACCTTCTGTCTCTCCTCTGCTCATTTCTTCTCCCTCTCTGAATGTCTTTGCCTCTCCCTGTTTATCCACTTCCCTCCTGCTCTCTCGCCCGCTATCTCTTTTTCTAATCCCGTCTCTCCCTCCTCATGCTGTTCTCCGCCCTACCTTCTTCTGCTGGTGCAGGGGGGTAGGAGTGGAGTTGTGGGGAGGTGGGGGGTCGTGGATTCTTTGTTAAAAGGGGTGAAACATACTCAGAGTGGACTTGTCAGTCTTCAGGGAATCTTTCTTTTCAACCGTGGAACAGGCTTCAGAATAGATAAGATTTTCAACATTACACAGTGAAAAGGAAAGCAGATTTCCAGAGAAAAAAATCTATTTCCAGATGGGTACAATCGTATGAGACTCAGCTGGACAGCATCACAAACCGATCCGCCTCGGGCTGCTCCAGGGCTTCCAGGTTTTTAAAATATAAACTTCTTAATACTGTCAATCAGCCTGCTCTTAGAGATCAGAATTTTGTTAGCTCAGGAAAGTGAAAAATATAAAAATGGAAACGAATCTGTGCACGTACGCCTGTTGTGGCCGGCACTGTAGTAAAGGACCGACCGCATACTAATGAACCATCATGGCCTGCCTCCGAGAGGAGCAGCCTGGCCCGAACCTCTGTCTTCATAGGGGGAACAAGAACCCTGGGCGTGTTTTGACTTTCTTGGACCTCACCAGTGAAGAGAGCTTGAGTTCTCATAGCACAGCGAGCTACGGTGCCCACTTCCTGGCACATGGCCTAGGCTGGCGCTCTGAGAGGGAGAGAATGCTTGAATTATATTGAATCACTGGTAGCTTTCATCTGTGTGCCCATCCATATCAATATTCAACCATTTGAAAACGTATCCATCATCTATCCATCCATCCATCAATCCACTCATCCAGCCCTCCATCCACCTTTCACTCACTTATCCATCCCGCCATTCATCCTTTCACCTTATCCATCTGTACACTCATTCATCTACTCTTCTCCTCATCATCCATCCAGCCATCTACCCTTTCACCCATCCAGCCATCCTTCCACTTACTCCTTCATCTACCCGGTCACTCATCCTTCAACCCATTCACCCTTTCAGTCATCCATCCATCTTCCCTTTCTCTCTCCATCCCCCTTTTATTTAGCCATCCATCCATCCTTCCATCCACCCATCCATCTACTCATCCATTGAGCATATCACTCATCGTTCCTTTGACTCATCCATCTATCCTTTCTCACTCATCCATCCACCCTTTCACGCCTTCACTCATCTATCCACCCTTCTGTCCATCCACCCGTGAGGAGGAAGACCAGGGCACCTAGCACCAGAACCTGTCTCACACACGAAAGATCTGCGGCAGATGACCGTTCAAAGAATGATCCTATTCTGCTGTATTTTAGGTGCTTCGGTGACTATCGTACTGGGTACATTGTATGTGTGTTCTCTGCTTTTGTTCATCCATTTCCACCTCACGACGTTTGCTTTGTTTTCGGTTAGTCTTACAATTGCATTCTCTTCGGCCTTGCGGTTTAAATTGCTGACCATAAGAGTTTTAATCTTAACTTCTCCTCTGATAAAATGTTGAGATCCTGGGCAAATCCCTTCACCTCCAAATGCCAGTGGGCATTATTTCATGCAGCCACTGAAATATAAGGCACTTAGAAGCTGCAAGATCATTTCAGAGGAGATGTAAATTGGGCAAATCTGCAAATGCATCTTTCTGCTCCCCCGGCCCCGACCCCGGTGCAAGTTAGTGAGAAGCATAAAAGATACAACGGCTTCACAATATGACCAAGGGCAAGCAGTGCGGCTGATTCTCAATGATCCGGGAGTTCTTGGCAAGTCCCAAAGCCACCACAAACATTGTAAATCGGAGGGAGCTCGGGGGCTACTGTTCCGGGTAAAGGGTCACACGTAAAATGGCCCAGTCTCCCCTCATGTGTTTTTACTGATGGGGACCTCAAGGTGAGAGTATGTACACTTGAACAACTCACCCGTTTCCGGGTGAACTGCCTCTACGCACAAGCTATGTGGTACAATGAAGACCTTTAGATTTGTTAGCTCCTACCAGTGCTCTTGTTCAGGTGATGAATCTAAAGAATACACCCCAATACTTAGGGCTTAAATCACATATGCCTCTGTCGGAATATAAAAACAAGCATTGAAAATGCAATAGGTCTCGCCTTGGATTAAGTTAAAGCCATTTGCTTTGCTAATGCTTTTGTATAGCAAAACAAAGGGCTTTAACTTAATGAAAGGCGAGACCTATTGCATTTTTAATGCTTGTTTGTATAGCTATTCTATCAGCGAGTGATAGTGTGAGGTGAATCCATCTGTTAATCTGGTCCTCTAGTTTAGTTATCGCTTTCCCATAATTCTCTCTCAGAACCAAGTCTGGGTCTCGGTGTATCCAGACCCCCAAGTATTTCACTGGGTCCGTGTACCATTGTAACGGATAATCAATCGTTGGTTGGGTTGTCCCCGGGCTAAGCGGGATCACCATTGCTTTGTCCCAATTTATAATAAGGCCGGAGAAATATTCAAATCCGATATATTCTCGGATGAGTTTGTTGAGATTTACATCTGTGTTTCTGGTGTAGAGGACCATATCATCTGCATAAAAAGAGATTGTTATGGTCTGTAGATGAAACTGTAAAGCTATATCGACATGCTTTTGACGAATCTTACACGCAAGGGGTTCTAGCGCGAGGGTAAATAAGAGCGGGAACAACCGGCACCCCTGTCGCATGCCCCGGCATATGTTAAAAGGAGCAGAGGTGTTACCGTTTATACGTATTCTGGCGCGAGGTTGTGTATATAGTAGAGCTACCCATTTCAAAAATGGTTCTGAGAATCCCATTTGTCTCAGGACTTGAAACATGTAAGGCCATTCCACAGAATCAAATGCCTTAGCGGCGTCTAATAGAGTCGCAGAGGCCGGTAGGTCCAGGTGTAAGTGATGGAACATTGCAAATATAGTCCGTATATTTTGTGTAGTGGAGCGTGGCGGAATGAATCCAGCCTGATCCGGGAGTATCAGGTTGTTCATCAACGGTTGGAGTCGGAGGGCAATGATTTTTGCCAGTATTTTGGCATCTGTGTTGATTAACAATAGAGGGCGGTAGGAGTCGTATCGGGTCGGATCTTTGTCAGGTTTGAGAAGCGTGATCAAGGGTGCCTCATGTAGCGAGAGGGTAGTATGCCCTCTTCATAAGCTTCCTCGTACATAGCTGCTAAGTGAGGATATAACACATCTTTATATTCTTAATAGAACTCTCCCGGTAAGCCATCTCTACCTAGTGCTTTATTTGGTAGCAAATTTATAGCTTCCCTCATCTCATCTTCCGTTATGTGGTGACTAAAATATTCCTAATACGCGTCAGATAGCCACGCCAGGGCAATATCATCCAAGTATTTATTTATCTCAGTTGGGGATACCGCCGGCCGGGCAGTGTATAAATGAGTATAGTGGTCCTCGAAACAATGTATGATAGAGGGGGTGTCATATTGAAATGTATTATGGCTATCTACAATTTTAGTTATGTACGATGCAGTGTGTGTGGGCCGCAATCTACTGGAAAGTGTTCTACCTGGCCTACCACCTTCTCCATATGCTCTGGCTGTGTTTTACGGGAAAGGTATTTAATTTCGTCATCTGCAAACTCGTGATATTTATCTATTTGACTACGAATTTCAGCTAATAGTTTAGGATTCGGTGTGGACATGTATGCGTTCTCCAGTTTCGTAATGTCTGCTTCAATTTTGGACAACTGTGTTTGAATGTCCTTGAGTATACCGGCATGTTTACCTATACAGAAGCCCCTAATGGTTACCTTAAAAGCCTCCCAAAATACTTAAGCACTACTCACTGAATCAACGTTGTGTGTAAAGTATTTCGTAATAGCCTGCCGTAGCTCTACTCTATATACTTGATCTTGTAGTGCGCTAGGATTTAGGCGCCATGTAAATTGACGTGGAGTGTGGGTGCGGATGGCCAATTCTAAGCTAACCAGAGCGTGATCAGAAAGAGTTTGGGCAAGTGCGTGATGGCGGTCGTACAGGCGTTTATATCAGCCGTGGCTAACCAGAAATCAATTTGTGACCAGGTGTTGTGTGGTAGATGGGGTGGCGCAACCTCCATAAATGGTACATAGTGTGGTCGTCCATACCTTCCTTAAGTACCTTGGTGGAGTGTTTTCCATATCGATCATTACAAGTGGACTTGTCCATAACGGGGTCTATGCAAGTATTAAAATCTCCACCCCATAATATCGCAGAGGGTGGGAATGAGTGTAATTTGGCCCATATGTCCGTGAAAAAAGAGGGATCTTCTACGTTTGGTCCATATACATTTACTATGGTCTTGACAGTTCCTCCAAAATTATCTTGCACAATCACATATCTCCCTTGATCATCGTGTATTGAGTGGAGCAGATTAAAGGGGACATTTTTCTTAATGAGTAACGGACTCCTCTAGCATAAGTGGAGTCGGATGACGCAAACCTGTAAGCGGCACATCTAGCCCCCACCCGACCTTCTGTTACGTTAGTAAGATGTCTCTTGCAGACTAGCAATATCTACCTTGTGACGATCTAAATAAGCAAAGATCTTATGTATTTTCTGTGGATTGTGTAGGCCCCTAACATTCCATATCATAAATGTGATCTTCCTCGTGGTTAATGGCCCGCTATCCACTGCTGCCTGCGATAATTATAGAAATAGGATAACTGCGTCTAGACCTGCATAATATAAAGACAATTCTCTCCGTGCTGACCAATTTTTCCGTTTTTTCTCCCTCCCCTCACCCACTTCGCCATCCCAATTACGACAAAGACAAGGCCCCTAATCTGATAAGCATATCCCTTCCCTTCAAACATTGCTTACTAAACAAGAAAACAAGGTTGTGGTGTACGCAACGGTGGTGGGAGTGGCCAGCCTAATACCCCGAAGAATAATATCCACGGGGGGTCATGTTACGCTCAGCAAGTGGTATAGTGAACACACTCAATGACAACAACTTGGAAAAAACAGGCTAATACAGTCCATAGGAAATAATGGTATACATATCCCGGGTAGTTACATGTTAAGTAGTATCAGCGTTATACAATATTTAAGCCAGCTAGTGCACCGATAATTAAATACAACTGTCACATGTCTGAGTCCATGGTGCACCAGTACGGAGCGCCATCTGTGGCCTCCACTTCAGAAGAGTCCCAGGTAAACTTAATTCTTGCAGACAGCATTACTCAACATCTGAAAGAGTCCCCAGTTCATCTTGTGCGCCTCTAGGGGACGGTTTCGTTTTCAAGTATTTAAGTACTTCAGTGGGTGTGTTGTAGACTCTATTACTTTCATCTGTGATCCTCAGACGTGCCGGGTATACCATTGCATAAGGAATGTTCATGTCTCGCAGTTTCTTCTTTACGTCCAGGAATTTTTTCCGGGCTTCTTGGATCTGGCCAGTGAAATCCGGGTAGATAGAGACAGCCATTTCGTCATGAGTGAGAGTACCCAGTTCCCGACCCTTACGGAGCACCGCATCGCGGTCCGTGTAGTTGAGTAGTTTGACTATAATGGGGCGCGGTCTTGCCCCCGGAGGCGGTGCCAGCGATCTGTGTGCTCTCCCCACAATGAAGACTTCCGAGAAGGTTTCTCTGCCCATTAGTGTGGTCAGCAGAGTTTCAATATATCGTTCCATGTTTCCTGTGTTGGCTGTCTCCGCAATACCCATGACGCGCAGATTGTTGCGGCGTGACCTCGCCTCCAAATCTTCGGTCTTTGCCAGTACCGCTGCTAGGGTTTTATCCATTGTTGTTTCGTTTCCAGTTGTCCTCCCCGTCTGATATGCGGCGCTCCACCATATCAATTTTTTCGATATGCCTATCCAACCGTTCAGACATTCTATCAACACGTTATGTTAAGGAGTCTATTTACCATCAATATTTGACAGTGTCGATTGGATCGTCAGGAACATAGCTTGAAAATCCACTGCTGTGCCCGCGGTTCCTGGCAGTGTCTGTGTCTGGCCCCCGAGGCATCATCTGCTGAACTCTGTCGTTTTTTTGGACTGTTCAATGTGCAGTTTGGGTTGATTTTTGTCCGGTTTACCCATGTTGAGTGCTCGCCTTATAACTCTCAGTGCGCAAGGAAGTAAATGGTGGGCTGTGTCTTCCTAGCCTGTAGGACTATAGTTCAGTCGTGCGATTCAGCCACACTCAGGGTTTCACACTAATCGACTTAGGCATAGCAAAGCGCCAGGTCTCAAGACTCCCAGTACATCTTGGGCCAGGAGACCAGTGCGTACAATTTAGGCTGTGAGAACGTAAGACAGCAGTTCCACGCCGTTATGAGTTGTGCCGTCACACACGTGGTGCATATGCACCAGGTGCAGTCTGCGCTCTGGCCTTGGTCGGTAGATACAGTAGGTCACTCACCGTGCGTGTCTAGCACAGTTTAATAAATAACTGTCCCGGTTGTTGAAATCCTGTTCACTAATTCGTAGGATTGGTAGCAGTATTCCTTAGATCAAACCAACACGTGGAGGCCTGCATGCACCAGTATCCCAGACAGTCGGGTGAATGGGGCAGCGGGGGGGCGGGGGTAGTAGTAAACTTGTGTCCAGTGTATATATATATACGCCCAGCTGTATGTCTCTTAGGGCCTGGCAGATTGTAGTAATGAGCGCCGGTGCTGCAATATCAGCAAGGACTGCAGCTGCGTCACACAGTTTCCCTTGACTGCCCGCACCATGAAGAGCAGAGTTACTTTGCAGTGTGGGGGGGTATCCAGCCGTTACAGCCTCGTGGCAACATGCGGGGGTCCACAGTGCGGCGCTGGATCAGAGCGCGCACGTCGTCGCTGTTGTTCCCAGCCTCTGCATCGCCCCTGCCCCTTCCCCACCTTCAGCGGTGGTCAGCGGTGTCTGCACGGGTGCCGGAGGTCTGAGGGTGAAGAACTAGAGGGCAGTCAGTCCCCCCGGTCTCACTGCAGTAGCTTGTCCTTGTCAGGGAGGGCCCGCCTCGCAGTAGTCGCGCGTCTCACTCACCGGACCTCACGTAATCGGCATGCCGCCCGTGCGCCTCACCTCAGTATAGGCCGCGCCCAGGCTCAGATTCTTCACGACCGGAGGAGCTCGCTCACATAGCGGCCATTTCCAGACGTGGCTAGCTCTGCCCCCAACATTATCAACCTTAGCCCAACTATGGAGATGGGCAATCCCAAGTAAAATAGACTTACTAGCAATACATCTTCGAGGGAAGGACAATATAGAAGCAGACAGGCTGAGCAGGCAAGCATCAGCATCCCACAAATGGGAAATGAATCAATCAGAAATCCTAAAGATATTCAAGAAATGGGGAACTCCACAAATCGACCTTTTTGCAACACCCCAAAATGCAAAATGCCAAAACTTCGCATCCAGGCAACCGTGCAGACAATCCCTAGGGAATACGCTATGGAAAGACTGGTCAGGGACATTTGCTTAAGATTTTCCCCCGATACCACTGCTACACAGGGTACTCAACAAGTGCAGGATCAGCCACATGACATTAATACTCATAGCACCTCAGTGGCCCAGACAAACCTGGTTCTCACAGATAATGGAGATGACTCAAGGGGCAATGCACAAATTACCAAACAGAAAGGACCTCTTAACAATGCAAAACGGAAAGGTTCTACACCCAGAACCAGAGAGCCTAAGCCTGGCAGCATAGCTCCTGAGGGCATAGAATTTACTCACCTCAACCTCCCAAAGAGCACAATGGCAGTACTCAGAGAAGCAAGAAGACCTACGACTGTGAGAAAGTGCCATCTTTCTTGCATGGTATGCCCCCACTTTTTGCTGAATTGCTGAATGTACTTTGACTGAGTGTGCCCTGGACTCCTGCCAATCAGGTGCCCAGGGCCTATGTTCCCTAAACAAACCAAACCCAAATTGGCAAACCCTGGCCACATGTCAGCTCCTGGTAAATGGTACCCTAGGTACCCAGGGCCTTGTGACCAGGGAAGGCCTCTAAGGGCTGCAGCACTCCTTGTGCCACCCTTAGAGGCCCTGTACCCTTACACACACACACTGCCTTTGCAGGCTGAGTGTTTGGGTGCAAGACAAAAACAAAGTCGGCATGACACACATCCCTGTGTGCCATGCCCATCACCTACACTGCCATGGCATACATCAGTCACCCCTCTAGCTGGGTGCCTTATGCCAATGGTGTGGGCACAGGAGCAAGAGCCCTGTGCCCCTACAGTGCTCAGGTCCATTCCTGAGCACTGTAAGTGCAGTGCTGCCATTTAAGAGCACATGGTGCTGAGAGATCGTCAAACACGAGCTCCACAGCACCATAATGGCAACACTAAAGACTGAGAAGTTTGGTATCAAACTTCTCAGCACATTAAACCCACACTGATGCCAGTGTAGGATTTAATGTACACAGCACCCCAGAGGGCATCTTAGAGGTGCCCTCTTAAGCCTAACCTACAATCCACGTCTGCTCTGAGGCTGCCTAGGCTGCCACCCAGCAGACATGTTGCTGGACCCCTGGGTAGGAGAGCCCCTGCTCTCCTGGGCCTGCAAAAATGCACATCCTGGACGAGGTGCTAAATCTCCTCCACCAGGATGGGCAGGGGGAAGCTTCAAAGGCATGCCGCCTCTGTGAGCTTCCCCAGGCCCCTGCAACCCCCCACTCTGGCGGGAAGCTTTGGCCGGAAACCCCAAATAAGGACAGGGGATGTGCCAGCCTGCCAACCCCACCCCTCAGGTGGGGGAGGCGAGGTGAAGCACATCTCCGGGCTCTCGCCATCTTGAAGATGGGGAGCCCTACCCTATTAGGACTAGGCTACTGCCCCCCTCCCACAGGAGAGGGGCAGGATAGGGGGTGTACCCACCCCAGGACAGGGACCCATTGGTCCCTGCCCTTCACCTACCTGTAACGCCCCTAAATCTAGTATTTAGGGGCACCCTGAACCTTCCTTCCCCAGATTCAAAACTACAAAGAGCAAGAAGAAAGAAGACCTGCCCTGCAGCTGCTAAAAAGAGGATGACACCAACTGCTTTGGCCCCAGCCCTACCAGCCTGTCGACCCTCGAACCTGCTCCTGCTCCAACCCGGCATCTCTTGTGGTCAGCAACCTCACCAACCCCGGAGGACCTGGCTACCTTTTGGCTCTAAGCCCCTGGGACTCCCATGAGTAGAGGCTCTACTCAAAACCTACCTCTAATCCCTGGCAGCAGCCCGGAACCGCGAACCCAGCGCACACTGCACCAGCCAAGTCTGGCCAGTGCCGGAGTGAACAAAGACCCCGAGGACGACCCCACGGCGACTGTGACCCCGAGTCCGGCACCCAAGGACCTCCCTCGACACTCCTGAAGAAGCCTGCAGCCTCAGAACCAGGTGCCCCCCCTACCGCGATCAACAGAGGGTAAGATTTCCCGACACCAAAAGGCACCCCTGCACGCGGCGCCCCGCGGCCCCCTGTGCCCAATCCCGGGGTACCTACCTATCCTCCAACTACCCAACTTACCTCTCGAAGTGGTGGTGGCACCTGAAGAGTCCTCGTCCCCGAGCTTGCAGTCTTTTTCTAAACCGGAGATTTCCCATTGAAATCAATTGAGCGCCCAAAGGCTCAAAAGCACTCTGCACCCAGCCGCCCGAGTGGCCCTGGCAGTGAAAACTCTACACCTACCTACTTCCCCACTTGCCCTAAGTAAGTGACCAGGAGCCCAGCTCCCACAGCCGCGTGGCTTGCCAGTCAGCAGCCACCAACCAAGGCCCCCCTATCCCTCATAGGATAACATTGGGCCTAACTCTCTCTGCACCCGGCCGCCCTAGAGCCTCTGAGGGTGAACCAACTGTACCTACCTGACCCTGGGGTCCCCTGAATCTATGCCCAGAACCTCAACTCTGCCAGTCGAGTACTTACCCTTAAACCGCTAACTCTATTTTCCTCACAGGGTAACATTGACTGGCTTTTTCCTGAAATTTCTTCCAAGTGTGGACTTTTCAAATCTTAAAATATTCACCAAAAATCAGCCGAGTAACGAAAACGAAATTACTCACCTGCTCTTAGGTGAGCTCCCAGTGCTGGATCTTGGTGCCCAGCACTGACTCTGAAAAATACTTACAACTGCACTTACCCGTAACCCAATTTTCTTCCGTAGGAAACCATTGACTGTTTTTCTGTGAAATTTCTTCTAAGTGTCGATTTCTGCAATCTTTAAATATTCTTCAAAAATCGTATAATATTTGAAAACGTAATTACTTACCTGTTTTGGATAAAGGTCCCAGTACTGAGTCTAGGCACCCAGTACTGGATTACAAAAGTAACGAGAACATACTGTACCTGCAACTTGAATTTTCTTCCGTAGGGAATCATTGACTGTTTTCTTTTAAATATTTTCTAAGTGTCAACTTTTAAAATAGCTAAATATTGTTTAAAAATCATTACAGTAATTAAGTCGACTTTCATCACTTGATTCTGAGTACTGACCCAGGACTGAATCTAGGATCCGGTCCTGGAATTCCAAAAGTAATCTAAAAAGTAATCTGTTGCAAATAACTTTAATTTACCATTGAGCTCAATGCATTGTTGTGTTTAAAAATAGAGTTGCCTACTGCAACCACTTGTAACTGTTTACTAAAGTCTATTGCATATTGCAAAAGTATTTATATGAAACATATCATTCTGAGAAAGTGTATTTTAAATCCAAGTGTTCGTTTTAAAATAAAACAAGCATATATTTTTTATATACAAACCATTGGCCTAGAGTTCAGTCATTGAGTGTGTGGAACTATTTGCTGACTGAGTGTGTGCAACAAATGCTTTACACTGTCCTCTGATACTGCCTTACTGCTCGACCAAGCTACCACTTTAGAGAGTAAGGTTATATCTAACTTTAACCTCAGTCAAACCCTGGGGGACTGTGGACTCTGTACACCCTGTACCTATTGAGGAACAGTATATACAGAGCCACTTTCTCACAACGACAAGTAAGTGTTACACAGCAAAATGGAAAAGATTCTCTAATTGGTGCCTTATAGAAAAACTGTCAAGAATTACCACAAGAGCATCAACAGTACTAAAATACTTAACATATTTACTACAAAATAAATTGAGCTACACATCTATAAGGGTACACTTAGCATCAATGGTAACGTTCACAAGGGGAGAAACAGGGGAAAGTTTCTTCATATCCCAAGTGGTAAAAAGATTCCTAGAAGGAGTAAAGAGAATAGCACCTCCAAGAAAGGTGCCACCACCGACATGGAATCTCAATGTAGTACTAGCTCAAATGATGAAGGCACCATTCGAACCACTCCACAAAGCAACACTACAAATGCTCACGCTAAAAACTGCGTTTTTAGTTGCTATTACATCACTACATAGAATAAGTGAATTGCAAGCTCTAAAACTGCAAGAGCCCTACTTCCAAATACATAATGACAGATTCATCATGAGAACTGATCCACAATTTATGCCAAAGGTGGTATCGAAGTTCCACGTAAACCAAACTATACAAATACCACGGTTTTTTCCAAAAACCAAAGACACAAGCAGAAAGGGCATTACACACCCTGGACACCAGAAGGGCAGTCATGTACTACATAGAAAGAACCAAAGAATATAGGAAAACAAAACCATTCTTTATATCATTTACCAACCGTTTTCTTAGACGACCAGTCACAAAGAATACCATTGCAAGATGGATTGCACAAGCCATACAGTTCTGCCACAAACGGGCAGGTCAGACATTACAAGGAGCACCGCACGCTCACTCAACAAGGAAGAAAGGAGCAACAGTAGCTTTTCTAGCAAGTACGCCTATTCAAGCAGACTGCCAAGCATCAACATGGTCTTCAGTGCACACGTTCACAAAGCACTATTGCATGGATATTCAAATGAATGAAGAAGCACAAGTAGGACAAAAGGTCTTGCAGCATATTTTCACAAACCAATGCTCATCTTCCACCCAACCACCACAAGACTAGCAAACCGCTACAAAGTCTATGCACAGCATAGTGAATCCAGAAAAGATTCACACTGCAAAACGTATAGTTTCTTACCTGTCGGTGTAGTATTGCAGCTTGAAGAATTTTCTGGATTCACTAGTGAACCCACCCTCCTCTGCCAGAAAGATGAGACAAGAGGAAGAAATAAATGAAACAAGAAAAAAAAAAAAGAATCCGAAGATGGCGACCAAAGGTGGGAGCTTCCGGAGAAAGCACTTCATCTTCACAGAAGGATTCCAAATGGTGGTATGTCGACGCTCACCGGCCATGGGAAAGAAAAAAAAAGAAATACTACAATTCCAGATCCAACCACTAGATGGCGAAATAATGCACAGCATAGTGAATTCAGTAAATTCTTCAAGCTGCAAAACTACACCGACAGGTAAACTATGCGATATCCCTCTTACGCTCCACCCAAGGCCGTGGATATAAACCAGTAATCCAGTCTGCTAAAGGTTCTAGTGGCAGGAGTGTGGCAGGAAAACTGTTGAGTGGTTGGGTGGCGTTCTCGCCATATATCGATCAAGTGAATGCCCTCTAGAATGTTTTGTAGTGTGCCAGTCATACGAGGCTAAGTGTGGGGGCTCACGGTCGACTGAACCGTCAAGGATGCAATTAACGTCTCCGGCTAACAATATTGATGCCCCCAGATACGGTGATGCCGCATCCGTTAGGGCGGGGGGAAAAAGAGGAGCAGCTGTCGTCGGGGGCATTTACGTTAATAATACACAATTCCCTACCATCAGACTTCCCATACAGGATAACATATCTCCCTTCTGGGTCAGTAACATGATGCAGATGCTGAAAGGGAACCCCTGGAGCCACCCAAATGAGAGCCCCTCTAGCAAATCCAGAATATGAGGTAGCATATAATTGCCCTCTCCAGCATTTTCATAAAAACGATATAGTATCCCCTCAGATATTTGTCTCTTAACAGACATGCCACAGCTATTTTTTACCTTTTCAGGTAGGCAAATACTCTAGAACGTTTTTCTAAGGCAACTATGCCTCAAACATTCCATGTAATCAACTTAGTTATGGTGGCTGCCATGAAGCATACAGGTCATGCATGCTACCGCCTCACGGCCATTCCGCCTCAAGCCATTCATGCAACCTTAAACATGTAACCATCTGTGAAAAGCTGGGTTTCTGTTGCAGTTACCCCCCACTCTTGCCAGAACTACTGATGAACTTTGACTTGATGTGCCCTGGGTCCCTTCCAATCAGGTTCCCAGGGCTCTTTCCCAAACCTGTACCAAACCCAATTGGCACCCTATCCACAGGTCAGCCCCTGGTAAATCTTACCCCAAGTACCCAGGGCACTGTGACCAGGGAAGGCCTCTAATGGCTGCAGCACTTATTGTGCCACCCTTATGGGCCCTTTACCTTTACACTCGCACTCTGCCTTTGCAGGCTGCGTGTTTTGGTGCAGAACAAAGTGAAGAGTCAACATGGCACACATCCCTGTGTGCCATGCCTACAACCCACTGCCCTGGCATAGATCAGCCACCCCTCTAGCTGGGTGCACTATAACAGAAGTGAGGGTACAGGTGCATGAGCCCTGTACCTCCACAGGGTCTAAGTCCATTCTTAGACATTGTAAGTGCAGTGCTGCCATTAAGAGTATATGGTGCTGGGAGGTTGTTGTGAGAAAGTGGCTCTGTATATACTGTTCCCAAATAGGTACAGTGTGTACAGAGTCCACCGTCCCCAGAGGTTGGGCAGAGGTTAAAGTTAGATATAACCTTACTCTCTAAAGTGGTAGCTTGGTCGAGCAGTAAGGCAGTATCAGAGGACAGTGTAAAGCATTTGTTGTACACACTCAGTCAGCAAATGGTCTCACACACTCAAGAACTGAACTCTAGGCCAATGGTTTATATAAAAAATATATGGTTGTTTTATTTTAGAACCAACAATAGGTATCAAAATATACTTTCTCAGAATGAGATGCTTTAGTTAAATACTTTGCAATAGGCAATTGACTTTTGCAGATAATAGTTAGATTTGTTGCAATAGGCAACACAATTTCAAACACAATAATACATTGAGCTCAATGTGAATTTTAAGTTATTTCCAAGTGATTACTTTCAGGATTACTTTTCTAACTCCAGGACTGTATCCTAGATTCAGACCTGGGACAGTTCTTGGAAACAAGTGAGTAAATTTGTTTTAGTTACTGTTGTTATTTTTAAGCAATATTTTGCTATTTTAAAAGTTGACACTTAGAAACTTTTGCTAATCAAATTACCAATGTTATCCTATGGAAGGAAATTCACTTAGCAGGTAAGTGGGGTTATGGTTACTTTTTCTAGGTCAGTGTTGGATCCTAGATCCAGCACTAGTGTAACACCTGTAAGCAGTTGAGAAACTACGTTTAAGTTCCACAGGCGATTTTTAAGGAATATTTATAAGTTTGCAAAATCGACACTTAAAAGAAATTTCATAGAAAAACGGTCAATGGTTCCCTATGGAAGAAAATTCAAGTTACGGGTAAAGTATGTTCTCGTTACTTTTGTAATCCAGGGCTGGGCTCCTAGGCTCAGTACTGGGACCTCTATATAAAACAGGTAAGTAATTACGTTTTCACATTTGGTACGATTTTTAAAGAATATTTGTAGTTTGCAAAAATCGACACTTAGAAGAAATTTCACAGAAAAACAGTCAATGGTTTCCTATGGGAGAAAATTGAGTTAGTGGTAAGTACGGTCGTGAGTACTTTTCAGGGTCAGTGCTGGGCACCAGGATCCAGCACTGTGATCTCTCCTAATAGCAGGTGAGTATTTCCGTTTCTGGTTGATTTTAGGTGAATATTTTAAGTTTTAGAAACTCCACACTTAGAAGAAATTTCAGAAGAAACCAGTCAATGTTACCCTATGAAGGAAAATTGGGTTATCGTGTTTTGGGTAAGTACTCGACTGGCAGAGTTAAGGTTCTGGGCACAGACTCAGTAGTCTCCCAGGGTCATGTAGGTACAGTTGTTACACCCTCAGTGGCACAGGGGCTGCCGGGTGCAGAGTGAGTTAGGCCCAATGTTATCCTATGGGAGGCAGGGGGGGCCTTGGTTGGTGGTTGCTGACTTGTAGGCCACGCAGCTGTGGGAGCTGGGCTCCTGGTCACTTGCTCAGGGCAAATGGGGAAGTAGATAGGTGTAGAGGTTACACTGCCAGGGCCACTCGGGCGGCTGGGTGCAGGGTGCTTTTGAGCCTTCGGGCGCTCAATGGATTTCAATGGGAAAGCTCCTGGTTGAACAAAGGCTGCAAGCTTGGGGACGAAGTTTCTTCAGGTGCCACCACCACTTCGAGAGGTAAGTTGGGAAGCTGTAGGTTAGGTAGGCACCCAGGGCTGGGCACAAGGGGCCGCAGGGCGCCGGCTGCAGGGGTTCCTTTTGGTGTCGGGAAATCTTACTCTCTGTTGATCGCGGTTGGCGGAGTCCCTGGTTCTGAGGCTGCACTCGTCGTCAGGAACGTCGAGGTGAATCCTTGTGTGCCGGATTCGGGGTCACAGTCACCGGGGGGACATCCTCGGGGGCTTTGTTCACTCCGGCACAGGCCAGGCTTGGCGGGTGCAGAGTGTGCAGGGTTCGCGGTTCCCGGGCTGATGCCAGGGGTTAGGAGCTGGTTTTGAAGCAGAGCCTCTGCTCATGGGAGTCCTAGGTGCTTGGAGCCAAAAGGTAGCCAGGTCCTCCGGGATTTGTGAGGTTGCTGGCCACAAGAGGTGCCGGGAGGTAGCAGGAGCAGGTTCGAGGGTCGACAGGCCGGTAGTGCTGGGGCCAAAGCAGTTGGTGTCTTCCTCTTCTTAGCAGCTGCACGGCATGTCTTCTTTCTTCTTGCTCTTCTTAGTTTTTCGTAATCTGGAATCTGAGGAAGGAAGGTTCAGGGTGCCCCTAAATACTAGATTTAGGGGCGTTACATGTAGGTAAAGGGCAGGGACCAATGGGTCCCTGCCCTGGGGTGGGTACACCCCCTATCCTGCCACTCTCCTGTGGGAGGGGGGCAGTAGCCTAGTCCTGATTGGGCAGGGCCTCCCATCTTTAAGATGGCGAGTGCCCGGAGATGTGCTTCACCTCGCCTCCCCCACCCGAGGGGTGAGGTTGGCAGGCTGGCACATCCCCTGTCCTTATTTGGGGTTTCCGGCCAGTCTTCCCGCCAGAGTGGGGGTGAAAACCGGTGGGGGCCAGTTTGCTGGGTACAGCAAGTGGCCTGGGGAAGCTCACAGAGGCGGCATGCCTTTGAAGCTTCCCCCTGTCCATCCTGGGGTATTAGACCTAGCACCTCGCCCAGGATGTGCATTGTTGCAGGCCAAGGAGAGCGGGGGCTCTCCTACCCAGGGGTCCAGCAACCTATCTGCTGTGTGGCAGCCTAGGCAGCCTCCCAGACCAGACGTGGATTGTAGGTTAGGTTTCAGGAGCATCTCTAAGATGCCCTCTGTTGTGTTTTGTGCATTAAATCCCACACTGGCATCAGTGCGGTTTTAATGTGCTGAGAGGTTTGATACCAAACTTCTCAGTCTTCAGTGTTGCCATTATGGTGCTGGGGAGTTCGTGTTTGACGAGCTCTCAGCACCATGTACTCTTAAATGGCAGCACTGCACTTACAGTGCCCAGGAATGGACCTGGGTACTGTAGAGGCACAGGGCTCATGCTCCTGTGCCCACACCACTGGCATAGGGCACCCAGCTAGAGGGGTGGCGGATGTATGCCAGAGCAGTGTAGGTGGTGGGCATGGCACACAGGAATGTGTGCCATGTCGAATTTTTGTCTCGTCTTGTACCCAGACACTCAGCCTGCAAGGGCAGTGTGTGTGTGTGTGTGTGTGTGTGTGTGTTAGGGTACAGGGTCTCTAAGGGTGGCACAATGAGTGCTGCAGCCCTTAGAGGCCTTCCCTGGTCACAAGATCCTGGGTACCTAGGGTACCCTTTACCAGGGGCTGACATGTGGCGAGGGTTTGCCAATTTGGGTTTGAGATTTTTAGGGAAGGAACATAGGCCCTGGGCACCTGATTGGCAGGAGTCCAGGGCACACTCAGTCAAAGTACATTCAGTAATTCAGCAAAACGTGGGGGCATACCATGCAAGAAAGATGGCACTTTCTCACAGTCCCTTCCCTGGGTTGGGTACACCCCCTATCCTGCCACTCTCCTGTGGGAGGGGTGCAGTAGCCTAGTCCTGATTGGGCAGGGCTCCCCATCTTCAAGATGGTGAGAGCCCGGAGATATGCTTCACCTCGCCTCCCCCACCTGAAGCGTGGGGTTGACAGAGGCTGGCACACCCCCTTTCCTCCCTTGGGGTTTCCCACCAGTCTTCCCGCCACGGTGGGGGTCGGAACCGGTGGGGGCCAGTTGCGGAGTACAGCAAGTGGCCTGGAGAAGCTCACAAAGGCGGCATGCCTTTGAAGCTTCCCCTGCCCATCCTGGCGGAGGAGACCTCGTCCATGAGGTGCATTGTTGTAGGCCCAGGAGAGCGGATGGCCCTCTACCCTGGGGTCCAGCAACATGTCTGCTGAGTGGCAGCCTAGGCAGCCTCTCAGAAAGGACGTGGATTGTAGGTTAGGTTCAGGGGCAACTCTGCCCCCTGAACCTAACTGTTGTGCATCTTACATTAAATCCCACACTGGCATCAGTGGGGGTTTAATGTGCTGAGAAGTTTGATACCAAACTTCTCAGTCTTCAGTGTAGACATCATGGTGCTGTGGAGTTCGTGTTGACGACCTCCCAGCACCATATACTCTTAAATGGCAGCACTGCACTTACAGTGCCCAGGAATGGACCTGGGTACTGTAGGGGTACAGGGCGTGTGCACCTGTTCCCACACCACTGGCATAGGGCACCCAGCTAGAGGGGTGACTGAGGTATGCCAGGGCAGTGTGTGTTGTGAGCATGGCACACAGGGATGTGTGCCATGTCGACTCTGTTTTGTTCTGCACCAAGACACTCAGCCTGCAAAGGCAGTGTGTGTGTGTGTGTGTCAGGGTACAGGGCCTCTAAGGGTGGCACAATAAGTGCTGCAGCCCTTAGGGGCCTTCTCTGGTCACAAGGCCCTGGGTAGCATTTACCAGGGGCTGACATGTGGCCAGAGACCCTATTGGGTTTAGGCTTCATGCAGTTTTAGGGAAGGAACACAGGCCCTGGGTACCTGATTAGCAGGAGCCCCGGGCACACTCAGTCAAAGTACATCAGCAATTCAGCAAACAGTGGGGGCATACCATGCAAGAAAGATGGCACTTTCTCACACAATGAAGAAGTAGAGGGAGGATATGAGGATAACTACCAACCTCCCCCAGTTCATAGGGAGAGAAGGGCCCCAGTGGCCCTGACTCCAAAAATAAACCCCTCAGCACCTAGAGCCCACAGAGGTGGATCAGGTGCTGCTGAGGACTTTGAGGACAGCCTCAATGAGGACAACCTTTTAGCAAGGTTGACCAAAAGAGTGGATCTAGAGACCAGACTCCTGGCACTAGAGAAAGAGAGAGCCGAGATGGGCTTAGCTCCCATCAATGATGGCAGCAATTTACTAAATAAGGATGAAGAGCAATCTTATGATAGTAAAATCCCCAAAGAGATTGTCCCTAAATATGAAGAGAGTGATGATATCACAAATTGGTTCACAGCTTTTGAGAGGACCTGTGAAATGAGAAAAGTGAAGAAGTCACCCTGGGGGGGGTAGGGGGGGGGCAATCCTTTGAGAACTGTTTTCTAGTAACAGCAGTGACAGTCTCCTGACCCTTACAGGGGCAGTTGCTGGGTCTTATGACCTCATGAAGAGAACGCTGATTGAGGGCTTTGGACTCACAACTGAGGAATACAGAATTAGATTCAGAGGGACCCACAAACCCCAAAACCAATCCTGGATTGACTTTGTTGACTACTCAGTTAAAAGACTAGGAGGTTAGTTAACTGGACATAATGTGCATGATTTCAATGGACTTTACAATTTGTTTATGAAAGAACAAATTTTAAGTAATTGTACTAAGCAAAAGTTACATAAGCTTTTGGTAGACCTAGGTCTAATTTCTCCCCAAGAATTGCGAAAGAAGGCAGACCACTAGGTCAAGACAAGGGTGCCAAAAACAGCCACTGGGGGTGACCAAAAGAAAGGGGTTACAAAACCTCCCCAGGGGAAAGGTGGTGAGAATCCCCCAGATACAAATCCTGAGTCTTCAAAAGGGCCCCAAAAATCTGTACAGGGGAGTGGGACCTAAATCTCTTCCAAGTCCAACAATAGGTACAGGGGAAAGAACTTTGATCCCTTAAAGACCTGGTGTAACAACTGTAAGAAGTTAGGACACTTAACTGGAGATGCTACTTGTCCTAACAAGACACCCCCCTACTCCACCTACAGCTACTGCTGGTGTCGCCATTCTCCAGATGGGATCAGCAGTGTGCCTCGATCAAATCTGTTTGCACACTGAAGCAGTTCTAGTCACAGAGGGGGAAGTTGAGTGTGACACTTTAGCTGTATGGCCACCCAACTTAAAGAATGATTTGCAATGCCCTTGGATCAATGGGAATAGAATAGAAGCACTGGGGGATACAGGTGCCAGTGTCACTATGGTGAGAGATATACTGGTTTCCCCAGAGCAATACCTGAATGGGAAACTTAGCTAGTCACCAATGCTGACAGTGTTATTGCTAACCATGCCATGGCTATGGTGACATTAGACTGGAGGCTGGTTACTGGCCCGAAACAGGTAGTGGTCTCTCCAAAGCTTCTAGCTGCATGTCTGCTTGGTAATGACCTGGAAACCTCAGCATGGGCTGAGGTAGAACTTAAAACCCATGCAGCAGTGCTGGACATCACTGAGATTGTGTGTCAAGACTAGAGAGCACAGAGCCGAAAGCAGGGTGAAAAAAGTGTTGGACCCTGAAAGTATGGCCCAACCTTCCAAGAGGAAAGGTAAGAAGACCTGTCCTCTATGATCAGTCACAATTGATCCTTTTCTGCAGGTCCAGAATGGCTCTACATAAATGGACGTCATAGCTCATAAATATTGTGCATACAGCACATCACTTGCCTGGAGAGGGAAATTCTTGCAGACACACTAATCAAACAGACATGCCTCGCGAGCGTTAGTTAAAGCAAACATTACTTACAGGTGTCTTCAGTCCATCAGGTGCCCATTATTCCACCATCCAGTGGCTGTGTTTGGAGTTGTTCGCTATTCTCATTTTCTTTTCTTTTGAGTGTCAACCAGTGGTGTGCAGAGCCAGCCCCCTAACATGTCGAAGGTAAGCCCAAAATTTCCCCCAATGCATAAATGCCAACTTCAGATTTGTTTTTCCACTTTTGCTTTCAGGAGCAAGGTTCAGAGCTCAACATTTTTTATTTCAAAATGCTGGTTTATGTTCCAGGATCGCACTCTGGCATGCCTATTCACAGGTCAATAAAAATTTTCTATTTTGAAACTTAAAATTGCAAGTGACATTTATACTATGGCTTATTTTGCTGTTGCATATAAACATTGCTGCAGACATAATCTACTGCACCCTACAGATCTGCAGCATATCACTCTTTTGTTGATTGAATGTGATTCTCCTGGGATATGAAAATCGTCTATATTTTATAGACTTGAAGTAATCACATCTCCCATAATGCAAGTTTGTATGATATCCAGTGCCATTGGCCTTGTGGTGCTGGTGACTCCCAGGGTTCTCAAAAAAAGTTAATTGTTCAAGGTCCTAGTATCAAGGAAAACTGTAAAGCCTTTGACTGATTAATTTCTACACTGAAACTTAATTTTTGCAGAAAAGAAACCTTTTGTTTTAAAAGATAAAAAAATATAAGATTCATAATCAGTCCATTATTTCCTTTGTAGTATTTTTTTTCTTGATCCTATGAATGTACACCGTATCTGCACTTACTAAATTCATTTCTTGATTTTAGGAACATCTGACCAGAGTTGAAGATTTCCTACAACAGAGCCAAAGACTCCTCTCTGAGGAGAAGCCCAATGTCTCTGAGCTACAAGAACTACTGGATGTCAGCTTTGAGTTTGATATAGAACTTCCGCAGATCGGGGAGTTGCGCGAGAGGCTCGAGCAGGTTCGATGGTTACAAAATGTAAATCAGGCATGCAGCAATTCGAACACCCTGACCTTGGATGATATGAGATGACTCATAGACTTAGGAGTTGGTTTGGCTCCTCATGTTACAGTGGAGAAAGCAATGGCGAGGTTGCAAGAACTGCTGACAGGATCTGAACACTGGGATGATAAGGCCCGAAGCCTCATCAAGGCCAGGTAAACAATTCTGACTGCTGTCAGTGTCAATATATATAGTACCCAATGCTCTCAAATGTTGAATGTGACTGTGCTAATAGTGGGAGAAATATTGTATCACCCCATATGCTGACCTTGTCTGCATCGCCATGGTCTCTCGTGCTCAAAATGAATTTCTGATAAGCCTAAGCACTGGGTATGGGCCTCTAATCTGCATTAGCCCCTGCAAGTTTTCTTAAATGCACCTCTCCGCAGAAAACAGTTTTTACCCTCTTTTTGTACACTGGAACAACATGTTCATGTGGTGGGGGCTTGGTTTTGAGCTGGTTATGTGCGTAGTTTGATCATCTTTACCACTGAAAAGATGTTGTTATGTTTCAAGATGTAATTGGAATTTTGCAGAAACCAGGATATTTCTTTTAAATTGGAGACAAAATGACCTCTAAGTTTCTCTAACTAAAACATCGGCATTGTAGGATTCATTCTCACTGATAAACATTAAAGTAGAATAGTCCTGCTTATGTGTGGGGACACCTGAAAACAAACTTACCCACACACACTCCCTGCATGTATCGCTGTGGATGCACATGCTTACCGTACCTTTGCCATCTATTATGTGGCTCGTACGTTTGCAAGTTACTTTCTCTCAAGTCACAAGGTGTGGTGTGACTCCTCCTCTTCGAGTAACATGAGCACTGACTCGATGTTGGGTAGTTTTTCCGGCTTCGGGTGGCAGTAGGAGTGGCTCCCCACTGGCTAGTAGCCAACCCAGTTGCAATTCTCTCCCTCTATCATAGGACACAATGGGTGGAGAAAGGAGGCATCCTCAAAAACCTCCTGAAGCAAGTTTGAAAAAGATGGTGAAGAGCCAGTGTAGGAAAGTGGCCCTTTTGGCACGGTTACCCCCCGCGTTTCCCTGACTGATGCATATTTGACTGAATGTGCACTGGGTTCCTGCTAAGCAGGTTCCCAGTGCTGTGTTCTTTCCCAAAACTGTACCATTGTTTCCACGATTGTTGCACCTCTGGCCCACATAATTCCCTTGTAAAAGGTACCTGTGGTACCAAGGGCATTGTGACCAATGAGGGTCTCTAAGGGCTGCAGAATGTATTGTGCCATCCTAAGAGACCCCTCACAAAACACAAGCATACTGCCACTGCAGCCTGCGTGTTTTGGTGCAGATAAAGTTAAGAGTCGACCCGGCACACATCTGTGTGCCAGGCCTACCTTCACTGCAAGAGGCATACGTAAGTCACCCCTACAGCATGCCTTACAGCCCTAAGGGAGGATGCACTATAATTCATGTGAGGGCAACGGCATGAGCAGATACTCCCCCCTACAGTGTCTTAAGTCCATTCTTAGACCTAATTGCACAGTGAAGCCATCCTGAGTACATGGGCTAGGAGCTTGTCACTACGAATGCCACAGCTCCATGATGACTTCACCGAATTCCAAGATGTTTGGTAACAAACATTACAGATTAATGAGCCCACACTGATGCCAGTGTTGGATTCATTGATAAATGCACTCAGAGGGCACCTCAGAGGTGCTTTCTTAAAGACTGCCAAACCACTAGTGTGTGTCTGACTGGTCTGCACCAGCCTTCCATCTTGTAGGAAGCTGACTCTCAATATACTATACCAGTAGGAGGTATAGTGTGCACAGAGTTCAGGGAGTCCCAAAAGGTGTGTGTGGTAATCATAATCAGAAGTCCGTTAGCTGAGGTGTATATTCTATAGATGGTTTATTTAAGCTTAGTTGCAAGGTATGTTCCAGGTAAGTCGATAACAGCCCCACCAGGAGCAGCCTCCTTGCTGCTCAGCCTGCACACTCCAACTGGCACTCAGCACATCACCAGGCACCCATGCATTTTATGACCTCACCAAGCATTCAGCACTCATCCTGGCTGAGCAGTAGGGAAGGTGTAGCTAAGGAAAAGGAATGCGATCGTTAACTCACAACATATCCTCTTTCCTTAGGGAAACCATAGACAGAATTAATGTAAATAAATGGAAAACATGCATATGACCCAAAAGGAAGAAAATGGAAGATAGAACTACATTGTCAAATCAATAAATACATTAAATTCACAAATAATTGATGAAACATTCTTAATGTATACATGTATGGAACATTCTTAATGTATAACTGTAGGAAAGTGGCTCTGTATATACTGTTCCCAAATAGGTACAGTGTGTACAGAGTCCACAGCCCCCAGAGGTTTGGCAGAGGCTAAAGTTCGATATAACCTTACTCTCTAAAGTGGTAGCTTGGTCGAGCAGTAAGGCAGTATCAGAGGACAGTGTAAAGCATTTGTTGTACACACTCAAGAACTGAACTCTAGGCCAATGGTTTGTATATAAAAATATACGGTTTTATTTTAGAACCAACAATAGGTATCAAAATATACTTTCTCAGAATGAGATGCTTTAGTTAAATACTTTGCAAGAGGCAATTGACTTGTGAATGCAATAGTTAGTTTGTTGCAAAAGGCAACACAATTTCAAACACAATAATACATTGAGCTCAATGTGAATTTTAAGTTATTTGCAATACATTAATTTCAGGAATACTTTTCTAACTCCAGGACTGGATCCTAGATTCTGTCCTGGGACAGGTCTTGGAAACAAGTGAGTAAATTCGTTTTAGTTACTGTTGTGATTTTTAGGCAATATTTTGCTATTTTGAAAGTTGAAACTTAAAAGAAATTTCATAGAAAAACAGTCAATGATTCCCTATGGTAGAAAATTCAAGTTACAGGTAAAGTATGTTCTTGCTACTTTTGTAATCCAGGGCTGGGCTCCTAGGCTCAGTACTGGGACCTCTATCTAAAACAGGTAAGTAATTACGTTTTGACAGTGGGTACGATTTTTAAAGAGCATTTGTAGTTTGAAAAAATCGACACTTGGAAGAAATTTCACAGAAAAACAGTCAGTGATTTCCTATGGAAGAAAATTGGGTTAGTGGTAAGTACGGTTGTGAGTACTTTTCAGGGTCAGTGCTCGACACCAAGATCCAGCACTGGGATCTCTCCTAATAGCAGGTGAGTATTTCTGTTTTCGTTACTCGGGTGATTTTAGGGGAATATTTTAAGTTTTAGAAACTCCACACAGAAGAAATTTCAGAAGAAACCAGTCAATGTTACCCTATGGAAGAAATTTGGGTTATCGGCTTTTGGGTAAGTACTCGACTGGCAGAGTTAAGGTTCTGGACACAGACTCAGGGGTCTCCCAGGGTCAGGTTGGTACAGTTGTTACACCCTCAGCGGCACTGGGGCGGCCGGGTGCAGAGTGAGATAGGCCCAATGTTATCCTATTGGAGGCAGGGGAGCCTTGGTTGGTGGCTGTGGGAGCTGGGCTCCTGGTCACTTGCTCAGGGCAAATGGGGAAGTAGTTAGGTGTAGAAGTTACACGGCCAGGGCCACTCGGGCGGCTGGGTGCAGGGTGCTTTTGAGCCTTCGGGTGCTCAATGGATTTCAATGGGAAAGCTCCAGGACGAACAAAGGCTGCAAGCTCGGGGACGAAGATTCTTCAGGTGCCACCACCACTTCGAGAGGTAAGTTGAGTAGTTGGAGGATAGGTAAGTACCCAGGAGTCGGGCACAAGGGGCCGCAGGGTGCAGGGGTGCCTTTTGGTGTCGGGAAATCTTACCCTCTGTTGATCGCGGTTGGGGGGGGTCCCTGGTTCTGAGACTGCAGTCGTCGTCAGGAGCATCGAGGTGAGTGCTTGGGTGCCAGATTCAGGGTCACAGTCGCTGGGGGGACGCGGTTCGGAGCTGATGCCAGGGGTTAGAAACTTGCTTTGAGCAGAGCCACTGCTCATGGGAGTCCCAGTTACTCACAGTTACAAGTTAGCCAGGTCCTCCGGGGTTTGTGAGGTTGCTGGCCACAAGAGGTTCCCGGGATTTAGCAGGTTCGAGGGTCGACAGGCCGGTAGGGCTGGGGCCAAAGCAGTTGGTGTCTTCCTCTTCTTAGCAGCTGCACGGCAGGTCTTCTTTTTTCTTGCTCTTCTTTGCTTTTTCGGAATCTGGAATCTGGAGAAGGAAGGTTCAGGTTGCCTCTAAATACTAGATTTAGGGGCATTACAGGTAGGTAAAGGTCAGGGACCAGTGGATCCCTGCCCTGGGGTGGGTACACCCCCTATCCTGCCACTCTCCTGTGGGAGGGGGGCAGTAGCCTAGTCCTGATTGGGCAGGGCCTCCAATCTTCAAGATGGCGAGCGCCCGGAGATCTGCTTCACCTCGCCTCCCCCACCTGAAGGGTGGGGTTGGCAGGTTGGCACATCCCCTGTCCTTACTTGGGGTTTCCGGCCAGTCTTCCCGCCAGAGTGGGTGTCAGAACCGATGGGGGCCAGTTTGCTGGGTACAGCACGTGGCCTGGAGAAGCTCACAGAGGCAGCATGCCTTTGAAGCTTCCCCCTGCCCATCCTGGGGGAGGAGACCTAGCACCTTGCCCAGGATGTGCATTGTTGCAGGCCCAGGAGAGCGGGGGGCTGTGTGGCAGCCTAGGTAGCCTCCCAGACCGGATTGTAGGTTAGGTCTCAGAGGGCATCTCTATGTAGTGCTTTGTACATTAAATCCCACACTGGCATCAGTGCAGGTTTAACCCCTTCTGTGCCCATGACGAGATAGTCTCGTCATGGAGCGCGGTTGCTCTGTGCCCATGACGAGACTATCTCGTCATGGGCCCCGCCCGCTAATACAATGCCCGGCACAGGAGGGGGAAAGGGCGGGGCACTCAAGGGGTTAATGTGCTGAGAAGTTTGATACCAAACTTCAGTCTTCAGTGTTACCATTATGGTGCTGTGGAGCTCTCAGCACCATATAATCTTAAATGGCAGCACTGCACTTACAGTGCCCAGGAATGGACCTGGGTACTGTAGGGGCACAGGACTCATGCTCCTGTGCCCACACCACTGGCATAGGGCACCCAGCTAGAGTGGTGGCTGATGTATGCCAGGGCAGTGTAGGTTGTGGGCATGGCACACACAGGGATGTGTGCCATGTCGACTCTTTGTTTTGTTCTGCACCCAGACACTCAGCCTGCGAGGGCAGTGTGGTTGTGTTAGGGTACCGGGCCTCTAAGGGTGGCACAATACGTGCTGCAGCCCTTAGGGGCCTTCCCTGGTCACAAGGCCCTGGGTACCTAGGGTACCATTTACCAGGGTGTGATAAGTGGCCAGGGTTTGCCAAATTCGGTTTTAGGTTTCAGCATAGATTTTAGGGAAGGAACATAGGCCCTGGGCACCTGATTGGCAGGAGCCCAGGGCACACTCAGTCAAAATACATACAGCAATTCAGCAAAAAGCGGGGGCATACCATGCAAGAAAGATGGCACTTTCTCACAACTACTGATGCACTTTGACTTGATATGCACGGGGTCCCTGCCAATCAGGTTCCCAGGGCCTGTGTTCTTTCCCCAAACCTAACCCAACTGGCAGCTCTGGCCACAGGTCAGCCCCTGGTAAATGGTAGCACAGGTACCCAGAGCACTGTGACCAGGGAAGGCCTCTAAGGGATGCAGCACTTTATGTGCCACCCTTAGAGGCCCGGTACCTTTCCACATACACACTGCTTTTGCAGGCTGCGTGTTTTATTGCAGAACAAAGCGCAGAGTCGACATGGCACACAGCCATGTGTGCCATGCCTACAACCCACTGCCCTGGCATAGATAAGTCCCCCCTCTAGCTTGGTGCCCTGTACCAGTGGTGAGGGTACAGGTGCATGAGCCCTGTACCCCTACAGTGTCTAGGTCCATTCTTAGACATTGTAAGTGCAGTGCTGCCATTAAGAGTATATGGTGCTGGAAGCTTGTCATTACGAACTCCACAGCACCACAATGGCTACACTGAAAACTGAGATGTTTGGTATCAAACTTCTCAGCACATTAAACCCACACTGATGCCAGTGTGGGATTTAATGAAAAATGCACACAGAGGACATCTTAGAGATGCCCCCTGAAAAACAACCTGTCTCTGGTGGGTTCCCTGACTAGTACACACCAGCCTGCCACCACAAGACATGTTTCTTGACCCCTAGGGTGGGAGCCTTCGCTCCCTGAGTCCAGAAACAAAGCCTGTCCTGGACGGAGGTGTTCACACCTTCCCCAGTCCAGGAAGAGCCATCTGTGGCAGGGGAGCTTCAAAGGCCTGGCAGCCTTTGTAATGCGACCCCCAGTCTCTCCTGCTAGCAGGAGCAGGCCCCCTTCCTGTCTCCCCTCCTTTTCGGCGGGAAGACAGGTGGTAAAAACTAGCCAGCCCAGAAGGTGTGCCCACCTCTGCCAACTCCACCCAACAGGTGGGGGAGGCGAGGTGAAGCACAACTCTCAGTCCCCGCCATCTTGCAGATGGGGGGACCCAGCCAACCAGGGAAATGCTTATGCCCCCCTCCCAGTGGAGGTTGGCACAATTGGGGGTGTACCCACCCCAGGGAAGGGACCCATTGGTCCCTGCCCTTTACCTACCTGTAATGCCCCTAAATCTAGTGTTTAGGGGCACCCCAGAAACTTGCTTCCTCAGACAAGAACCTGCAAAAAGAAAAAGAGCAGGACCGAACAGCCGTTGCGAAGCTAACAAGAGGAGGCCGCCCACTGACTTGGCCCCAGCCCTACCGGCCTGTCCACACCTCGAACCTGCTCCAGCGAAATACCGGTGTGTCCTGCAGCCAGCAATCTCTAGAAACCCGGAGGACCTGCCTGCCTTCAATTCTAAAGATTCTGTCTCCCGTGAACACCGGGTTTGTTCAAACACCAGTCTCCAGCTCCGCAAGCATCCGCGAGTGTGCACCACTCTGCACCCTACACCCACGGCCCGAGTTAGAGTGGCCCAACACCAAGAGGAGGTCTCCCTGGCGATCCTGACGCCTGTAGCCTCAAACCGGAAGGTCCCCCCAACCGCGACCAGCAGCTGGTAAGAAGATCCGACCCTAAAAGGCTCCCCTGCACCCGATGCCCCACGGCCTTGGGTGGCCCAACCGACGGTACCTAACCAACCCCCAAGATCCCAACTTACCTCTCCAAGTGGTGGTCGCACCCAGAAGAACTCGTCCCCGAGCCTGCAGTGCTTTTGCAAACTGGAGACCCTCCATTGAAAGCTAGAGGGCACCCGACGCCAAAACAGCACTCTGCACCCGGCTGCCCCTGTGCCCCTGAGGGTGCATCTTTTGTGCTGGCCTAAACCCACATTTACCCTGAGCTTAAGTCAAGGAGCTTTACTCCCACAACCTAGTGGCCTGCTCGTCAGCAGCCACCAATCGGAGGCCCTCTATCCCCCATTGGATAACAGTGGACCTCAGCAGTCTGCACCCGGCCACTCTAGTGCCGCTGAGGGTGTAACAAGAGTGCATCCTTGACCCTGGGGGATCCCTGAGGTTAAACCCAGAGCACCAACCACCACAACAAAGTACTGACCTTTAAACCGATAACACTATTTTCCTCCTTAGGATAACATTGACTGTTTTTCTATGAAAGTTTCTAAGTGTGGAGTTGGAAAACCTAAAGAAACTCTTTTAAATTGTACTAACTAACCAAAAGGATTTTACTTACCTGTTTACAGGAAATGTCCCAGTGTAGTATCCAGGTATACTACACTGTGTAAGAATATGCCTCTGATAAAGCCTTACTGCTCGACCACACTACCACAAATAGAGTGAGGTGCTATCTACTTCTGCCTACCTTTTGGGTTCCACTGGACGCTGTGCACACTATACCTAACTTTGGTTTAGTATATAGAGAGCCAGCTTCCTACAAAAGGGTGCTTAAGGTAAAATTGTCAAACCTTCTAACTCCAGCTAAATGGTTTGCGGATCTCATATCTGATCAAGACATCTAGCCGCAGATTCCTTCTCTTCTAATTCTCCCCAGGCGCCAGACTGGTTCTGGTAATTTTTACAGTAGTACCGCTGTGCGTCAGTAGCGGGTGTCTAGCGACTGCGTTCCCTGGATGTGACGTCGACGGACTCGATATAAGCCCTTCCCTGACGTCAGTTTTTTCTTTTCCGCGCTTAAAACGCGGATCCGATCAGTGGTTCCTCAGGTCTTTTTTTGGCCTACCTAGACTGTTTCTTCAAACTAAACAGTGTGCCTTTAAACAACTTTTCATGTCCTCGGGGTTCAGGCCTTGTAGCACAGATATCTGCCACGGATCCTCACTTTGTATATGGTTCCTGGGGGAGTACTCTGACTCAGAGGAGTGCGACTCTTGTCGTCAACTTCATCCAAAGGCACTAAGGGAACATCGAGGGAAGCTCCTAGCGGTGTGAATGTCAGTCTTCCAAGATTTCCCCTCGACCTCTGTCCCCCTCGCGCTCCACAAACCGCCTGCGGGTCCAATCCAGAAGCCGTTCCTGTGGGCGTCCTTATCCATCGGCGTCCCAAGGTAAATCTCGACGCAGGCGTTTGAAGTTGCAGAGGTTCCTGACTTCGCCACATAAAGCCTTTTGGGTCTTCACCTTCCCTTGGAGCGTCCTTGGACCCTAAGCTGATGCACAATGCTGTGCCTTTGTACACACCGGCGCGTTCGTCGTCTGCTTCAGTTCAGATTCCAAATCGGCTTAGACGCCTGTGCACAACCCTTCGGGGTTACCACCTTCGTGGCCTGGCTCAGACGACGGTGTCAGGTTCTGATCTACTGATGACAGCGCCCTTACTGCTCCACCACTACCCCTCTCTGACTCAGACGCATTTGCTCTTCGGCGCCAGACTGTGTCTGATGCGGCGCCGGTAGAGCCACCTGTGTCACTCTTTTCCTCGGCTCTCTGTAGTCCTCCCTCCTGTTTTTTCTTCTGAGGAACACAGTTATGGAGAGGGTTTAGAGTTTCACCATCCCATCTCTGACATGGTTCAACCTCTTATGGAGTCTAGCTGGTGGTTTGGGTTGGGTTGGGTGAAGCTAACGGCTTGGAGTCTTCTCCTCTCTGGGGGATATGCTCAGACGAGTTCTGTCATTTTGGCTGTGGCGCTTCCTTCTGTGGAATTGACGACAGATCCATTACTTGGCGTCCTGCATCAAGGCCAATCGGGAGTAGAGCTGATGCTTCCTCATAGTGAGGCTCTTTTTGATATTCTGTTGAGGGCTTGGGCTGAAACAGGGACCCTTGTGGATCGCTTTATTTCCCACAGACACTGTCCGGCCCCTGGTGACCCGACATGTCTCCTCGGACATCCACCTCCTCATAGTTTTGGGGTACAGCCTGCTTTGGCTGCCCAAAATGTTGATATTTGTTTACCCCCTGCTGTCCCACTAGAAAGTGGCCAGAAGTCTAGACACTTGTGGCAGGCATATTTTCTCCTTCACCAGTTCTGCACTGCTGTCCCTCAATACTACTTGTGTCCACGGACTCTTCTCCCATATATTGTGGGACTCATTGGAATGCCTGCTGCCCTTCCTTCTAGAAGAGACCCAGAACAATCTTCTTCAGTTAGTACGGGATGGGTAACAAACCACTAAACTGATCATTTGCTGTGGTATGGATACCACTGATTCTGGAGGTTGAGCTATGAACTCTTCAGGAGATCTATGTCGGAATACCTTGTTGCACACACCTGGGTTTTCGGAGGCGGTTCAAGCCACCTTAATTTATTTACCTGTTGATGTGCATGTGTATTTGGTGCACATGCCGACTCTGCTATGCAGTTATTTTGAGATAGTCCGGTTGGAGCAGATTCTTAACTCTGCTGTCTGTTATCCTAGTACTCTTGTGGTGCGTTAGTTTGGGGAAAGATCCCTTTTTCTTTCACATATGAGCTATCACAGGACGGAGCTCATTGACTTTGCTTTTCAAACCTCTCCGCCCTCCTTTTCCAGGGTGACACCCGGTGAGGTGTTCCTCCTTGCTGCAGGCACTTTTATTCTTCTTATACTGTCGGTGACAGTTGAAGTGTCCAGTTATCTCAGGTGGATGTTATTTTGTGACCTTTTGTGCGCCTGTTCTTAAAGGTTCTTTCTGAAGGTAGTTTTTCTACCTGAGTACTTGTTCTACAGAGGGTATTTTGCTTGCGTTGTGCAGATGCGCTCGTTCCCTGTTCTACGGGGGCCATCCTCGGTATGCCTTATAGGCATTTTGGGATCTACTTCTGATGCTTAGTATCCCTTATAGGGACTTCAGTTTATCTGTCTCTGAACAAGAAGTGCATGTGAGTTCCAGTGTACACTAGGGGTAGCTCCTATATCCATGGGGCATTTCTTCCATTTAGTTGCATCCTTCTTCCCATATAAGAGGTAATGGAACGAGTGACAAGATCCTTGGACTGGATAGATTTTTAGTTCTGGCCTAAGACCTTTATTAGTGCATTGGCACTTCTTGTTCTGTGTTTACTAGGCATTGGCAAGGTTTTCTGCCAATGTTCTTTCAAGTTCTGTGTTAGGCTATAACTCTATTGCATTGGTTCATATTCCGCCACTGCCCCCCGGGTTAGCTTGGTCCTGTGCCATCGACCTTGCTGCCTTTTTTCTGCTTCATCCCTGGAGTGGATGTTACTCGTAGCATTCTGGTGTGCCTTGTACCCTTTTTAGGTCGAGCCTAGCGTTGCTGCGCATGCGCTGCTTGCTCTGCGAGGCATGCCGTAGTAGGGTATGTTTTAGAAGTGGAGTGGAAGCCCCGCCCATATTTTTAATTTGCTGGTGGCATTGTCTTTGGCAAACGCTAGCTTCCCTTTTGTTATTAAGCTTGTTAGTCCCTCCCGAGTACCACCCTGTCTCCTGTTGTTACCTCCCATGAGGACTGGCTCTTTTACTAGTGCCCTAACTCTGGAGCTTTCATTAGCAATCCAGAGAACTACTTACTTTATTATTGTACACGGCACTTACAGGACAGCAATGGCTGCTGCTTCGTAAGACACTTTGCACTCGTATTTCTCCGAGAAGGAACTTCAGCGCTACTGATGGCTGCTTGCATTTCTCAGAGATGCTGTTTATTTATTTTTAATAAAGAGAACTGAGCAGGAGATAATAATTACTGCCTACATCAAGGCTCGAACCCTGTTCTCCTGCTCCAAAGTCAGCAGCCTTGGATGGTAAACCACCTCCTCAGTTAAAGGAATTATTTTGTTTTTTTTAGGCGGTTTATCATGGTGTTCGAGGCATATGAGCTGTAGATAGTATACTTGCTCATAGATCGCCATCTGGTGTTGGGCTCGGATGTTTGCAGTTTGTGTTTGTCTTGGAAGAAGTCTTTGTAGTCACGAGGTACGTGACTCCTCCTTAGGACAATAGTGCGCATGGGCATCGACTCCATCTCCAGATTGTTTTTTTCTGCCAAAGGATTGGGATGTAACTTGCTGCGCTCCGGGTCGGTTCCGAACCCCCATTTGACGCGCAATCCCTCTCCACTCGACAGTATTGTCTCGATCACGTTTCCCTTTCGACGCGCATCTTTAAATACAAACACCTCGATCTTGAACACGGGCCGTTGGGCCTATCCGCGCCAACCACGCCTGCTGTCAATGGAAAGGACTCCTTTAAAAAAATGCCCCGGGTGTGGTGCTAAGTTCCCACACACGGACTTGCATGAGGTTTGTAATCTCTGCCTCTCCCCGGAGCACGAAGACAGAAACTGCGAGGCCTGTCCATCGTTCAGGTCGAAGAAAACCATCCGTGATCGTCGGGCTCGATGTCACGAAATGTCTTGTGGAAGAAGCTCGATTCCAGACATCTTCGGAGCAGATCCCAATGTCCAGCTGGAGCAACAAGGTAATGAAAAAGACGTCTCCAAGGCCGACGTCGAAGAGGAGACCATCACCCCGGCTTAGCGGTCCATAAGTACCGAAACCCCTCTCCCAAAACTCAAACCTAAGGCTCCAGTAACACCCTCGCCCTCTGGTAGACACCGGCAACATGGCTCAGAAGTCCCGCCCTCGGGCCCGGCTATGAAACCTAAAGATAAGCCTTCCGGCTCGGGCTCGAGCCAGTCCCCTTCCAGTGCCGAAAAGTCACCTTCGGCACCGAAGCACAAGACCAAAGATGTGCCACGCCCGTCTTCGTCGGCACCGAAGACAGCCTCGATGCCGAAGTCCTCGGCATCGAAACAGACCAAGGACAAACAGTCGGAACTGAAAAAATCTTCGGAGCCGAAAACAACTTCGGACCCAAAAAAGTTGTCGGCACTGAAAACTCTCGGAGCCACAAACTCCTATTGTAGGAAGGTGGATATCTGACTATGGTTACCCCCAACTTTTTGCCTAGTGTCTAGCTGGTTTTTCGACTTAGTTGGCCTGAGATCCTGCCATTCAGGGTCTCAGGCTGTCTGCTCTCTCTTTAAAATGGACTCCATGTACCCTAGGTACATAACCAATTGGTAAGGATCACCTTATTGGACCCTGTACAGTGTACCCTAGGTACCCAGGGCATAGGTGTACCCTAGGCCTCCCAGGGGCTGCAGCATGTATTATGCCACCCCTGGTCTGGCCTTCCAATCAGACACAACTGGCTGATCACTCAGCTGGGGCAAGGTCGTGTAATCACCCCTTGCTTAGGTGTAGTATTCCTATACCTACCTTATATATAGACACATGTGTACCTATCAGTCACTCCTATGGCAGGCCTTGACAATCCTGGAGGCAGAGTGCTTGGTAACATGTGAGATGGTGCTCTAGCATGAGCTGAGCCTGTCTGCAGCTTTCGGAACCATGTCCTTATAGCTGTTCTATGATATAGCCTACCATATACTCTTAAAGTGCCTTATAATCTTAGACGGTTATGGTAACTATGGTTTGGCTTTATCAAAACATGTCGTGTAAGGTGTATAACACTTTGGAATAATACCCCCATACCATTTCTGGTGATGAGGATATTATTCCTCCCTTCTAGAGGGAGAGACATGTTAAAATCCTACTTTGCTGTTTATCTCTAACCAAAGCCTCAGCATCACAAAATGGATGCTGCTGCCACAGACACAAGTCTGACCTCCTGCTGCTGGGAGTGATCCCAGCCAGGGAGGCCTGGACAATAGGTTTCCTGCTTGGGGAGGTGCTAGCACCTCCCCAGACAGCCTTTAGTGTATTGGGGCAGGGTGGGCTGAAAGGAATGAGACATGCCTGGGGCACACAAGGTGTTCCTTGCATAGTCCAGTTCAAACCGGCGCTGGGGCACTCCAGCCCCAGCTCTGGCGCGAAACTGGACAAAGGGAAGTGGGTGTAACCACCCCCTCCCAGGTCCCACCCATAAGGCGTGACCTAGCAGGTATCCCAGCCCCCCAGATTAGTATAAGAGTGGGAGTTGGGCCTCAAGACTGTAGATTATCCTGAACCTGCAAAACTGAACAGAAACTCTGGACCTTCGACATTCGACGAAAGAAGAAGACTGAAGAATCTCCCTTGTAGCCAAGGAGTGGCTACCCTGTGCAAACAGGCACCATCAAGAGACTACCCTTTGCTTTGCGACCGTTCTGCGAGGAACCGACTGCAGAGCCCGACCAGAGCCTTGACTTCCAGACTTCTCCGACCCTCATCCACATCTGCAGCAGAGCTGAGATCCGTGGAGGCGACGAGCGACGTGGGACCGGCTACCTGGGAAAAGTGGCTAGTAACTTACAGCGCAGCTTCTGAGGTACCCTCGAAGTTGTGCACCGGGGATTGAGAAGCCCCAACCCCAAGCACCATCTGCACCGAAGATCAGCCCCCCACACTCCACGAGTCCTGCGTGGGGCCCTTCAGCATTTTCCTGCTTGCCGCGTCTGTCCGGTTGCTTGCCCGCTGGCTAGTGGCCTCTGTGACGACGCACCCTGAAATCTTCTGCGCTGGTTTGGCTCCTCCAGACTGGCTCCCGCTTCTCTGCAAAGAAGAAGCACCCCAGACCTTCCTGGTCTGCACCAGAAGCAAGTCCTTTGTTCTTCGTGGGTTCCGCTTGCCAAGGCTTGGTGAGTCCTAGTCCAACTTCGACGCCGCCGACAGCAAGAGCCTTCGTGGGACAGCTCGCCTCCTGGTCCTGGTCGTCCTCGACGCTTCCTGGTCCTCCTGGCTGCAGCGACAAGCTTCACCTTCACCTGCAACTCTTCACGACATCGCCTGGTTCCTTCCTGGTTCCACGTGGTCACTGGCTAGTGACCTTGACTCTGTCCCCTCTGCTTGCAGGTTTCTTCTCTTCTTGATCCCAGCCTTGGGATCCACCGGACACTCTCCCCTGACTGCCTGTCAGCATCTTTCTTCAGGCATCCATAGGAGTCGACGACGAAAACGACGCATCTTCACCCCTATGCACCCGCAGCCTGTGGGCTAGGTAACTTGGGTACTCCGGTGCTCATCAGGATAGTGACTATCCTAGTGTCTAGTTTTCAAGTCTCAACTTCCTAGCTACTCCGGAAGTGTCCTAAATCTATCTATTTCTAAACTGTAACATTGCTATTGACTTTTACGCATTACGCGTGAGTGTTTCCACTCTGCACACGAATCCCGTGGGCCTCCCACTTCCTAACTAACGCTAGTGTAGTGTAGCCCCAGCGATTCCGTAGGCCTAGGCCTATTCTATTTCCGTGACAGTGGTTCTTATACCACTTACTTAGTATATGGTTTGCGTGGCCCCTAGGGCCTAACTGTATTACTTACCTGTGTGACTTACTGTATGCATTAATAAGACTGTGTTGTACTTACCTCTAATCTCATAAAGAGTGCTGAGGGTTTGACTAGAATAAATACACTTTATTTTTATATATATATCTGTTGTGGTGTCCTTTCATTTGGTATTCAAGGGATTATATATGGTATCACAGCTGGCTTCACATGCCATTCAGAGTTTAGCCTAAGACTGCTCTTGTCCATGCTACCACTAGGATAGCTGGTCTATAAGGTTGACTTTACAACCAATCACCATAAGGGTATTTGGACTGATATAAGGTGTACACTATAACTAGTGACATCATACATCAGGCCAACTTCTCACACCTATAACAAAACATAAGGAGTCCAAGCCCCACAGAAGACCTCAGACACTCGGTCCAAAGAACATTCAGGCAAGGCAGTCCTCATTCGAATGTACTACATTCAAAAACAGGGGGGCACACACTCTCCACAGCTCTCTCAATTAGCACAGAGCATATGGAGATGGGCAATTCCACAGAAAATCTTTCTCCTGGCCCAACATGTCCCAGGAGTCCAAAACACCGTGGCAGATCTGCTCAGCAGACAAACGCAACAGATTCACGAATGGGAACTTCACCCACAGGTTCTTCATCCATTCTTTCAGAAGTGGGGGCATCCACACATAGACCTATTCGCCACCCACGAAAACAAAAAATGCCCAAGCTTCGCCGCCAGATATCCACACCCATTGTCCAAAGGCAATGCGATATGGATGAACTGATCAAACAAATTTGCATACGCTTTTCCACCTCTCCCACTAATTCCATTAGTGGTGCGAAAGCTACAACAG
This sequence comes from Triturus cristatus, assembly GCF_964204655.1. Classification (NCBI taxonomy): domain Eukaryota; kingdom Metazoa; phylum Chordata; class Amphibia; order Caudata; family Salamandridae; genus Triturus; species Triturus cristatus. Next base: position 127,531,558 of record NC_140580.1, read on the forward strand.
CATTCCCTAACACTGATACTAGTAGCTCCAACATGGGCCAGACAACCGTGGTACACCACACTGCTGGATCTCTCGGTAGTACCACACCAAAAGCTACACCTCTCACCATGCCTCCTAACCCAGAACCATGGAGAGATCAGGCACCCAGACCCAGCTCAGCTCAACCTTGCGATCTGGCTCCTGAGGTCCTAGAATTTGGATACCTTAACCTTCCCCCTGATTGCATGAATATTATCAGGGAAGCTAGACGCCCTACTACTAGGGCATGCTATGCTGCAAAGTGGAAAAGATTTGTTGTTTACTGCCACAACAACACAATCAACCCTCTAAATGTGTCCATACAGCAGATCATATGTTACTTGCTCCATCTACAAAGGTGTAACCTAGAATATACATCCATTCGGTTACACCTCGCAGCTATTGCTGCTTACTTACAGAACAGGCAGCACCTATCACTTTTCAGGGTGCCTGCCATCAAGGCCTTTATGGAAGGCCTCAAAAGAATAATTCCACCCAGAGTACCACCCTCACCTGTCTGGAACTTAAATATAGTTCTCACAAGGCTAATGGAACCCCCTTTCGAACCATTACATAAATGTGAGCTGCAATTTCTCACATTGAAAACAGCATTCCTAGTGGCCATCACTTCCCTTAGAAGGGTTAGTGAAATACAAGCACTCACCATACAGGAACCTTTTCTTCAAATGCATCAGAACAAGGTGGTACTCCGCACCAACCCAAAATTTCTACCCAAAGTCATTTCTCCCTTCCATCTAAACCAGTCGGTAGAATTACCAGTCTTTTTCTCACAACCTCAAACCGTTGCGAAAAGGGCTTTACACACACTGGATGTTAAAAGGGCCTTACTTTACTACATCCAAAGAACACAACCTTTCAGAAACACCAAACAGCTATTTGTCTCTTTCTCTCCACCACATAAAGGCAACCCTATTTCTAAATCAGGGATAGCTAGGTGGATTGTTAAATGCATACAGATTTGCTACCACAAAGCAAAACGAATGCTATCTGTTACCCCTAAAGCCCACTCTACAAGGAAGATAGGGGCTTCTATGGCTTTTCTAGGCAACATACCACTAGATGACATCTGCAAAGCAGCGACATGGTCAACACCGCACACTTTCACAAAACATTACTGTGTAGATGTGCAAACCAAGCAACAAGCTAGTGTGGGCCAGGCTGTACTAAAAACACTGTTCCAAACCACTGCAACGGATGCCGGTGGTCGCCGCTAGGGTTGGGTACTGCTATATAGTCTATGCACAGTGTATAATCTGCAGCTCATATGCCTCGAACGGAATATGCTACTTACCAGTATGCATCTGTTCTTGGCATGTAGAGCTGCAGATCTATACACGCCCACCTGCCTCCCCGGCTACCTGTATCCGTTCCAGTCTATCTTATTTAGCTACAACACACATGGGTTTCTTTACTGTTATTACTACGCTCCATCTTTCCCTGCTGCCGAAAAACAATCTGAGGATAGAGCCGAAGCCCATGCGCAATACAAACCAAAGGAGGAGTCCCCAACCTCGTGACTTCCAAAGACTTTCCAAGAGGAAAAACAAACTGCAAACATCCGGGCCCAACACCAGATGGCGATCTATGCACAGTGTATAGATCTGCAGCTCTACATGCCAAGAACAGATGCATTCTGGTAAGTAGCATATTCCTTTTCATTGATGATGATGATCATACTGATGGTGGTGGGAATATAGATCCAGATGGGGATGATGATGACGCACATACCATTCCACACAACGTAGACACTTGGGATGACTACAACACAGATCGCGACCCACATAATGACCCGGACCTTTATCCATCTAGGTCATCACCGCCAGATTACAATATTGGGTTTGCGCAACTAATCAATAGGGTGCCCTTAATATCACGGGGTACAATTACATTCTGATCCCTTAGACGAAGATTTCTTGCTTGAAACCTTTGCACCCTCGCAGAAATCCACGCACATCCTGCCAATGTTAAAAGGCATGCTTAAACATGCCCCAGATGTTTTTAGGGACCCTGTCAGAACCAGGATTCTCAATACAAGGGTAGACAAAAAGTATAAGGCAGCTCCCAATGACCCAGTTCACATTAAAGGTCAGGTCCCTTCGGATTCTCTTGTGGTGTCTAATGCACGAGGCAAACTCACAGAGTACAGGCGACACTCCTCCTCCTGATAAGGAGTCCAAGTTAATAGATGCATCGGGTAAACTTATTGCGTCACAGGCCGCAAATCATTGGCGCATTGCCAATGCCCAAGCTTTATTGGCCAGGTACGACAGGGCTCATTATGACGAACTTGAACAGCTCATGCAACACCTTCCTGACCAGTACAAACCGAAAGCCAATATTCTTCCAAGACAAAAACAAACTGCAAACATCCGAGCCCAACACCAGATGGCGATCTATGCATAAGTATACGAATCTACAGCTCTACATGCCAAGAACAGATGCATACTGGTAAGTACCATTTTGCTTCCCTCACCAAGTCACAGAGGCAGATACTCGCTTTGGGCACTGGGGCTCCACCCCGCCAATGTTTGTGCTCTATGTGCAATACAAAATAATAATTAAATAATCACTTTGCACATTGTGTAATATGATTATTTAATTATCACTGAGGATGGCACCTAAAGCATGAAAAAACGTTGAAGATCCAACTTCGTATTACAAGCGCCTGTCCTTTGTCAGCTTCATACTCTGACTCGCGTTATGCGAGGGTCAGGCAGCCAGGCAGGCACTTTCACTAGCACATGGTGCGCGTGTGCCAGTCATTGTCGAGATCAAAGTGCTTCATTCATTTCAGCCCTGGACTTGCTTTGTCTGGGCACTTTGTGCTTCACCCCAAATGACGCACAGGAGTGTTCGTTTTTGAAGCAGCCCCGGGCAGCATGATTTTCAGCTCTCTAACTGCCTGGAGCTGCATGCTAATTTCCCTCCCTTTCCGATGTTGTTGTGGTGTTGCGGTCTAGTCGACGGCACGCTAGGCGTGACGTCACCGGACTTCCGGCGGCGGCCATCTTAGGGGCGCATTAGCGCGCCGATTCGAATAGCAGAAGGAGCTCCGTGCCGGCGCTCCTGCTGGAGTGTGTAATACATGAATAAACCCCTCAACCCTTGCCAACTGTCTTAGTCATCTGTGGTGGGGCATTGTACAGGAAGAAAGGGGCAACATTACAATGGCGACGAGGAGGTGAAACGGCCCAGCGCTGCCTCCAGGGTGAGAGTCTCGTGGTCTGCCAGCCAACGACGCCCACAGGCACCACCCCTGACCAGCAGGAGCGCGGCAGTGTCGCGGAGAGAAAAGGCGAGAGCGCTACATTCCTGACGGGCCCCCCCTGAGCCGATTCCGGACCGCGACAACCCCACAGGGTGGAACCGCCCCAGGTAGAGTCCACGTGGAGAGGCGGTTGCACGCATCGTGGCGGGGGTCACAGGACGTAACGCGAGCGGCGGCACCACAGACCGCGACGACGACCCGGACGCAGGGAGCCCCGACAGCACCCAGGGGTCGAGAAGCTCGAGTCCACGACCGCGGCGAACGGAGGCAAGGAGGAAGATGAGTGCCACTTCGACGGGACTGCCGAACCCGATACCCTTCCTCACGAAAGCTGGGGTTCCAGATATGCCATGGGAGGATTGGAAGCCGTACTTCTTGAATTTCCTGTTCGCCTTGGAAGAGGAAAGTGGCGCTGAGTTCTCGAGCTCGCGCAGGAAGAGGATGCTGCTACACCATTTGGGCCCTGCAGGTCAGAGGGTTTACGACGATCTGGTGAAGGTGGTCCGGCCCGCGGCGGATGACGATGTGTTCCAACACGCGATCGACGACATGGATGCTCATTACCGCCCGACAGTGTGTGTAGCCGTCGACAGGTACAACTTCTACCACAGAGCGCAACAGAAAGGAGAGACGATTGACCAGTACGTAGCGGCGTTACAGAAGCTGGCCCTAACGTGCAAGTTCGGAGCCTTCCAGGAAGAGTTGATTAGGGACCAAATAGTAATGCACGCAGCGAATGCGTCCATTCAAGATAAGCTGTGGGCTAACAGAGACGAACCCCTCAATACGGTGATAGCCATGGTGAAGAAGGCAGAAATGTCCAAGAGATGTGCGGAGACAGCGAAGAAGGACCGCCACCCTGAACAAACAGTGTGCAGGATAGAAGACCGAAAAGGCCACGAGAGACAGACGACGACGGAGCAGCACGGCACGCGACAACACAGGAAGCCCATGACCCGGGGCGCGAAACAGCAGACGCAGGGACAAGGGAGCACCAACGGGTGCTACAGATGCGGCAGCGAAAGGCACGCCGCCAACGACTAAGGGTGCCCAGCGTTCCGGGCCAAATGCACGTACTGCGGGCTGATGGGGCACTATGAGAGAGTATGCCGAAGGAAGACGTCAAGGCAGCAGGTGAAGTACGTGGCGCAGGAGATGACCAAGGAGGAAGAGCAAGAAGGGCAAGAGGACGACGAAGAGATCCTGATGATAGATGACCAGGTCTTGGGGATCGACGGCGCGGTCGACAAGAAACCGAGGTGCGCCATGACCATAGGGGGCGTAGGAGTCACCATGGTCGCAGATTCAGGGTCCCCCTACACGATCATAAAGAGGAAGATATGGGAGGAGGACTTTGCACCTGTCACAACACACCGACTGCGCCCCGCGGACATCCACCCGGTGACATTCACAGGGGAACCCATACCCATGGTAGGGTATTGCCCTCTAACGTTCGAGTTCCAGGGCAGGACGTGTGAAGGAAAACTGTACGTGGCAGAAAAGGGACCATCAGTGTTGGGATGGAAAGATCAAGGGAAGCTGAAAATAAAGCTGAACCCAGGAGGCCGCATACAAGTGCTCATGATGGAGGACGACCCCAAAGTGGGAGCAAGGCAGTGGAAGGAAGAGTTCCCCGAAGTCTTCAGAGACGACATAGGGAAGCCAACAAAGTTCACGCACAAAATAAATCTCAAAGAAGGAGCCCGACCAGTGTCCCACAAAGTGCGAAACATCCCGTTCCGCACCAGGGAGGCAGTACAAGAGGAACTGCAGAGGTTGGAGGACAACGGGATCATCGAGGCCATCGATAATGCGGAATGGTTGGCCCCCTTAGTCGTGGCGCAGAAGCCGAACGGGAAGGTGAGACTATGTGTGGACCTCAGGGAACTCAACAAGAACATTGTAGTGGACAAGTTCCCCCTTCCCCGCATCAATGAGATGTTAGCTAAGACCAAGGGCGCCAAGTGGTTCTCCACTGTGGATTTAACATCTGCATATCACCAGATCGCACTCCACAAATCGTGCAACCACCTCACATCATTCATTACACCTTTTGGGTGCTACAAGTTCCTACGGATGCCGTTCGGGCTCGCCTCGGCAGCGGCGGTCTTCCAAAAGTTGATGTACCGTCTGTTCAACAAGATGGAAGGTATTCAGTTCTTCCAGGACGATATCTTGGTGATGGGCGCCTCCACGGAAGAACATGACCGGAGGCTAGCGGGTGTCTTGACAGTGCTGGAACAAAACGGGCTCACGGCCCAGTGGGACAAGTGCAAGTTCGGACTGGGGAAAGTCACATACCTGGGGCACGAAATCAGTCAGGAAGGCATAAAACCCAAGGCATCCAACGTAGCTGCCATCAGAGATGCACCCACGCCCACTAGCAAGGAGGAGGTACGGACATTCTTAGGGATGGCTGAGTTCTACAGCAAGTTCGTCTCCCACTTTGCATCAAAGACGCACCACCTGAGGTCGATCCTGAAGGCGAAAACAGCGTTCTCATGGATGGAGGAACAAGAGAGAGAGTTCGAGGAAGTGAAGAGAGAAATCTGTGGCGCCATACCCATCCAAGGGTTTGACCCGACGGCTCCCACGACCCTGACCACAGACGCTAGCGACCGAGGCCTTGGAGCAGTGCTCACGCAACAGTCGGCGCGAGGAGTGACAGCGACAATCAGCTTCGCGTCCCGCACGCTGGCTGACAATGAACGCAAATTCAGCGTGATTGAAAAAGAAATGCTGGCGGTCGTGTGGGCAGTGGAAAGATTCCGGCAGTTCCTGTGGGGAGGACGGTTCCTCTTACGAACAGACCACAAACCCCTGATTAAAGTGCTCACGTCCAACGGCCACGAGCACGCTACCCCAAGAATTGCGAAGATGACACTGCGACTCCTCGACTACGTGTACGACGTAGAGTACATCCCAGGCACCAAGAACCGCGTGGCGGACTACCTGAGCAGGGCGGCGGCAAAGGAACCGGCAGAGGCGCAAGACGCAGAGACTTGGGCCGAGTACGCAGTGGCGTTCATGAGCGATCACGAAAGAGCAATCAGCAAGCAGGAGTGGGAAGAAGAGTATGGGTCCGATGAGAAGGTGAAGGCGGTCAAAACGTACGTGACGCAGGGGTGGCCGGAGAAGAGGTTGCTTGGAGAAGAACTAAAACAGTACTGGGAAGTCAGGGAAGAATTGTCGCTGGGGGACAACCCGTGTTTTCTGCTCCGAGGCAACAAGGTAGTACCCCCGACGGCGCTGAGGCCCAGAGTGGTGGCTCTTGCCCACGAAGGACATTTGGGCATCGTGAAAACGAAGGGAAGAGTGAAGGAGGACTATTGGTGGCCAGGGTTGGACCTCGCGGTGGAAAGACACGTCAGAACGTGTGAGCAATGCAACAATGCAGACAAGACGCAGAAAGTGCTGCGCCCACCGCTGGGACGCTTCGACTTCCCGGAAAACCCGTGGGAAGAGATCTCCATAGATATTCTAGGTCCCATACAAGACGCCAGTGGCAACCAGAAGTACCTCACCGTGGTCGTGGACAGGTACTCGAAGTGGCCAGAAGTCCATGTGGACGACAACGCAGAGACAGATACCATCCTGGGATTCCTCACGGAGGTGTTCATCAGAGAAGGGATCCCCAAGGGAATCCTCAGTGACAACGGCCCACAGTTCACATCCACGAAGTGGGAGGCTTTCATGGACAGGAACGGGATAACTGTTAGGCGCACGCCGGTCTACCACCCTGCTGGGAACGGAGCAGTGGAGAGATTCAACAGGGTGATAATGGGGTCAGTGCAAGCGGCAATCGGCCAGGGAGCAAGCTGGGAGAAAGAACTCAAGCGTATGCTATGGGCGTACCGGATAACTCCCTCGTCCACAGGCTACAGCCCATTCCGCATTCTGAGAGGAAGAGAACCGTTCACCCGAGACAATGTAGCTTGGAAGAGGCTCACGGTGCAGAGTCATTGGTCACCGGCAGTGGTGCGCAGAAACTTGGAGAAAGCACAAGCCGTATACACGAACTACTACGACGCAAGGCACAACACCAAGGAAGCCGCCTTGGAGAGAGGAGAGTGGGTGAGGGTGAAACTGCCTACACAGGGAAGGAAAGGGGACAGCAAGTTCACGCCCCCCTTCCAAGTGGTAGAACCCTATTCCACATCAGCCTTACTAAGTGACGGGAAGATTTGGGCACAAGATCGGATGGCAAGATGCACCAGAATCAATGAGACTGAACGGAACTTGGAGCTGGACGGCGAGGCAGGAGCTGGGGCCACACCGGCGGGGAAAGGCGAGAGTAGGAGACCAGAGGGGGAAGCAGGAAGCGTTCCCAAGGGATCCTGGAGTCCAAGAGGAGGGGAAGTCGAGACTCCGGGACTTGGTGACCGAGGGACTGAGTTAGGTGGGGCTGAGCCCCAAGAAGCGTGTGGGGAAGCGGATCCGAGTGGGGGGGGCAATACCCCGACCGCAGGCGCAGGAAGCAGGAGGACACGCTGCGGAAGAAGGATACTGCTCCCACGAAGGTTCGAGGAGTTCAACCTAGACCACAAGTAAGACTGTTCTATTGTTAAGAGGGACATTGACTATTGTGTTGTAAAGGGGGGAGATGTGGTGTTGCGGTCTAGTCGACGGCACGCTAGGCGTGACGTCACCGGACTTCCGGCGGCGGCCATCTTAGGGGCGCATTAGCGCGCCGATTCGAATAGCAGAAGGAGCTCCGTGCCGGCGCTCCTGCTGGAGTGTGTAATACATGAATAAACCCCTCAACCCTTGCCAACTGTCTTAGTCATCTGTGGTGGGGCATTGTACAGGAAGAAAGGGGCAACATTACAGTTGTCACAGGGTGGGGGAGTGTTCCGTAAGAATCACAGACCAGACTTCACCCCACCATATGACGTTTTGGGAAAGGGTGGGTACATAGAAGCAGCATGCTGTAATTTAAATGGAGGTGATCAGGTTTAGTTAATCTGCTCTTGTTAGATCCCCCCAGCAGGCGCCAGAATCAGCCCCCTCCGGCAGACCCAGCTAACCTCTTCTCCGCAGGATTCTTGCAGTCCCTGCTGCTCGTTCTGTGACAGGAGGCTGTAAATGCCGTGTCCTCCCACACACAAATCCCGCTGTGCTTGAGTGGGATTCCGGTCTTCCCCTATCATTGCTGTGTGTCTGTAAATGCAGATCGCAGAGACTGTGCCACCAACAGATGCCTCCTGGCATCGCACTTCTCCAGCAGGCCCTTTCCAACTGCCGAGAAAGACGAGGGTCAGTCCAAAGATGGCAGCTTTAAAACTGGTGACACTGGTTCGAATTTCGGCATCTGCTGAACATTCTGTGATTCTGGGCAGATCAGTTAATTAAATAAAAAAAATATTTAAATCTGATCTTGTGCAACATAACAGGCGCTCAGGTAAAGCACGCCAACATCCGTAGGCCAAGTGTGTACGATATAACTGCAAAAACGGAAATAAACAGGAGAATATTCAGGTTTTAAAAAAGAAGTAGGCCTGGGCGAAAATTTCGTTCCGTTCGCGGAAATTGCGATAATTTGACATTTGCGCGTTCCGCGAAAATGTCAAAATTTCCGCATTCCGCAGCTTAGCGATAATTTGGTTCTTGCTTGCGCTGTAAAATAATACATTCTCGCGCGATCGCCTTACCTGAATCCCTGCGTTCGCCGACAAGTTTTCTTGATCCGGTCGCGTTCTCCATGAGCTGTTGTATTGTTTTTAGCCATTTGCGCTGTCTCGCGACAGTTCGCGCCCGCAGTGACGTCATGCGTCGCGCGATCACGTCTTTCTTCTCGGGATCATGCACCGCGAGACAACTGAAAACAAGATGGCCGCGCCCGCGAGCAACCACATGGGTAAGTTGGCGAGCCGCAACCATGCAGAAAATCTCGAACATGCGGGAAAAAAACTTCTGCATCTTCGCGATATTTCCGCGTGTTTGCGATAATTTTTAACATTTTCGCGATAATTTGCGAAAGTGGATTTCGCAAATTCTGCCCACCCCTAAAAAGAAGTCGTATGTGAATGCTACTTTAGCATATCGCTTGCAAAGATATTCATCAGCTGCAGAGCGGTCACAAAAGCTTAGTTCTAAACTTTAATGTTACAAATGAATGCAATAGCTACTGTGTTTAAGGAGGTCCGTGTCAAGCCCATTGTCAGGGTTGCAAAGTAGCAAGAGAGACAGGAGGGGGGCAAAAGACATACAGGAAGAGTTGTCTCAAGACATGGCTATATGTTTAAAAGAGTGCTTGGAGTGGGGTCCAGAAACCCACCCTTGATGCTAGTCCCTACTGACCAAGCCCAGCCTAAAGCCCTGTGTGGGACCAAGACCAGAAGAACCATCTTAAGGAACTGAACATTTGAAACAGGCCTTAAAGAGGAAGAACAGCAAGTTCCTAACCTGTTCAGTGGTGTCCTCCTGGAGTCCTGACGTCGAGAAGCCTGGAGACCTGGGGCCTGAGGTAGAGAAGCGGCGCTGACAGAAAGCAGACGTCGTACCCGGAGCCGCCAGAGGTCGAGTGAGGGCACCGACGGAGGTCGTGGAGAGGCGCCGGAGGTCGAGTGGAGATTCACCCGAGGTCGAGGTGAGGGCGCCGACGGAGGTCGTGGAGAGGCGCCGGAGGTCGAGTGGAGATTCACCCGAGGTCGAGGTGAGGCGTCGACGGGGGAGTGAAGTCCGCCCACCGGAGTCGCCGGAAACTGAGGTGAAGCGCGCCGGAGGTCGGGAGTGGAGATAGCACTCCGGAGACACCCGGAAGCGGGGAGGCCGTGTCCCTGCGACGCCGGAAGGCGACATCGAGTCGAGATCGCCCAGCGACATCGAGACGAGGCCGCCCAGCGACATCGAGTCGAGATCGCCCAGCGACATCGAGACGAGGCCGCCCAGCGTCATCGAGTCGAGACCGCCCAGCAACATCAAGACGAGGCCGCCCAGCGACATCGAGCCGGAGCCGCCTCACGACATCGACACGGCGCCGAGCGGAGCCGATCATCGTGAAAAGGGCAGTAAGTGGTAGAGGGGGCGTCTGAGGCCCCGTGTAGCCCTGAAAGACCATCCTAGGGGTTAGAGGGGTGTTAGAACCAGCCTGGGAGTGCCAGGGGTGAACTGAGACTGGTGCAGTGACATCTGTGAGGGGCTGTGTAGTTTGGAGGGCCAAATCTTTAGGTTACTCTTGTTCTGCCTCAGCTTAGGCCCCAGCCTTGACCAATCTAGGTGGGACACCCCCATGCCATCCAAATGACCACAAGCTGTATATGGGCAAAGTAAGACCAAGTTACCTCATGAAAGTGATCTGATCTATACTGTCATTGATTGCTTTACCTTATTTATTGAGGGTGCTTTATTTATTGTCTTCCACTAATTTATTCCTGCACTGTATTTATTGTCTGACTGTATTTATTTGCCGTCTGTATTTATTGCACATCTATTTATTCTTTGCTTAATGAGGACCTGAATCTATTTATTGAAATTCCAAAGTAGCATTGTTTGTTTGACCTGCTCTTTTAAAGGAAAATCCTATTGTATTGTATTTATGTGATGAAACCTGCAACTAAGAGAAAATAAGATAAAGACATATATATTTTCAACTTGACTCGCATAATTTTTACGGTGTAGTGTCGTTTTTGGAACGGATGAACGCATGGTTATTGTGAGGGTGTGACGTACGCTTAACACGGTGCCTGACCCCCAACCGCTCGAGCCAAGCTACCACTGTGCTGGGAACCTGGTGACTGCTAACCCGGTTGCCCGGTTTCCAACAGGTTGTTTCCTTCTTCAAAGGAACTTTGGTGAAAAATTAATTGGGAGGACTGGCCCGTCCTCGAGACCAGCACCCACTATGGAATAGAGCACTCTCCTTGGGGCTGTTTGGTGAATATATATGTTCGAGGCATATGAGCTGCAGATTACACACTGTGCATAGATCGCCATCTGGTGTTGGGCCCGGATGTTTGCAGTTGTTTTTCCTCTTGGAAAGTCTTTGGAAGTCATGAGGTATGTGACTCCTCCTTCGGATCGTATTGCATATGGGCTTTGGCTCCATCCTCAGATTGTTTTTTTCCGCCATCGGGCTTGGATGTGTTCTCCGTGCTCCGGTTCCGAACAGTTTCCAGTTCTCCTGATCGGCGCGCAATCCTCCCCTTTTCGCGGTATTGTTTTCGATCGCGATCTCGACGCAACTCTCATCGTCTGAAGTCTTCGATTCCGGTTGTCGACGAAGGCCTTCGGGCCTACCTAAGCTCCGGTCCTAGCTGATGGAAAGGACTCCATTCAAGAAGTGTCCTCGATGTGGGTCCAAATTTCCCCACACCGATCTCCATGAGGTGTGCAACCTCTGCCTCTCCTCTGAACACGAGGCTCGAGACTGTCCGGCGTGCAAATACTTCCGGTCCAAGAAGACCAATCGAGAGCGAAGGGCGAGGAGAACCATGGCACACTCGTCGACAGGGATCCCCGACGCCATCTTCGGAGAAGGCGTCGTTGTCCCTGAAGAGCAGCACACCGAAGAGGGCCTCGTCAGCGCCTTCGAAGCCGACGAATCAGATGTCGAAGACATCACTCCGGCACAGAGGGGCATGAGTACTAACATCGACCCCCCCACCCTCGACGGCACCAAAAAAGGCTTCGGTCACGCCTTCGCCCTCGGGCCTAGGCACGACCAAAGACACTGCTTCCCATACCTCGCTTTCGGGCCCGGTTAAGAAGCCCACCAAGCCTTCTGGCGGCTCGGGCTCGAGCCAGCCTGCCGTCGGTGCCGAGAAACACTCCTCCGCACCGGCGCTGAAAAAGTAAATGGCCTCCTCCTCCGTCCTCCGCGCCGAGCTCCACCTCGAAGCACTCTGCGCCGAAAACTGGCACTAGCTCCTCGGTACCGGCACCATCCTCGGAGCCGAGCAAAAAGCCAAAGGCCCTCGAAACACACACCTCGAAGCCGAAAGTCCTCCCGGAGCCGAGAAAACATCCGGACATTTCTAAGCCACACAGTTCAAAACAAACAAACCGATGCCGGCTACAAGGCTAAAAAACATACGGCTTCGACACCTTCGGCACCAAAGGATCGGCCACTCACAGACGGAACTATTTCAGCCCGATCCACTACAAAAGACACTGGTCAAGGACCCTAAAACTGGACATTTGATGCTCAGCATCAAAAAGAGACCGCTGGACAAGCCTGCCCCAGCTCCACCTCCAAAGAGAAGAGACTTTGCTACCTCCCCTTTGAGAATACGTTCACCCCCTCCTCCACCTCCTCCTCCGTCTCCTCCTCCACCTCCTCCCTCTCCTCCACCTCCCCCACCTCATCATTCCCCCACACCCTCTCCTGATGAGGATGATGACGATGTCTACGATGACACAGGGGACGGGCCCCATGACCAGCCCACAGGGGACCCCACTCCTATAGGCTCCCCAGACCCATGGGACGTCTACAACATTCCTAACGTCCCGCAGGACGACTTTTACCCTTCAAGACCATCCTCCCCTGAAGACACAATGGGGTTTAACTAATTACTCCATAGGGCGGCACACTACCACGGAGTTGATCTCCATACAGATCCCGTGGAGGAGGACTTCCTCCTCGATACCTTTGATACTACACGCAAGACCACTTTCGCCCTGCCCATGCTAAAACGGGTTATCAAGCACGTGCCTGAAGTCTTTAAAGACCCAGTCAGGGCCAGAGTCATCAACCCTCGCATTTAGAAGAAGTATAAGGCAGCCCCTACAGACCCCACTTACATCAGAGGGCCCGCACCACTAGACACCCTGGTAGCCTCCACTGCAAGGAAGCGTGCAAACTCCCAGGCCTCAGGCGAAACACCACCACCTGATAAGGAGTCCAAACTCCTAGACGCCTCTGGCAAGCGCACTGCATCCCAGGTGGCCAACATATGGTGCATCGCAAACGCACAAGCGCTTTTGGCAAGATATGACAGGGCACATTATGACGAACTAGAAGCCATAATGCAACACCTCCCTGACAAGTACAAGAATAGAGCCAACAAATTAATCCAGGAGGGTAAAACCATTACCCACACCTCCATTCGCTGCACCCTAGATGTAGCTGACACCGCCTCTAGGGCAATTAACACCAGCGTCCTCCTCCATAGGCATGCCTGGCTACGTATTTCAAGTTTCAAACCTGAGGTGCAGGCTTCCATCCTGAACCACCCCTTTGGCCAGGAACATCTGTTTGGGCCACACGTTGACGTTGCCCTGGAAAAAATGAAAAAGGACACCGATACGGTAAAGTCTATGGGAGCCTTAAAGTCACACAATCCCAGGCGCTCCTTTCGCCGCTCTTCCTTTCAAAGCACCTCCAAAGGCTACTCCTCAGACAGCGCCTCCACTTCCTATAAAACCCCTACCCAATCCACCTTCACTAGGGGTTACCAGAGAGGCGGCTACAGGGGAAATCACAAAAAAAGCAGAGGCAAACCTAACACCTCCCGCTCTGCCTCCACCCCTGCCCAATGACTTCCCTCCACTCCCCCCAGACCATTCCACTCCAGTCGGGGGCAGACTCCACAATTTCCTCCCTGTCTGGACTACTATCACAAATGGGTAACACAGATAATTTGGCCAGGCTACTGCCTCAAACTAACATCTACCCCCCCCCCCAATCTTTCCACCCAAACAACGTCCGATGTCACAGGAACATTTGTCACTTCTACAGCAGGAGGTGATCTCCCTCCTACAAAAGAGTGCGATAGAACTAGTTCCTGCCCACCAACAAAATATGGGAGTTTACTCCCTATATTTTCTCATACCAAAAAGAGACGACACTCTACTGCCCATCCTAGATCTCAGACCCCTAAATCACTATATACACTCAGACCATTTCCACATGGTCACACTCGAGCAAGTACTTCCCCTGCTCTCCCAAAACGACTTCCTTGCCACCCTAGACCTCAAGGACGCCTATTTCCACATTCCCGTTCACACAGCTCACAGAAAGATTCTCTGGTTTGTAGTGGACGGTCAACATTATCAATTCAAGGTGCTCCCATTTGGAGTCAGCACCGCGAGTGTTTACCAAGTGCCTAGCGGTAGTGGCAGCACACCTGTGAAGACAACACATCCACGTCTTCCCATATCTAGACGACTGGCTAATAAAAGCCAGCTCATACAACCAGTGTGTACAACACACTCAAGCCACTATCCAGCTACTTCACGAACTGGGCTTCACAGTAAACCACACAAAGTCCCATCTGCAACCGTCCCACGTAAAACAATACCTCGGTGCCACTATAGACACCTCAAAAGCGCTAGCCTACCCCAGTCTGGCCAGGATAGCGAGCATTCAGGCTCTACGCGCCAAATTTCAGCCGGAACACCCTCTTCCAGCTCGAGTGTTCATGCAACTAATAGGAATGATGGCCTCTTGCATATTCATAGTACCCCACGCAAGACTCCAAATGCGTCCTCTCCAAGAGTGCTTAGCACGCCAATGGAACCAGGCCCAGGGTCAATTAACAGATCTGGTGTTGGTAGACGGTCGTGCCCATCGCTCTCTGCAGTGGTGGACCACCAAAAACCTTTCCAAAGGGCGACCGTTCCTTGACCTGGTTCCTCAGATAGTACTGACGCATCGCTCTCCGGCTGGGTAGCTCACCTACTACATCACCCCATGCAGGGCAGGTGGACACCTCAACAAAAGTTACTCCACATCAACCATCTGGAGTTACTAGCCATATTCTTAGCCCTAAAATCCTTTCAAACACATATATCCGGCAAGGCAGTCCTAGTCCGCACAGACAACATGACAGCCATGTACTATATACAAAAACAAGGGGGCACACACTCTCCGCAGCTCTCTCAGCTAGCACAGAGCATATGGAGAAGGGCCATACCCCCAAAAATCTTTCTCCTAGCCCAACATGTCCCAGGAGTCCAGAACACTATGGCCGATCTGCTGAGCAGACAAACACAACAGATCCACGAGTGGGAACTCCATCCGCAAGTTCTTCACCCGTACTTTCAACTGTGGGGGCAGCCACAGATAGACCTCTTCGCCACCCACGAAAACGCCAAATGCCCAAGCTTCACCGCCAGGTATCCACACCCATTGTCCAAAGGCAATGCGATATGGATGAACTGGTCAGGCAAATTTGCGTACGCTTTTCCGCCTCTCCCTCTCATTCCATTAGTGGTGCGCAAACTACAGCAACACTCCCTAACTCTCATCCTAGTTGCTCCCACTTGTGCCAGACAACCATGGTACACCACATTGCTGGAACTATCAGTAGTACCGCACCAAAAGTTACACCTCTCTCCACGCCTCTTAACCCAGAACCATGGAGAGATCAGACACCCGGTCCCAGCTCGGCTCAACCTTGCGATCTGGCTCCTGAAATCCTAGAATTCGGTTATCTAAATCTTCCCCCATACTGTATGAACGTCTTTAGAGTAGCTAGACAACCTACCACTAGGGCTTGCTACGCAGCCAAGTGGAAACGTTTTGTGGTCTATTGTCACAATAATAACTTCAATCCCCTAGATGTGTCCATTCAACACATCATAGGCTATTTACTATACCTACAAAGATGCAATCTGGCCTACATGTCTATTAGACTGCACCTTGCAGCCATAGCAGCTTATCTACAAAACAGGCAACATCTATCACTCAGTCAGTCAAATATCTTTATTCGGTTTAAGTACAAACCATAAAAGCATACTACAAAACACAATATATAAAAACAGTTGTAGGTACGTGACTCAATTAACACAATCATGGCTCATAAAAACGTATAAAAGCATTCAATAAAACCATGTAAAAACAATTTCCTTTTTAACACAATTAAAAAAGGATGTTCATGATATAATGTTAAGTTCATTTCCTCAACATTCTTATGGCTGCTGATAAAAAATTGGCAACGTTAAAAGTTTCCCAAACGTCAGTTAACATTTGCAAGTAGAGAAGGGCAGGTCTCACTTGCACAAAACCTTTGTTTTTTAAAATAGGGAGAATAAAACGTTTCCTAATGACAATAAGGTGTTCACAAAAAAAAGAGGAAATGTGTGATGTCTTGTTGCGAAAAATTATCACAAGTACAAGGGCCAAGATCCTCTACCCTCTTCCATCCTTTCTGTTCTCCAATAAGAAGATGCAGTTGATTAAATCTAAATCTAGTCAGTAAGAAGCGATGATTGTTATTTGTGACATAGCCTAAATATGGTTCCATGGATAGTGTTTTTACATAGCTGGTGGGCCCTTACTGTCACCTTTACCAGCTCTCTCTCTTCCCTATCCATGGTGGCTATGTGCAAGAACATTTCCTTACACCATTTTATATCTCCCTTCACTAGAGCTTCTGGAGAATGATATAATTCTGGACGACCCAGCTTTGCTGCCAACCTCTGAATATATTTAAGCCAGGGTATACACAACCCATAGTCAAGTGACATACAATCTTTCATTATAATATGATTAAGCATTAAGTCAGGGTTTAACCAAGTAGCTATCCATTTCAATAGTGGTGCCACGGCAATAGCATCTTCAACAAAGCCGATTCCAAGCTCTTGATGTGTATTGTAGTTGGCTGTTGTTTTAGGGACAGATAGGAGGTTCTTTAGGAACCTATCTTCAACAATCTGTATGTTCTTTACATTTTTTATTTCCCATAGCTCGGCCCCATACATGGCTAGTGAAATGCACTTGGCTCTGTATATTTGAATGAGGGCCTTCATTGGCCTGGCTCTTAACTTTCTGGCAAAACCCAGTACGGCCAGGGTTGCTCTTATCAGTACAATTTTTTTTCACTGTGATTTGAGTTACCCAGGATCCTTGGTCGTCGAAAAGTACACCCAAGTATGGAAACGACGACACCCTGGTTAATATATGGCTCTCACAATAAAAGGTTTTAGCCTTTGTGGATTTCTGTCCAATAGCCATTACATGTGATTTTGAGAAATTTGCGCTTCAATCTAATGACTTCATGAAGCCAGAAAAGGAATCTACCAATAATTGAAGTCCCACAGCCATTCTTGCTAAGAGGGCGGCGTCATCCGCATATAAAAGTGCGGGAATCAAGCGTTTCCCTGCACAGGGAATATCTTTACAGGAGGCAATTAAGGCAGTATCTAGGTTATTGATATATAATGTAAAGAGCAGGGGCGCCAGAATGCACCTGTCTATCTCCATTTGATATGGGTATACCTTCCGTACAATTACCCTGTTGATCATACCTCACCGTTGCAGATAAATCCCTATGCAGGTCGGCTAAGAAATAGATGATGTTTTTGTCTACTCCACAGATTAGGAGCAAAGACCACAGCTTTGACCTGTTTACTCGATCAAAGGCCGAGGACAGGTCCATAAAAGCTACTAATAGTGTTCCATTCTTTGCCACCGTATATTTACCTATTAGTAGTTGCAAGTTCAGGCATTGGTCCGTGGTGCCCATCCCTTTTCTGAAGCCATACTGGGCCATAGAGAGTGTTCCAGATTCCTCGAGCCAGCCAATCAGTTGGCCAAGGACCACCCTACCCAAAACTTTCACAGAAGAGTCAATTAGGGATATCGGGCAATAACCGCTCGGATCACCTCTGTTACCCTTCTTATAAATGGGTATAATAACAGATCGTGCCCATGACGGGGGTAGACCCAATTGACAGGCGTTAACAAAGACATTATATAAAATCTTTGACCAGGTTTTTACATCTGATTTAAAAAGGTCTGCCGGGACTCCATCGGGTCCCGGAGCCTTATTACTTGTCATCTGCATAATGGCATGTGTTACTTCTAGTTCAGTGAAGGTCAAATAATATTTCTCCATGTTTAAGACTGGGCCATCCAACATCCCATTTCCATCATAAACCTGTTTGAAATGAGTGTGCCATTTTTCTTCCTGTATACCACAATCAAGCTCGCTGTTATTTTTATCCTGGAAAAAAGGCATATTTATCACAGTCCAAAATTTTTAATTACATCTATTGATAAAAGCTCATTCCAGGCTTCCTGCCTAATTTCATTTTTTCGCTTTCTTTGTGCTTTTTTCTAATTGTTCCTAAGGGCGGCAATTTCTGCTTTGTCGGGCATATCAGCTTTCAAAGCTACCTTCAACTTCCGTTGGGCTATTGAACAGTTATGGTCAAACCATTTTTCCCCGTCCCTGGGTTGCCCCTTAACTACTTTTTTAAGGTCACTATCGACCTGGGTACAGATTCTGCCATAGACTACTAGGACCTCATCCCCTATGACACCGTCTTTCAGACAAGTGGTCATGTGGTCCCCAACCTTTCCCAGCAAATTTTTCTTGAAGTCCATTGGCACCACGCGGCACCATTTCAGGCGTCGCGCTTGATCGGTGGGCCTTATGTCATGGATTCCAGCAGTCAGGTTGGGTTTCACTTTTTTCCTTAGATCATCTGTCAGAGTCACCTTTACTGGGTTATGATCTCCATAGGGGGACCAACTAACATTATACTGACTAACCCTACTTGCTAGGTTTGCGCTCACAAAAAAATGATCAATAGTTGACCCAGAGCCTCTTCCTTTAAAGGTTGGGATATCTCCTGTAAATTTGGTGGGGTAGATCAGATCATTACCTACCACCAAATCTTCTAAATACAATCCTGACGGGGTGTGTTCAAAGTGAATATTATCTTGGTTTGCTGGACCTAAACTGTCCCAAACAAAACAGTTACCTTTACAACAATGAACATTAAAATCTCCAAGCATAATAACCGAATAATGATTCGTACTATTAACATTATACGATTCCAAAAAATCATAAAGACTGACCAAATGTTCATTAAAAAAACTCTTATCAAAGGAGTTATAAAAGTTGACAATGAGCCAATTCCCAGTTAGTTTTGTTAAAATGTCCACTGCAAGGCAGTAAGGCGTGCCTGTCTCTACTTGTGAATAAACCCCCTCAAGTTTTAATGAGATCAGGGTTAAAAGACCACCCTTTGCCCTCCTCATGGGGGAAGCAACTGCTGCCGACCAAAAAGCAGCATACCCATCCCAAAAAAGGTGTTCTCCGTGTCCCAGGTTTCTTGTAACCCAATAATTTCACAGTCTGTCAAACAGTCCCTCCATTGTGCATCATTTGCTTTACTATTCAGCCCAGCAATGTTCCAGCTAAGGACCCTCGTATCTATACGTGGGGCCCTAACTGCCATCGTACCATCAGTAGGACCACCTTGGGCATCCCCCTCTGTGTTCATAACATTTGGGGTACCACCCCCACAAGGGCTCCCTGAGTCTCCAATTAACCCACATTCCTCCTCCACAATCAATGTGGAAACTTCTACAGCAGGTGTGGGCTGGTCCCGGCCATATTCAAGTCAATCATTTAAATCTAGATCACTTAGGGGTTGATAACGATTGAACGTGGCAACACCGCGGCTGGTAACCCCTACAGTGCCAATTCCTCTGCCCTCACATAAGTCATTAATGGGCTGCTGAGTTAGATGTCTATAAAAATATCCCAGTGGACGAAGTGTAATGCCCTGAACAGTATGTGGCAGCGAGGAAGCTCTTAGCAAAGCATTATTAACGAGAAGTGGGTTACTAAAATTTATAATTACACAATCCCCCCTAATGTTCTTGTGTAATTGTCCTATCCATGAGACTCTCCTGGTGGTTAGTATCTGTCGTGATAGACCAACCGGGAACCCACACTCTCTATTCAACCACGATACAGTTTTATTCTTTAGGGATTCGTGGGGTTCTGGCTTATTAGACAGACTACCCTCTACTAAGGGTGGAACATTTGTCAACACTGCGACAAATGGGGCACATTCAGGAGGTAAATCGGGTTGTGCACTGACCGTGCGACTGGTCTTTACTACTGCCGGCCCGCTCTTACTCCCTATACATGTGACTGGTGGTGGAGTTTTACTCGCAGTTGCCAGGGATACAGCAACTGCTGATTCTACCAAACAGGGTCCTTCCTTAATGGGCTTTGGTGTCTCGTTGTTAACCCTAGGGCCCTTATCGGCATTGCTATTGCTTACAATTATATCATTCCGGGGTCCCAGGAGGTTTCCTAATCTCACAATTTCTGCAGACAACGTGTCAATTTTGGCCACAAGGGGTTTAAGTATCTTAGTGATTTTGGCCTCTAAAATTCTAATCAGGCAGTCTATTTGCTCTGAATCTATTTTAATAGTGGCATTATTAGCCGGGACCTCATATAGGCTTTACCCACTAGTAGGTGGCGGTTCTGGTTTTTTTATTTGTGTTGCGGCCACCCCCCCCACCCGTTTATTTTGTGTCAGCTTGTGAGATCTCAACACTATCTGTGTTACCAGGGCCGGGGAACGGTCTGGTGGAGCATCATTGATGACATTTAGGTCGACCATATTTTCCTGATCCTGCACTAATTCAGGGGGCGGCAGAGCTAAATCTGCCGTATTTATCACATCGTATTGATCAGTACTACAGCTATCACCCTGAATAGGAGAAGACAATGCAGTGGGCGAGCTAGACAATGAAATGGAACTGGTCCCCTGGCCCAATGATTTACGTCTTTCACTGTTAATTTTAGTTACAACTTTCACCAGGTAATTATCTAGAGTTGCAGCTACAGGAAGTGTTTTACCTGTTGTGGATTTCAACATTTTCAATGGTAACACAGAGGCCCAAAAAAGACTAAATATAGTGTTTAGACAGAAAAATAATCACACAACAGTGGTAAGGGGTAATTCAGCTCCTTATCCTGTGATAGAGCCACACAAGCTCTATTAATTTAAACAATCTCAGTGTCCAAAGTATCAGGGGACGGCAGCGAAGACCTGGGGCCAAAAAGCGTGGCCCAGCCCAGCCTCAGAGGGCCCACCCTTTGCATGGGCTTAGCCCGGCGCCGCCCGCGCGCGTCCCGCGACGCTGAGGGAGCCTCGGTCTTTTAAGCGCCTCCGGGCGCGAACACGGCAGGAAATTGGGCGCAAAGCAACCTGGGAGCTGTAGTCTCCCCCTGTCACGGCCGCGATGGAGTGAAGCGGCGTCAGGGGAGACCCGCAGCGTCAGGGCCCCAGGAGCGGCGGAGTGACCAAATCAGCGTGTAGCAGGTCCGCAGGTAGGAAACAGACTCCAAACGCAAGCCCCCCATCTATCACTCTTTAGAGTACCTGCCATAAAAGCCTTCATGGAAGGCCTCAAAAGAATAATTCCCCCCAGAGTGCCACCCTCACCTGTGTGGAACCTAAACATTGTTCTCACAAGACTAATGGGGCCTCCCTTTGAACCTCTACACAAATGTGAACTTCAATTCCTAACATGGAAAACGGATTTTCTTGTAGCCAACACTTCCCTCAGAAGGTCAGTGAAATACAAACACTCACCATTCAAGAACCTTTTCTGCAAATGCACCATAGCAAGGTTGTTCTCCGTACTAATCCGAAATTCCTCCCTGAAGTCATTTCTCCTTTTTACCTAAACCAATCTGTGGAACTACCCGTATTCTTCTCGCAGCCACAGACCGTTGCAGAAAAACTCTGCACACATTAGATGTTAAACAAGCCTTACTCTACTACATCGAGAGAACACAACCCTTTCGTAAGACCAAACAACTATTCGTGTCTTTCTCACCATCACACAAAGGCAACCCTATCTCCAAATCTGGGATAGCTAGGTGGATTGTCAAATGCATACAGATTTGCTACAACAAAGCAAAACAAACGCTATCTGTTCCCCCTAAAGCCCACTCTACACGTAAGATAGGGGCTTCCATGGCATTCTTAGGGAACATCCCCTTAGATGATATCTGCAAAGCAGCTACATGGTCAAAACCGCACACTTTCACTAAACACTTTTGTGTAGATGTGCAAACTAAGCAACAAGCTAGTGTGAGCAGGCTGTACTCAAAACATTGTTTCAAACCACTGCAACAGATATTGGTGGTCGCCGCTAGGAGCGAATACTGCTGTATAATCTATGCACAGTGTGTAATCTGCAGCTCATATGCCTCGGAACGGCAAATGCTACTTACCAGTATGCATCTGTTCTTGGCATGTAGAGCTGCAGATCTACACACGCCCACCCGCCTCCCCGGCTACCTTTATCTGTTCCAGTTTATCTTATTTAGATACAGCACTCCATTTCCCTGCTGGCGAAAAACAATCTGAGGATGGAGCCAAAAGCAATGCGCAATACGATCCGAAGGAGGAGTCACATACCTCGTGATTTCCAAAGACTTTCCAAGAGGTAAAACAACTGCAAACATCCGGGCCCAACACCAGATGGCGATCTATGCACAGTGTGTAGATCTGCAGCTCTACATGCCAAGAACAGATGCGTACTGGTAAGTAGCATTTGATATATATATATTTATTTATTTTACCTACTGGCGGTTGCCAGTTGTAGTTATAGTTAGGACCTATTTTCCATAGGAAATCCACAGCATTCTATTCTCAATAACTTTGGCGCCGATTGATGAATCTTCGCAAACTTTTCAAAATTTTTGGCCAGCTCCGATCCACTCCTATCCTGAAAGTCTCGGGATGATTCGTGTAGCCGGAAAAAAAAAAGGGTGGGTCCCAAAACGTTTTTTTGCCCATGCAATTTCCCATAGGACCTTTAGCCGCAGCTACAGCCCAAACTGCTGAACGGAATTACACGAAATTTGGCAAAGAGGTAGTCCTCAGTTGAGACTTGTGCCTTTTGCTTAAATGGTGTCAATCAGTTCAGTAGTTCCTGAGAAAATTACAGTTAAAAGTACATTTATATCTATGGCCGCGCTGGATCCGCGCACCCTGGACGCACTTTCCCGATCACGCGCTGAATGCTAATTGGCTGTCAAGTGGTTGTCAACATTCGAAACCAGGAGCTGTTGGCAGCCATTTTGTGCCTCGGTAGAAGTGAGGCTGAAGAAGTCTGTGGAATAAGTGTGCAAAACGTATAAAGGGGGCAGGGTAGAAATACCCTGACCCTCTAGACCTGCTTAGGGGGTCCCAGAAGGACTCCCAGGGCCCCCCAATTTTTTTATTTAATTATTTTTTTTAAACCGAAAGTGCGCGCAGGGTGCGCGGATCCTGCCATTAAAAAAAAAAAAGGGAGATGTTTTATATTTAGCCCCCGGGGGAGGCGCCAAATCCCTGGGCAAAATTATTAAATTTAAAGCCCCTCCCAGTATAATTTGTGGGGGGGGCTCAATGGCCCCCCAAGCCCCGGGGACCACTACCCCCGGGTCTTTATGTATTGAGGGAGGGGGGCTGCGTGGCCCCCCTCCTGGAGCCCTCGAGGGCCCTGGGGACCACCACCCCCCAGGGCAGGCTCCTGCCGTGTCCTGGGGTGCCCACCCCCAGGACACTGTTGTTTGCTATGAGAGGGCGGGAGTCTCCCGCCCTCCCATAGCAAACTTGGTTTGGATTTTGAAAGAGGGAGCAGGGAAACCCATATTGCTTTTCCACACGGGGAGCTGCATGTCAGCAGCTCCCCATGTGGAAAAGCAATGCCGGCTCCCGAAGGACGCGGGGAGCCGGCTGGGACCGTGGGGGCGTTGGGGCTCCCCCACGGTCCCCAACGTTTTTTATAAGCACCGGGGGATGGGGTCCCCGGGGATAATAAAAATTAGTGATAGGGGCTATTGTTTTTTTTTTACGGTAAAATTAGGAGTCCCGCGTGGCCCCCTGAGGTGCACGCGTTGGATGCACGACTACTAACCTGTAGGGTGCACGACTCCAGCGGGTTTGGTGCACGATTTCTACGCTTTGGATGCAATATTCTAACGCGTTGGGTGCGCGACTCCAAAAAAAACCGGAAAAAAACAATTAAAAAATATATAATATAAGTATATTTAAAAGAATATAAAATAATAAAAATATAATTTATTTAAAAAAATATATATTTTAAAAAAATGTGTAGTGTAATTTAAAAAAATATATATAAAAATAGATTAAAAAAATGTAGTTAAAGAATATAAAAAAATTAGAACAAGAAATACATTTTAAAAATATCGTTTAAAAAACCTTTGAAGTTCACTGAAAAAAACATAAGTTTCAGACATGTTATAGTTAGGAATTAGCATTTTAAAAACCTTAGAAATTCACTGAAAGAACCATCGGTTTCAGGGGTGTTATAGTTAGCTGGACATTTCACTCGTACAAAACCATAGAAATTCCCCCGTTATAGTTAGTTCAGCTAACTATAACTCGCGTCCCCGCAATGCACTGCTGATGACGTCACATATTACATCACTCATGACATGGTCAGTGACATCACTCATGACATCACTCATGACATCATCCCTGTGATAATTTGATGCATCTTCTCACACCCTAATATAAGCTTTGATACACCCACTCTAAATTACAGACTGCCATTCTCAAAACCATAGACACTCCAACACCAATAACTACATACCCACTTACTGATTCTTAGGTCTACACACCCATCCACTCACTCACCCGTACAGTCACTCATACTTATGGTCACTTAGTACAGGACTATCATATGCACTCATACACCTATATAGACACTCACACACCGCCACTCATCCATAGAGGTACTCACACACCTACTCTGTCATGCAAATAATTAATCACACTGTCATTTACTCACCTATACAGTTATACACACACCAGCTCAATTACTCATACAAATACTAGCACATTCTTACGCTCTTATACAATCAATGATCCAAGCACACACTCATCCATACAGCCACTCTCACAATCACACACTCTCACTTATAGCCATTTATGCACTCCAACACACATATATACTGCCTTTCACATATGTAGCTACTCACACATGTACCAGTGAAATATACATTAACTCACTAACACAACCATACATAACTCACCCACCCATATAGTCCATCACAGATGCACTCTTGAAACCATGCACCCAGTGAATCACCCACTCACACCTCTATGCACATTCACACACCCCACCCACACTCGGGCACCCATACAGATACTCAGACAACCAATCTATAACCCATATAGACACTCATGTAGCTATTTGCAAACCCATGCAGCCGCTTACACACCAACAGTCAGACGGATACAGACATTCACACAGTTTAGTCACTAACCCATGCATTCAGTAAGATACGTTTAATCACTCACTTATAGAGTCAGTCACGCACCAACAAAATTATCCATTCACACACTTATACTCCCACTCATTCTTTAATATGCCTTTCCCTATATATAATAAACATATTTAAACTTTACAGAAACACACAGACACTGGATGATGTCATCACTGATGTCATTTGAGATGTCATCAGTGATGTCACTGACCATGTCGTGAGTGATGTAATATGTGACGTTATCGGCAGTGCATTGCGGGGGCGTGACTTATAGTTAGCTGAACTAACTATAAAGGGGGAATTTCTATGGTTTTGTACGAGTGAAATGTCCAGCTAACTATAACAATCCTGAAACCTATGTTTTTTTCAGTGAATTTCTAAGGTTTTTTAAATGCTAATTCCTAACCATAACATGTCTGAAACCTATGTTTTTTTCAGTGAATATATATATATATGTGTGTGTTCAAGTATATATGGGTATATAGTGCAAGTATGGTTGTGCTGAACTTCTTCCATAGAGCGTAAATATCTGCTTTTGTAACTACTCCTTTCTTGGTGCTCTAATTCGACCTTCACTTGGTAGTTGCTTATGCACTTATTTTTCCTTTCCCCTCTGGGCTTCTACATTGCATAGTCCCGAGAGTTACCTTCCCTCTAGGAGGGTTTTTTTCTGACTGAGAGTGGTCTTTACCAAACGTTGTTGTTCATACAATGCATTTTTTTCAGCAATGATGAAACACTGAAAAGAGAATCTCTGAGCACACATATGTATATACATATGTGATGTGATCCGAGATTCTCTTTTCGGTGTTTCACAGGGTAGGATTAGTCCACACACTAGTTTCCACCACAAGGGGAGCTCTAATCCAGTGGTATGGGCTGTTGTCCTTGGTCCTTGAGCCTTGTCCAGTCTTGGGTTGAATACCTTTGTCAGGGCTACATAGTATAATTGTTTCTATAAAGGGTTTTCTCTAACACTCTCTTATCGCCCCCACTACTGTGAGCAGTGTTTTCCACATGCCTCTCACAGTTTTACAGACTTTAGCTCCCAACGGGCTTCCTACAGTCCTTCTGGTGGAGCATTTTCCTTGCTTCACCTATAATTCTTAAGACAGCCTGGTCACTTTATCTCATTATGGACCGGCTAGTCCTATTCAGGGATCTTTAGTGAGTTTAGTTCCCAGAACCTCCTCCAGGGATGGTGTTGCTTGGATATCTAATTCTAAGATAAAGAATCTGTGGCTAGATGTCTCTTATCAGATGAATAAGTTACTTACGTTCTGTAACGCCTTATTTGGTAGAGACAGGATCTAGCCGCAGATTCCTTAACGACCCACCCATCCTCCCCGCTCTGCAAACTGCTGGTCATGTTACCTACAAGATCCCTTTCTTCGCATTCTGATGCCTTGCTTTAGGACATTTGACACAAAGAGGTCTCTTTATTGGCACACTGTTAACATATATATATATAGGAAAACAATGAGAGAGCAAGGGAAATGCGGGGTGTGTCCGGATCCCCAATGTAATGATAGACTAAACAATGTGGACCAACCCACTATGTCGGTATGGTACAATCACTATTCTTGTAAGTACATGGACCCATTAGGTGTGTTTAAAAGACCCCTCACACACCAACCTGGTTGGTGTCATGCTAGTGAGTGGCAAAGGTGGAAGGCGCCACGTGAAAAAGTGAAGTACCTACACACGCGCTAAGGTGAGCTGTGGTCTCCCGTCGTCTTGGCTGGACCAGCCAAGACGACGGGAGACCACATCAGGTTTAAAGACGGGCTACTCACCGAGACCAAATTGGCACACCGGATGAGTCCTCTCCCGACCCTCGATCAACTGCCCTAACCTTAATATAGTGTTTTTTACAAGTGTCTGTAAGTACGCCAACACTTAGACTACACACCTTAGTGCATGTGTAGGTACTTCACTTCTTTTTCACGTGGCGCCTTCCACCTTTGCCACTCACTAGCCTCACTAACCGGTCCTGAAGAAAGTCCCTCCCACACACCTTTTTGCGGGCTGAAACATAGTCAACTAAGGATAATAATCTCCTAGTAGTTGCACCACACATTTTTAACTATATCCTGAGCCACCATTAATAAACTTTACAGGCAAGGATCCTCAGATATTTTTAATAAAAACTCACGACACATCACACATTTACACCACACTAGCTCTGCTGTAATCAGGCATCGTAGCACAACCGGGGGGCATTCGGCCACCCGGTTGGGATCCCAATGAAGAAGCATGACACCATCCAGGTTGGTGTGTGAGGGGTCTTTTAAACACACCTAATGGGTCCATGTACTTACCACAATAGTGATTGTACCATACCGACATAGTGGGTTCGTCCACATTGTTTAGTCTATCATTACACTGTTAACATAAGTAATTTCTATAGGTGGCTCTGCGTTGTTGGCTCGAAAAGTAGTTACAGAAGAAACTGACGTCAGCGCATCAGGAGAGGGCTTAAGTGGACTCCATTTACGTCACATCCGGAGGATGATGTCGCTACAGAGTCGACACCCTCTACTGACATGCAGAGGTACTGCTGCAAAAATATCCGGATCTAGTCCGGCACCTGGGGAGAATTCTAAGATAAGGAATCTGTGACTAGATCCCATCTCTACCAGATGAGGCGTTACCGAAGGTAAGTAACTTATTCATTAAGCCACGATGACTAGAAAATCAATCCTTGCTTATTTTTTCCCACAGGCCACACAGTTCAATTAGCGTTCTTGCGGCAGCATTGGCGGAAGTCGAGAATGTTCCTGCATATCTTCCAAATGGCTTGGCTTTGAAAGATGCTTTACAGAAAGCCAAAGAATGGATGCAGGAAGTGGATACCATGCAGGTGGGATAAAGTTGTTTGTCTACAGTTCCTATTGTTTCTCGTAACATTTTTCCTTTCATTGTCTCACATGCAAGACAACAGTTTGTCGCCACTGAAAAAACAGAGTTTCTCACAGAAATTCTAAATGCCAAAAGAATTACCACTGGAACTTCATTGATTCAACCCTAATAAAGTCATTGGTGCTGTGCTAAACATTTGGTCCTTAAATTAAGTGGTGACCTGTGGTCCTTTAACCAGTGTCCAGTCAGAACACTTTTTAAAGAACAGAGTGGCAATTTATTTCAATGCAGGTCTGAACCCATTCAGAGGTACCTAAGCTCCACAAGATGGCCACTTCAGCCACCCTGCATAATGAGCTGAGCCTTTCTCCTTCAAGAAAGAAGGAAGATTTTACTTAACCCTGTAAGCATCGGTTTGTAGCGTGTTGTGCTGTAGATTCCCAGGCTCAGAACACTTCTGCACCTCCATCGTACCCAAACTCTGCCACACCATCAACTGCTCCATCGAGTCCACCACCTTCCCTGAAGCCTGGAAATATGCAGAGGTCAACCCACTGCTGAAGAAATCCTCTGCTGACCTTGACGAATCTCAATAACTACAGACCCATCTCTCTGCTCCCCTTCCCAGCCAGAGTCATTGAGAAAGTCATCAACGCCTAACTTTGAGTTCATTGAAATGAACCACAACCTGGACCTCTCCCAATCGGGCTTCAGAAGCAATCACAGCATCGAGACCACTCTCCTCGCCGCTACAGACATCTGCACCCTCCTCGACTGAGGCAAGGCTGCTGCCCTCATCCTCCTGGATCTCTCCGCCGCCTTCGACACATCTCCCACCGCACCCTCTGCGCAAGACTCCACAATGCCGGTATCCGCAGCAAAACCCTAGAATGAATCCGCTTTTCCTCACCAGCCAAACAGTCAGACTCCCATCGTTAAACTCATAACCTACAGAGATCAGCTGCGGAGTGCCTTAGTAATCCTCCCTGAGCCCCACCCTCTTCAACATCTACATGCCCCCGCTTGCAGCCATTGTCAGAAGCCACGGACTCAGCATTGTCTCCTATGCCGAGGACACCCAGCTGATTCTCTCCCTCCCAAACGAACCTACAGCTGCCAAAAGCAACTTACACAACGGAATGAAGGCAGTCACCACTTGGATGATGGACAGCTTTCTCAAGCTCAACTCAGACAAGACCAGAGTCCTCAACTTGGGCTCCACCCCCTTCACCTGGGACAACTCCTGGTGGCCCACAGCACTCTGAACCCCCCTCACACCCACCCACATACGAAACCTCTGCATCACCCTGGACTCCTCGCTCCATGCAGTCTCATCCACCTGCTTCCACACTCTCCGCCTTGCTTCGTAAGATCTTCAAATGGATCCCCACTGAGTCCAGGAAATGGTCACCCATGCGCTCGTCAAAAGCAGACTCTACTACCGCAACGCACTCTACGCCGGCATCACCCAGAAACACCTAAAGAAACTGCAGAACATCCAGAACGCCTGTGCCAGACTCATCCTGAACATCCCACGCCACAGTCACATTACTGGCCACCTGAGACCTTCACTGGCTTCATATTAACAAAAGAATTACTTTCAAGCTCCTCACGCATGCCTACAAAGCCCTCCACAACGCTGGACCTGCATACCTCAACCACCACCTCTCCTTTTACACTCCCACCAGACATCTTCGCTCTACCCAACTAGCCCTGGCCACCATCCCACAGATCCCCAAGACCACAGCTGGAGGAAGTTCCTTCTACCTTGCTGCGAAGATCAGGAACTCCTTGCCTCTGCACCTCAGGCAATCGCCATCGCAATTCAAGAAGGCCCACAAGACCTGGCTGTTCGACTGAACAGCAGGACCCCCATCCTCACTGCCCCCCTCACCCTCCACAACCACCCCACCCCCCCAACCACCCAGCACCTTGAGACCCTAGCAGGTAAATAGTCGCGCTTTACAAGAAACTTGATTGATTGCCATCTAGAGTTGGGCTCCGATGTTTACGTGTTATTTTTCTTTGAAGAAAATCTTACTTGGCAATGAGCATTGTTAATTTAGTAATTTATTGGTCACTTCACTCTGAGGGTTGAATGGACGTTTAACCAAGGCATCCTACAATGGAAGTCTTGAATGTGCTTGGTGAGGGGTCCCTTAGGTTAGCACAATTTGAGCTGAAGTCCTTAGGGGCCCTCTTTAGTACCTCAGGCCCTAGGTACCAGAATACCATTTACTAGGGACTTACAGAGGGTGCTATAGATTTTGCCAATTGGGGGTACAATTGTATTGTTTTGGGAAAGGGCTCTGGCACTGGGTACCTGGTTCGCAGAACCCAGTACACTTTGTCGATCACATCATGTACCAGGCAAAAAGTGGGTGTGACCATGCCATTCCTACATTCAGGCACACAGTGAGGGTGCTGTCGTGCTTTCACTCATGGTTTGCACCATGACACGCAGGCTGCATGCAGTTTGTATGTACGTTCCTTAGGGTGGCATAATACATGCTGCTGCCATGAGGGACCTTCTTTAGTACCCATGTCCTGAGGTACCAGGGGTACTACTTACACAGGACATATAGAAGTGCTGAAGTGTGTGCCAATTATATTACAATTAGGCCATTTTACCTTGTGTTTAGGAAAAGAGCACTGGTCCAATATTCTACCCTGCAAAAACACTCTCTCCCCAGAACATCAGACACTTCTCAGGGAGGAGGATCAGGTGCTCCTCCTCAAAGGGGCCATAGAACCTCATCAACAGGGCACGGGAGTATACTCTCTACTTCCGGATCCCCAAAAAGGATGGCTCCCTCAGGCCCCTAAACTAATACATCTTGTCAGAACACTTTCTCATTGTCACAATTCAGGATGTCATCCTGCTTCTGCAGCAAGGTAACTTCATGGCCCTCTTGACCCGAAGAACGCCTATTTTCACATACCAATGCAACTAGCCCATCGCGGATATCTCAGGTTTGTGATCAGCAGAAGGCATTACTAGTTCAAGGTGCTAACTTTCGGGGTGACCACTGCACCTCGGGTGTTTACCAAATGCATTGCGGTGGTGGCTGCTCACCTGTGCAGGCAGGGGTTGAACGACTTTGTCCTACCTGGACAACTGGCTGATCAAAAGGGCCACCTGCCAACAATGCTGCGAGAGCACACAGGTCATGATAAACCTCCTAGACTAGCTGGGGTTTACCATCAACGCCATGAAATCTCACCTCCAAACCCTCCAGATCCAACACTACCTAGGAGCAATACTCCGCTCAGAAGTTGGCTAGACTTAGCCAAACCAAACCCAGGTACAGTCCTTCCAGGCACTGATTCCTCAATTCCAACCAGATGAGTCGGGACAGTCATGTCCCTTCTAGGCATGATGACCTCCTGCATTGCCATAGTTACGCACGTCAGATTGCTTATGATTCTATTACAGGAATGCCTAGCGGAGCAATGCTCTTAAGCAAAGGGTCATTGGGATGATCTAGTGTTGATCGGCCACCACACTTATCATTCTTTGCAGTGGTGAATCACCAACAACCTGTTGCAGGGGTGCCCTTTTCTCAACGCAGTTCGGCAGGTGACCATCACAACGGACAGGGTGTGGTGCGCACTTGCAGTACATGACTGTCCAGGCCAATGGGAACCCACCCAGACACCAGGGACTCCACATCAGTTTCCTGGAGTGGTTTACCGTTCATCTGGCATGGAAGGCTTTCCTACCTAATCTGAACCGTAAAGTTGTTCTCGCCTTGATAGACATGATGGCCATTAACTACCTTAATAAACGGCACTCTGTCACCCCAGCTCTGTTAGCCGAGAGCCTTTAGTGGTGGACTCTCCGCTGAAAGATTCACCTCCTGGTGGAGTATCTCCCAGGAATAGATAATTACTTCGCTGCCCTCAGCAGAATGCTGAAACAAGTCCACGAGTGGGAGCTCCACTCTAGAGTTCTCCTCCCTTAATTCCAGCAGTGGTGGTACCCTCATGTAGACCTCTTCATTGCTGTCAAATGCCCAAACTTTGCCTCCAGGTTCCCACAGTCCATGAGCAAAGCACTATGGATGAATTGGCCAGGGATATTTGCCTATGCTTTTCTGCCTCTTCCCCTACTTCCGTTTGTGGTTCAGAGGCTACTGTCGACATCCCTTGGCCTCATCCCGGTGGCCCCCACTTGGGCCCTCCAGCCCTTGTTCACCACCCTACTGGAACTTAATATTCTCTCGTAAGAGGCTCCACAAAGGCAAGACCTTCTCACGCAGAACCAAGTGGAAATCAGGCACCAAGGTTGCTCAGTCTTGTGATCTGGCTCCTGAGGTCTTGGAGTTTGGATGCCTTAAACTTCCACCTGAATGCATGAGCTTCCTTAAAGAAGCACACAGGCCTACCACGCGCGCCAGTTACGCTCTCAAATTGAATCAGTTTGTCCATTGCCACTCTAAGCAAATCGATCCTTTGACCCCTTAGGGGCCAGTACATCGTCTGCTACCTACTCCACTTGCAGGTGTGTGGTCTGGCCTTCACTTCCATTCGCTTTCACCTGGCTGCTGTAGCTGCCTATCTTCAGAACAGACAACACATCTCCCTCCTCCATATACCAGTCACCAGGGCTTTCATGGAGGGCCTCACGAGTATTCCCTCCTTGGGTCTCCCCGGGCCCTACGTGGAACCTCAACATTGTCCTCACAAGACTGAGTACCCCCCTTTGAGCAGCTCCACCCCTGCCCCGTTCAATTCCTTTCTTAGAAGGTGCCATTTCTCGTTGCCATTACTTCACGAAAGCGTGTGAGTTACAGC
Organism: Triturus cristatus; assembly: GCF_964204655.1. Taxonomy (NCBI): domain Eukaryota; kingdom Metazoa; phylum Chordata; class Amphibia; order Caudata; family Salamandridae; genus Triturus; species Triturus cristatus. The sequence continues at coordinate 127,564,513 of NC_140580.1, forward strand.
CATGAACCCTAAAGAAACCTGTATTTGAGTGACACAGGAACAGGGTTGTCCTCTGCACCAATCCTAATGTCCTCCCAAAGGTTGTCCCCCCGTTTCACCTAAATCAGTCCAGTGAACTTCTTTTGTTCTTCCCACAACCTGACTCTGTTGCAGAACGGGCTCTCCACACCTTAGATCAGAGGTCTTCAAACTTTTGTAGGTTGAGCCCCCCCAGCTGTATTGTTTTAGATGTCGGGGGGGCCCCCCACCACCTGACAAATTTCTGGAATCTGGTACACTAAATAATCAACCGCCACCCGCATATCCGGCAAATAATGTTCAACACAATAAGTGTGTTTAGTAAACTGCAGGTTTGTGAGTGGGTGTGGTTAAATGGCAGAGGCTTATTACTCAGCTCAAAACACAGTTTTCCAAGATAAAATGTGCACAAATTATTTTTACTAGGATGCTTTGTTTTACACATGACATATAAGGATAATAACACCACCAACATTAATGTGATGAGTGTGCCTGTTTTTCGCCACATACAGAAATTCTAAAAGTGTTTGCATCTAATATTCATAGATAGTGATGTGTGTTTTCACTGTTGTAACACCGCAGCAGCCCACTAATTTGACAGCGCATAATATCTGTGACATCCTCCAATTTCTCATGTGTGAGGACCCGTTCTGATCTAACATAAACTTTTTTATGGTTGTTGCATCAAACAAACACATTTCTCTGCAAATAGTAATAGACTCTCTCACATCAATCACATTAAAAAGAAATGAAAAAAACTGTATTTACAAGCATCTGTTTAGGAATTATTCCAGGCCATCAGGGCAAAAACAGAGCTGTCACTATCAAGGGGCCCCCTGAAAGGCTGGATTGCAGTGCATGTAAATGTGTACTTTTGTAATTTAGGACGAAAACCTTGATGGGGCGCAAGATGCCCATACTTTGTAAGGGGTGGTGCAACTAGACCTGAAATTTGGTGGCGGGGCTAACACACCCAGCCATGGCTGGCCCTAGGACTGGTCGCACACAGTGCAACAGTTTTTTTTGGTGCCCCCTCCCCCATTTCCTCCTTCTCCATGAATTCCCTCACTACCACTCACCAACAATGCACCTCATCTCTCTATAGCTACCTTTCTGACAAACGTTGCATTTTTTTTATAATGCATCTCATAGTTTGCTCACACTCAGTTCTTCTTTGTAGCAGGCACATTAACCTTCTGCGCTGTATGAGTTGCAGGAGTGCCCATGTGAGTGCACGGTAAGGGATGCGACAGTGTGAGAGTACTTGCAAACGCAACGCCTCCCAGAAGCCAGCACCCGGTGCGGTGGCACGGGTCGCACCACCCTAAAGCCAGGCCCTGGCTGCAGCAGCCCGGGCTGAGACACAATGGGGTGGGGGGGCTAAAGCCCTTTTATCCCTATGGGCGTTGCGCGCCTGATGGTATCCTACTGCTCCAAGAGACAGCACAGGTCGAAGGGTGGGGGTCACTGAGACAGAAACGCAGACATCACACATGTAGAACATCACCTTCTGATGTGCAATGAATTGTGGGAATGGCACGTAAACCAATATTTAGGGCACATTTTACAACAAGAGTCCATGGGTGTTGCTGCCCCTCTGTCCTATACTGAAGGAAGATGTGCAGTAACTGAAAGCAAGACATAAACCAACTGTGTCACTTTTACGCTCCTCCCCTTTTCTGCCAGTATTTCTCAGGTGCAGGCCTTCGATGCTGGTAATTACACCTGCATTGCCTCCTGCCAGGCGTCTGTAGCCGAGAGGACATTCATCCTTCTGGTCCAGAGTAGGTGCCCGTCGCACTTTATTGGATGACATACTTAAGTATGAAAGTCGTACGGGTAGAATAAATAGAAAAGGTTATAGAAACCTCAGCCAGAAGCAGTGGAAAGGAAAGGGATCTCTGTGTTTGTCTAATTATTCCTGTAGAGAAGGCAATTGATTTAACGTTATGATAAATTTTGAAACCCCTGGGTTTCGGGTGGCGCAGGTGTAGCACAGTAGATGCCTCCGCAGATGTTATCTCCCTATTTACGTATTGTATTTCAGTGATGGTATCTTGTCACATTTTGGCACTTCAAAGCAAATCAAGATAATGCTACAATACCAAAAAATGCAAACTGAGATGGAACTAGGGAAATATAGACATTCATAACAGGCAAACCGTGCATGGCGTGTCGAAGGTGGAAGCAGAGGACATGCATTACAGTATAATCAGTGGAACTCCAGGGTGTGGTTTATGTAAAGTGCCCTGCTGGAATTTAAGTGGTTAAAATCTAAGGTCCAAGCTCTCTTAGCGCAGAATTCGACATTCTAAATTGGGCACAAACACTGTTTTCTGCAGATTCTGAAGTTACTGCAGCCCTGGAATGAGGCTATATGCAGGGGCATTGATACCACAGGAGATGTTTGTGTAATTTTAAGAGAAATGTTCTCTCCGTTCTGGGAAGAGCTAAGAGCTAACCGTCCCAGGACAGGGTTAATTCCTAGAGCTGAAATGTTGGTTGCTTTCGGTTTCATAACAGAGGAGACTCTTTGAATTCTACTGCAGCTGAAGCACTTCAGCTCTAGGAATTAACACCTTCTTGGGAGGATTAGCTTTTCAAAATAGACAAAAGCATGGGCACCTCGTGCCCCACCGATTTCCCCTCCCTCCCCCCTACAGCCCTCTGTTACCGCCGAAGCCCCGGTCTGATTATCTGCTGCTCTGGAGGGACAGTGGAAAACAAAGGTGAGTTTAGGGTGGAGTCCGCGCCCCCCCTGAGAGGGTGTCGCGCACCCCTAGGGGGGCGCGCCCCACAGATTGAAGAACTCTGCCTTAGATGTAAAGTGAGCCCTTGTGTACTATGTCGATAGAACAAAATCTTTCAGGAAGATGCATCAACTCTTTGTTGCATTCTCTAAGTCACATAAATGAAAGGCCCTGTCCAAATCAGGCATGGCGAGAGGGATAGTCAAATAGATCCAAACATGCCACGTGAAAGCCAAAAGGGTTTTCCTAATCCTCCTAGAGCCCACTCTACAAGGAAAAATGGGGCCTCTATGGCCTTACTAGGCAATATTCCTATAGCTGGCTTCTGTAAAGCAGCTACATGGTCCACACTACACACCTTCCCGAAACACTACTGTGTGGATGTGATTGCCCCCCCCCCCCCTCCCTCCCCACAAGCTAACATTGGTCAGGCAGTACTCCATGTACTGTTTCAGTCCTCTGCAACTCCCACTGGCTAGCCACTGCTTTCTAGGAGGGACTGCTTTACAGTCTATGCACAGCATGTGTATCTACAGCCACACATGCCTTGAACGGAAAATGTCACCATGTAGGTATCTGTTCATGGCATGTAGTGTAGAGTACTGCAAAACCGGGTAAGAAAAGGGTCTAAGGGACGTTTTAAAGACCTGCGCGGATTAATCCCCACTCTATAAAGGACAAAACACTAAATCCTTGGGTTAAGAGCACAGACAGTGCACTAAGCACAACCTTTCACTTCACACACTGCATAACGCATTTTCACTCACATTGTTTTCATGCTCCATTGATCTTAGGAGATCTAGCCACTGGATCACACTAAAACATCTGCAAGCTCCTCCTAAAACGTGCAAGGAGTTGTAGCACCTTGGTTGCACCAGGCTTTCAGCCAAGAGGAGATCCCAGATGATGAAGCATGCCACTTCGGTGGGTGATGAGATTCCGTACTCTTAAATAGGACTTCCTTAGCTTGTCCCTTTTTTTTTCTCCCATTTTTTTTCCCTTTTGTTGTGCTTAGTGCACTGTCTGTGCTCTTAATGAGACACTGAGATTTTGTGTTTTGTCATGTAGTGTAGAGTCACATGCGTCCTCCCAGGATGCCGTTGCAGTAATCACACTTTCATATTTCTGTCTTTTTTTGAACGGGCATCTCTTGCCATACATCGCTTCACTCCACTTCATCCTCACCCGCCGTGTGGGAAAACAATCTAACAATGTAGTTGATGCCCATGCGCATTACAAGCGAAAGAAGGAGTGCCAATACCTTGTGACATGAAAGTCTTTTTCGAAGAAAAACAATTTGAACACATCCAGGCCCAACACTAGATGGCAGGAGTATGCACAGCATGTGAATCTACAGCACTACATGCCATGAACAGATGCTTACATGGTAAGTAACATTTTCCTTTTTTTCAGGGTTCCTGTTTACCAATGTCCTGCACTGAATTAAATTCTTTTTGCCAGTTAGGAGACCCTCTCCTCCTAGGGACCTCAATCTAGTCCTTTCAAAACTCATGGGCCCCCCATTTAAAACCTAGACCTTAACCTTATTTGAAACAATTTCTATCCTACCAGGAATCCTCTACAGCACGGGTACTCATAGTACGGCCCGCGTGCCGCCAGCGGCCCGGCAAGCCTTCCTTGGCGGCCCACGGACCTTGCAGGCAACATACCTCTGTTTTTTTATATCGCCGGTTGCAGCAGCACGGAGCTATGGGGGCCGGGCGATTCTTTTAAAAACCCTTCACTTGTTAATAAGGCTTTGTTGTATTTCACCTCTTCTTAGCGCCCCTGCATCTCCACTCTGATTGAGTGGAGATGCAGGGGCGCTTTTGAGTGGAGATGCAGGGGCGCTAAGAAGAGGTGAAATTCAACAAAGCCTCATTAACAAGTGAATGGTCTTTAAAAGACCTTTTCAGTACTTGGGTGCGGCGGCTGTGTGTGTTCCAGGGAAGCTGTCTCAGCGCTGGGTGAGGTGACAGGGACAGCAGGGTGAGGTGAAGGGGGGGGCAGCAGCTAGTGAGAGCAGCGGGTGAGTTTACAGCAGAAGGAAGACAGTGTGACAGAGGGAGGGAGAGAAGGAGGGGGAAGACAGAGCGGGAGACAGAGAGGGAGAGACAGAGAGAGAGGGAGACAGACAAGGAGACAGAGGGAGGGAGACAGAGGGAGAGAGAGGGAGGGAGACAGAGGGAGACAGAGGGGGAGACAGAGGGAGTGAGACAGAGGGAGAGAGAGGGAGGGAGACGGGGAGAGAGAGGGAGGGAGACAGAGAGAGAGAGAGGGAGCGAGAGAGAGAGGGAGGAAGACAGCGGGAGAGAGAGAGATAGGAGGGAGAGAGAGAGGGAGGGAGAGGGAGAGGGAGGGAGACAGAGGGAGAGAGAGTTAGAGGGAGGGAGAGTTAGAGGGAGGGAGAGTTAGAGGGAGGGAGAGTTAGAGGGAGGGAGGGAGACGGGGAGAGAGAGGGAGAGGGAGAGAGACTGAGAGAGGGAGACAAACAGTGAATGAGAGGGAGGGAGGGAGACAAGAGGGAGGGAGACGAGAGGGAGGGTGACGAGAGGGAGGGTGACGAGAGGGAGGGTGACGAGAGGGAGGGTGACGAGAGGGAGGGTGACGAGAGGGAGGGAGACGAGAGGGAGGGAGACGAGAGGGAGGGAGACGAGAGGGAGGGAGACGAGAGGGAGGGAGACGAGAGGGAGGGAGACGAGAGGGAGGGAGACGAGAGGGAGGGAGACGAGAGGGAGGGAGACGAGAGGGAGGGAGACGAGAGGGAGGGAGGGAGACAGGAGGGAGGGAGACAGGAGGGAGGGAGGGAGACAGGAGGGAGGGAGGGAGACAGGAGGGAGGGAGGGAGACAGGAGGGAGGTAGGGAGACAGGAGGGAGGTAGGGAGACGGAGGGAGGTAGGGAGACGGAGGGAGACGGAGGGAGGTAGGGAGACGGAGGGAGACGGAGGGAGGGAGGGAGACGGAGGGAGGTAGGGAGACGGAGGGAGACGGAGGGAGGTAGGGAGACGGAGGGAGACGGAGGGAGGGAGGGAGACGGAGGGAGACGGAGGGAGGGAGACGGAGGGAGGGAGACGGAGGGAGGGAGGGAGACGGAGGGAGACGGAGGGAGGGAGGGAGACGGAGGGAGACGGAGGGAGGGAGGGAGACGGAGGGAGACGGAGGGAGGGAGGGAGACGGAGGGAGACGGAGGGAGGGAGGGAGACGGAGGGAGACGGAGGGAGGGAGGGAGACGGAGGGAGACGGAGGGAGGGAGGGAGACGGAGGGAGACGGAGGGAGACAGCGAGAGAGGGAGGCAGACAGAGGGGAAGGAGGGAGACACAGAGGGAGGGAGACACAGAGGGAGGGAGACACAGAGGGAGGGAGACACAGAGGGAGACAGAGGGAGGGAGGGGGAGGGAGAGAGAGGGGGGAGAGGGAGGGAGAGAGAGGGAGAGAGAGGGAGAGAGAGAGAGGGAGGGAGACAGGGAGAGGGAGACAGAGACAGAGACAGAGGGAGGGAAGGAAACAGAGGGAGGGAGGCAGAGGGAGGGAGGCAGAGGGAGGGAGGCGGAGGGAGAAAGGCAGAAGGAGGGAGGAAGGCAGAAGGAGGGAGGAAGGCAGAGGGAGGGAGGAAGGCAGAGGGAGGGAGGCGGAGGGAGACGAGAGGGAGACAGGAGGGAGAGGGAGACAGGAGGGAGAGGGAGACAGGAGGGAGAGGGAGACAGGAGGGAGAGGGAGACAGGAGGGAGACAGAGGGAGAGGGAGACAGAGGGAGAGGGAGACAGAGGGAGAGGGAGACAGACAGAGGGAGACAGAGGGAGAGGGAGACAGACAGAGGGAGACAGACAGATAGAGACAGACAGAGGGAGACAGACAGAGGGAGACAGACAGAGGGAGACAGACAGAGGGAGGGAGACAGAGGGAGGGAGACAGAGGGAGCGAGACAGAGGGAGGCCCGGCAAGCCTTCCTTGGCGGCCCACGGACCTTGCAGGCAACATACCTCTGTTTTTTTATATCGCCGGTTGCAGCAGCACGGAGCTATGGGGGCCGGGCGATTCTTTTAAAAACCATTCACTTGTTAATAAGGCTTTGTTGTATTTCACCTCTTCTTAGCGCCCCTGCATCTCCACTCTGATTGAGTGGAGATGCAGGGGCGCTTTTGAGTGGAGATGCAGGGGCGCTAAGAAGAGGTGAAATTCAACAAAGCCTCATTAACAAGTGAATGGTCTTTAAAAGACCTTTTCAGTACTTGGGTGCGGCGGCTGTGTGTGTTCCAGGGAAGCTGTCTCAGCGCTGGGTGAGGTGACAGGGACAGCAGGGTGAGGTGAAGGGGAGGGGGGCAGCAGCTAGTGAGAGCAGCGGGTGAGTTTACAGCAGAAGGAAGACAGTGTGACAGAGGGAGGGAGAGAAGGAGGGGGAAGACAGAGCGGGAGACAGAGAGGGAGAGACAGAGAGAGAGGGAGACAGACAAGGAGACAGAGGGAGGGAGACAGAGGGAGAGGGAGGGAGGGAGACAGAGGGGGAGACAGAGGGAGTGAGACAGAGGGAGAGAGAGGGAGGGAGACGGGGAGAGAGCGGGAGGGAGACAGACGGAGAGAGATAGGAGGGAGAGAGAGAGGGAGAGGGACGGAAACAGGGAGGGAGACAGCGGGAGAGAGAGAGATAGGAGGGAGAGAGAGAGGGAGAGGGAGGGAGAGGGAGGGAGACAGAGGGAGGGAGAGTTAGAGGGAGGGAGAGTTAGAGGGAGGGAGAGTTAGAGGGAGGGAGAGAGAGAGGGAGGGAGACGGGGAGAGAGAGGGAGAGGGAGAGAGACTGAGAGAGGGAGACAAACAGTGAATGAGAGGGAGGGAGGGAGACAAGAGGGAGGGAGACGAGAGGGAGGGTGACGAGAGGGAGGGTGACGAGAGGGAGGGAGACGAGAGGGAGGGAGACGAGAGGGAGGGAGACGAGAGGGAGGGAGACGAGAGGGAGGGAGACGAGAGGGAGGGAGACGGGAGGGAGGGAGACAGGAGGGAGACAGACAGACAGGAGGGAGGGAGACAGGAGGGAGGGAGACAGGAGGGAGGGAGACAGGAGGGAGGGAGACAGGAGGGAGGGAGACAGGAGGGAGGGAGACAGGAGGGAGGGAGACAGGAGGGAGGGAGGGAGGGAGACAGGAGGGAGGGAGGGAGACAGGAGGGAGGGAGGGAGACAGGAGGGAGGTAGGGAGACGGAGGGAGACGGAAGGAGGGAGGGAGACGGAGGGAGACGGAAGGAGGGAGGGAGACGGAGGGAGACGGAGGGAGACGGAGGGAGGGAGGGAGACGGAGGGATGGAGGGAGACGGAGGGAGACGGAGGGAGGGAGGGAGACGGAGGGAGGGAGGGAGACGGAGGGAGACGGAGGGAGGGAGGGAGACGGAGGGAGACGGAGGGAGGGAGAGAGACGGAGGGAGGGAGGGAGACGGAGGGAGACGGAGGGAGGGAGAGAGACGGAGGGAGGGAGGGAGACGGAGGGAGACGGAGGGAGGGAGAGAGACGGAGGGAGGGAGGGAGACAGCGAGAGAGGGAGGCAGACAGAGGGGAAGGAGGGAGACACAGAGGGAAGGAGACACAGAGGGAGGGAGACACAGAGGGAGGGAGACACAGAGGGAGGGAGGGGGAGGGAGAGAGAGGGGGGAGAGGGAGGGAGAGAGAGGGAGGGAGAGGGAGGGAGAGAGAGGGAGGGAGACAGGGAGAGGGAGACAGAGACAGAGGGAGGGAAGGAAACAGAGGGAGGGAGGCAGAGGGAGGGAGGGAAGCAGAGGGAGGGAGGCGGAGGGAGAAAGGCAGAGGGAGGGAGGAAGGCAGAGGGAGGGAGGAAGGCAGAGGGATGGAGGCGGAGGGAGGCGGAGGGAGACAGGAGGGAGAGGGAGACAGGAGGGAAAGGGAGACAGGAGGGAGAGGGAGACAGGAGGGAGAGGGAGACAGGAGGGAGACAGAGGGAGACAGAGGGAGAGGGAGACAGAGGGAGAGGGAGACAGAGGGAGAGGGAGACAGAGGGAGAGGGAGAGAGAGGGAGAGGGAGACAGAGGGAGACAGACAGAGGGAGACAGACAGAGGGAGACAGACAGAGGGAGACAGACAGAGGGAGACAGACAGAGGGAGACAGACAGAGGGAGACAGACAGAGGGAGGGAGACAGAGGGAGGGAGACAGACAGAGGGAGGGAGACAGAGGGAGGGAGACAGACAGAGGGAGGGAGAGAGACAGAGGGAGGGAGACAGAGGGAGGGAGACAGAGGGAGGGAGACAGAGGGAGGGAGACAGAGGGAGGGAGACAGAGGGAGGGAGACAGAGGGAGGGAGACAGAGGGAGGGAGACAGAGGGAGGGAGACAGAGGGAGGGAGACAGAGGGAGGGAGTCAAGAGGGAGGGAGACAAGAGGGAGGGAGACAAGAGGGAGGGAGACAAGAGGGAGGGAGAAAGAGGGAGGGAGACAAGAGGGAGGGAGACAAGAGGGAGGGAGACAAGAGGGAGGGAGACAAGAGGGAGGGAGACAAGAGGGAGGGAGACATACGGAGGGAGAGACTGAGACAGAGTGAGGGAGGGACTGAGACAGAGTGAGGGAGGGAGACACAGAGTGAGGGAGGGAGACACAGAGTGAGGGAGGGAGACACAGAGTGAGGGAGGGAGACACAGAGTGAGGGAGTGACAGAGGGAGTGACAGAGGGAGTGACAGAGGGAGTGACAGAGGGAGTGACAGAGGGAGTGACAGAGGGAGTGACAGAGGGAGTGACAGAGGGAGAGACAGAGGGAGAGACAGAGGGAGTGAGAGAGGGAGAGAGAGAGGGAGGGAGAGTGATAGACAGAGGGAGAGAGAGAGGGAGACAGACAGAGGGAGACAGACAGAGGGAGACAGACAGAGGGAGACAGACAGAGGGAGGGAGACAGACAGAGGGAGGGAGACAGACAGAGGGAGGGAGACAGACAGAGGGAGGGAGACAGACAGAGGGAGGGAGACAGAGGGAGGGAGACAGAGGGAGGGAGACAGAGGGAGGGAGACAGAGGGAGGGAGACAGAGGGAGGGAGACAGAGGGAGGGAGACAGAGGGAGGGAGACAGAGGGAGGGAGACAGAGGGAGGGAGACAGAGGGAGGGAGACAGAGGGAGGGAGACAAGAGGGAGGGAGACAAGAGGGAGGGAGACAAGAGGGAGGGAGACAAGAGGGAGGGAGACAAGAGGGAGGGAGACAAGAGGGAGGGAGACGAGAGGGAGGGAGACGAGAGGGAGGGAGACATACGGAGGGAGAGACTGAGACAGAGTGAGGGAGGGACTGAGACAGAGTGAGGGAGGGACTGAGACAGAGTGAGGGAGGGAGACACAGAGTGAGGGAGAGACAGAGGGAGAGACAGAGGGAGTGACAGAGGGAGAGACAGAGGGAGTGACAGAGGGAGTGACAGAGGGAGTGACAGAGGGAGAGACAGAGGAAGAGACAGAGGGAGAGACAGAGGGAGAGACAGAGGGAGTGAGAGAGGGAGAGAGAGAGGGAGGGAGAGTGATAGACAGAGGGAGAGAGAGAGGGAGAGTGATAGACAGAGGGAGAGTGATAGACAGAGGGAGAGGGAGAGAGAGAGGGAGAGTGATAGACAGAGGGAGGGAGAGTGATAGAGAGAGTGATAGATAGAGAGAGAGTGATAGAGGGAGACAGAGCGAGAGAGATAGAGATGTGTGAATGTCGGGTCTGGTGGCTCAGTGGACGAAGGCGTCCGCTGCAGGGGCCTGTGTTCAACCTCATGATGGTCACAGATTTTTTTTTTGCTCTAGCCCCGCCCCCTCCCCCACTGCCCCCGCCCCCACCGGTGCGGCCATCGGCCACAAACCACACTGTAAATTTGGCCCCCGAGAGAAAGTTTGTGAGTACCTATGCTCGACAGTGTTCCAAAAGAATAGGACAATTGAGATCTCATCCAGGATTTCTACCTAAAGTGGCATGATTTTCATATTAATCAGTCAGTTTCACTTCCATCATTCTTTTGGAATCCTTCGTTTTCAGAAGCACGATCTGTACATACACTAGGCATGAGGAGAGTACTGAAACCTTACCTACAAAAATACATTTATTGACACAAATATTTGTATTTGCAACTTGTACTGCTTTAGATCACATTCTGTGTATGCTCCTAGGTTCAAAGTATCACAGCTTGTTTTTCTTTGAAGAAGTGCTTTCAGTTTCAAGGTGAGTGATACCTTCATGAAACCCACATCGCACTAGGAGCCAGATTCCACCTCAGATTGCTTTTTGTTTTCTGTCATTTGGTTTGGGCATGTTCTCCAAAGAGTAGATTTTTCATAGATTCACATGTGTAAATATTCCCGATTCGGCTGGTAATCCTTGGTAGGCAATTTTATGAAGCAGTCCCTTATAAAGCACTTAAATAACGTAGGAAACATACATATACTACATGCAGCCTATCCTCCTTTAATCACCCGAAATCTGACCAGTTAGGTGGATAGGCGGAGAGCTCTGTCAGCTATGCCCCTCACAGAGGCACGAGCTGGCAAATGTTCTGCAGATGTTGGTTGGAAGTAATCATCAGGGGCCCTTCTCCAGTTTTTTTTTTATTTTTTATAAATTAAAACAGTATTAAGTTTTCAGTACTAAATTCATCAGAGAAGAGGTTGTGCTTGTTTTACTTTTTGCGAAGTGTACTGCATGTTGAAAAGAAATGCCTACATGGAACATGAGCATTCAAAGTGCAGCACCATGACCACAATTTCAGAAAATAGTACCTTTGTTTCACATGCTTGAAGAAAATGCTTAAGTATATAGATGTAAGGCTAACTTTGGTGTATATGGAGGCAGGATAAAAACGTAGCTAGCTAGCCCTACACCTGAGAAGTTGAAAATAAAGTTGCCATTTAAATTTAGTAAAAAAGAATCCCGTCAGACTCCTGAGGTGACTAAGAGATCCACAGAGCCTATCGCTAAGGTCATCAAGTGTATCACTGGTGCATGCATCTGAAACAGCTGTGCTGAGTAATTGTGCTTTTAAAACCAGCAGCTTCAACCCCTTACATCATAATTTTCCTTTCAAGACATCGAATTGTATTCGTAGCATGTGTTGGCCAAATTCAAATTCAAATTCAAATTCAAATTCGTACCCCTATCTGTTTTTTCTCCCGTCTCCCCCACCCCTCTTCTTTATGTTTAAGCACTTCAATAGTGCTTCCTACTTTGGTTATGTTCCTATTACAATACCACCAAATGCAACTGACTGTATTCTATGTTGCTTTCCCCCCACCCCACTTCTTTATGTTTAAGCACTTCAATAGTGCTTCCTACTTTGGTTATGTTCCTATTACAATACCACCAAATGCAACTGACTGTATTCTATGTTGCTTTCCTCAACCCCCCCATACCCTCCTTCTCAATTGCGGCGGTTGGTTTCGCTTCGCACTTGTATATTGTTTTTGTCTAACCGCAGACGTCTCGCGAGGGCTTCCAAGCTGATAACGGATCGCCTTCCTGTCAGGGAGAAATATGGATTCCTATCCCAGCCTGCCTGCTTGGTGTGCCTCCCACTGTTCAGACGGTGCACGCAGCCGAATCCCGGGGACCCCAGGCCTCGCCTTCGAATTACTCACTCCATCAGAGCGCCCCTCCTCACCCCCTCCGTGCCACCATTCCTCACGGGCCAGTCTGAGGATAGGCGCAAGTGTGGGAGAATACTGCAAGTGTGTCCTAGTTAAAAGATTTCGGGGATTTTGTAGTTAAATTATTTACACATGACAACTAGGCTTACACAAATGGCTTTGCAAATGGGGTCCTGTGTGTGCAACACCCATCCAACATCGTAGGAGAAGGGGTTACCTTCAGACCAGGAAGAGACAGCAGACCCTATCTGTTAACAAGCATTTGCAATGCAATATGTCTCGCATGTACGCGAGTTTGAGCTATTGACATTGCAAATGATAATGCATTTTATTTATTAATTTTTAAAAAAACATAAATAAAAGGCATTGTTATTTACAATGCCAATAGCTGAAACTCTCGTAACTGCGAGACCTATTGCATTGCAAATGCTTGTTAGGCTTTCGGTATTGTTTCCGAGCCGATAAATCACAGATCCGAAAGACAGAAACTGGTAATACCTCTATATTCATAGTTCCTGCCTGGGGGCGGCGTTACTCCACTACTTCAACTTCATTATACAGAAATATGTCCACGAAGAATGGAAAATACGCCCTTCAGTTTTTGACCTAACTGCCACGCTAAATATTCCAGATAGGATTTACATAAAGTATGTAATCTAGGTTTATCTCCAGAACACAAAAAAAATCCTGTAAGGCATGCTTAGTGTTCAGATCTAAAAAGACGTGTCAAATGAAGAGAGCATCGTTAGGCTCTTACAGCCATGCAGTGACGCACAGAAGATGCTCTATATATCTTCCGGGATCTGTCGCTAGACCTCAGTCAAGAGCAACAAGAAACTGAAGCACAGTCAGCGCCAACAAATGTACAGATAATACTGGCTACCAGTAGAGGCAGTTCATACTCCGAGCCCGACTCCATACAAGGGTACGTAGTATGAATCGGGCTCTGTATATACCATATCAAAAAGAGATATAGTGTGCAGAGTCCAGTAAGTCCCCAAACACATAGCAGAGGATAAAGTAGATACTACCTTACTCTCAATTTAGTGGTAGCTGGGCTGAGCAGTCAGGCTTATCAGAGGGTAGTGTGAATGCATTTTTTGTGTACACTCATACAAGGCAGCAAACACACTCAATGACTAACTCCAGGCCAATGTTTATAAAAATATTACTTTAGTTACTTTAATGTTAGGAACCAAGTGGAACTTAGTTACAGGCAAGTAGACTTTTTCAGTTATGCAGTACTTTCAATATACAGATGGCAAATGTTTGTATAAGCATTTGAAATACTTTACAGGTGCATGAAATACTTTTCAATATCGATAAGATACTCTACAGTTCTCAGTATAAACACTTAGTGCAATATAGAGAGAAATCAATGCAATCCTATGGGAGGAAAGACAGGTAAGTCAATTTCAGGTAAGCACTCGATTTACAAATTCAGTCTTTGGCGGTTTTGACCAACACTTGGCAACGGTCGGACCAAGGTAGGTACTGCACCACCAGTGGCACTGGAGCAGCTGAGTGCAGAGGTCACTGCGCTCAATGTTAGCCTATAGAAGCTGGGGGTACCGCGAAGCAGGTAAGTACACGCGGTTCAGGGACACAGGCCCTGGAGGTTGAGGTCAGCACTGTAGGGGCCACCAACAAGCACCAAAGCTGCACCACCAGTGACAAAGGGGCGTCCCGGGTGCAAATGGGGCGTCGGCTGTCCTATAGAAACCAATGGAGATCCTCGGTTGGAGATGAAGGCTGCAGGCTCGGTCCAGAAGACTGCCTGAAGGAATCCAACGACTGGAGAATTGAGTTGGATAGTTGGGGGATGCCGGGACACCGTCGGTTGGGCACTCCAAAGCCTGAGAGCTGCGGGTTGAGTGGTGTCTTTAGAAGTTGGGTTTCTCTCACCAGATCTGGTTTCGGTCGGGGGGACCCTTCAAGATGAGGCTTCAGGCATCGTGGCAAAATTCAGAAGAGGTCATCAAACGCTGGATTACAGATCAGGATGTCACTGGATCGTTGGACCACCTGCACTTGTGCCGAGGGTGACTGGTGCAGAGTGGTGAGGACTCGTAGTTCTAGGAGGCACAGGAGTTCTTGTTGAAGGTTGCTTTTGCTGGCCATATCCGTTGTCCACAGGAGAAAGTCTTTATTGAAGGCAGCTGAGGTCTCTGCAGTTGCTGGCCACCGGACACCAATTTCTTTGAGCAGGGTCGCTGGTGGAGGAGACAGGCCTGTAGGGCTGGGGGCCAAGTCAGTTGTTGTCTTCTCCACTGCTGCACGACTCTTCGGTCCTTCTTCTTTGTAGGTCGTCTAATCTGAGGAACAAGGTTCAGGGAAGCCCTTTAATGCTAAATTTAATGATGTTACTGAGGGACCAGAGAGGGTCCTTAAAGACTGCAGCATGTATAAGGGTGCTAAGGGGCCCGATGCCAAACACATACACACTGCCATTGCAGGCTATGTGTTGTAGTGTGACTAAACTAAGAGTTGACATGGTACACCAACCTGGGTGCCATGCCTTCACACCTCTGCCTGTGGCATAGGTGTGTCACCCCTCTGGCAGGCCTTACAGCTCTAAGGCAGAGTGCACTATTGTAAGAAACTGGCTCTATATATACTGCACCAAAGTGAGGTACAGTGTATATAAGAGTCCCCAAAGGTAGGTAGAGGTTAAAGTTAGCTATAACTTTACTCTCTAAAGTGGTAGCTTGGTCGAGCAGTAAGGCAGTATCAGAGGACAGTGTTAAGCATTTGATGTACACACTCAGTCAGCAAATTAATTCACACACCCAAGGACTGAACTCTAGGCCAATTGTTTTTGTATAAAAATATATTGTTTATATTTAGAACCAAGCAAGCCTGGTACAGGTAAGCATTAAATACTCTTCAGTAATAAGTTACTGGATATAGAACAGTTGAAAAATGCAATAAGAAATGTACTTTGTTTGATTTACAGGGGAGCAGTAGTATGAAGCACTTAGCAAATGCAGTACATTGAAATGAATAGGCTTTTTCAACAAATTGCAGGTAAGTTACTTTTTCTAACTCCGTGCTGGATGCCTAGATTCAGCACTGGGACATTTCCTGAAAATAGTTGAGAAAATGCGTTTTGGTTATTGTTTCGATTTTTAAGGAATATTTCAAGTTTCAACTTCACACTCGTTCTATGGAAGGAAAACAGGTTATCGGTTTGCAGGCAAGTAACCGACTGTGGGAGTTAAGGTTCTGGGGTTAGACTCAGGGGTCCCCCAGGGTCAGTGATGCACTGAGATTGCACCCTCAGCGGCACTAGGGCGGCTGGGTGCAGAGTGTTGAGGCCCAATGTTATCCTATGGAGGATAGGGGGCTTCCGGTTGGTGGCTGCTGGCTAGCAGGCCACACAGCTGTGTGAGCAAAGCTCCTAGGGTTTAGCTCAGGGCAAGTTGGGGACCAAAGTAGCAACAAAGGTGCACCCTCAGCGGCACTACGGCGGCCGGGTGCTGTTTTGAGGTCGTGTGCCCTGTTGTTTCCAATGGAGAACCTCCGGGGCAAAGAAACACTGCAGGCTCGGGACGAGTATCTTCTGGGTGCGACCACCACTTCGAGGGGTAAGTTGGGATGTCGTGGGTTGGTTAGGCACCGTTGGTTTGGGCACACAAGGCCGTGGGGCGTCGGGTGCAGGGGTACCTTGGGACGTCAGATTTTCTTACCTGCTCTGGTCGCGGTAGGATGGGGTCCTCTGGATTGAGGCTGCAGGCGTCGTCTCGAGGCTTGAGGCAGGTCTGGGGTTGCCGGATCTCTGGTCAGGATCACCGGGGGGACCTCCTTGTGGTGTTGGTTCACTCGAGCTCGGGCTGGGGTCGGCGGGTGCAGAGTGCGCTGGATTTGCGGTCTCTGGCTGGAACCAGAAGCCGCAGTTTAAACACGTCCAGTGTTCTCGGGAGATAGTCCTTGAAGTGAAGGCAGGCAGGTCTTCCGGGGTTTGTGAGGTTGCTGGCTGCAGGACATGCCGGGATTTCGCAGAAGCAGGTTCGAGGGGAGACAGGCCTGTAGGGCTGGGGCCAAGTCAGTGGGCGTCGTCCTCTTGTTAGCTCTGCACCGCTCTTCGGTCCTTCTTCTTATCTTCTTTTCTTGTGGTTTCTAATCTGAGGAAGCAAGGTTAAGGGTGCCCCCTAAATACTAAATGTAGGGGCGTTACAGGTAGATAAAGGGCAGGGATCAATGAGTCCCTTCCGTGGGGTGGAAACACCCCCTATTCTGCCACTCTCCTGTGGGAGGTGGGCCTGAGCCTGTCCCTGGTTGGCTCAGTCCCCCCATCCTCAAGATGGCAGGGGCTCGAGGTTGCGTTTCACCTCGCCTCCCCCACCTGAGGGATGGAGTTGGCAGAGGTGGGCACACCACCTTTCCTCACTTGGGAAAACCAGTGGGAACCAGTTGCTGAAAGCAGCAATTGGTCTGGAGAAGCTCACAAAGGCGGCATGCCTTTTGAAGCTTCTCCTTCGTGA
This sequence comes from Triturus cristatus, assembly GCF_964204655.1. Lineage (NCBI taxonomy): Eukaryota > Metazoa > Chordata > Amphibia > Caudata > Salamandridae > Triturus > Triturus cristatus. The sequence continues at coordinate 127,581,356 of NC_140580.1, forward strand.
ACCCTGCCCATCCTGGGGGAGGAGGCTTGGCACCTCGTCCCAGGAGGTGCATCATTTCAGGACCCCGAGAGCGGCAATCTCTCGACCCAGTGGTCCAGAAACATGTCTGGTGGTGGCAGCCTAAGCAGCCACTCAGTCAGGTAACTAGGAGTTGGTCGAGTTTCAGGGGGCATCTCTAAGATGCCCTTTGTGGTACATTTTACATTAAATCTCACACTGGCATCAGTGCGGGTTTAATGTGCTGAGAAGTTTGATACCAAACTTCCCAGTCTTCAGTGTAGCCATTATGGTGCTGTGGAGTTCGTAATGACAAACTCCCAGCACCATATACTCTTAATGGCAGCACTGCACTTACAGTGCCCAGGAATGGACTTGGGCGCTGTAGGGGTACAGGGCTCATGCTCCTGAGGGGTGACTGATGTATGCCAGGGCAGTGGTTGTGGGCATGGCGCACAGGGATGTGTGCCATGTCGACTCTTCACTTTGTTCTGCACCAAGGCACTCAGTCTGCAAAGGCAGTGTATGAGTGTCAGGGTACAGGGTCTCTGAGGTTGGCACAATAATTGCTGCAGCCCTTCGAGGACTTCTCTGGTCACAGTGCCCTGGGTACCTGTGGTATCATTTACCAGGGGCTGACATGTGGCCAGAGATGCCAATTGGGTTTAGGCTTCAATGCAGTTTTAGGGAAAGAACATAGGCCCTGGGTACCTGATTAGCAGAAGCCCAGGGCACACTCAAAGAACATCGGCAATTCAGCAAAAAGTGGGGGCATATCATGCAAGAACTAGGGCACTTTCTCACAACTATACCACAGGTGAGGGCATAGCAGCATGAGCAGTATGCCCTTACAGCGTCTGAGTCCATTCTTGCATGAGTCTGAGTCAAGAGCAGTGAAGCCATTTTGAGTACATGGGCTAGGAGTTTGTCATTACGAACGCCACAGCTCCAAGATGGCTTTATTGAAGATTAAGAGGTTTTGTATCGAACGTCTCAGCATTATGAACCCAGACTGATGCCAGTGTTGGATTTATTATAAAATACACTCACAGGGCATCTTGGAGATACCCCTGAAAAACGACTGTCTTCTAGTGTATTGGCTGACTGGTCCCTGCCAGCCAGCCGCCACCAGACTGGTTTCTGACCTCATGCGGTGAGAGCCTCTGTGCTCTCGGAGGCCAGAAACAAAGCCTACTCTTGGTGGAGGTGCTTCTCACTTCCCCCTAGCAGGCATAGCAACATATGGCGGTGAGCCTCAAAGGCTCTCACCTTGTGTTATGTTGATTTGGGCTGCTCCAAATAGTGGGGATGCCCAAATCCCGCACTCCTGCCCCCCCCCCCCCCCCTCAGGCCGCCCCACTTTTGGTAGCAGAAGAGGTGAGAAAATTAGTAAACAGAGTACTAGTGTCCACCTTGGCTTGCCATATCCCAAGAGTTACCTGGAGCTGAGGTGAACACCTCTCTTAAAAATTCTCCATCTTGAATTGGAGAATTAGGCCAAATAGAAACAGGGATGTGCCCCTCTCCCTAAAGGGAGGGGGCACTTGAAGGTTGTAGTCACCCTAAGGTGTAGTCACCCTAAGGGACAGTAGCCATTGGCTACTGACCTCCAACCCCAGTAAAGCCCTTAAATTCAATATTTACTCCAGTATTGGAGCTTTCATAGATTCGCATGCCTGAATCATTCCCCGTCGTCGAGACGGGAGTCTCCGGTATATAAAAAAGCAATGCTTAGTTGTGAGAAAGTGCCATCTTTCTTGCATGGTATGCCCCCACTTTTTGCTGAATTGCTGAATGTACTTTGACTGAGTGTGCCCTGGACTCCTGCCAATCAGGTGCCCAGGGCCTATGTTCCTTCCCTAAAACACAAATTGGCAAACCCTGGCCACATGTCAGCCCCTAGTAAATGGTACCCTAGGTACCCAGGACCTTGTGACCAGGGAAGGCCTCTAAGGGCTGCAGCACTCATTGTGCCACCCTTAGAGGCCCTGTACCCTTTGACACACACACACACACACACACACACCCGCCCGCCCCTACAGTACCCAGGTCCATTCCTGGGCACTGTAAGTGCAGTGCTGCCATTTAAGAGCACATGGTGATGAAAGCTCGTCCAACACGAACTCCACAGCACCATAATGGCAACACTGAAGACTGAGAAGTTTGGTATCAAACTTCTCAGCACATTAAACCCGCACTGATGCCAGTGTGGGATTCAATGTACCAAGCACCCCAGAGGGCATCTTAGAGATGCCCCCTAAAACCTAACCTTCAATCCACGTCCGTTCTGAGGCTGCCTAGGCTGCCACACAGCAGACATGTTGCTGGACCCCTGGGTAGGAGAGCCCCTGCTCTCCTGGGCCTGCAATAATGCACATCCCGGGCGAGGTGCTAAATCTCCTCCCCCAGGATGGGAAGGGGGAAGCTTCAAAGGCATGCCGCCTCTGTGAGCTTCCCCAGGTCACTGCAACCCCCCACTCTGGCAGGAAGCTTGGTCGGAAACCCCAAATAAGGACGGGGGATGTGCCAGCCTGCCAACCCCACCCCTCTGAGCTCTCGCCATCTTGAAGATGGGTAGCCCTTTGTTGTGCTCTTACATGAAGACACTGGTAGCCATGTTGTAGGTTTCTAAATCTTCTTTATTAGTTCCAGTTCCAGGTAACATCAGACTTGGTTCTGCCATATACCAGCTCCTACACCAGCTCCTTCTTGGCCTATTACAGCCCCCATTACAGCCCCACCTGGAGCAGCCTGCCTAGCTGCTCAGCCCATCTCCAACTGTCATCACTCATCCACACAGGCACCCAGGCATTCCATTCATCACAGTCACTCCAACATTCCGTTACCATCTCTCACTCTGGCTGAGCAGCTAGGAAGCTAGGAAGACCTAGGCTAATTACAATTAATGTAAAACTCAGGGTATAATATTATCCCTTTCCTTTTAGAATGAAAACAAAGATTACAATACCAAAGTAGAAAACTATACACAAAATAAGAAGTAATGTTCATACCTAAAGAATACAACTAAAAGTAAAACATCACTACAGTGAGAACAATACAAATAAAGAAAAGATGGGCAAAATACAACATATAAAATACATGCACTGCGTACTTTTGGGAAGGAGTATAAATTATGAAACAACCTAAATTACATACTGCTAGTAACACCATCCTTCCCCCTGAACATTTTAACACCATCTAGTGAAAAGTGAACACACCACACGACAAACACCCGGGCCAGACACAAACAACAAGGGTGAACCAACACTACAAATACACGTGTACCACACTATGGACCACATAGAGGGTACACACAGTGAGGCGCAGGGCGACTTACACACAATCCACAACTGAAGCGCGGGGCGACTAACACAGGACAACATGTGAGGCGCAGGGCGACTTACACAGGACAACATGTGAGGCGCAGGGCGACTTACACACATACAACATCTGAAGCGCAGGGCGACTTACACAAGACAACACATGAAGCGCAGGACGACTTACACACATACTACATCTGTAGCGCAGGACGACTTACACACATACTACATCTGGAGCGCAGGGCGACTTACACAGGACAACATGTGAGGCGCAGGGCGACTTACACACATACAACATCTGAAGCGCAGGACGACTTACACACATACTACATCTGGAGCGCAGGGCGACTTACACAGGAGAACATGTGAAGCGCAGGACGACTTACACAAAAGTGGGGAAACCACCCATCAAGACCAGAACCACCCTCAAGTAAGAGATTACCAGTGATGTCCACCCACCATGAGACAAGTACATCCCAACCAATTAAAGAGCCTAAAACTGTGGCATCATGTAATATGAAAACATTGCAAGGTGAATACAAGCACAAATTCAATAACCGTAGAACACTACCAAACTGTGTCCTACACGGTGAGTGATTTCTCACCCGAGTTGTGCCAGAACAAGCAGTGAGCTCCAGAGCGATGACTGACTACATAACCTATAAGAGAAATAACACTCACAAAGCAAAAAGTAACCAAAGGAGCAGGTGAGACCTTACAATATGAGTACCAGAAAACGGGTCTTCACCAAAATGAAACGTTGCCCACACAGCATATTGTCACACATGGTCCTTTTTGGCTCCGGTGTAACATTACCTCCAACATACATGAAATGGAGATTCTTACCCAAAGAATGCCTCAACGACGATGGTTCCACAAGTACTCACAGTCAAATCACAATGCATTGTGGTTTGTGCCCGGATCCCATCTAAAAGATAAAACTTTATTGAGACAAGCGTGAAGCAGCATAGATAGCAATAACGAGGGCACACAGTAGTTCGCCTGTAAACCCAAGATGGCGGCACGTTTTGTTACGTGCGCGGGGTGGCTCACGGCGCGTGCATGCGCCAAAAACAGCCATGCAGCAAGAACCATCGGAGATCCTCGTGAAGGTAAGTGCGCGCGCTAAGCAAGACACGCACCTACAATTTCGAACCACACATAGCGGTTAAACTGCCAATCTGAAAGGCTGACAGGGACAATTAAAAAACTATAATGTCTCACAACAAATATTTGCCCCAATACGCCAACATTTGGAAATGGCCGCAAGTGTCACAGGCAGAAAAATCACCGGCATCAAATACTCATAAATCACTTCTATGCCAGATAACCACCGCTACGCACTCCATGGAAAAACTCCTCAGGTGGAAGTCATAGGATCCTTTATATCCACAACAGTCCCAGCGCCAGTTTTTTCACACTCCCAACACTAAGATCGCCTCAAGTCCAAAAACCGAGCATATATTTAGACGAGGCAAAAACTCCTTTTGAAGTGCACTAATATCAAATCAACGTTTTAGATGACAAAAGCAATATGCAGGCGCCTCTTAAATAGCGCTCACCACTGGCAGTAGACAGATTAACTGCAGAACAACTTTCCATGTGAAACATGAAGTCTGCTGCATCCATGCTGTGTACACTCAATGTGGAAAAACATTTCAAAGGAGTAGACTTCCCAATTTGAAGCAAAACTTGTGGGTATAAACGAATTGTAGGAATATTGTCCAGAAATGTATAACATGTTGCTTTGTATAGCAACTTCCAGGCACATTATTTCCACCTTGTTCACTCACGCTGCTTGTACTTTCTAAGTGCCATACAAGTACCAATCTTAGCAGAACCACACCGCTCCTGTGTGGCACCTGTGAATTTACTTCACTGAGTTGGACCACAACTCACATCTTGAACAGCCACATTCCTTTGCGCAGTAGATACATCCATACAGAAGATTCAAAAGGAAGTGGTAGGGTGAAAGCCAGTCAATCCATACCCTAACATACAGACCATAACTGTGGTCAAGTCCATGGCGCAAGATCAGGCGGGACACAGGTTGGGGCCGTCCGATGACAGGACACTGGTGGGGCCGGCTTGCCTTTTACTCCATTCTGTTTCATGTATTTTTCTTTCTTTTTTCTTCGTAGTTGCGCTGGTATTTTTCTTTCTTTTTTCTTTGTAGTTGCGCTGGTTTCTTTGTAGTTCCTGGGTTACTGTTCAGTGCTTGAGTACGCTTGGGTCCAGGTCCGCTCGTCGCCAAAAATTATGTTGTGCTCTTACATGAAGGTGGTTGTAGGTTTCTAAATCTTCTTTATTAGTTCCAGTTCCAGGTAACATCAGACTTGGTTCTGCCATATACCAGCTCCTACACCAGCTCCTACTTGGCCTATTGCAGCCCCACCAGGAGCAGCCTGCCTAGCTGCTCAGCCCATCTCCAACTGTCATCACTCATCCACACAGGCACCCAGGCATTCCATTCATCACAGTCACACCAACATTCCGTTACCATCTCTCACTCTGGCTGAGCAGCTAGGAAGACCTAGGCTAATTACAATTAATGTAAAACTCAGGGTATAACACCCTTCCCAATCAGGATTAGGCTACTGCCCCCCCCCCACAGGAGAGAGGCAGGATAGGGGGTGTTCCCACCCCAGGACAGGGACCCATTGGTCCCTGCCCTTCACCTTCCTGTAACGCCCCTAAATCTAGTATTTAGGGGCACCCTGAACCCTCCTTCCCCAGATTCCGTAATCCGAAGAAGAGTTAGAAGAAAGAAGGCCTGCCCTGCAGCTGCTAAGAGGAGGAAGACATCAACTGCTTTGGCCCTAGTCCTACCGGCCTGTCAACCCTCGAACCTGCTTCTGCTCCAACCCGGCATCTCTTGTGGCCAGCAACCTCACAAACCCCGGAGGACCTGGCTACCTTTTGACTCTAAGCCCACTGGGACTCCCATGAGTAGAGGCTCTACTCAAAATCTACTTCTAATCCCTGGCAGCAGCCCAGAACCGCGAACCCAGCCCACTCTGCACCCGCCAGGCCTGGCCTGTGCCGGAGTGAACAAAGACCACGAGGACGACCCCACGGTGACTGTGACCCTGAGTCCGGCACCCAAGGACCCCCCTCGACACTCCTGAAGAAGCCTGCAGCCTCAGAACCAGGTGCCCCCCACCAACCGCGATCAACAGAGGGTAAGATTTCCCGACACCAAAAAACACCCCGGCGCCCCGCGGCCCCCTGTGCCCAATCCCGGGGTACCTACCTATCCTCCAACTACCCAACTTACCTCTAAAAGTGGTGGTGGCACCTGAAGAATCTTCGTCCCCGAGCTTGCAGTCTTTTTCTAAACCGGAGATTTCCCATTGAAATCAATTGAGCGCCCGTAGGCTCAAAAGCACCCTGTACCCAGCCGCCCGAGTGGCCCTGGCAGTGTAACCTCGACACCTATCTACTTCCCCACTTGCCCTGAGTAAGTGACCAGGAGCCCAGCTCCCACAGCCGCGTGGCCTGCTAGTCAGCAGCCACCAACCAAGGCCCCCCTACCTCTCATAGGATAACATTGGACCTAACTCTTTCTTCACCCGGCTGCCCTTGTGCTGCTGAGGGTCAACCAACTGTACCTACCTGATTCTGGGAGACCCCTGAGTCTATGCCCAGAACCTTAACTCTGCCAGTTGAGTACTTACCTTCAAACCGATAAATCAATTTTCTTCATAGGGTAACATTGACTGGCTTTCCTGAAATTTCTTCTAAGTGTGGACTTAAAATATTCACGAAAATACTCACCTGCTCTTAGGTGAGCTCCCAGTGCTGGATCTTGGTGGCCAGCACTGACTCTGAAAAATACTTACAACTGTACTTACCAGTAACCGAATTTTCTCCCATAGGAAATCATGGACTGTTTTTCTGTGAAATTTCTTCTAAGTGTCAATTTCTGCAAACTTTAAATATTCTTTAAAAATTGTATAATATCTGGAAACGTAATTACTTAACTGTTTTGAATAAAGGTCCCAGTACTGAGTCTAGGCACCTAGTACTGGATTACAAAAGTAACAAGATCATACTATACCTGCAACTTGAATTTTCTGCCATAGGGAATCATTGAGTGTTTTCTATTAAATATTTTCTAAGTGTCAACTTTTAAAATAGCAAAATATTGCCTAAAAATCATCACAGTAATTAAGTCGACTTTTATCACTTGATTCCAAGTATTGACCCAGGGCTGAATCTAGGATCCAGTCCTGGAATTACAAGAGTAATCCTAAAAGTAATCTGTGGCAAATAACTTGAAACTTCCATTGAACTCAACGCATTATTGTGTTTAGAATTGTGTTGCCTATTGCAACCACTTGTAACTTTCTACACAAGTCAATTGCATATTGCAAAAGTATTTATATAAAGCATCTCATTCTGAGAAAGTATATTTTAATACCTATTGTTGGTTCTAAAATAAAACAAGCATATATTTTTTTATAAATAAACTATTAGCCTAGAGTTCAGTTATTGCATGTGTGAGACCATTTGCTGGCTGAGTGTGTGCAACAAATGCTTTACACTGTCATCTGATACTGCCTTACTGCTCGACCAAGCTACCACTTTAGAGAGTAAGGTTATATCTAACTTTAGCCTCTACCAAACTTCTGGGGACTGTGGACTCTGTACACCCTGTACCTATTTGGGAACAGTATATACAGAGCCACTTTCTCACACACGTTAGTTAGATTCCTTACCTTAGAATATCCCCAGGCGTCAGGCTGGATCCGGAAAGATTTTTCGTCGGCAATACCCTTGTGCGTCGCTAGGCATCGTCTGCGGCTCCGCGTCTGTCGTCGTGATCACCGGGATGACGTCGCCGGAGTACTTCGATGCTGCCCTCGCGCGCTGACGTCAGTTCTTCTTTTTTCTGCGCCAGTAAGCGCAGATCCGGGAAGAGCATACCCTTTAGTCACTTTTTGACTAAACGTTTTGAACTTCTTTGGTTCATTTTTCGAATCGACCTCGACTCCTGGTGCCGGTAGGGATGCCCGGTTTAAAGCCGTGCGACGCCTGTCACCGACCGATCTCGGTTACGGATCACCACCCTCGGTGTCTCTACTGCCTTGGTGCTGACCATTATGTTGAGTCGTGCCCCGACTGCCGGGCCTTGACCTCGAAAGCTAGGCGGGAGCGATCCCGCAAGCTCCTCGAGGTCGAGGGGCCGGTCGCAGACCGCAGCCATCACCGCTCGTCGGGGTCGAAGTCCTCGCTTTCCGGTAAGTCGAGGCACAGTAAGAAGTCGTCGAAGAAGCGACATTGCTCTTCTGACTTCCCTTGCCGGTTGCGCGACTTGGCTGAGGGTTCGGGTGGCACCACCCACGCGGCTCAGTCGGATCCACAGGAGTCGCATCCGGCCCCATACCCTCCGGTCCCTGGACCTAATGCGACTCCGGGCGACATTCAGAACTTCCTCGTGGCCATGAGGAGTCTCGCTCCGCCATCGAGGCCTGCCGACGCTTTCGGGCCCTGCAGGTCCGACTGGGAGTCCTAGTGAGCCGGCGGCTCCGGCCCCGGCGCAGTCGTCGACTTCGGTCCCGTCGCCGCAGGCCCCTGTGGGATCCAGGCCTGGGTCCCGGTCGACGCCGGTTGACCTTACGACCCCGGCGCCGACCCCTATTGTGCCACCCCTGGCGCTGTCTTCGGACGACGTCGTCCCCAGTTTTAGCCCCGGTCCGGGCCCGATATCGGAGCAGCGCCGCCCGGCACCGTCTTCGGCACCAATGGATGAGTAATTCATCTACCGCCCGGCTCAGTCCTTTCAACCTGTCTACCAGGAGTCGGATGACGGGGACGACTGGAAGGGGTCTGAGGACCCTCTGGCACAGCAGTGCCAGTTTGATCAGGACTGGGCAGAAGAGCTGGGGGATGCCAGTGGTCTTGACACCTCCCCTGACACTGGCTTCATCCCTCCTCTCTCCGTGGCTACGTAGGAGGGTGCAACCTATTCTGTGGTGCTGCGCAGGGCTGCTGAAGCCCTTCATCTGGAGCTCCCTGCAGTGGCCGTGAGGACTAACCTCACTGAAGTGCTTCAACCGCCAGTAAGCTCTTCGGAGCCTCTACTGCAGTTCAATGAAGAACTGACTGACGTTCTGATGGGCACCTGGTTCAACCCCTCCACAGTCACTCCTGTGGACTGGAACGTGGCCCGGCGCCACCGCCCTGCACCAGGCGACCCCAGCTTTCTGTCCGTGCACCCCACCCCTGAGAGCCTGGTTATCCAGGCCTCTACGTCCCAGACCGCCTTCCCGTCCGCTCCTCCGGATCGGGAATCCAAAAGGTTGGAACAGTTTGGGAAGAAGCTTTTCCTCCCTCAGTTTGGGGTTGCGATCTATCAACACCGTGTGCCTTTTGGACCGTTACACCCACTCCCAGTGGGATACGGTGGCGGATGTGCTGCCCCAGTGTCCGGAGGAGGCCCGGACACAGCTCGCCCAGGCTCTTGCTGAGGGGCGGGATGCAGCACGGTACTCAATTCGATGTGGGCTTGACACCACGGACTCGCTAGGTAAGGCGATTGTGACGGCGGTGGCGGTTCGTCGCCACGCCTGGCTGAGATCCACAAATTTCTCTGGGGAGGTCCAGAGCACACTCATGGACATGCCCTTTGATGGCCGTTGCCTCTTTGGCGACAAAGCGGATAGTGCGCTGGAGCGCTTTAAGGACTCCAGGGCTACGGCCAAGTCCTTGGGCCTCTCGGCCCGCGCCCACAAACTTCCACTTTTTGACCCTTTCGTGGCCAAGAAAGGGTCGCTCCCACACGTCTGTCTAGCCACAGGCCGCTGAACCAGTCTCAACGCGGTCGCGGACGTGGGTTCTGCCAAGGCGGAACAGTGGGACAGCGAGCCGGTCAGCTCACATCTGCCCCCGCAGCATCTGCCTCAAAGCCTTCCTAGTCCGACTTTTCAGGCCCATTCCACGCCAGTGGGAGGCAGAGTTCGCCATCACCTGCTCCACTGGCGTACCATCACGTCGGACAGGTGGGTGCTGCAAATCGTCCGAAAGGGCTACTCCCTCCCCTCCGAGGCGACCCCTGCAGCCATGCCACCGCAGTATCACAGCATGTCGGGGGATCACTTGTTACTTCTACAAGAGGAAGTTACAACCCTCTTGGCCAAGGGGGCCATCCAGCGCGTTCCTGGGACAGATGTAGGACGGGGTTGCTACTCCCACTACTTTCTGGTTCCCAAGAAGGGCAAAAGGGGGCCTGCGCCCTATCTTGGACCTCAGGAGCGTCAACGCCTTCCTCCGGAAGGAGAAGTTCAAGATGCTCACCTTAGCTCAGGTTCTGGCTGCCCTAGACCCTGGAGACTGGATGGTAGCGTTGGACTTGTAGGACGCTTATTTCCACATCCCCGTCCTGCCGGCCCACCGGCGTTACCTGCGCTTCACGGTTGGCCACGAGTACTTTCAATTTACCGTGCTCCCCTTCGGCCTCACCAGTGCCCCTCGGGTGTTCACGAAAGTGATGGCGGTGGTCACAGCTCATCTGCTTAGATTAGGGGTTCCGGTCTTCCCCTATCTCGACGACTGGTTGTTGAAGGCCGGCTCGCCCCAGGTAGTCGTCTCCCACCTCCAGACTACTGCCGACCTCCTTCATTTGTTGGGGTTCTCCATCAACGTGCCGAAGTCGCATCGGAGTCCCTCCCAGAAGCTTCTTTTCAGTGAAGCGGTTCTGGACTCAGTTTCGGGTCTATCCTCCAGAACAGCGGGTTCGGGATATTAAGGCTCTGATTCCGATCTTTCAGCCTTAATCCTGTGTTTCGGTCAGGATGGTCCTGTGGCTGCTGGGTCTAATGGCCTCCTGCATCCTGCTGGTACATCACGCCGGGTGGCGGATGCGGGCTCTGCAGTGGGACCTGACGTTCCAGTGGGCCCAACATGGGGGCAACCTGTCCGACCACGTCCGGATTTCTGAGGGCACTGCAAGACAGTTGCAGTGGTGGCACACGGACCACGATTGGGTCAGTGGCAGATCCCTCTCCCTACCCCAACCAGAGCATGTAGTGGTGACGGATGCGTCCCTCCTGGGATGGGGGGGCCACATGGGAGAGGCGGAGATCAGAGGCCTTTGTTCTCTGGCGGAGTCCTGGCTTCATATCAATCTATTGGAGCTACGGGCGATCCAGCTTGCACTGAAGGCATTCCTTCCCTCTGTATGGGGAAGTGTAGTGTAGGTGTTCACAGACAACACCACTGCCATGTGGTATTGCAACAAACAGGGCGGGGTGGGGTCGTAGACCCTTTGTCAGGAGGCTCTGCGCCTCTGGACATGGCTGGAACATCAGGGCATCACCCTGGTGGTTCAACACCTGGCAGGTTCTCTGAACGTCTGGGCGGACAAACTCAGCCGCCGGTGCATGATGGATCACGAATGGCGTATGAACTCGGACGTGGCGCAAGGCCTCTTTCGGCAGTGTGGAGAGCCTTGGTTAGATCTATTCGCCACCGAAGAGAACGCGCAATGTCATCAGTTCTGCGCGTTGGCATTTCCAAGTCGGCACTCGCTCGGAGACGCTTTTCGTCGCGAGTGGAGTTGCGGTCTATTGTACGCCTTTCAGTCAAGATCAGGCGCGACCGGGCCCAAGTCATCCTTGTGGCTCCGGATAGGGCATGAAGGTACTGGTATCCCGAGCTACTCAGTATGTCAATCGATCCCCTAATTCGACTGCCTCTTCAGGAGGACCTTCTGTCGCAGCAGCAGGGGACGGTCCTCCACCCGAACCGGTCCAGCCTCCACCTCCATGCGTGGACATTGAGCGGCGACAGTTGATGCCATTTGACTTGCCTCCTGAAGTCTGTGATGTCATTCTGGCAGCCAGGCGTCCCTCCACTAAAACGGTATACGCCTGCAGGTGGAACAAATTTGTGGCATGGTGCACAGCAAAGGCTGTGGATCCCCTTTCCGCCCCTCTTTCTGAAGTTCTCCTTTTTCTTCTTTCCCTGGCCCAGCAGGGTTCTGCTCTGGGCACCCTCAAGGGATATCTTTCAGCTCATTCTGCCGTCTTGCGGCTTCCCGGTCAGCCTTCTCTTTTCACGTCCCCTGTTGTTGCTAGATTCTTTAAGGGCATTATTCACATGTTTCCTCCAGTCCCTTTCGTAATGCCTCAGTGGGACCTGAACCTGGTGTTAACCTATCTGATATGCGCTCCTTTTGAGCCACTTCATAATTGTCCTCTTCGTCTTCTGACTCTTAAGACTGCTTTCCTGGTTGCCATCACCTCTGCCAGACGAGTGAGTGAGTTCCAGGCTCTTTCTTCTAAACCTCCTTTCCTCTCTGTATATCCGGACAAGGTTGTTCTCAGGACTCGTTCTTCCCTTCTTAAGGTGGTAGCTGCCTTTCACATGGGCCAGTCTGTTACATTGCCCACCTTATTTCCGCATCCTTCGAGAAAGAGGAAGAGAGGCTCCACCGCCTGGACCCAAAACATTCGCTTTCCTTCTATCTGGACCGCACAAAACCGTTCCGGGTGGAAGACCAACTCTTTGTTGGCTACGTGGGCGCCAAGAAGGGGCGGGCAGTGCACAAGCAGACCATCTCTCGGTGGGTCGTTTTGTGCATTAAGGCCTGTTATTCCTTGGCTAAGAAGGAACCTCCTATAGGGCTGAGGGCCCATTCCACTCGGGCCACTGCGGCTACTACTGCCCTGGGACGGGGAGTCCCTCTGCAGGACATTTGTCAGGCAGCAAAGTGGGCCTCGCTGCACACGTTTGCCAAGCATTATTGCCTGGACAGCCAAGTCCGGAGAGACGGCTTCTTTGGCCGTTCCGTTCTCCAGGACTTCCTGGTGTGATCTTGGTCCGCAGATCCAACCACCGGGGTTGATATTGCTGGGGTATCTATTCTAAGGTAAGGAATCTAACTAACATGTTTCTTTCAGATGAACAAGTTACTTACCTTCGGTAACGATATATCTGTAAGAAACATTAGTTAGTTAGATTGCTTACCGCCCCACCCATGCTTCCCGTTCTGCAAACTGATATCTAGGGTTAAGGTAATCCCTTTCAGGGCCCTAGTTTCATGGCACCAGTGTCGGTTTCTTGCATGGCTCTGCGTTCCTGGCGCTGAAACTATGTACAGAACTGATGTCAGCGCGCGAGGGTGGCGTCTAAGTACTCCGACGTCATCCCGGCAATCACGACGCCGATGACGGACGCGGAGCCGCAGACGACGCCTAGCGACGCGTAAGGGTATTGCTGACGAAAAATCTTTACGGATCCAGCCTGACGCCTGGGGATCTTCTAAGGTAAGGAATCTAACTAACTAATGTTTCTTACAGATATATCGTTACCAAAGGTAAGTAACTTGTTCATCCTTCCCACAGACGGTATCTTCGGTTTGCAGTAGCCGGAGACCATTACCAGTTCAAAGTACTACCATTTGGCCTCAAATCAGCCCGAGAATTTTTACAAAGTGTCTGGCGCCAGTGGCAGCTTTTCTCAGAAAGCTAAGACACCAGGTGTTTCCATACCTGGACGACTGGTTGATAAAAGCGGCATCAGAAACTTCAGCCCAGGTGTCAACTACGGCATGCTTACAATTATTTGCCGAACTGGGACTGATTTTGAATATAGAGAAATTATCCCTTCAACCTTCAAGGAAGATCACGTTCCTGGGAGCGATTCTGGACACCTCTGTAAACTAGGCATTTCCCTCCACAGAGAGGCAACTGGGTCTCATGACGCTTGCCAAGAATTTGACAAGAAAAAAGTGTCTTTCAGTACTCACGTACAAGTCGCTACTAGGGACAATGTCCTCTTGCATACTTCTGATTCCTTTATGCCGACTAAAGATGCATCCATTACAGGAGGAACTGGATCGGCAATGGCACCAGGCAGAGGGATCCTTCGACGACAAGGTGAAGATCATGCCGGCTATGGGGCAAGCACTAGCATGGTGGACCCACAAAAGGAACATTTCGGTGGGCCTTTCCTTCCTGACCGAACCAGCTCCATTGGTAATTACCACCGATGCATCACTGGAAGGATGGGGGCGTTCCTTCAGGAGCTACAAGTCAGCGGTCGGTGGGGATTGTAGGAACAGCAGCTCCACATCAATTTGCTGGAGCTCAAAGCCATAGGCTTGGCATTGCTGGCTTTCCTACCAAGAATTCAGGGAGCATCTGTTCTGATAAGAACAGACACTATCTCAACAAGCAGGGAGGTACAAGATCACTCTCCCTGTCGCAGGAAGCACAAAAGATATGGAAGTGGGCTGTTCAACACGAGGTGTCTCTAAAAGCGGAACATCTTCCAGGAGGTCAGAATGTCAAAGCGGACACTCTCATCAGACTGAAGTCCACATGCCACGAGTGGGAAATCAACCAGGAAATTTTACAAAGCATCTTCTTCAAATGTGGAGTTCCGACAGTGGATCGGTTTGCGACAGCTCAGAACAAAAAATGCCGGTTCTTCACAAGTTGGCATCACCAAAGAGGATCATGGGGGAATGCGTTTTTGATGGCATGGTCAGGTGTCTACGCCTACGCCTTCCCTCCGATTCCCCTCCTGCCACGCGTTCTCACAAAGATAAAGAAAGAACCGTGCAAAGTGATACTGATAGCTCCGTGGTGACCCAGGCAACACTGGTTCACAGAGTTAATCTTGCTGTTGGAGAATCATCTGATTCATCTGCAACCAATACCATCACTCTTGACAATGTCCCGGGGACAAGTGCTTCATCCAGACCCGAAATCGCTACGCTTAGCGGCCTGGCTCCTGAACACTGCGAATTTCAACACCTAGATATTTCATCAGAATGCAGAGATATACTAGCAAATGCCAGAGCGGAAAGTACAAACAAGACATATAGGATGAAATGGAAGAGATTCTGTTTGTGGTGCCAAGAACGTAATATTCATCCTCTAAGCTCAGCGGCACATGAAATTATTCCATATATTTTAACGTTGGCAAAATCTGGTTTAGCCCATGCTTCTATTAAAGTGCATCTTGCTGCGATTTCTCGATATAGAAGAACTTCCTCAGGTCCATCACTGTGGTCTGAAAGGATTATCAAACAGTTCATGAAAGGATTATCTGAAAGAGACACGTTAGTGATAGATTCCTTACCTTAGAATATCCCCAGGTGTCAGACTGGATCCGGAAAGTTTTTTGTAGCAGTACCCCTGCGCGTCAGTAGGTGGCGTTGTGCGGCTCCATCGCTGGCGTCGTAAACGCCGAGATGACGTCACGGAGACTACTTAGGCGCCACCCATGTGCGCTGATGTCAGTTCATTCTTTTTCCGCGCCAGCAAGTGCAGATCCAGATAGAGCACGTACCTTAGTCACTTTTTGACTACTCTTTTGAGACTTTTTGTCTCTTTTTTTCTCCTGGTGCACATAGGGATGCCTGGCTTTGTCTTGTGGAGCCTGCCGTCGCAACATGTCGGTGGCAGACCCCCATGATGTTTGCCTCTACTGCCTGGCGACCGAACATGACTCCCGGTCCTGCCGGGACTGCCGAGCCATGGCCCCGAAGAACTTAAGGGAGCTGTGCCGGAAAAGGCTGGAGGCCGGGCACTCGTCCCAATGCTGCTCCAGGTCCAGGGACCGTTCCCGGGACAGCTCGCGGGGCCGCAGTCGTCGCTCCTCGGGCTCCAAGTCTTTGCCCTCGGATTCCGGTAAGCGACGACATAAAAAGAAGTCAAAGAAGCGTGTTCGCTCTCCGACGTTCCCCCGTCGGTCCTCGGATGCGACGAGGGGTACAGGGGTTCTGCCCCTGCGGCTCCCTGGGAGCCCCGTGGCCTACCGGCCTTACCCGGGTCCGTCGGCGACTCCCGAACAGGTGCAAGATTTTCTTGCCACCATGGACCGCCTTTTTAGTCCTCGGGCTCCCACCGGCGCGCCTTCAGGCCCCGTGGTCCCGTGTCTAGATCCTGTCGGCTCTGCCGGTGGATCCAACTTTGGTGCCACAGGATCTTACGCCGTTGGCTCCGGCCCCGCCCTCAGCTCCGCCGCCGCAGTGGGTGCCGTTCGTTCCACCCTTGCCCTGGTTCCAGGACCATTGCGTTCCTGCCTGGGATCCGCATTGGGAGATTGCGCCGGCCCGACCCCGGCCGGTGCCGTTGACGGCGCCTTTACCGATGCTGTTTGTCCCTTGACTCTGCCACCGCGGCTGGTTCCTCCTGCAAAGGAGATGGGGGATGACTGGGAGGGGTTCGAGGACCCTCAGGCCCGTCAATGTGACTCCGAGCAGGACTGGGTGGACGATCTGGAGGACGCCGGCGACCTCGATGTCTCTTTTGACCCGGGGTTTGCCTCTCCCCTGCCTACGATGGAGGTCCTCAACCTTGATTTTCCTACGGTGGCTCTCAAAACTAACCTCCTTATTGAGGTGCTCCAGACTGCGTCGACTTCGTTGGAGCCACTGCTTCCCTTCAACGACACCCTCACAGACGTCCGGTTGGGCACTTGGTCGTAGCCGGCCACAGGGGACCCTGTGGATAAGAATGTCGGCAGGCGTCACCACCCGGCGCCTGGTGACCCCGCGTTTTGGACCACTCATCCTACGCCTGAGAGTCTGGTCATAAAGGCCTCGACGTCGCAGAGTGCCTTTCCCACGGCTCCACCGGATAAGAACTCTTCAGAAGTTGGAACAGTTTGGTAAGCGGTTGTTCTCCTCGGCCAGCTTGGGGCTGCAGTCGGTGAACACCGCCTGCTTATTGGGCTGCTATTCCCACGCGGTGTGGGATACGGTTGCTCAGGTGTTGCCTCAGTGTCCTGAGGAGGTCCATGCTGTGCTTTCCCAGGCGGTTGCTGAGGGTAAAGATGCAGCTAAGTTTGCCATTCGGTGTGGGGGGCAGTCCACCTCTGCCCCTGCTGCTTCTGCCTCCAAACCTTCCTATTCCGAGCATTGGGGACAACCCCACGCCAGTGGGTGGCAGGATTTGCCATCACCTCCCCCACTGGCGCGCCATCACATCGGACAAGTAGGTGTTGCAGATCATGCGCAAGGGTTACTCCCTTCCCTTTCGATCCACCCCTCCAGCCATGCCACCTCGGTCCCACCGCATGTCGGGGGAACACTTAGCGACTCTCCAGCAGGAAGTTGTGGCCCTCTTGGCCAAGGGGGCCATCGAGTGCGTTCCTGGGCCAGAAGTAGGGAGTGGTTGTTATTCCCACTACTTTCTGGTCCCCAAGAAGGACAAAGCGGGTCTGCGTCCTATCTTGGACCTCCGGGACGTCAATCACTTCCTCCGGAAGGAGAAGTTCAAGATGCTGACTCTGGCTCAGGTCTTAGCTGCCCTCGACCCTGGAGACTGGATGGTAGCATTGGACTTGCAGGACACATATTTTCACATCCCCGTCCTGCTGGCCCACCGGCGTTACCTGCGGTTCACGGTAGGCCAGGAGCATTTTCAGTTTGCTGTGCTCCCCTTCGGCCTTACCAGCACCCCTCGGGTGTTCACGAAAGTGATGGCGGTGGTTGCAGCTTATCTGCGCAGGTCGGGGGTGTCAGTCTTCCCCTACCTCGACGACTGGTTGTTGAAGGTGGGCTCGCCCCAGGCAGTCATCACCTCCCCTTCTGACTACGTCCGACCTCCTGCATTTGCTGGGGTTCTCCATCAACGTGCCGAAGTCGCAACTGAGTCCCCCTCATAAGCTCCCCTTCATCAGGGCGGTTCTGGATTCGACGCTGTTTCGGGTTTATCCTCACGAGCAGCGAGTCCAGGATATTCAGGCTATGATTCCAACCTGTCCCGGGTTTCAGTCAGGGTGACCCTCCGGCTCCTGGGCCTGATGGCCTCCTGCATCCTGCTAGTGCCACATGCCAGATGGCATATGCGGGCTCTGCAGTCGGACCTGAAGTTCCAGTGGGAGCAGCATCAGGGCAACCTGTCCGATCATGTCCAGATCTCGGAGGGCACTGCACGACAATTGCAGTGGTGGCTCACGCATCGCGATTGGGCCAATGGCAGATCCCGCTCCCTTCCCCAACCGGAGCACACAGTGGTGACGGATGCATCCCTCCTGGGATGGGGAGGCCACTTGGGAGAGGCAGAGATCAGAGGACTCTGGTCTCCGGCAGAGTCCCGGCTCCATATCAACTTGTCGGAGCAGTGGGCGTTTCGACTGGCATTGAAGGCATTCCTTCCCTCTGTCTGGGGAGTGTGGTGCAGGTGTTCATGGACAACACCACCGCCATGTGGTGTTGCAACAAACCGGGCGTGGTGGGGTCATGGACCCTATGTCAGGAGGCTCTGCGCCTCTGGACATGGCTGGTACATCAAGGCATTACCTTGGTGGTTCAACACCTGGCAGGTTCTCTGAACGCCAGGGTGGACGAACTCAGCCGCCGGTGCTGGATCGATCACGAATGGCGTCTGCACTCGGACGTGGCGCAAGGTCTCTTTCAGCAGCGGGGAGAGCCTTGGTTAGATCTATTCGCCACCGAAGAGAATGCGCAATGACATCAGTTCTGCGCGTTGGAATTTCAAAGGCGGCACTTGCTCTGCGACGCTTTTCGTCGCGAGTGGAGTTGCGGTCAGTTGTACGCCTTTCCGCCTATACCACGTCTGCCCAGAGTGCTGAAGATCTGGCGCGACCGGTACCAAGTCATCCTTGTGGCTACGGATTGGGCACGAAGATATTGGTATCCCGAGCTACTCAGCATGGCGATCAATCCCCCGATCCGTCTACCTCTTCGGGAGGATCTTGTGTCGCAGCAGCAGGGAATGGTCCTCCACCCGAACCTGTCCAGCCTCCACCTCCATGCATGGAGATTGAGCGGCGACAGTTGACAGCTTTCGATCTTCCTCCCGAAGTCCGTGATGTCATCTTGGCAGCCAGGTGTCCCTCCACTAAAAAGGTGTACGCCTGTCGGTGGAGCAAATTTGTGGCATGGTGCACAGCGAATGCTGTGGGTCCCCTTTCTGCCCCTCTTTCGGAAGTTCTTGTTTTCCTGGTTTCCTTGACCCGGCAGGGCTCTGCTCTGGGCACTCTCAAAGGTTATCTTTCTGCCATCTCTGCCTTTCTCCAGCATCCTGATCAGCCTTCTCTTTTTAAGTCTCCGGTTGTTAACCATTTCCTTAAGGCATTACGCACACGTTTCCTCCCGTGCAGTTCATGATGCCTCAATGGGACTTGAATCTCGTTTTGACCTATCTGATGTGCGCTCCTTTCGAGCCCCTTCATACCTGTCCTTTGCGTCTTCTCACTCTCAAGACGGATTTCCTGGTAGCTATCACCTCTGCCAGAAGAGTGAGTGAGCTCCGGGCTCTTTCTTCCAAACCTCCTTTCCTTTCTGTTCATCAGGAAAAGGTGGTTTTAAGCACTGTCCCTCTTTCTTGCCAAAGGTTGTCACGCCCTTCCACATCGGGCAGACCATCACTTTGCCCACATTCTTTCCGCCTCCGCATCCTTCAAGGGAGGAGGAGAGGCTCCATCGTCTGGACTTAAAACGTGCGCTTGCGTTCTATCTGCAGCGTACACAGCAGTTCCGGGTGGATGACCAGCTCTTTGTTGGCTACGTGGGCGCCAAAAAAGGTTGGGCCGTGCACAAAGAACCATCTCGCGGTGTGTCGTTTTGTGCATCAAAGCATGCTACTCCTTGGCTAAGAAGGAGCCTCCTGTGGGGCTGCGTGCCCATTCTACCAGGGCAACTGCAGCCACTACTGCCTTGGGACGCGGCGTTCCCTTGAAGGACATTTGTCAGGCAGCTACGTGGGCCTCGCTGCACACGTTTACCAAGCATTACTACCTTGACAGTCAAGTCCGGAGAGACGGCTTCTTTGGCCATTCTGTTCTCCGTGACTTTCTGGTGTAATTTGTTCGCAGACCCACCAACGGGGTTGGTATTGCTGGGGTATCTATTCTAAGGTAAGGAATCTATCACTAACGTGTCTCTTTCAGATGCACAAGTTATTACTTGTGTAACGATATATCTGTGTGCGAGGGCGGGCCGGATAAACAGACGCGGAGGCTGGATGTAATGAGCCAGTGGGTAGGTTTTATTGATAAAGCAGTAGGTATGGTAGGGGAGTCAGGTTTCAAGGATTGTGGGCGGTGTTTCACGACTTATTCGTCTTCTTCGTCTTCCGATTTCGATCGGTCTTCGTCTCTGAATGATGACTCGGGGATAGTGGAGGTGGTTTCCTCAGGAAGGCTCATGCGAGGGACAAAAAGAGACAAGCGAGAGGCCGTCAGGGATTTTGTCCTATTTATGCTCTAAGGAATCATAGCAAAAACCGTCACCTCACCCGTGTATTGATAGGGGACAGCAGGGTTCGTGTGCTGGACAGAGGGTCCAAATAGTAGCAGGGAGGCGGAAGACCCGGTTATTTAGGAAGGTCAGGATATTCGGGGTGTGCCCCTGTGGTCAGGTGAAGTAAGAGAGAGAGACGTTTCACTCTGCAGCACCACACACAGTAACACCCTACGACGCATAACCCTGTGACCCTATAACCCGATATCCACCCTCCTCCCTTCTACCACCCGCTTCCCGATCCCGTTACCCGTGGTTTTAGCCACTCACCGGCCCCGCCGCAACACTTCCTGGTTGCGGCCACTCTCCAGCCTCCTCCTGAGGGTTCCACCAGTCTTCGTACCACGTCTCGTCCGGGGCCTCCTCCGCTTCCTCCGCTTCTGGACTCCACCTCGTCGCGCTCTCTCCTCGCTGCGCCGGTCTCGTCCTCCTCAGCTCCGGTTCTTCCTCGGTACGCTGCTCCTTGTCCTCTGCTTCGTTTCTCTCTACCTCCTCCTCCGCCTTCGATGCTTCTCCTTTCTCCCATCTCTCTCCGGCATGAGTGCATTCATTCTCAGTTGCGATCCCTCTTTTTGCCTGAAGGAGAGAAGCACATCCGGGGTTAATCCCTCCTCCTTCCGGGTCCTTTCTGTTAGCGCCAGGACCTGTCCTGGCCTGCGGGTCAGGGGGCGGGGTCAGCGTCCTTACTGGTTGAGGCGGATAGGGGGATAGTTCGAGGACGGACTTCCTGTTTAAGGTTCGCGGGGATGAGGTATGTCCACTGTAATGTCCGAGGATTTCTCACATCCCTTTTCTCTTGCTGTCTTTCTAGAGGGGGTGTCCCTGGGATATCGGGAAAGGAAGTCCACATTGGTTTGTTCTGTGCCTTTCCTATGTTGGGTGTGAAATCTATAAGGTTGTAATGACAGGAACCACCGTAATATTCTCTCATTGTTCCCTTTATTTCGGGCCAGCCATTCCAAGGGGGCATGGTCAGTGTATAGCGTGAATTCTCGCCCCTCGAGATAGTATTTTAGGGAGTCAATGGCCCATTTGATGGCCAGGGCTTCTTTTTCAATTACGGCGTAATTCCGTTCTCGGGGGTATAGTTTTCTACTGAGATATAAGATCGGTTTCTCCTCCCCCTGGTCATTCTTTTGGGATAACACGGCTCCCAGACCCTGATCCGAAGCATCGGTCTGGAGGATAAATGGTAATGAAATTTCGGGACTGGCTAACACCGTGTCTGAGGTCAGGGATGCTTTCAAAGCATTGAAGGACTGTACCACCTCGGGGCTGGGATCCCTCAATCTGGCTTCTGTTTTCACCGATTTTCGCAATAGGTCGGTGAGAGGGGCCGCTATGTGGGAGAACCGTGGGATAAACCTCCTATAGTACCCTAGTAGACCCAGGAACGCTCTCAGGGCTTTTGCGGAGCAAGGGAAGGGTATTTGGGAAAAGGCGGTCAATTTTCTGTCTTGGGGCCGAATCATGCCTTCTCCTAACAGGTAGCCTAGATATTGCACTGTTTGGGCAGCAAAGTGGCTTTTTGCCGGATTGATCTTAAAGCCATGTTTACCCAATGTATGGACCACATCACATAGTTGAGACAAATGCTGTTCCCAGCTCTCACTGTATACTATGATGTCATCAATGTAGGCTCCGGCATAGCCCTCGTGAGGCCGTAGAATGAGATTCATAGCCCGCTGAAATGTGGCGGGGGCTCCATGTAAACCAAATGGTAACATGACAAATTGATATAGGCCGTCGGGAGTAGAAAACGCTGTCTTCTCCCGGTCTTGTTCTCGCAAGGGAATTTGCCAGTACCCTTTACACAAATCCAGGGTACTGACATACTTGGCTCTTCCTATTTTCTCTACCATTTCGTCTACCCGGGGTAAGGGGTAGGTGTCGAACTCAGATATTTTATTTACTTCCCTAAAATCAATACAAAAACGCACCGAACCATCAGGTTTCGGCACGAGCACAATAGGCGAATTCCATTCGCTCACCGAGGGCTCTATAACCCCCATTTGCAACATTTGGTGCACCTCGTTGTGTATGACCTGTCTGCGGGCCTCGGGTATGCGATATGGCCTCAGGCGTACTACTTTTCCGGGTCTTGTCTTGAGGGCGTGTTCCACCACAGAGGTCTTTCCCGGGGTGGTGGAAAATACATCCTGTAATGGAAGGAGGGACTTTATCAGCGCGGCTACGTTCTCGCTAGGCACATCCCTATCTATACATTGGCAGTACAAAGGGGTTTGGGTTTCTGCTAAGACATTTAGGACAGGCAGGGGTCCTTCCCATTTTTTCAAAAGATTCATGTGATATACTTGGGAAGTACCACGTTGTTTATCTAACTCAATTTTATAGGTAACTGGGGTCACTTTCTCCAGAATCACATACGGTCCTTGCCATTGCCCTAACAATTTGTGATCGGAAGAGGGCATCATCAGGAGTACGGCATCCCCAACCTCGAAGGATCTGTCCTTCGTTTTTCTGTTGTATTGGGATTTTTGTGCCTCTTGTGCTTTCTCCATGTTATTCCGGACGATGGTTCGTATCTGCATTAAGTGGTTTTTCAAATTGGTGGCGTAGTCAATCAGGGGGGTGTTACTATTAGGTTCGGTTTCCCAGGCCTCACGGGCCATGTCCAGGAAGGTTCGGGGTTGATGTCCATATAATAACTCAAAGGGGGAAAACCCTGTGCTTTTCTGGGTTTGGCAGCGGATGGCATACAAAGCTAGGGGCAACATGTCCTCCCACCGTTTGGTCTCGAGGTTAAGGAGTTTTTTTAGGGTGGTTTTCAGAGTAGCGTTGTACCGCTCCACCAATCCGTCGGTTTGGGGGTGGTATGCCGCCGTTCTGATTTGCTTAATCCCTAACTGGGTGCACACCTGTTTCATGACTTTAGACATAAACGGGGTCCCTTGATCCGTAAGGACCTCTTTTGGGAATCCCACCCGGGAGAATACTGTGATCATTGCTTTTGCTATGGCCGTAGCGTTCGGGTGCCGTAGTGCTATGGCCTCGGGAAACCGGTTGGCGTAATCAACGAGAACCAGCACATACCGACACCCGCTTCGGGAGGGTAGGAGGGGACTGATGATGTCCATGCCCACCCTAGAGAAGGGCTCATCGAGAATGGGCAGTGGTTGTAAGGGAGCTCGGGGAGGTCGGTACCTGCTATTTTTTTGACACACAGGGCACTCTCGACAGTACGTTTTGACTCTTTTATAGATCCCTGGCCAGTAGAACTGTCTGGTTATTAACTGTTCCGTTTTCTCCTCCCCGAAATGCCCCCCTAACAGATGGCTATGGGCCAGATCAAGGACTTTCTCTTGGAAGAGGGCTGGGATCAATAACTGGGGGTTGCTGTTGGGGTCTGCCTTCCGATAAAGCAATCCTTTTCTGACAAAAAAATAGGGACATACGTGTGACGGATCTTCCTGTGTCAGGGCTTTACTCCAGGCTTCCTGTAGCACCGGGTCTTCCTGTTGGGCGGTGTGGAACTGGCGATTCTGTTCCCACAGGTTTTCAATTGGGGTTGCTGGGAGAGCGTACATGGTTTTCCCCTTGTCTTTTCTTTTTTCATTACGGGATCTTCGTGGCTTGGAAGGGGGCCAGTCGGGATTTTCCTCTTGTGAGAAAGGAGCCATGTTCAGCCATTCCCAGTCAGATTGCGGGTCTTCCTGTAATAAGGCGGGCAAATGCGGATAGTCATTCCCTAAAATGACCTGTTCTGGAAGGCGCTGGATGAGGCCTACTTTCAGAGCCGACCCCGGATCAGTGGCCGTTTGTACCTGTACATGGGTTGTGGGATAGGTTTTGGTATCCCCATGGACGCATGGGATGTTCACAGTCCCCTCCACCGGTCCGATTCGGGTCCCTAAATCCTGGGGTCGTATCACGCTCTGTCGACATCCGGTATCCGCGAGAGCCGTCATCCTTTGTCCATTAACAGCCACTTCACAGCGATAAGGAGGGGACGCGGTCTTCGGGGGAAGGCAATAGTAATTCCTTGTCAGGCCTATTTCCATCGGTTCCTCTTTCTGCGGGCAGAACCGAGCTATGTGACCCAGTCCTCCACATCCATAACACTGGGGTCCCGGGGTAGGGGTTCGTACTGCAGAGAGTCCCGGGGGTCTGAAGGCAGGGGGTCCGGGGATTACGGTGACGGGGTCTGGTTTTCTCTGGAATACTGGTCGGGGAGGTCGGTGGGCCCCAGTAGGGCCGGTTTTCCAGGGTGTCTCTTCTCGTCACTTTTGTACTTCCTGTGCTCTGTTATAGGCACTGGCAATTTCTACAGCTGTCTCCAGGGTGAGGTGGGCATGCTGTCTGACCCATCTTTGGATAGGCGGATGGAGGGAGGTAAGGTACTGTTCTAGGTAGACCTTGGGCATTATATCTTCTTTAGTGGCGGTGGTGGGCTTTAACCACCGATCAGCCATGTCTCGCACGCGGAAGTATAAGGCTCTAGGGGTTTCTTGGGGCCCTTCCTTTATCTGTCGTAGTTTCATCCTGTAGGTCTCGTCGTCTATCCCTAAGCGTTCCATGATGCATCGTTTTATGTCTGCGTAAGGGGTGGTGCCCAAGATGTTAGCGGCTTGGTAGGATGCTTGTAGCTCCCCTGACAGGAGGGGTCCCAAGTATTGTCCCCACTTGTCCGCCGGCCATGCGGCGGCCAAGGCCATACGTTCGAAGTTGTTGAAGAAGAATTCTGGATCTTCCCCGGCAACGTATTTTTGTAATATTACTGACGGCAGGGTACTCGGTCCTCGTTGCTGACCCAATACGTCGGCGATCTTCCCCATAGCCGCGTCATGGGTCTGGCCTTGATCAGTGAGGGCCTGTTGCAATTTTCCCCGGTCCTCTTCTACAATGGTGAGGAATTTATCCATAGCTTTCCCCAGGCATTCTTGGTTCTCCGCCATTCGAGCGATCACAGCCTCCATGTCTCCGGTATATCCCACTTCTGACACCACTTGTGGGAGGGCGGGCCGGATAAACAGACGCGGAGGCTGGATGTAATGAGCCAGTGGGTAGGTTTTATTGATAAAGCAGTAGGTATGGTAGGGGAGTCAGGTTTCAAGGATTGTGGGCGGTGTTTCACGACTTCTTCGTCTTCTTCGTCTTCCGATTTCGATCGGTCTTCGTCTCTGAATGATGACTCGGGGATAGTGGAGGTGGTTTCCTCAGGAAGGCTCATGCGAGGGACAAAAAGAGACAAACGAGAGGCCGTCAGGGATTTTGTCCTATTTATGCTCTAAGGAATCATAGCAAAAACCGTCACCTCACCCGTGTATTGATAGGGGACAGCAGGGCTTGTGTGCTGGACAGAGGGTCCAAATAGTAGCAGGGAGGCGGAAGACCCGGTTATTTAGGGAGGTCAGGATATTCGGGGTGTGCCCCTGTGGTCAGGTGAAGTAAGAGAGAGAGACGTTTCACTCTGCAGCACCACACACAGTAACACCCTATGACGCAACACCCTGTGACCCTATAACCCGGTATCCACCCTCCTCCCTTCTACCACCCGCTTCCCGATCCCGTTACCCGTGGTTTTAGCCACTCACCGGCCCCGCCGCAACACTTCCTGGTTGCGGCCGCTCTCCAGCCTC
Organism: Triturus cristatus; assembly: GCF_964204655.1. Classification (NCBI taxonomy): domain Eukaryota; kingdom Metazoa; phylum Chordata; class Amphibia; order Caudata; family Salamandridae; genus Triturus; species Triturus cristatus. Next base: position 127,607,500 of record NC_140580.1, read on the forward strand.
CTCCTGAGGGTTCCACCAGTCTTCGTACCACGTCTCATCCGGGGCCTCCTCCGCTTCCTCCGCTTCTGGACTCCACCTCGTCGCGCTCTCTCCTCGCTGCGCCGGTCTCGTCCTCCTCAGCTCCGGTTCTTCCTCGGTACGCTGCTCCTTGTCCTCTGCTTCGTTTCTCTCTACCTCCTGCTCCACCTTCGATGCTTCTCCTTTCTCTCTTCTCTCTCCGGCACGAGTGCATTCGTTCTCAGTTGCGATCCCTCTTTTCGCCTGAAGGAGAGAAGCACATCCGGGGTTAATCCCTCCTCCTTCCGGGTCCTTTCTGTTAGCGCCAGGACCTGTCCTGGCCTGCGGGTCGGGGGCGGGGTCAGCGTCCTTACTGGTTGAGGCGGATAGGGGGATAGTTCGAGGACGGACTTCCTGTTTAAGGTCCGCGGGTAGGAGCGGGGATGAGGTATGTCCACTGTAATGTCTGAGGATTTCTCACAATCTGTAAGAGACATTAGTTAGTGATAGATTCCTTACCGCCCCACCTATCCTCCCCATTCTGCGAACTGGTTACTAGCGTTAAGGTCATCCCTTTTAGGGCCCTAGTTTTCTGCACCAATGGTCAGTATCTTGCATGGCTCTGCGTTCCTGGCGTGGAAAGTCGTGTACAGAACTGACGTCAGCGCGCATGGGTGGCGTCTAAGTACTCTCCGTGGCGTCATCTCGGCGCTTATGACGCTAGTGACTGACGCTGAGCCACACGACGCCACCTACTGACGCGCAGGGGTACTGCTAAGCGAAACTTTCCGGATCCAGTCTGACGCCTGGGGATATTCTAAGGTAAGGAATCCATCACTAACTAATGTCTCTTACAGATATATCGTTACACAAGTAGTAACTTGTGCATCAACAAGCAAGAGTGGGTCAATCTATACTAAAAACATTATATCAAACAAGTGATTCAACCATTAGCTAGCCACTGCTTTACACCCAATGCTAAAAATATATATGTCTACGGCCAATACATGCCACAAATGGAATAGGTTATTTACCCAACAAGCATTTATTCGTAGCGTGTAACACCTTAGATTCATATGCACCGACCCATCTTCCCGGAAGCTTCTGGTTGAATTACTTTGAAATATTTAGGATACATTTAACACACTAAACATTTTATATGCATGTTCTTTATATTCTATCGCTTTATTGCTCCTACCTTTCTAACGCTCATCCAATGAGCTAAAAAGAATCTAACAAAGGAGCCAAGGAACATGCGCAGTACACACTGGAGGAGGGGTCACTATACCTAGTGACTCGAAGACTAATTTGAAGAAAAACAACTTGTAATCGACCGGGCCCAGCACTAGATGGGAGGATGATGCTAAGCATGTCAATCTACGACACTACAAACTATCAATAGATGCCTAATGGGTAAGTAACATTTTCCTTCTTCCACATGCTATGGGATTTAGAGCGCATGGCGTCCCGGAGGCATCCCAGTGCAAAGAGAGGAAGCACAGTGATTCTAGGATCGAACGTAGGTAATCATAAAAAGATCACCCTGGAAAGAGGCAGGTTTTAATGGCTTTGCGAAAACACAGCTCATTGTCCAGACACCTAATGTCCAAGAGGAGAAATTTCCAGAGCTTAGCGGTATTATATTGAAAGGAGCGTCCTCCCATTGTAGCTCTTTTAACTCCAGGAACGGTGACCAAATGTTGGTTTGATGAGCGAAGGGCCCTATTCGGGACATAGTGACAATCTGTTGAAGGATGGGTGGGCCTATTCCAGGAAGAATTCTATGGGCAATGCAAAAGGACTTGAATTCAATTCTTTGAGGCGTTGAAAGCTGGTGCAAAGCCACCTACCCCATTGAAACCTGGTACTACCCAGTAACACACGAGCAGCCACATTTTGTACTGTAAAAGTGCCCTTTTTTGCATGGTTGCCCAAACTTTTTGCCACACTGCTGATGTACTTTGACTGAGTGTGCCCAGGGTTCCTCCCAAATGGGTACCCAGGGCCTATGTTCTTTCCCTAAAACTGCATTAAGACAAAACCCAGTTGGCACTCTCTGGCCACATGTCAGTCCCTTGTAAATGGTACCATAGGTACCAAGGGCACTGTGGCCAGGGACGGCCTCTAAGGGCTGCAGCACTTATTGTGCCACCCTTAGGGTACCTTTATGCACACACACACACACACACTACCATTGCAGGCTGCGTGCTTTGGTGCAGCACAAACTGGCATAGGTCAGCCTCCCCTCTAGCTGGGTGCACTACACCAGTGGTGAGGGTACAGATGCAGAAGCCCTGTACCCATACAGTACCTAAGCCAATTCTTAGTGTAAGTGCAGTAATGTCATTGAGTATATGGTGCTGAGAGTTTGTCATTACGAACTCCACAGCACCATAATGGCTTTCCTAAAACATGGGAAGTTTGGCATCAAACTTCTTAGCATATTAAACCAACACTGATGCCAGTGTGGTATTTAATGAAAAATGCGCTCAGAGGGCATCTTAGTGATGCCCCCTGAAAAACGATCCTAAGTCTATTGTCCTGGCTGAGTGGCTACTCGCCAGCTGTCACTACCAGACATTTTTCTGGACCCCTAGGTCGAGAGCCTGCCGCTCTCTGGGACCTAAAACAATGCACATCCTGGGACGAGGTGCCAAGCCTCCTCCCCCAGGATGGGGAGGGTCCACGAAGGGGGAGCTTCAAAGGCTTGCCGCCTTTGTGAGCTACCCCAGCCATTTGCTGCTTCCAGCAACTGGCCCCCACTGGTTCTGACCCCCACTTTGGGCGGGAGAATCGGTGGGGAAACCGAGGGAGGCAGGGAGGTGTGCCCACCTTTGCCAACCCCACCCCTCAGGTGGGAGAGGCAAGGTGAAGCACAACTCTCAGTCCCCGCCATCTTGCAGATGGGGGGGGACCCAATCCAACCAACCAGAGAGAGGCATATGTCCACTTCCCACTGGAGGGTGGCATAATAGGGGGTGTACCCACCGCAAGTGAAGGACCCATTGGTCCCAACCTTTACTTACCTGTAACGCCCCATATCTAGTATTTAGGGGCAACTCTGACCCTTGCCTCCTCGGGCAAGAACCAACCAGAAGAAGAGATTATGAAGGACCGCGGAAGCCGTGCTGAACTAAGAGGAGGTGGACGCCTAATGACTTGGCCTCAGCCCCACCGGCCTGTCTGCATCTCAAACCTGCTCCAGCGACATCCCAGTGTGTCCTGCAGCCATCAGCCCTGTCCAAATCCGTGAGCCTGCACCATTCTGCACCCGACGCCCACAGCCTGAGTTTGAGTAGCCCAACACCATGAGGAGGTCTCCCCGGTGATCCTGACCTGATATCGGGTGATCTCTGACCTGCCTCGAATTTCCAATCAACGCCTGTAGCCTCTTTCGGAAGGACGCAAATACAGCACACTGCACCCAGCCGCCCCTGCGCTGTTGTGGGTACACTTTGGGTGCGAACTCAGATCCCTATTTGCCCTGAGCCTAACACCAGGAGCTTTGCTCCCACAACCTTAAAGTCTGCTCGTGAGCAGCCACCAACCAGAGGCCCCCTATCCTCCATTAGATAACATTGGGCCTCTGTACTCTGCTTCTCTAGTGCCACTGATGGTGCTAGGACAGTGCATCCTAGACCCTGGGTGAACCCTGGTTCCAACCCCAGAAAACCAAACTCCCAAACCCAAGTACTTAACTTGAAACCGATAACCCCATTTCCTCCCATAGAATTATTTTCACAAGAAAGCAGTCCATGCAGCCCCAAGTGTGGAGTTGGTTTTGTCTGGGAACTTGAAAAACTGCAAATATCTAAAAAACTGCTTTACTTACCTTTTCTCTAGGAAATGTCCCAGTGTGATATCTAGGCATATCACACTGAGTAGAAAAAGTAATCCGTAAAGTAATGTGAAAAGTAATCAAAACTAATTTAACAGTATTTTCCACTGTATCCAAAGTATTTACTAACCTGTAACAAAGTCATTTTTCATTCAGCTTGTTTGTGTTGTTCAACCTGCCTTGAAAAGTACCATTTACGCTTACCTGTGCCAGGCTTGCTTGGTTCTAGAAAATAAACATACCTAAATAATATTTTTGTACAATCAAATTGGTCTGAGTTCTGTCTTTAAATGTTTGACATCATTTCTTGCCTGAGTCTGTACAACAAATGGTTAACACTACCCTCTGATAAAGGCTTACTGCTCACCCACACTACCACAAATAGAGAGTAAGGTGCTATCTACTTTTACCTCTGCCTATCTTTCGGGTTCCACTGGACTCTGTGCACACTATACCTAATTTTGCTATAGTATATACAGACCCAGCTGCGTACATGTACCACTTGCAGTTTCTGGATGGAAGCCATGGGAGATCCCAGATAAAAAGAATTCCCATAGTCCAGGCTGGAAAGGATTAGCGCCTGGACTACTACCTGCCTTGCAGTCTGAGGGACCAGCGTCAAAATGTTGTGTACCATCCGCATCAGACCAAAGCAGCTGGCTGATGTTTTAATGGCCTGTGCGGGCTGCCATCATCAATAAATCATCAAACCACATGCCCAAACTTTTTATAGTTGGCTTATTAGCCAGGGAGACCCAAGCGAGCTGGCCACTTCAGATCGTATTGGACGGGGGATTTATTGCTAAGTATCATTAATTCAGTTTTGGCTACATTGAGCTTAAGACTGGATTGATTCATCCAGCTGGCTATTTGTTCCCAGCATGCCAGTTCTGGTGGCTCAAGTGGACTAATGCATCCACTGCAGGGTCCTGTGTTCGACCTCATAGTCACAAGTTAAAATCTCGGCGGGTCCGCTCAGCCTTTCATCCATCTTAGCTCGATAAAATGAATACCTTTAAGTTGGGTAACAATAATCATCTGTTATTCAGCGCCAAGATGTCTACGAGTGAACGTGCGCTTTACAAAATGCATACGTTATGTTCCCAAATTAACTGGGGGCGAGTCGTAACCAGGTGTAAGTGAAAGCACCAGTTGGGTGTTCATCCACGTAGGAGACTATGGACATCCCAATAGGAGCTGCAGTATCCGCCAGTGGCTGAAGATAGATGTTGGGCTGAGGTTGAACCCCTGCGGGACCCCACAAGTGACAGGCAAGATATTCAAGGTGCAGCCCTGGTCAAAGACTTGTAATGTTATCTTATTTAGAAAATAACCAACCCAGTCCAAGACTTTCCCTGTAACACTAGCTTTACCAACCCTGTGCAATAGTATAGAATGGGCAACCGTGTCAAAGGACTCACTAAGGCCCAAAAGGACGATGGAGACCAAGCCCCAGATTCTAATCTCGTTTTAGCCTCTTCCACCACCAGTAAAAGGGCAGTCTCAGTACTATGTCTTGGGCAGAAGCCAGTCTGTGTTTGATACAAGCAAGAGTTGGCCTCCAGAAAGTCAGAGAGACACCTGTTGATATGTTTTTCAGCCACCTTACGTAAAAGCGGAAGTTTTCCAGGCAGGCAGGGTCAAGGTTAGGTTTTTTCAGGGAGGCTTTAACCATTGCACATTTCCAAGACTTGGGAACAGACCCAGTTTCCAGCGACAGGTTGGTTCAGTTTGAGCAAAATAGGGAGGATTGTTTCCTGTTCTTTAGCAATGATCCTGGGGGAAGCCTGATCAAGGGGAGAGCCTGATTCTAACTTACTGAAAAGAGCCGTCTGCTCTTCCAGTGTAATGGGAGGGAATTGGGACAGGATGGAGGAACAACTATTTCCTCTATTAATGTTAGGAATCGAGATAGTGCTTCTACAGTCCTTTTCAAAAGATTGGAAAATAACCAACATTTTTTAATTAAAGAAGGAAGCAAAGACAATGCATCTTTCAGTTGATCGTTCAGAAAGAGGTGTGCTGGAAGAAGGGTCTAGCAACATTTTAGTAATTTTAAATATTTCTCATGGGGTATTGCTAGCCTTATTAATCCTTATTTCAAAATAAAACGCCTGGGCAGTGCGGATTTCAGAATGATGAACTAACTTTCTCCATATATATACCTTTTTTTGGTTCTGCAAAATCTTTCCTCCATTCCTGTCTGCCACAATTTTTTTTTTCAAGTTTTGAGGTGGGGGAATACCACGGTGCAGACTTATTGTTAGATTTTTCATTTCTTATCTGCTTGGTGATATTTTGGGCGGTACAAAAGGGGGTGGTGATGGACTGAGCATCAGAACCAATCAAACACTCACACCCAGTCAACAGATCTGGGTTTGATCCGTCACCGTTCTTTAGCCCACTCTGCCACCCCAGTTCAGACATGGCCACATGCAAATCAGTCTGACCCTGTGCCTCATGGGAACAGTCCAGCCCGAACTGCCAAGCCATGCCTTCCCTGGACCGGAAACAAGCTTCCTAGGACCGGTTTCTGGCATTTCAGCCGTCTTCAGCCAGGCTTGCTTGAATCTAAATGTAAATTTTGTAGACTTGTAAAGCGCACAGCTGCCCCAGCAACGGGGCGTCCCGGCGCTGTAGACCGCTGGGGAACCCGTCCTGGCTATCCCTGTGAGATGGTCCCTTTCTGGGTATCTCCAAGGTGAAACCAGGCATCCCCGGCGTCTGTGGGGGGCCGTTGTAGAGATGAGGCAAGCTTAATGCCCAGAGTTGCCGAGTGTGTTCCTGGTTAGAGTAGGTACCGAGGCGAGAATTATCGAGTCCGTTTTGACCCTGGTCCACGACCCTGCCGCGTCGGGAATTGAACCCTGGTCCCTGGCCGATTCTCTGCTCACGGGTCTGCCGCCTCTAACCAGTGAGCCACACCTCTCCACCTCTCCAATCCAGTGGCAAAGTGAGCAAGGGACTCACGTCTGAGCATACCCTGCCAAGTTATGACGAACAAAGCGGTACAAAAGGGGGTGGTGATGGACGGAGCATCAGAACCAATCAAACACTCACACCCAGTCAACAGATCTGGGTTTGATCCATCCCCGTTCTTTAGCCCACTCTGCCACCCCAGTTCAGACATGGCCACATGCAAATCAGTCTGACCCTGTGCCTCATGGGAACAGTCCAGCCCGAACTGCCAAGCCATGCCTTCCCTGGACCGGAAACAAGCTTGGCTTGGCAGTTCGGGCTGGACTGTTCCCATGAGGCACAGGGTCATACTGATTTGCATATGGCCATGTCTGAACTGGAGTGGTGGAGTGAGCTAAAGAATGATGATAGATTAAACCCAGATCAGTTGACTGGGGGTGAGTGTTTGATTTGCTCTAACGCTCCGTCCATCATCCCCTTTGGTATCGTGGTGATATTTTGGGTCAGCCAGTTTGTGATCTTATCATGATTATCCAGTGGACCAAGGCCCACCCAGGGTAAGGATTGATTCAGTGAACACTTCCAGCTTTCCCAGTTTAACTCGGACCATTGTCTATCAAACATGGCTGTACTCTTAATGGGAGCAAACATCCGGGAATTGTTGGTAAATACCAGATCCAACAAATGACCCCCTATGTGGGTGGAGCACTGAACTCTTTGCTGTAATTGTAGGGCAGCTAGATCGTGCATAAAGCAGGAAGTTTGGGGGTCTTTAGAATCATTCAAGTGTGGATTTAAATCTCCCATGACCGTTAAGGGAGTATATTTTATGACCAAACTCGCTAGAACATTGGGGTTGATTGAATAAATGACTGGCCTGGCCTGGGAGGCGATATACTAAGCTTCCGACATTGTGGTAGTATGGAAAAAAGATAAAGAAAACGCAACACTTTCACAATAGGAGAGTGAGGGGATCAATTCTACAGTTGAATGAATTTTTGTCTGGGGGTCAGCCTGAACTACATCCGGTCCGGATTCCTCATGAAGCCATGTTTCCGTGAGGAAAACTACATCCAGTTTGCAATCTTCTAGGAGCGAACGGATGTCCAGCTTATGACCTGGAAGGACCATGCAGTTGAGGAGAAGCACATTTTGTCGAGATTTAGGTGCGTGGAGTTCCCTACTTGTAGGATCAAAAGGAAACCTATAGGAGCAATACTTTAGAGTGCTGTCTGAACTAGACACATTTATTGAGTGGCTACAGTTAGCACATGTTGTCCCTCTAGCTTTAAGTAGGAAGGCCCTGGAATATATTTGCTGGTGAGAGGTTAGAGTTGCAGGTTCCCTGGCCCCGGTCGGGCGTGGATGGGTTTGCCTTAGACGCACCTTCAGCACGCCAGCAGTGCCTCCATTGCATGCTCAAAGAAAACATAAAAATCACTGCCTCATAGGTGCAACTGATCAGCAAACCCTCACAGTGCTGCTGCTTCTCTGATGCGCGCCTGCTGCCCTGCCGTTTTTATGCCAGGCCGGGACTCCAACCACTAGAGCACCAACCAGAAAGTGTCCGCTCTATGGTTGGTTTGAAAAGTAAAATGCACAGTGCTTCAAATCCCCTCAGTGCTACCATTACTCTGTTCTTTACCTCGCCGCCCCCAATTGCGAATTCCCACATCCTAGATGGTTACGAATAGCGATCTTGTGCTCGTTCGTATCTTCACTGTTGGCTGCATCATCATGGTTGGCACAATTCGGTCCATCCACTATGCCTACAAAGACATCTAGATATGCTGTGCCATCTTTACATTCAAGAGTTGCTGCCCTTACCATCATTGGTTGCCAACAAGCTAAAGCAACAGTCTGCATCGTAGATCTGAGTTGTCAGAGAAGACCCTGTTGACTACAGAACTGTCTGCTGCTGCATCGTTGACAGATGTCATGTCACCTACAACATGGTCTGCTGGATACTGTCATTTGCAATGCATGTTGCCTGCTGCTTCATAAGTTAAGATGTCCTCTTCACAGCAGAGATAGATGAATTTTGAGTCTCATTTATTCATTGTCTCTTGTAGAGAAGAATTAACAGTCAACCACAAACAAGAATATTTTTATATTATAAGTGCTCTGGGATAGTTGGCAGGACTATCCAGTGCTTATGAGTTCAATGGAGATGCCCTTGAAGAAGAACTAGGATTGCAGGTAAGAAACCTTTCCTTCTCCAACATGGGTAAGAAACCTTTCCTTCTCCAACATAGATTTTTTCATAGATTCACATGCTTGAACCTTCTCACATCATCCAAGTGGGTGCCTCCAATACATACTGAGCAGTATGAAATAACAATTTCTCATAGAAACAGCCACAAAATAGTGTGTTTTGTGGTTTTCAGACTCATTTTAAAAGACACAAACTTCGTCTAATGAGATTTAAGGTCCATGAACCTAACTTAATTGTACAAAGGGTGCCCAAAGCCTGGAGGTTGGAGACCGAGGTGTGCCCATAGGTCTGACCCCGCCCCCCCCCCCCCCCCCACACACACGCACATTGTCGAGCCCTCCATCAGATCTAGCCGGCAGCCTGCCCCGCCAACGAACTAGTTCCTTTAAAGGTAACCGTTCCAGCAGGCCAAACCTGGTGCCTGTAGCTGACCCGCACTCCATCGCTGTCGACCATAGCTTTTCACTTTGGCCTGTTCTAGCACGACCAATAACCTTTGGTTCCCGCTTTGCACGTTTTGGTGCTAGACAACTCCTAAAAATTATATTTCTCTTTCCCCAATCCGATTTTTGCTTTTGGTGTCTATTTGCTCATTAAATTGCTAATTATATTCCTATTTTTATAAAATGGAGTGGACTATTTATTGTGTTTTGCTTTCGACTTAACTGTCTTTGAGTTTAGCCTGACTGCTCTGTGCCATGGTTACCCAGGACTGAGGAAGGATTTAATTTTAAGAAACCTAACTGGACTTGATACAGAATAGTGACATTATTACTTGGTGACGTCTCACAACCACCCCAACTGATAATCCACATTCCCACAGAGGCACGGGTGAATAGGCCTCAGCCTGATTAGAATACATGCCGTCACTTCTCAGTCCCACACAGCCTGGTAGGGCGGTCAGTAACCACTCTTGCTAAACACCTGCCTCAGACTTGATGTAAACTCTGGCACTGCTACCCCAAAAGTTGGAAAGTCTGGTGCCTAAAAAGCAGAAGTGGGAATTTGTGTGTCTTACACCTGGTTAGCTTGCCATAAGCAGACAGTCTTTTCTCCGAGAAGGTACATGTACAGTATCAACAGGTGAGCCAAATTCAGCATTAAATGAAAGATATGTGAAAGCTGGGTATGATCTAGCACAAACTGATATGCGAGAGCCAGCCTTATGGTTTAAATGAAATGCCATTGCAGGGATTTGCAAGCATGATTGCCTGGTATTTGTTATTTGGAATTCAGTAAATGTGTTAAATATTTTTTAGACCTGCTGTACTCGTACTCTTACAAAGTGTCTGAAGTTGTGAAGGAACCTAGGAAATGATATGGTGTAGTGTGTAACAGATTGAAGTACATTTTTCAGATTATAATGGAACAACATATTGGAATACGTTTTCTAGTTTATAATGGAAGTCCTTAAAATGTAGATTTTCATTTTTGTACAAATATATTTAGATTTCCATTTTGTCACTTTAAATTTATGACCTAAATGAAGATTATTTAAATTGACAACTTGAATGAAGATCCGTAGTAGTGCTGAAATATTCTTGACCATTGACTTGTACCCGCATGTAGTGAACCTAGTTTTGATTCTTTGAGTCTGGATTAGTGACTGATACTTTTGTGTCTAGGCTAGCGGGCGTGTGCCAGTGCTTGACAACCTGGTGGAACTAGTGTCAAGAGGTCATAGTATCCCAGTGCATTTGGATTCATTACCACGACTGGAGTCCCTGGTGTCAGAGGTCCAAGCTTGGAAAGAGAGTGCATCCAGTACATTCCTGACTTAAACTTCTCTTTACTGGAGGTGAGTCATTTAAATCTTTCTATGTATTAGTTGTTTGAAAGTACTCCATTTTGACATGGACACCCCCACTTTCGCCTGGTTCATGTGATTTTGACTAGAAGTGCACTGTGTTCCTGTTAACCAGGTCACCAGTGCCAAATCTCTTTCCCAAAACACGACAATGGTTCTCCCGATTGGCAATGCCTTTAGCACCCTCTAGAAGTCCCTATTAAATAGTACCACTGGTGCCTAAGACCTTGGGTACAAACGAGTGTCCCCCAAGTGCTGTAGCACAGTGTCACTCTCAGGGACCCGTCACCAAACTCATACAGGGCTGCTATCGTAGGCTGCATGTTTTGATGCAGACAAAAATGAAAACATGACCTGACACACATTCCCGTGTGCCAGGTCCCCTGACACTGAATGTATTACTTCAAATCAAATTTTATTGCTATAGACCTCGTCAGATATCCACAATATAAAAAAATATAATGTATACAGGAAGTGTCGTTCATAGATTAAACCGCTCTAAAATAGTGGTGAACAAGTTTTTAAAAATTTAAATACTTTAGAACATAAAAATTCATCTGGGGGGCTCTTAATAATTCAATCAGATCCATAATTCTAGAGATATTCTATTTAATACAAATAGGTTTTATAAAACAGCTATGTGCTTCAACCAGGAGTTTGTTAGGGCAAACAAACCGTACCTGTACCAAATCTTGAATACCTCCTCCTCCTCATAGATCACAGAGGCCAGCTTTATCCAGTGTGCCACCCCAGTTTTCAGTTAATTCTTTTAGTGGTAGTGTCCTCAATCGCAACATCAAAATACGACGGCTAACCTTATGATCTAATGAAAATCTCAGATATTTTGAACTCACTTTATATTGTACTCTAGCTAAAAATGGCTTATAGTGGGATAGCTGTAAACAGTAAGCCTCATCAGTATCAAAGCTCAATCTTGGGGTGGATTTTTTTAGGAAAAGCATCAAGAGTATTGGGGACCAAGATTGCAGGAGTTTAATAGAACATTGGAAGTATTCCAAAGCATTCTCTAGGTTTTCTTTAAAAGTATTTTCCCTGGACCAGCCTTAAAAGTATCCTGACGTAAGAGCGCGCTCAATGAGTGTGAGAAAGTGGCTCTGTTCCCAAATAGGTTCAGTGTGTACAGAGTCCACTGTCCCCAGAGGTTTGGCAGAGGCTAACGTTAGATAAAACCTTACTCTCTAAAGTGGTAGTTTGGTCGAGTAGTAAGGCAGTATCAGAGGACCATGTTAAGCATTTGATGTACACACTCAGTCAGCAAATGAATTCACACACTCAAGAACTGAACTCTAGGCCAATTGTTTTGTATAAAAAAATTTACTGTTGTTTTATTTCTAGAACCAAGCAAGCCTGGCACAGGTAAGCATGTAAATACTTTTCAGCTACAAGATGCTGTTGTTGAATACTTTCAAAAGATAGTAGGACTTTGTACCAATTCGAGTTTACAGGGGTTGCAATGCAATGCACAAACTTAGTAGACTCAGTACATAGGAATCAATAGGCTTTTTGAGTAAAAATGCAGTTAATTACTTTTCGGATTACTTTTTCTAACACAGTGCTGGATCCTAGATTCAGCACTCGGGCATTTCCTGAAAACAGTTGAGAAAATGCGTTTTGGTTAATCGGGTGATTTTTTTAAAAAAAAATTTTTAGGAATATTCTCAGTTTTCAAAAGTCGACAGTTGGAAACTTTTTGGGAGAAAAAGTGCCAATGTTATTCTATGAGGAAAAAGAGGTTACCGGTTTCCAGGTAGGTAATCGGTCTTTTGAGTTAGGGTTCTGGGGTAAAACTCAGGGGTCCCCCAGGGTCAGTGATGCACTGCTGTTGCACCCCCGGTGGCACTAGGGTGGCCGGGTGCAGAGTGTTGAGGCCCAATGTTATCCTATGGAGGATAGGGGGGCTCCGGTTGGCGGCTGCTGGCAAGCAGGCCACGGGGTTGTGGGAGCAAAGCTCCTAGGGTTAAGCTCAGGGCAAGTTGGGGACTAAAGTAGCACCAAAGGTGCACCCTCAGCGACACTACGGCGGCCGGGAGCAGGGTGCTGTTTTGATGTCGGGTGCCCTGTTGGTTTCAATGGCGATTCTCTGGGACAAAGAAACACTTCAGGCTCGGGGACGAGGATCTTCCAGGAGCGACCACCACTTCGAGGGGTAAGTTGGGATGTTGAGGGTTGGTTAGGCACTGTTGGTTTGGGCACACAAGGCCGTGGGGCGTCGGGTGCAGGGGTGTCTTGCGACGTCGTGGTAGGGGGGGGGGTCCTCTGGATTGAGGCTGCAGGCGTCAGGAGGCTTGAGGCAGGTCAGGGATCGCTGGATCTCGGGTCAGGATCTCCAGGGGGACCTCCTCGTGGTGTATTTCCACTTGATCTCGGGCCGGGTTCGGCAGGTGCAGAGGGGGCTGGATTCGCGGCTTCTGGCTGGCACTAGGAGCTGCAGTTTAAACACGTCCGGTGTTGATGGGAGAAACAGTCTGGAAAGTGAAGGCAGGCAGGTCCTCCGGGGTTTGTGAGGTTGCTGTCTGCTGGACACGCTGGGATTTCGCAGGTTCGAGGGGAGACAGCCTTGTAGGGCTGGGGCCAAGTCAGTGGGCGTTGTCCTCTTGTTAGCTCTGCACGGCTCTTCGTCCTTCTTCTTATCTTCTTTTCTTGTTGTTGCTGGTTCTGAGGAAGGAAGGTTCAGGGTGCCCCTAAATACTAAATTTAGGTGTGTTACAAGTAGGTAAAGGACAGGGACAAATGGGTTCCTTCCCTGGGGTGGGTACACCCCCTATTCTGCCACTCTTCTCTCTCCAGTGGAAGGGGGGCAGGAGCCTGTCCCTGGTTGGCTGGGTCCCCCCTCCCCCCCTCATCTTCAAGATGGCGGGTACTCTAGGTTATGCTTCACCTCGCTCCCCCACCTTAGGGGTGGAGTTGGCAGAGGTGGGCACACCTCTCTTCCTCACTTGTTTTTCCCGCAGCTTCTCCCGCCCAAAGTGGGGGGGTAGAACCAGTGGGGACCAGTTGCTGAAAGCAGCAAATGGTCTGGAGAGGCTCACAAAGGCGGCATGCCTTTGAAGCTTCTCCTTCGTGAACCCTGCCCATCCTGGGGGAGGAGGCTTGGCACCTCGTCCCAGGATGTGCATTGTTTCAGGCCTCCGAGAGCAGCAAGCTATCGACCCAGGGGTCCAGAAACATGTCTGGGGTGGCAGCCTAAGCAGCCACTCAGTCAGGTCACTGGAAGTTGCTCGAGTTTCAGGGGGCATCTCCAAGATGCCCTCTGTCGTGCATTTTACATTAAATCCCACACTGGCATCAGTGGGGGTTTAATGTGCTGAGAAGTTTGATGCCAATCTTCCCAGTCTTCAGTGTAGCCATTATGGTGCTGTGGAGTTCGTAATGACAAATTCCCAGCACCATATACTCTTAATGGCAGCACTGCACTCATGCTCCTGTACCCTCACCACTGGCATAGGGCACCCAGCTAGAGTGGTGACTGATGTATGCCAGGGCAGTGGTTTGTGGGCATGGCACACAGGGATGTGTGCCATGTTGTCTCTGTTTTGTTCTGCACCCAGACACTCAGTCTGCAAACGCAGTGTGTGAGTATCATGGTACAGGGCCTCTGAGGGTGGCACAATAAGTGCTGCAGCCCTTAGAGGCCTTCTCTGGTCACAGGACCCTGGGTACCTGTGGCACCATTTACCAGGGGCTGACATGTGGCCAGAGATGCCAATTGGGGTTAGGCTTCAATGCAGTTTTAGGGAAGGAACACAGGCCCTGGGCACACTCAGTCAAAGCACATCAGCAATTCAACAAAAAGTGGGGGCAAACCATGCAAGAAAGAGGGCACTTTCTCACAAGGGCCCTCCCTTCCTGCCGTCGCCGCTGCGGGCGGCGGCTCCGTTTGTTCCGCCACCGCCTTTGCCAGGTTTTCCGGACAATTTTGCCCCTAGTTGGGACCTTAATTGTGACACGGAGATGGACCACTGGGAAGGGTGTGAGGACCAGGAATGGACGGAAGAGCTAGAGGATGTCGGTTGCCTTGACCTCTACTCTGACCCTGGTTTTTTTTTTCCTCCTGCTGTGGCTATGGAGGGGGTCTCTACATACACTGTGGTGCTCCGTGGAGCAGCTGAGGCCCTTGACCTTGACCTGCCTACAGTGACCCTCAAGACTAATCTCCTCACTGAAGTACTTCAGCCGACGGCAAGCTCTATGGAGCCCTGCTGGCGTTCAATGAGGCCCTAACTGACGTCTTGATGGGCACCTGGTCTAGACCAGCCACTGGGGTTCCCGTGGATATGAATGTGGCCAGGCGCCATCGCCCAGCCCCGGGTGAACCTGCTTTTCTGTGTGCCCACCCAACCCCAGAGATCCTGGTCATCCAGGCCTCCACTTCCCAAAGCGCATTCCCTACCGCTCCCCCGGATAAGGAATCCAAGAAGCTGGAACAGTTCGGCCAGAAACTGTTTTCATCTGCCAGCTTAGGGCTGCGGTCGGTGAACACTGCATGCCTCTTGGGCCGCTATTCCCCCTCTGTGTGGGACATGGTTGCGCAGGTTTTGGCTCAGTGTCCGGAGGAGGTGTCGGACAGTGCTTTCCCAAGCTGTTGCCAAGGGGAAAGATGCAGCAAAGTTCGCCGTCAGGTGTGGACTGGACACCGCGGACTCACTGGGTAGGGTGATTTCCACAACAGTGGCCCTCCGTCGTCACGCCTGGTTGCAGTCTACTGGTTTTTCACGGGATGTTCAAAGTTCTCTTATGGACATGCCCTTTGATGGTACTCGCCTGTTTGGCGATAAGGCAGATAGTGCGCTGGAGCATTTTAAGGACTCCCGGGCTACGGCCAAGGCCTCTTCGCCACGCGCCCGGCCACGTCTGCTTTTCGTTCCTTTCGTGGCCTCGGAAGGGGCGCCCAGCACGTTTGTTCAGCCAGAATCCTGCGCAGAACCAATGAAGCGCGGACGTGCTGCCCGCCGCGGCAGGGACAGGGGGACAGCGTGCGGGTCAGTCCACCTCAGCTCTCATAGCATCCGCCTCAAAGCCTTCCTAGTCCGAACTTTGTGGCACACCCCACGCTGGTGGACGGCAGGTGCCGCCATCACCTTCCTCACTGGCGTTCCGTTACCTCACGCAGGTGGGTGCTGCAAATCGTCCGAAGGGGCTACTCCCTCCCCTTCGAGACTGCCCCTCCAGCCATGCCACTTCAGTTCCACCGCATGTCGGGGGACCATTTCGCGCTTCTCTAGCAGGAAGTCATGGCTCTCTTGGCCAAGGGGCCCATCGAGCGCGTTCCTGGGCCAGAAGTAGGACGTGGTTGTTGTTCCCACTACTTTCTGGTCCTCAAGAAGGAAAAAAGGGGCCTGCGTCCTATCTTGGACCTAAAGAACGTCAACTGCTTCCTCCGGAAGGAGAAGTTCAAGATGGTGACTCTGGCTCAGGTCTTGGCTGCCCTCAACCCTGGAGACTGGATGGTAGCGTTGGACTTGCAGGACGTATATGTTCATATCCCCGTCCTGCCGGCCCACCGGCGTTACCTGCAGTTCACGGTATGCCTAGTGCACTTTCAGTTTGCCGTGCTCCCCTTCGGCCTTACCAGTGCCCCTCGGGTGTTCACGAAAGTGATGGTGGTGGTTGCAGCTCATCTGCGCAGATCAGGAGTTCCAGTCTTCCCCTATCTCGGCGACTGGTTGTTGAAGACGGGCTCGCCCCAGGCAGTCGTCTCCCACCTCCAGACTATGGCCGACCTCCTGCATTTGCTGGGGTTCTCCATCAACGTGGCGAAGTCGCACCTGAGTCCCTCTCAGAAGCTCCCCTTCATCGGAGCGGTTCTGGATTAGACGCAGTTTCGGGTTTATCCTCCCGAGCAGCGAGTCCTGGTTATTCAGGCTATGATTCCGATCTTTCAGCCTATATCCCGGGTTACAGTCAGGATGACTCTCCGGCTCCTGGGCCTAATGGCCTCCTGCATCCTGCTAGAGCAACATGCCAGATGGCATATGCGGGCTCGGCAGTGGGACCTGAAGTTCCAGTGGACACAGCATCGGGGCAACCTGTGCGATCATGTCCAGATCTCGGAGGGCGCTGCACGACAATTGCAGTGGTGGCTCACGAATCATGATTGGGTCAATGGCAGATCCCTCTCCCTTCTCCAACCGGAGCACACAATGGTGACAGATGCGTCCCTCCTGGGATGGAGGGGCCACATGGGAGAGGCGGAGATCAGAGGCTTCTGTTCTCTGGCGGAGTCCCGGCTTCATATCAACCTATTGGAGCTGCGGGCGATCCAGCTTGCACTGAAGGCATTCCTTCCCTCTGTATGGGGAAGTGTAGTGCAGGGGTTCACGGACAACACCACCGCCATGTGGTACTGCAACAAACAGGGCGGGTGGGGTCGTGGACCCTATGTCAGGAGGCTCTCCGCCTCTGCACATGGCTGGAACATCAATGCATTACCTTGGTGGTTCAACACCTGGCAGGTTCTCTGAACGCCAGGGCGGACGAACTCAGCCACCGTTGCATGATGGATCACGAATGACGTCTGAACTCGGACGTGGCACAAGGTCTCTTTCTGCAGTGGGGAGAGCCTTGGTTAGATCTAGTCTCCACCGAAGAGAACGCGCAATGTCATCAGTTCTGCGCATTGGAATTTCCAAGGCGGCACTCGCTAGGCGACGCTTTTCTTCACGAGTAGAGTTGCGGTCTGTTGTACGCCTTTCCGCCTATACCACTTCTGCCCAGAGTACTGAAGAAGATTTGGCGCGACCGGGCCCAAGTCATCCTTGTGGCTCCGGATTGGGCACGAAGATAGTGGTATGCCGAGCTACTCAGCATGGCTATCGATCCCCCGATCCGACTGCCTCTTCGGGAGGATCTTCTGTCGCAGCAGCAGGGGACGGTCCTCCACCCGAACCTGTCCAGCCTCCACGCGTGGAGATTGAGCGGCGACATTTGACAGCTTTCGACCTTCCTGTATGTGATATTATTCTGGCAGCCAGGAGTCCCTCCACTAAGACAGTATGCACCTGCAGGTGGAACAAATTTGTGGCATGGTGCACAGCAAAGGCTGGGGATCCCCTTTCTGCCACTCTTTCCGAGGTCCTTCTGTTCCTTCTCTCTTTGGCCCAGCAGGGCTCTGCTCTGGGCACTATCAAGGGTTATCTCTCAGCCATTTCTGCCTTTCTAAGGCTTCCAGATCAGCCTTCCCTTTTTAATTCTCCGGTTGATAATCGCTCCCCGCCCCCCCCGTGCCTTTCATAATGCCTCAATGGGGCTTAAATATTGTCTTGACCTATCTGATGTGCGCTCCCTTTGAGCCACTTCATAACTGTCCCTTACGTCTTCTCACTCTAAAGACGGCTTTCCTGGTACTATCACCTCTGCCAGAAGAGTGAGTGAGCTCCAGGCTCTTTCTTCTAAACCCCCTTTTCTCTCTGTTCATCCGGACAAAGTGGTTTTAAGGACTCGTCATTCTTTCTTGCCAAAGGTTGTCACGCCCTTCCACATCGGGCAGACCATCACTTTACCCACCTTCTTTCCGCCGCCGCATCCTTCAAAAGAAGAAGAGAGACTCCACCGTCTGGACCCAAAACGTGTGCTCTCGTTCTATCTGAAGTGCACACAACAGTTCCGGGTGGATGACCAACTTTTTGTTGGCTACGTGGGTGCCAAAAAGGGTCGGCTTGTGCACAAACGGACCATCTCTCGGTGGGTCGTTCTGTGCATCAAAGCATGTTACTTGTTGGCTAAGATGGAGCCTCCTGTGGGGCTGCGTGCCCATTCTACCCGGGCAGCGGCAGCCACTACTGCTTTGGGACGCGGTGTTCCCTTGCAGGACATCTGTCAGGCTGCTACGTGGGCCTCGCTACACACGTTTACCAAGCATTGTTGCTTTGACAGGCAAGTCCGGAGAGACGGCTCTTTTGGCCATTCTGTTCTCCGTGACTTTCTGGTGTGATCTTGTTCGCAGACCCACCACCGGGGTTGGTATTGCTGGGGTATCTATTCTAAGGTAAGGAATCTATCATTAACGTGTCTTTCAGATGCACAAGTTACTTGTGTAACGATATATCTGTAAGAGACATTAGTTAGTGATAGATTCTTTACCGCCCCACCCATCCTCCCCGTTCTGTGAACTGATTTCTAGGGTTAAGGTCATCCCTTTCAGGGCTCTAGTTTCATGGCACCAGTTGTCAGTTTCATGCATGACTCTGCGTTCCTGGCGCAGAAAGTCGTGCACAGAACTGACGTCAGCGCGCATGGTTGTCGCCTAAGTAGTCTCCGTGATGTCATCTCGGCGCCTACGACGCCAGCGACAGGTGCGGAGCCGCATGATGCCACCTTTCGACGCACATGGGTACTGCTGATGAAAACTTTCCGGATCCAGTCTGACGCCTGGGGATATTCTACGGTAAGGAATTGATCACTAACTAATGTCTCTTACAGATATATCGTTACACAAGTAAGTAACTTGTGCATTACACCAAAAGTCGATTTTTCCTGCAGTAACTGAGTCCCCAAAGCTCTTCACCCAGGAACCAAGACCTTCAGAGAAGTAGCATACCTTCTTCCCTGCAACCTGCAGGCACCCAAAGACTCATGTGGGACTTTGTGACAGCAGAAACCAGACTGGTGAAGACACCACTGCACCCGTTGCTCCAAACCCAAGTTGAAGTGGGCCAACGGTGTCATTGTGGTCCCCCAGCCCTGCAGAGACAGAGTACACTGTGTTTTCGCCACAGTGAATTCGCCCAGGGCCTATCTTCCTTCCCTAAAATTGCATTGAAGCCCAAACCCAATTGGCATCCCTGGCTACAGGTAGGCCCCTGGTAAATGATACCACAGGTACCCAGGGCACTGTGACCAGGGAAGGCCCCTAAGGGCTGCAGCACTTATTGTGCGACCCTTAAAGGCCCTGCACCTTTTGTGAGAAAGCGCCATCTTTATTGCATGATATGCCCCCACTAATTACTGAATGTACTTTTACTGAGTGTGCCCTGGACTCCTGCCAATCAGGTGCCCAGGGCCTATGTTCCTTCCCTAAAACACAAAACACAACTTGGCAAACCCTGGCCACATGTCAGCACCTGGTAAATGATACCCTAGGTACCCAGGGCCTTGTGACCAGGGAAGGCCTCTAAGGGCTGCAGCACTCATTGTGCCACCCTTAGAGGCCCTGTACCCTTACACACACACATTGCCCTTGCAGGCGGGGTGTCTGGGTACAAGACAAAACAAAGAGTCGACATGGCACACATCCCTGTGTGCCATGCCCACCACCTACACTGCCATGGCACACATTAGCCACCCATCTAGCTGGGTGCCCTATGCCAGTGATGTGGGCACAGGAGCATAAGCCCTGTGCCCCTACAGTACCCAGGTCCATTCCTGGGCCCTGTAAGTGCAGTGCTGCCATTTAAGAGCACATGGTGCTGAGAGCTCGTCAAACACGAACTCCACAGCACCATAATGGCATCACTGAAGACTGAGAAGTTTGGTATCAAACTTCTCAGCGCATTAAATCCGCAGTGATGCCAGTGTGGGATTTAATGTACCAAGCACCCAATAGGGCATCTTAGAGATGCCCCCTAAAACCTAACCTTCAATCCTCGTCTGTTCTGAGTCTGCCTAGGCTGCCACACAGCAGACATGTTGCTGGACCCCTGGGTAGGAGAGCCCCTGCTCTCCTGGGCCTGCAACAATGCACATCCTGGGCGAGGTGCTAAATCTCCTCCCCCAGGATGGGCAGGGAAAAGCTTCAAAGGCATGCTGCCTCCGTGAGCTTCCCCAGGCCACTGCAACCCCCCACTCTGGCGGGAAGCTTGGCTGGAAACCCCAAATAAGGACAGGGGATGTGCCTGCCTGCCAACCCCACCCCTCAGGTGGGGGAGGCGAGGTGAAGCACATCTCCGGGCTCTCGCCATCTTGAAGATGGGAAGCCCTGCCCAATCAGGATTATGCTACTGCCCCCCTCCCACAGGACAGAGGCAGGATAGGGGGTGTACCCACCCTAGGACAGGGACCCATTGGTCCCTGCCCTTCACCTACCTGTAACACCCCTAAATCTAGTATTTAGGGGCACCCTGAACCTTCCTATTCCAGATTCCGAAATCCGAAGAAGAGCTAGAAGAAAGAAGACCTCCCTCCAGCTGCTAAGAAGAGGAAGACATCAACTGCTTTGGCCCCAGCCCTACCGGCCTGTCGACCCTCGAACCTGCTCCTGCTCCAACCCGGCATCTCTTGTGGCCAGCAACCTCACAAACCCTGCAGGACCTGGCTACCTCTTGACTCTAAGCCCACTGGGACTCCCATGAGTAGTGGCTCTACTCAAAATCTACTTCTAACCCTTGGCAGCAGCCCGGAACCGCGAACCCAGCCCACTCTGCACCCGCCAAGCCTGGCCTGTGCCGGAGTGAACAAAGACCACGAGGACGACCACACGGCACCCAAGGACTTCCCTCGACACTCCTGAAGAAGCCTGCAGCCTCAGAGCCAGGTGCCCCCCCAACCGCGATCAACAGAGGGTAAGATTTCCCGACACCAAAAGGCACCCCTGCACCTGGCGCCCTGCGGCCCCCTGTGCCCAATCCCAGGGTACCTACCTATCCTCCAACTACCCAACTTACCTCTCGAAGTGGTGGTGGCACATGAAGAATCTTCGTCCCCGAGCTTGCAGTCTTTTTCTAAACCGGAGATTTCCCATTGAAATCAATTGAGTGCTCGAAGGCTCAAAAGCACCCTGCACCCAGCTGCCCGAGTGGCCCTGGTAGTGTAACCTCTACACCTATCTACTTCCCCACTTGCCCTGAGCCCATCTCCCACAGTCGCGTGGCCTGCTAGTCAGCAGCCACCAACCAAGGCCCCCCTACCTCTCATAGGATAACATTGGGCCTAACTCTCTCTGCACCCGGCCACCCTTGTGCCGCTGAGGGTGAACCAACTGTTCCTACCTGACCCTGGGAGACCCCTGAGTCTATGCCCAGAACCTTAACTCTGTCAGTCGAGTACTTACCTTTAAACCGATAACTCAATTTTCTCCATAGTGTAACATCGACTGGCTTTTCCTGAAATTTCTTCTAAGTGTGGACTTTTCAAAACTTAAAATATTCACCAAAAATCAGCAGAGTAACGAAAACGAAAATACTCACCTGCTCTTAGGCGAGCTCCCAGTGCTGGATCTTGGTGCCCAGCACTGACTCTGAAAAATACTTACAACTGTACTTACCAGTAACCCAATTTTCTCCCATAGGAAATCATTGACAGTTTTTCTTTGAAATTTCTTCTAAGTGTCAATTTCTGCAAAGTTTAAATATTCTTTAAAAATCGTATAATATCTGAAAACGTAATTACTTACCTGTTTTGGATAAAGGTCCCAGTACTGAGTCTAGGCACCCAGTACTGGATTACAAAAGTAACAAGCACATACTATACCTGCAACTTGAATTTTCTGCCATAGGGAATCATTGACTGTTTTGTATGGAATATTTTCTGAGTGTCAACTTTTAAAATGGCAAAATATTGTCTAAAAATCATCACAGTAATTAAGTCGACTGTTATCACTTGATTCCAAGTATTGACCCAGGGCTGAATCTAGGATCCAGTCCTGGAGTTCCAAAAGTAATCCTAAAAGTAATCTGTGGCAAATAACTTGAAACTTCCATTGAACTCAATGCATTATTGTGTTTAGAATTGTGTTGCCTATTGCAACCACTTGTAACTTTATACAAAAGTCATTTGCATATTGCAAAAGTATTTATATAAAGCATCTCATTCTGAGAAAGTATATTTTAATAACTATTGTTGGTTGTAAAATAACACAAGCATATATTTTTTATATATAAACCATTGGCCTAGAGTTCAGTTATTGAGTGTGTGAGACCATTTTCTGGCTGAGTGTGTGCAACAAATGCTTTACACTGTTCTCTGATACTGCCTTTCTGCTCGACCAAGCTACCACTTTAGAGAGTAAGGTTATATCCAACTTTAGCCTCTGCCAAACCTCTGGGGACTGTGGACTCTGTACACCCTGTACCTATTTGGGAACAGTATATACAGAGCCACTTTCTCACACCTTTTCACTCACACACTGCCTTTGTAGGCTGCGTGTCTTGGTGCAGAACAAAAGTGAAGAGTCGACATGGCACACATCCACTGCCCAGATCAGCCACCCCTCCAGCTGGGTGCACTATGCCAGTGGTGAGGGTACAGGTGCATGAGCCCTGTACCACTACAGTACCTAGGTCCATTCTTAGGCATTGTAAGTGCAGTGCTGCCATTAAGAGTATATGGTGCTGGAAGTTTGTCATCACAATCTCCACAGCACCATAATGGCTACACTGAAAACTGGGAAGCTTGCTATCAAACTTCTCAGCACATTAAACCCACACTGATGCCAGTGTGGGATTTAATGTAAAATGCACCACAGAGGGTATCTTAGAGATGCCCCCTGAAACTCGACCAACTTCTAGTGTCCCGACTAAGGGGCTGCTTAGGCTGCCATCAACAGACATGTTTCTGGACCCCTGGGTCAAGAGCCTGCTGCTCTCGGGCCTGAAACAATGCACATCCTGGGACGAAGTGCCAAGCCTCCTCCCCCTGGATGTGCAGGGTTCACGAAGGGGAAGCTTCAAACGCATGCCACTTTTGTGAGCTTCCCCAGGCCTCTTGCTGCTTTTAGCAACTGGTCCCCACTGGTTCTGCCCCCCACTTTGGGCGGGAGAACCGGCGGGAAAAACAAGTGAGGGAGAGAGTTGTGCCCACCTCCGCAAACTCCACCCCTCAGGTGGGGGAGGCGAGGTGAAGCACAACTCCAAGTCCCCACCATCTTGAGAATGGGGTGGACCAAACCAACCAGGGACAGGCTCATGCCCCCCTCCCACTAGAGGGTGGTACAATTGGGCTGTACCCACCCCTGGGAAGGGAGCCATTGGTCCCTGCCCTCTACCTACCTGTAACGCCCCTAAATCTAGTATTTTGGGGGCACCCTGAACCTTGCTTCCTCAGATCCGGAAACGACAAGAAAGAAGATAAGAAGGACCAAAGAACCGCCCACTGACTTGTTCCCAGCCCTACAGGCCTGTCTCCCCTCGAACCTGCTCCTGCGAAATCCCGGTGTGTCCTGCAGCCAGCAACCTCAAAAACCCCAGAGGACCTGCCTGCCTTCACTTCCAAAGACTGCTTCTCCCGTGAACCCTGGATTTGTTCAACTGCAACCTCTGGCTCCGGCCGGACACCGCGAATCCAGCCCACTCTGCACCCGTCGAACCCGGTCCGAGCTCGAGTGGAAAAACACGACAACGAGGTCTCCTTGCTGATTGTGACCCAAGAACCGGAGATCCCAGACCAGCCTCAAGACTCCAGCTGACGCCTGCAGCCTCAATCCAGAGGATCCCCCGTACCGCGACCAAGAGCGGGTAAGACTTTTTTTTTTTTTTTTTTTTTATTGAGCAGAACAGGGATAGTAACAACAACAAGCAATCAGGAAAAATTCTCCATGTACAAGTCAATCATGATCCTTATAATGTAGCACCTGAGACCATAAGACATTAATGTACTACACTACTATAACTAAAAAGAAAGAGAAAAAAGAGAAAAAAAAACACAAAAAAAAAAAAGTTCTTTTTCTTTTTTCTTTTTCTCTCTCCTTACCATAGAATCTAATGCTGCTACAAAAATGTCGCAATACAATACATAGGAATTTTAAAACAGAATTTGCTGCATATTACTAACTCAATATTAAATCAATTCATAAAACATATCGTCCATAGCTACATTATCTTGAAACATTACGCCCTCTTTCCTGCTAATCCAATACCTGGAAGTTCTTTAACTAAAGTGAAATAATAATTTAAAATATTAAATGCTGGGAAGTGTCTACTTAAAGAGTGTGCATAGTACCATTATCGAATAACTGCCAGATCTTTACAAATGTATTTATTGCTCCCGCCCTCCTGGCATACGCTTCCTCAAAACCCCTTGTCCGCTTCATTTTATTAACCCATTTCATAAAAGAGGGAATCTCCAGAGACCTCCAGTTTTGAAGAATTAATGAACGTGCCATCAAAGAGCAGATCATTACATATGCTTCTTCATATTTGGTCAGTCCTGGTTTAACTCTGGAGATTCCGAATAAGGCAATTTCAACTTCAGGATCTACCGGCTTTTGGATGGCCTGACTTATAGCTATGAAGATGTTTCCCCAGAACTCATTAAGTTTAGGACAGGTGTAGAAAATGTGGAGCCAATTTCCTTCCTCCTCAGCCTGACAACGAAAGCATCTATCTTCCACATCTGGATATCGTTTACTCAAAGTCTTGGGGGTATAGTATGCTAGCCATCTATTTAAAAAAGCCATACGTTTAAAATTAGCCGCTCTCAAAGCCTTATGGCCGAGCCGGGCTTCCCTAAGCTATTTCTTCCTAGATTTTTCTCCCATGTGTTCTACGCTTCATCTGGCTTAGCGAAAAGAGGGGTTGCAGTTTATTTCTCCAGGAGCCTCCCTTGGGAATTTGGCCAAATTGGGAGAGACCAATAAGGGAGATGGATTTGGATTGTGGCTAAACTAAGTGGTACTATATTAAATTTCATAAATTATTATGGACCGGTAGTAGATGAGATTTCCCAGATAATAAAAATAGCGGACTTAATAAGGGGAGTCCCAGGAAAAATAATCATGGGAGGTGATTTAATTTTATCCAAGATATTAAAAAAGATACTTCCAACCTAAATAAAAAAGAGCTAAAACCCCGTACCAAGAAGATGCTCGAAGCCCTTAAAATGGAGCATCATCTTCATGACCCTTGGCGTTATATGTATCCCTCTCATCATAAATACACTTGTTATTCTCGTCCATTTCGCTCCGCTTCCCGGATAGATTTTTTCCTGGTTTCCCAGTCAATGAAGTGTCTTGGTTCAGAAATAGGGGCAAACTCTTTTTCTGACCACTCTTTTATTAAATTAGAGGTTGAAATCATCGTACAAACAACTTCTCGTTCCAGGTGGCAAATGGATCGGCGCCTTACGCAAGATTCAATTTGGGTAGCGAATATGAGGATTTGGATTTCTGAGTTTTTTACTCGTAATCAAGAGTCTGCAGGGGTTTTTGTAGTCTGGGGAGCATTTAAAGTAACTTTGCGAGGCCAGCTGATAGCCTATTCGGCAGCCCAGAACAAATTACGCCGGGATAAAATTGATAAACTCCAGTGGACTGTAGAAAGTGCACTCCAGCTTCGAAATAGTTCGCAAGGTTCTACTAATGTGGAGTGTTTGCTCGAGAAGGCCAAACAATCCCTTCGGGAATTTTTTCTAATGGAAGAGATTAATAGCACTAAAACCTTCCAACAGAGGGTGTATGAGGAGAGCCAGATGGTAGGCAAAATGTTAGCCGGGGCGATGACATTTAAGCAGGAAGCGGCACTGGTGTCTGAGATTACTGATCCTCAAACCGGGAATACAACGAGTGAAAAGGAAGAAATAGATAAAGTTTTTATCGAGCATTATTTGAAGCTATATACCACAAATTATGAGCCACCCCAGGAGCAGATAATTAAATATTTTGAGGGAGTTACTTTACCGTGCCTTTCAGAATTTTCGAGCCGAGCACATGGGTCAACAGATTACGGAATTGGAGGTCTCGCAAGCAATAAATTCTATTTCAGGAGCAAAGGCATGTGGGGCCGATGGCTTTCCTGCTGAACTATATAAAATATTTTCAAATGAATTGACTCCCTTCCTGACAAAGCTGTTCAATGTTATTAAAAACGGCTCTGATATTCCATCGAGTTTTAAAGAGTCTGTAATTGTCAGCTTTGTCAAGAAGGGGAAAAACCCAAAGGACGTGAATTCCTACCGTCCTATTAGTTTGCTCAACGTTGACTATAAAATTCTGATGAAAATACGGGCACAGCGGTTTACACCAGCCGCTCAAGAATTAGTTCATAGTGATCAATCTGGCTTTGTAGCTGGCTGCTTCATGTCATCAAATACTGGGTTTTTAATTCAAGCCCTTGACTATTTCACCTGTAATAAAATCCCATCAATGTTGTCTGATGGTCGACGCCGAGAAGGCTTTTGACCTCGTAAATTGGGAGGCATTATTTTTTGGGCTAAATAAATTTGGATTTCCGCTTTCAATCATACATATGCTAAGGAATATATATCAGGGGGCTGAAGCTAGAATAGTTGTGAACTCCGAGCAGATTGGGACAGTGCTTATTAGGCGGGGGACCAGGCAGGGCTGCCCCCTGTCCCCCCTATTATTTACTTTTTTTATTGAGCCGTTGGCAATTAGAATTCGTGTAAAACCCCGAAATTAGAGCGCCCATAGATGGGATGGAGAAATTGAAACTCTCCGCGGATGATATTATTCTTTATCTGCTTCCTGATAAATCTAATTTAGAGCGGCTTTTAGCCGAGTTCACTAGCTTTGAATCTATAGGGGGGTATAAAATTAATCAAAATAAAACAGAAATTATCATGTTAAATATCAATGATAACTCTTTTTTACCACCTATTCTGCAAAAACAAGCATCTAAGTCAGCCCCCATACGATATTTGGGTATATTCATCTCTAAATCAATAGATCAACTGTTTGCATTAAATTACTCGGCTATGCTGATAAAAATAAAAAGCCTGTTGGATAAATGGTCAGTACTTCCTTTGACAGTTATAGGACGTGTGGCGCAGATAAAAATGTCCATCCTCCCTCTTCTGGTCTTTCTCTTTAGTAATGTCCCTCTAAAGATTAATGCGAGCTATTTCAAAGAAATTGATTCTATATTCAGGAACTTCATATGGGCAAAGAAGGCTCCCAGGGTGAAACTTGAAGTGCTACAACTGGAGGTAGATAATGGGGGGCTAGCACTTCCCAAAATCCGCACTTATTACGAAGCTGCAATCCTTGATATGGTAGCTCGTTTATTGAACTTTAATAATTTAGAAGATCATTTTTTTCTAAATAGAATGGTTCAGGAGGCAGGTGTACAACTCCCTACTTTATTAAAAATTATTAAATTGCCAAAAAACACAAGATATAAGACATTACGTGATCTATTTTCCAGACTTCAATTGCTATTTAAACAGCATACTTCTCCAGGCTGGGGTTATTTAAGGCTGCAGGAATGTAAGACTTTAGGTCTATTGCTTCATCCCTCTCGAATTTCGAAGTGGAGGGAGATTGGTATTGAGGAATTGGGTCATCTCTATACGAATAACAAGGTGATCTCGTGGCAGGAGGTCCAAAACAAGCTCATAGATCAAACTATACCCAATTTCCTCGATTACTTGCAGGTCATCAATTTTCTAAAAAAGGCCAATTTTCCCTCCCCTTCTGCGACGATGAATTTGGCTTCCCTGCTCTACAAAACCAAAGTTAAAGGCATAGGAAAATGGTACACTCTGCTCCGGAAAGATAGTGAGATCCCTATCCTACATACGTTTTTGAGCAAGGTTGAACGGGAAACAGGGTGTGCCTTGTCCTGTCAAGAATGGCAACTTCAAGCCCGGCTCGGCCATAAGGCTTTGAGAGCGGCTAATTTTAAACAAGAGCGGGTAAGACTTTCCGAAGCCAAAGGGCACCCCTGCACCCGACGCCCAACGGCCTTGTGTGCCCCAACCAACGGTGCCTAGCCAACCCAAGACATCCCAACTTACCCCTCGAAGTGGTGGTCGCACACAGAAGATCTTCGTCCCCGAGCCTGCATTGTTCCTTTTGACCGGAGTGTCTCCATAGCAAACAGGGTGCCCGGCGCCAAAACAGCGCACTGCACCCGGCCGCCCCAGTGCCGCTGAGGGTGCACCTTTTGTGCTGACCTGCAACCTCAATTGCCCTGAGCTAAACCCTAGGAGCTTTTCTCCCACAGCCGTGTGGACTGCTTGCCAGCAGCCACCAACCGGAGACCCCCTTTCCTCCTTAGGATAACATTCGGCCTCAACACCCTGCACCCAGCCGCCCTAGTGCCGCTGAGGGTGTTACAAGAGTGCATCACTGACCCTGGGGGACCCCTGAGTCTAACCCCAGAACCTTAACTCACACAGTCGATAACTTACCTTTGAACCAATAACCTGTTTTCCTCGATAGGCTAACATTGACAATTTTTCTCACAAAAAGTTTTTAAGTGTAGCGTTTTGAAATCTAAAAATATTTTGTCCCAGTGCTGAATCTAGGTATCCAGCACTGAGTTAGTAAAGTAAAAAGTAACTTACCTGTAATTTACTGAAAAAGACTATTCATTTCAATGTACTGTATTTGCTAAGTATTGCAACCTACTGCATCCCCTATAAATCAAACAAAGTACAATTCCTATTGCATTTTCAAACTGTTCTACATTCAGCAACTTATTACTATAAAGTATTTAATGCTTACCTGTGCCAAGCTTGCTTGGTTCTAAAAAATAAAACAAAAGTATATATTTTTATACAAAACAAATTCGCCTAGAGTTCAGTTCTTGAGTGTGTGAATTCATTTGCTTACTGAGGGTGTACATCAAATGCTTAACACTGTCCTCTGATACTGCCTTACTACTCGACCACTCTACCACAAATAGAGAGTAAGGTTCTATCTAACTTTAACCTCTGCCTACCTCTGGGGCCACCTGGACTATCTACACACTATACCTCATTTTGGTGTAGTGTGTGTATGTATGTATATATATATATATGTATATATATGTGTATATATATATATGTATGTATATATATATATATATATATATATATATATATATATATATATACACAAAAAAAGAGTTTCCCCTTGGGTGGAGGCACACATCAATCGTTGCTGGAATCCCACACTCGTGATCACATTCAAGTCACCGCCGACGCGTTTCGGGCTGTTCCCCTTCTTCATGGGCGGTCTTGAACAAATGGACGGCACGCAAGGACCACCAGCGTATTCCCTTTTCTCTTTTTATTATCCTGAAATAGGTCATCAATGGAATTATGGGACTGGTAGTTCCTCCATTCAATTGAGCCTCAAATGAGGTGCTGCCAAAAGCGTCCATCTGTAATAAAATAAAAACATACATACAGTTTCCTACAAGGACCAAAGGTGTCCCTACGTCCCCGAGCATTGTGAGGCCTGAGCCCCCCCCTTGTTGGTCCAGCCCAACTGCCCTCCAAGTCCAAGCCTGCAGCTTCTTTTCGTTTAGACCGATCCCCATAGAGTAACATTGGGCACCAACACTGTTTTGCACCTCTGCACCCGGGTGCTGCTGTGGTGTTCTGCTGGTGCTGCCTTGGACCTTACCCACCACTTACCTTAACTCCTGGAGATTGGTCCCGTACGTTGCTGTACTACACCTGAATGCCGCATTGACTTTTCCTCCCATAGGATAACATTGCAGCTTTTAAAAATTGCACTGTTGACTAGTTAAACTGAAAAGAATTCCGATTTAAAAACGTACTTACCTGAAGGAATTGCTTTTGGTGCCTAAATAGATATAGATACATGTTATATTCGAGGCATATGAGCTGCAGATTACCCACTATGCATAGATCGCCATCTGGTGTTGGGCCCGGATGTTTGCACTTGTTTTTGTCCTGGAAAGTCTTTGGAAGTCACGAGATAGGTGACTCCTCCTTAGGATCATTGTGTGCATGGGCATCGGCTCCATCCTCAGATGTTTTTTTTCCGCCATCGGGCTCGGATGTGTTTCTCGCGCTCCAGTTCGGAACCGTTACCGATTCCTGTTTCAACGCGCAATCCTTCACCCTTTCGACGGTATTGTCTTGATCGCGAACCCTAATCGGCGCGCATCTCTACAAATCTTCGATTCCAGTCATCGAAGAAGACCTTCGGGCTGACCTGAGCCTTGGCATCTGGCTCATGGAAAGCACGCCTTTCAAAAAGTGTCCTCAATGTGGGTCGAAGTTTCCCCACACCGATCTGCATGAGGTGTGTAACCACTGCCTCTCTCCGGAGCACGAGGCCAGAGACTGTCTAGCTTGAGCCTCTTTCCGCTCGAAGAAGACCATCCGGGATCGAAGAGCTCGAAGGACCATGGCTCGCTCATCGAGTTCGATCCCCGACGACATCTTCCAAGAGAGCGTCGATGTGCCAGAGGAGCGGGTCGAACAAGGCCTCATCGGCGCCTCCGAAGCCGATGACTCCGTCAAAGAAGTGACTCCGGTTCAACGGGTCGTAAGTAGAGACGTCGACCCCGACCCACTCTCTACAACAACAAAGGCTTCGATCACACCTTCACTTTCGGGCTCAGGTGCACACCGACACACTGCTTCCCATGCCCCTCCCTCGGGCCCGGCAAAGAAGCCTACCAAGCCTTCCAGTGACTCTGGCTCGAGTCTGCCTGCCACCGGTGCCGAAGCCCAATCTTCGGCACCAAAAAAGAAGTTGCACCCATCCTCCGTGCCGACCGGTAGTTCCCCCCCGAAGCCCTCGGCACCGAAGACACCAAGCAGTGACTCCCCGGCACCGAAAAAACACTCTGAGCCGATGAAGAAGCCACTCCCCAAATGTTCGGACTTGCACTCTTCGGAGCCGAAAAAACCATTGACACCGAAAAAGCACACAGAGACTGGTAAACCACACCGCTCCAAGCCCAAAACCAATCCGGAGCTGGCGCCGAAAAAGCCCTCGATACCGACACAGTCGACACCGAACACCCAATCTTCTTCAGAAGAGCTTTTTCGCCCAGACCCTCAACAAAAAACTCTAACTAAAGACCCTAAAACTGGTCAATTGACTCTGAGTTCCAGGAAAAGACCACTGGACATGCCTGCACCAGCTCCACCACCTAAAAAGAGGGACATAGCCACATCACCTCTTAGAGTCCCTTCTCCACCTCCACCTCCTCTACCTCCTCCTCCACCTCCCCCACCACCTCGTTCTCCTACGCCATCCCCTACACCAGTAGACGATGACAACACATATGATGGCACAGGGGACGGTGCGGACGACCTGCCACTAGGGGATCCCAGTCCACCAGCTTCCCCTGGGATGACTATAATACGCCTGATGTCCCGCAAGATGACATCTACCCCTCTAGGCCTTACCCACCAGAAGACACCATGGGTTTTAATCAGCTGATACACCGGGTGTGAGAAAGTGGCTCTGTATATACTGTTCCCAAATAGGTACAGGGTGTACAGAGTCCACAGTCCCCAGAGGTTTGGCAGAGGCTAAAGTTGGATATAACCTTACTCTCTAAAGTGGTAGCTTGGTCGAGCAGTAAGGCAGTATCAGAGGACAGTGTTAAGCATTTGTTGCACATACTCAGTCAGCAAATGGTCTCACACGCTCAATAACTGAACTCTAGGCCAATGGTTTATATATAAAAAATATATGCTTGTTTTATTTTAGAACCAACAATAGGTATTAAAAAATACTTTCTCAGAATGAGATGCTTTATATAAATACTTTTGCAATATGCAATTGGCTTTCGTAGAAAGTTACAAGTGGTTGCAATAGGCAACACTATTTCAAACACAATAATGCATTGAGTTCAATGGAAGTTTCAAGTTATTTGCAATAGATTACTTTTAGGATTACTTTTGGGATTCCAGGACTGGATCCTAGATTCAGTCTTGGTCAGTACTTAGAAACAAGTAATAAAAGTCGACTTAGTAACTGTTATGATTTTTAGACAATATTTTGCTATTTTAAAAGTTGACACAGAAAATATTTCTTAGAAAACAGTCAATGATTCCCTACGGAAGAAAATTCAAGTTGCAGGTATAGTATGTTCTCGTTACTTTTGTAATCCAGTACTGGGTGCCTAGACTCAGTACTGGGACCTTTATCCAAAACAGGTAAGTAATTACGTTTTCACAATTTATACGATTTTTAAAGAATATTTAAAGTTTGCAGAAATCGACACTTAGAAGAAATTTTACAGAAAAACTGTCAATGGTTTCTAATGGAAGAAAATTGGGTTACTGGTAAGTACGGTTGTAAATATTTTTCAGAGTCAGTACTGGGTACCAAGGTCCAGCACTGGGAGCTCACCTAATAGCAGGTGAGTATTTTCGTTTTCGTTACTCGGCTGATTTTCGGTGAATATTTTAAGTTTTGAAAAGTCCACACTTAAAAGAAATTTCAGGAAAAACCAGTCAATGTTACCCTATGGAGAAAATTGAATTATCGGCTTTCAGGTAAGTACTCGACTGGCAAAGTTAAGGTTCTGGGCACAGACTCAGGGGTCTCCCAGGGTCAGGTAGGTACAGTTGTTACACCCTCAGCGGCACAGGGGCAGCCGGGTGCAGAGTGAGTTAGGCCCAATGTTATCCTATGGGAGGCAGGGGGGCCTTGGTTGGTGGCTGCTGACTAGCAGGCCACGCGGCTGTCGGAGCTAGGCTTCTGGTCACTTGTTCAGGGCAAATGGGGAAGTAGATAGGTGCAAAGGTTACACTGCCAGGGCCACTCGGGCGACTGGGTGCAGGGTGCTTTTGAACCTTCGGGCGCTCAATTGATTTCAATGGGAAAGCTCCGGTTTAGAAAAAGACTGCAAGCTCGGGGAGGAAGTTTCTTCAGGTGCCACCACCACTTCGAGAGGTAAGTTGAGTAGTTGGAGGATTGGTATGTAACCAGGAGTTGGGCACAGGGGGCCGCGGGGTGCAGGGGTGCCTTTTCGTGTCGGGAAATCTTACCCTCTATTGATCGCCGTTGGAGGGGTACCTGGTTCTGAGGCTGCAGGCGTCAGAAGCATCGAGGGAAGTCCTTGGGTGCCGGACGCGGGGTCACAGTCGCCGTGGGGTCGTCCTCGTGGTCTTTGTTCACTCCGGCACAGGCCAGGCTTGGAGGGTGCAGAGTGTGTAGGGTTCGCGGTTCCGGGCTGATGCCAGGGATTAGAAGCTGATTTTGAGTAGAGCCTCTACTCATGGGAGTCCCAGGTGCTTAGAGCCAAAAGGTAGCCAGGTCCTCCGGGGTTTGTGAGGTTGCTGGCCACAAGAGATGCCGGGTTGGAGCAGGAGCAGGTTCGAGGGTCGACAGGCCGGTAGGGCTGGGGCCAAAGCAGTTGGTGTCTTACTCTTCTTAGCAGCTGCAGGACAGGTCTTTTGCTTCTTGCTCTTCTTTGTATTTCGTAATCTGGGGAAGGAAGGTTCAGGGTGCCCCTAAATACTAGATTTAGGGGCGTTACAGGTCGATGAAGGGCAGGGACCAATGGGTCCCTGTCCTGGGGTGGGTACACCCCCTATCCTGCCTCTCTCCTGTCGGAAGGGGGCAGTAGCCTAGTCCTCACTGGGCAGGGCTTCCCATCCCAAGATGGCGAGAGCCCGGTGATGTGCTTCACCTCGCCTCCCCCACCTGAGGGGTGGGGTTGGCAGGCTGGCACATCCCCTGTCCTTATTTGGGGTTTCCGGCCAGGCTTCCTGCCAGAGTGGGGGCTGCCAGTGGCCTGGGGAAGCTCACAGAGGCGGCATGCATTTGAAGCTTCCCCCTGCCCATCCTGGGGGAGGAGATCTAGCACCTCGCCCAGGATGTGCATTGTTGCAGGCCCAGGAGAGCAGGGGCTCTCCTACCCAGGGGTCCAGCAACATGTCTGCCGTGTGGCAGCCTAGGCAGCCTCTCCGACCAGACGTGGATTGTAGGTTAGGTTTCAGGGGGCATCTCTAAGATGCCCCCTGGGGTGCTTGGTACATTAAATCCCACACTGGCATCAGTGCGGGTTTAATGTGCTGAGTAGTTTGATACCAAACTTCTCAGTCTTCAGTGCTGCCATTATGGTGCTGTGGAGTTCGTGTTTGACGAGCTCTCAGCACCATGTACTCTTAAATGACAGCACTGCACTTACAGTGCCCAGGAATGGACCTGGGTACTGTAGGGGCACAGGGCTCATGCTCCTGTGCCCACACCACTGGCATAGGGCACCCAGCTAGAGGGGTGGCTGATGTATGCCAGTGCAGTGTAGGTGGTGGGCATGGCACACAAGAATGTGTGCCATGTCGACTGTTTGTTTTGTCTTGTACCCAGACACTCAGTCTGCAATGGCAGTGTGTGTGTGTTAGGGTACAGGGCCTCTAAGGGTGGAACAATGAGTGCTGCAGCCCTTAGAGGCCTTCCCTGGTCACAAGACCCTGGGTACCTAGGGTAACATTTACCAGGTGCTGACATGTGGCCAGGGTTGGCCAATTTGGGTTTTAGGTTTTTAGGGAAGGAACATAGGCCCTGGGCACCTGATTGGCAGGAGTCCAGGGCACACTCAGTCAAAGTACATTCAGCTATTCAGCAAAAAGTGGGGGCATACCATGCAAGAAAGATGGCACTTTCTCACACCGGACTGCCCAGTACCACGGGGTCGACCCAAATACAGAGCCGGTCGAAGAGGATTTTTTAATGGACACTTTTGACACTACCCAAAGGTCCACATCCACTTTACCCATGCTCAAAGGGGTTATTAAACACGCTACAGAGGTATTTAAGTTCCCTGTTAGGGCTAGAGTCATCAATCCTAGAATTGAGAGAAAATACAAAGCTGCCCATACAGACCCAGCTTACATTAAGGGCCCTGTTCCATTAGACTCCATGGTGGTCTCAAAAGCTAGAAAGAGGGCTAACTCGCAAACATCAGGTGATGCAGCTCCGCCCGACAAAGAGTCTAAATTCCTGGATGCCTCTGGCAAAAGAACAGCATCACAGGCAACTAACATTTGGCGCATCGCAAACACTCAGGCCCTGTTAGCCAGATACAATAGGGCGCACTATGATGAGTTAGAGTCCCTACTACAACACCTCCCGGACAAATACAAAAATAAGGCTAACAACCTCATACAGGAGGGTAAAATTATCACCAACACCTCCATCCAGTGCGCTCTCGATGTGGCAGATACAGTATCCAGAGCAGTAAACACAAATGTCCTTCTCCTCAGGCACGCGTGGCTACGCATTTCCGGTTTTAAACCTGAGGTGCAAAGCTCTATCTTCAACCAACCTTTCGACCAACAACACCTTTTTGGCCCTAATGTTGATGCATCCCTTGAAAAGATGAAAAAGGACACAGACACAGCCAAATCAATGGGAGCCTTGCAATCGAAAGCTCCCAGACGTTCTTTTCGTCGCTCATCCTACAAGGGCAACTCCAGGGGCTATTCGTCTGATAGCCAATCCACCTCTTACAAGGCTCCCACCCAATCCACCTTCACCAGAGGTTATCAGAGAGGAGGATACAGAGGCAACAATAACAAGAGCAGAGGCAAGACTAACAACACCTGCTCTGCCTCCACCCCTGCCCAATGACTTCCCTCCTCTTCCCCCGGACCATTCCACTCCGGTCGGGGGAAGACTACAACATTCCCTTCCTGTCTGGACCAACATCACACAGACAGGTGGGTGCGACAAATAGTGCAGTCAGGTTACTGTCTCGAACTTACCTCTACCCCCCCAAACATTCCACCCAAACAGCGTCCAATATCAACAGAACATTTGTCACTCCTGAAACAAGAGGTAATTTCCTTACTACAAAAAAGTGCAATAGAACTGGTTCCCCTGCATCAACAAAACATGGGAGTTTACTCCCTGTATTTTCTCATACCAAAGAAAGACTGCTCTCTGAGACCTATGCTAGACCTCAGGCCAATAAACCTATGCATACAATCAGACCATTTCCACATGGTCACACTTCAGCAGGTCCTCCCTCTACTTTCACAGGGCGAATTCCTGGATACCTTAGATCTCAAGGACGCCTATTTCCATATTCCCATTCACGCAGCTCACAGAAAATATCTGAGGTTTGTAGTGGACGGGCAGCACTATCAATTCAAAGTACTCCCTTTCGGAGTCACAACAGCACCACGGGTATTCACAAAGTGCCTAGCGGTAGTTGCAGCCCATCTAAGAAGACAACACATTCACGTCTTCCCATACTTCGACGACCGGCTCATAAAAGCCAGCTCGTACAACCAGTGTGTTCATCACACTCACGCTACTATCCAATTACTCCACGACATGGGGTTCACAATAATCCACACCAAGTCTCATCTGCAACCCTCTCACACGCAACAGTACCTCGGCGCCACAATAGATGCCTCAAAAGCGCTAGCCTATCCCAGTCCAGCCAGGATAGCAAGCATTCTCGCTCTCCTCACCAAATTTCAGCCGCATCACTCTCTTCCAGCTCGACTGTTCATGCAGTTCATAGGGATGATGGCCTCTTGCATATTCATAGTGCCTCACGTAAGACTCCAGATGCGTCCCATACAAGAGTGCTTAGCACCCCAATGGAACCAGGCTCAAGGTCAGCTAACAGATCTGGTGTTGGTAGATGGTCGCACTCATCGCTCTCTGCAGTGGTGGAACACCAAAAACCTTTCCAAAGGGCGACCGTTCCTAGAGCCAGTTCCTCAAATTGTCATGACAGCGTACGCATCGCTCTCCGGCTGGGGAGCTCATTTATTACATCACACCATGCAGGGCAGGTGGACACCTCAACAAAAGTTATTCCACATCAACCACCTGGAGTTACTAGCCATATTCCTCGCCTTAAAAGCATTCCAAAAACAAATATCAGGCAAGACTTTCCTAGTCCGCATGGACAACATGACAGCCATCTACTACACACAGAAACAAGGCGGGATACACACTCTGCAGCTCTCTCAGCTAGCACAGAACATATGGAGATGGGCTATACCTCAGAACATTTTTCTCCTAGCCCAACATGTCCCAGGAGTCCAAAACACCATAGCCGATCTGTTAAGTCGTCAAACGCAACAGATCCACGAGTGGGAACTTCATCCACAAGTTCTTCAACCATTCTTTCAAATGTGGGGGCAACTACAGATAGACCTCTTCGCCACCCACGAAAACGCCAAATGGCCAAGCTTTGCCGCCAGATACCCACACCCATTGGCCAAAGGCAATGCGATATGGATGAACTGGTCAAGCAGATTTGCGTACGCCTTTCCGCCTCTCCCACTCATACCACTGGTGGTGCGCAAACTATGGCAACACTCACTGACTCTCATTCTAGTTGCTCCAACTTGGGCCAGACAACCGTGGTACACCACATTACTGGAACTGTCCGTAGTTCTGCACCAAAGATTACACCTCTCACCACGCCTCTTAACCCAGAACCTTGGAGAGATCAGACACCCGGACCCAGCTCAGCTCAACCTTGGGATCTGGCTCCTGAAATCTTACAATTCGGTTACCTTAACCTTCCTCCTGACTGTATGAACGTCATTAAGGAAGCTAGACATCCTACCACTAGAGCCTGCTATGCAGCCAAGTGGAAACGATTTGTGATATATTGTCATAACAACATCAATCCCCTAGATGTGTCTATCCAACACATCATAGGCTACCTACTACACCTACAAAGGTGCAACTTAGCCTATACGTCTATTAGGCTACACCCTGCTGCCATAGCAGCATATCTACAAAATAGACAACATTTTCCACTATTCAGGGTACCTGCCATCAAAGCCTATATGGAAGGACTCAAAAGGATAATTCCTCCCAGAGTTCCACCCTCACCTGTGTGGAATTTAAACATCGTTGTCACAAGACTAATGGGACCTCCCTTTGAACCTCTACATAAATGTGAGCTACAATTCTTAACATGGAAGGTTGCTTTCCTAGTGGCCATTACTTCTCTAAGAAGAGTTAGTGAGCTACAGGCACTAACTATTCAGGAACCTTTCTTACAAATCCATCACATTAAGATTGTTCTCCGAACTAATCCTAAATTCTTCCCTAAAGTCATTTCTCCCTTCCACCTCAATCAATCTGTGGAGTTGCCCGTATTCTTCACGCAACCACACACAGCTTTTTGTTTCTTTCTCACCACCACACAAAGGCAATCTCATATCAAAGTCCAGGATAGCCAGATGGATTGTTAAATGCATACAATATGCTTCCACAAAGAATAAAACATACTTTAACTGTTCCTCCTAGAGCCCACTCTACAAGACAAATAGGAGCTTCTATGGCATTTTTAGGGAACATTCCCTTAGATGACATCTGCAGAGCAGCTATATGGTCTACACCGCACACATTCACAAAACACTATTATGTAGATGTGCAATCAAAACATCAAGCTAGTGTGGGCCAAGCTGTACTCAAAACACTATTTCAGACTACTGCAACAGATACTGGTGGCCGCAGATAAGAAGGGGGACTGCTATACAATCAATGCATAGTGTTCAATCTGCAGCTCCTATGCCTTGAACGGGAAATGCTACTTAGCAGTATGCATCTGTTCTTGGCATGTAGAGCTGCAGATCTACACACGCCCACCCGCCTCCCCGACTTCCTCTATCTGTTCCAGTATTATCTTATTTAGATACAGCATACAAGTGGCATCTTCCTGTTTCTTACAAAGCTCCATCATTTCCCTGCTGGCGAAAAACAATCTGAGGATGGAGCCGATGCCCATGCGCACTATGATCCTAAGGAGGAGTCACCTATCTTCTGACTTCCAAAGACTTTCCAGGACAAAAACAAGTGCAAACATCCGGGCCCAACACCAGATGGTGATCTATGCATAGTGTGTAGATCTGCAGCTCTACATGCCAAGAACAGATGCATACTGGTAAGTAGCATTTCCCTTTTATTAGTTGGTGTGGATCTCCTTATTGAGTCGTGTCTCATTTATTGACCAGTGTGTGTTTTTTCAGATGTCTTGCACTCCTCTGATGAGCCTAAGGCTGTTCGACCGCAATAACCCCTAGAAGAGGACCTTGGGATTGCCATAGCAAGCCCTTGTCCACTTACAAGGGCTCCCCTGGACTCTTTACACAATATCTCATTTTGATACATCATCTAAAGAGCCAGCTTCCTAAGTGAAAATATTGGTCACTAATGTAGTTATTTTCTCTGCACGTTTGACCATGTTTCTAATGGGAAAATCTTATACATTCACCCTAACCACACCTCTTAGGCCTACAAACTGTACAAAAAGGTTCAGGCTTTCACAGATTTGATTGCCAGCTATGCAGCCATTGATAATGGACTTAAACTGGGGATCAAGCCTGACCATAGTGACACCCCCTTCTCCTAAAACTCCTCCCCTCCGTCTCTGCTAACCCTTTTAATGGTTTGAGGTTTACTGTATCCTCTCTATATACTCCAAAACTGAATGCCTTGTGAGGAAGGGTCGCCACACAAAGTTGACCCCAGTGAATCTTGAAGACAACCAAAGTCAACTAGAGTGCAGTCCAATGGGCTAACATTAGCCCAGGTCTGATTTTATAAAGAATAGTGTAGGCCTGAACACAAAATATGCTTGGGGTTGTATATCTAGCTCAGAAGGTCTAAAAAAGCTTCCACGTGATGTATCTTAATTCTAACGGATTTATATACCTAGATGTAATTAAATGTCTGTCTTCCTAAAAGCAGTGGCACTTGACTGCCCATTGTTAATGAGTCATTTACTGTCATTCATCTTCAGTATTTGATTATCCAACCCCAGCCTCCTCCAGAGCTTGCTGCTCTCGGGGGCCTGAAACAATGCACATCCTTTCAGCAACTGGTCCCCAATGGTTCTGACCCCGCCTTGCTTGGGAGAACCGGCGGGAAAAACAAGTAAGTTAGAGAGGTGTGCTCACCTCTGCCAACTCCACCCCTAAGGTGGGGTAGGTGAGGTTAATCACAACTTTCAGTCCCTGCCATCTTGCAGATGGGGAAACCAGCCAACCAGAGTGAGGCATATTCCCCCCTTCAACTGGAGGGTGGCATAATAAGGGGTGTACCCACCCCAAGGAAGAGACCCATTGGTCCCAACCTTTACTTGTAACACCCCTAAATCTAGTATTTTGGGGGCACCCCAAACCTTGCTTCCTCAGACAAGAAACCAGAAGAAGGACCGAACAGCCGTGCCGAAGCTAACAAGAAGAGGACGCCCACTGACTTGTCCCCAGCCCTTCTGGTCTGTCCCCACCTCGAACCTACAGAAGTGAAACCCCGGTGTGTCCAGCAGCCTCAAGAACCCCGAGGACCTTCCCAGCCTTCTAAAGAAAAGACTCTGTCTCCTGTGAACAACTGATTTGTTCACCAACAGACTCCAGCTCCGGCAGGATCTGCGAGTCTACACCACCCTGCACCCGACTCCCACGGCCCAGGTTCGAGTGGCCCAACACCAAGAGCAGGGCTCCCATGCGATCCTAACCCAAGATCCGGTGACCCCTGACCTGCCTCAAGCCAACACCTGCACCCTCAATCCAGAAGGCCTCCCCAACCGCGACAAGGAGCTGGTAAGAAGATCCGACCCTAAAAGACACTCCTGCACCCAACGCCCCACGGCCTTGGGTGGCCCAACCAACGGTGTCTAGCCAACACCCATCATCCCAATTTACCTCTCCAAGTGGTGGTTGCACCCAGAAGACCTTTGTCCCCGAGTCAGCAGTTCTTTTGCAAACCGTAGACTCCCCATTGAAAGCTCTGCACTCGGCCGCCCCAGTACAGCTGAGGGTTCATCTTTTGTGCTAGCCTAAACCCACATTTGCCCTGAGCTTAAGTTCAGGAGCTTGACCCTGGGGGACCCACGAGTCTACCCCCAGAATACCAACTCCCACAACCGAATACTTACCTTTGAACCAATAACCCTATTTTCCTCCATAGGATAACATTGACTGTTTTTCTGTGAAAAAGTGTGAAGTTGGAAAATCTAAGAAACCGTTTAAACCTGTAACTGAATAACAAACACTTTTACTTACCTGATTACAGGAAATGTCCCAGTGCATTATCCAGGTACACTGCACTGTCTAAGAAAAGTAATCTGTGAAGTAATCTACTTGATATTCTACTAAAAAGCCAATACAAAGTATCTGTACAATCTATCAAAGCATTGCATTACTAGTAGTTCTACTGTAATCAAATCAAAAGTATATATACCTGAAGGAACTGAATATCAACAAACAGTGCGGACATTATGTATATGTTAATAACATCAGAGGACCGATAAGTTGTTGGAAATGTCTGGTATAGATACCTTTTGACGACCCTTCCTGAACAAGGGAGCTTGTAAAAGAAGCCTGTCATCAGGCGCTCATTAGGGGGGGCTTAATTAATGCGCGTTCCTTAGTCAGACATGCTTTAGATATTAAAGAACTGATCATGGATAATGAATTAGACTTTTTATGCATTACGGAAACTTGGTTAAAGGAGGACTGTAATCCGTATATTGTGGTCGCCTTGCCCCCCAACTTCACTATGTGTAGGAAAGACAGAGAGGATGGCAGGGGAGGGGGAGTAGCCATTATACACAGAGAGACCTTGCTATGGAAGATCTTTATCCTACAAGGGCTAAAAGGAGCAGAAAACATGAGCTTCTGCTGTACTATAAATAATTCCTTTTCTGGGGCTTTGTTATATCGCTCTCCAGGTAACAGTAATTTCTTCCTGGATTCACTAGGGGATGCTCTCAGTGAAGCATTACTTAGATATTCAAATTTTTCATTGCTTGGAGATGTTAACTTGCATTTGGAATGTAATAACAGCCCAGGAGTTTAATCTCTCCTGGAAATGGTCACCCTACTTGGCATGAAACAAGTTGTTCA
The DNA here is from genome assembly GCF_964204655.1 of Triturus cristatus. Taxonomy (NCBI): domain Eukaryota; kingdom Metazoa; phylum Chordata; class Amphibia; order Caudata; family Salamandridae; genus Triturus; species Triturus cristatus. Next base: position 127,649,719 of record NC_140580.1, read on the forward strand.
GGGACCAACACATAGAGCAAGACATACGTTGGATGCCATTTGCACCAACCTCCCGTCACTTCAGATAGAAAATCCAATTCCACAGGTGTGGTCTGATCACTGCTTTATTCCTTTTGCCTTTTTAATCCCTAAGAAGGACTGTGCAGTCATGAACAATAACACGGGTGCACCGAGGCGGAAATGGCATTTATTAGCCGCTAATCCTTCCTTATTAGCAACAGCCCAAGATACGGTTCCAACACTTACGGGGGAACCGGGAGAGGATTCGCATAGGTTCCATAATTGGATAACATCTATAGGTAAGGAACTAGATCCCCTTAAGTGCTCTGCTCGTATACTAAAAGAAAAATCCACAATGATCCTTGGCTTTCAAAAGAGCTGGAGGAACTTCATCTGCATTGCAAACAACTTGAACGCAAATTGAGAAGGGGATATGAAGTAACCAATTTGCAAACCTTCAAAATGTTTAGGAAACAATATCACTTGGCTATTAAAATGGCTAAAAAACAATATTTCCATAATTGAATAACTATGGCAAAGCACAACCAAAAAGAAATATTCAAAATTGTAAAGTCTTTTACAGATCCCAAAGCTTTGCATTCTGAGATCCCCCCCGTCCCTTATGCTATGTAATGAAATCGCACATTACTTTGAAAACAAGATTAAGGAATTTTGAGATCCATAGCCCCCCGGACTTAGCCGAGGGAAAGGTGCTAGACCATAGAACGGACAGCTCTGTCCTTCAAGCCTTCCAAACTGCCTCACTAGCTCAGACTAAAGAGGCGATATTAGCCTGTAAATCAGGCTCTCCATTGGACGCATGCCCCCCGACTTTTTTACATCATATTATCGATGTTGTGAATCCTGTGATCAACAACATCGTGAATTCCTCCCTAGCTACCGGCATAGTACCGGATGAATGGAAATTTGCCGTTGTGAAGCCACTTAAAAAAACAGAATTTAGACTCATCTAATTTATCCAATTATAGGCCTATATCCCTGTTACCAATTTTAGGTAAGATCACAGAGAGAATAGTTTATAAAGAACTCTCTAGTTTTTCGGAGTCCACTCTGATCTTTCATCCCCGTCAATCTGGATTCCGCTCAAAACATTCGACAGAATCAACGTTACTCGAGATATCGGACACCCTGAAATTCATAACGGACAGTGGCAGGAAGGCAGTCTTGATTCTTTGAGATCTGTCTGCCGCATTTGATACCATTTTGCATAATATCCTGCTAGCCAGACTGAGATCTTGTGGCATTTCTGACTTAGCATTGGCATGGATTACATCTTTTCTGTCAAATAGAAAGCAGGTTGTTTTTTTGGGATCCTTTCTAACGTCGGAACATACCGTTACTACAGGTGTCCCACAGGGGGCTTCTCTTAGTCCTCTTTTATTTAACATATATATAGCCCCACTCATTAAGTTGATCTCGACTTTTGGGATCAAAATTACATCTTATGCTGATGATACCCAGCTGATTCTGTCACTGGAAGAGAAATCCACGAGAGCTGAAGAAAATTTCAAAGCTTGTTTTACGGCAGTCATCAAATGGATGAAAAATAACTATCTCTGCTGTAATACTGATAAGACAGAAATCCTTCCGATCGGAAAAAACAACTCTTTCCAACCGAAGGATTGGTGGCCAGATGATACTGCAGCCCCCCATCAACGGTGGAGGTTGCAAAAAATCTGGGAGTATGGTTTGACTCTTCCCTTTCTTTTAAACCGCATGTCCTAAAGGTAACAGGGACCTGTTTTGGTCTCATCAAAACTTTGAAAAAATTATTTAATTTGATCCCGCTTGTCGTGAGGAAAACAGTAGCAGTGGCTCTTATATTATCACGGCTGGACTACTGTAATAGCCTCCTGGCAGGGATTAATAAAGCTACCCTGAGGAGACTACAAGTGGTACAGCACGCAGCAGCCAGATTGGTCCTAGGGCTTCCTCGTAGTGCATCTGCCTCTGCCGCCCTGAAGACCCTTCACTGGCTACCGATTCATAAAAGAATTTTGTTTAAATTACTATTGACAACGTTCAGAGCATTTTGCCGCTTGGGTCCTGTATACCTCTCTACAAGAGTCAAACCATATATCACAACGAGGACACTTAGATCTAGCTCTGCAAATCTACTTAAGGTTTCTGGCTTCAAATTGTCAACCAAAGGAGGAAAATCGGCAACGGTATTGGGGGCAAAGGCCTGGACTTGCATGCCAAAGGAACTTAGAGCGACAGAACAGGAAGAGCAGTTTAGAAAGGCTCTAAAGACTTGGATTTTTGGAAAAGCAGACGCCAGCTGTCTGGCCCTGATTAAGCTTTCAAACTGATACAGCTGACTTTAGTTATCTACAGCGCCAGGAGACTCCGTTAGGATTGACAGTTGCGCTATATAAGCTATACTTTTCATTTCATTTCATACATACAACTGGAATACAAACTGTTGGCAAACTGATTATTACTGCAAAGTACTTATCACTTACCTGTGCCAGGCTTGCTTGGTTCTAGGAAATAAAATAACTAAAAGAATATTTTTATACAAAAAACATTGGTCTGAGTTCAGTCTTTGAGTTTGTGACAATCATTTGCTAATTGAGTGTGTCCAACAAATGCTTAACACTATCCTCCGATACAGCCTTACTGCCCGACCACACTACCACAAAGAGAGTAAGGTGCTATCTACTTTTACCTCTGCATACCTTTAGGGTTCAACTGGACTCTGTGCACACTATCACTTTGGTATAGTATATTCAGAGCCAGCTTCCTACAATTGTGCTTCACACAAGCACATGTATCCTTTTTGGTTGAAGAATTGGCATGTAGTAGGGTATCTTTCATAGTTTCACATGCCTGAATCATTCCCGTCGTCGGGATGGGAGTCCCTGGTACATAAATAAAGTAATGTCCCATTAGAGATTAGACATATATAGTAATAGGCCAATGGCCTCACATTAGTAACAACTCCATGTCCTTTTGTAAATAGGACCAAACTCTAGAGAAGAGCCAATCGGCTATCACCACCCTCTGGAACCCACCTGGAAGGAGCTCTAGTCCCTCAGATTTTCTACCGCATGTCGTGCTAAGGGAGTCTCCCCTGAGCTCTGCTCAGTTTTCCTTCATTTCAGGATTTCCACTGATGTTTTCTTCAGGATTCCTTCTTGTGTGTGGAGTTCTCACTCTCTTCATGGCAGATACTCCTAGGAAAGGCCTTTTTAAGCCCTGCGCTTCCTGTGGTAAAAAGAGGCTTCATTTTGATGACCAACAAAAAAACTGCCTCTATTGTCTTTACCCGGACCACTCCTCAAAGGACTGTAAGGTATGTCATACCTTTTCTTCAAAGACCCTTAAAGATCGGGAGGGACGCCTTCTAATTTGACTGCAGAGGTTTAAGGATAAAGACCAAGTCCTGTCTTCTGAGGAGAGTGAAGGCTGCTCTACATCTTCAAAATCCTCTCAGAAAAGGCCCAGAGTTGCTTCTCCAGGACCTTCGTCGCAGCCCCCTCAAAAGAAGACGCACAAAAACTCTTCAGAGGCTCCCCTTAAGGCTTTCCCATCAAAGGTTTCTCCACAGGAGGTCCCTCATACCTTTAAAAAGCCTGGTTCCACCTCGTCGACGACTGCTTCGTCGACGGTGAAAAAATCCCCGTCTACAGCTGTGGGGATAACTTCGTAGACGACGACCGTCTCCACCTCTTTGGCATCTTCTGCCTCGTCGACGGCTGCTAAACCAGTGTCGTCGAAGATAAAAATAAAAAATTCATCGTCGATCGCTACTCAATGTAGACGAAGAGTGTTTCCTCGAAGTCTATCCCGTCGACGACGAAGACGACCCCGTCGATGACGGCTCCGTCGACAACACTGTTGACGAGGGCTCCGTCGACGATAACACCGCCGACGACACCGTCGACGAGGGCTCCGTCGACGGGACCTTTGTCGACGTTCCCTTCAGTGGTGCCAGTTGGTGCTTCACTGTCAACGACTACACAGACGACGGACTCGTCGACACCAGAGTCCAAAGTGGAGAGTGCGTATGTCCATTTCAAAATCACAAAACGCATATTGACACCTGCCCTGACTTCTCCTAGCAGGGTCCAGCAGTTACCTCCGACTCACCTTTTGGAAGAAGAGGAAGATTCAGACGATGGTGGTATGTTCGGAGCTGCCACAAGTCCTTCCGAACTCCACGTCAAGTACCAAGAGAGTTCGGACTATGACGAACAAGAACCAGAAGACCAGCCATATTATCCTGATGACAGCCATCCTCCCCAACCTCCCATGGTTTGTCCGCCCGCGTCTTTGGTTTCTGACCTCCAATTTCTGATTTCTGACTACAAGCAGAGATTTCCTACTTCTGCTACGTCTCCTGTTCCGGTAGTCTCTCCGCCGTCAAGGCTGCAGCCTACACCTCTTCCTCCTCTGTCTGTGCTGGTCATGCCACCGCCTCCAACTTCCACAGATGATGAGGATGACGAGCAACAAGAGGAGGGAGAACTCCATGATTCTCAATCGACTCATGATGAGTGGGATGATTATGTTATCCCTTGTCCAGCGTCTCCGGTGCCTACTCAAGCTGATTCGCCTCCGGAGGATATCGGGGGTTTTCATAATGTCTTGGTAAGAGCCGCACAGCGTTTCCAGATCCCTATGCCTTCTCACCAACAAGATTGTTTCCGTTATGACTTTAAAGAACCTTTCAAAAAGTCTGTACAATCAGTCCCTATTATTGACTACATCTGGGATCAGGGTGTAAAAATAATGCACAATCCATCTTCGATTCCTCCAGTGTTGCCTCAGCTGGACAAAAAATACAGAGCTCCGGACACTGCTCCAGCCTGCCTTACCGGACATCCAAAGCTCACTCAGGCTGCTCAGAGAAAATCTAGAAACCCTGCTGCCCCACTGTCTGCTCCTCCTGACAAAGAAGGCAGATGACTTGATAATATTGGAAAACGTTTTTCTTCGATGTCTGCATTGACAGTACGTGCGTCAAATTCTTTAGCGTTATTAGGGCGCTATAACAGGCAGATGTGGGCGGACATTGCTCCATACTTGGGAGCCTTGCCGGATGACTCGAGGGAAGAAGCAAAGAAGATCTTGCTGGAGGGCGAACGTTCGGCTTCCGAGATCGATTGTGCGATGGATATCGCCTCTACTGGTTTTCGTCAACTAGCTGGCGCTGCTGTACTACGGCGTCAAGGTTGGCGGAGGGCAACTTCATTCCGGCCGGAAGTCCAGACAAAGATTCTGGACATGCCTTACGATGGTCAGCATATTGATGAGGCTCTAAAGGGTATAAAAAAGGATACTGACACAGCTAGGGCTTTGGGTAACCTTCAATTTTAAAAAAAACCAAACCTTTTCATGGCTCAAGGGGTAGAGGTCAATCTTCGACCAGAGGAAGTTACCAACAATATCTGCCTTCCTATTCCTCCTCCAACCAACAATATCGGCCACAGTACCAACAACAGCAATCATCTTACCCTAAAACCTCCTTTCGAGGAAAAGGAGGACGACAGAAGGACGCTGCTCGGCGGCAATGACTTTCCTCTACCGTCGATCCCCATCTCCTCTCCACCCTTCAAAGTTGGAGGAAGGGTTTCCCACTTCCTAAACAATTGGAAACAAATAACAACGGATCGCTGGGTTCTTCAAATGATACAGTTTGGACATTCACTAGAGTTTATTCACACTCCTCCCCAGACCCCTCCTCACCCTATGCTTCACAAAAATCTCCACCCGTTGCTCCTGGAACTTTCACTCATGCTCCAGAAGGGAGCTATAGAAAGTGTTCCTCTTCGTCAGCGGGGGAAAGGGTTTTACTCCCGTTTTCTCCTGGTGCGCAAAAAGGAGGAGAAATGGAGACCAATCCTGGACTTGAGAAGTCTCAACAAATTTTTAAAGAAACAGTAGATTCACATGGTTACCATCCAAGAAGTGCTGCACCTTCTCAACGCAAACGACTACATGGTGTCTTTGGATCTTCAGGATGCCTATTTCCATATCCATATCCACAGAAACCACAAAAAATTCCTGAGGTTCGCCGTGGCAGGCAGACAGTACCAGTTCCGAGTCCTGCCCTTTGGACTCGAGTCGGCTCAACGCATTTTTACGAAATGCCTCTCTCCAGTGGTAGCATATCTCCAACAGCAACACCATTGGCTCGTCAAGGTTCCTTCTCTGGACGGCGCGACCAGGTCTTCCGACGCCTGTCTGCAGCTTTTCAGTCGCCTAGGACTCACACTGAATCAGGATAAGTCCGTTCTCCAGCCTTCTCAGCAGATAACCTTTCTGGGTGCTACTCTCGACACAACCCAGAATTAAGGCTTTCCCATCACAAGAGCGACAGAACAAACTTCTTCATTTGGCAAGTCACATAAAATCCATGAAGTCTCTCTCGGTACGTATCTTCAAATCCCTTCTCGGAATGATGTCATCCTGTATTCTGCTTGTTCATTACTGTCGCCTCCACACGCGCCCTCTCCAGGAAGCACTGTCGGCTCAATGGATTCAATCCGAAGGATCATTTTACGATGTCATTCAAGTGACCCCCTCAGAGGGTCACTGCTCTGCAGTGGTGGACTCGTCCACGGAATCTTTCGCAAGGTCTGCCTTTCTTGCTCCAGGCTTCTCCACAGGTCATCACAACAGATGCGTCCCTGGAGGGTTGGGGACCTTTCCTCCAGAAACTTCGAATCAGCGGGAAGTGGTCTCCTGCCGAACGAAAGTTTCACATAAACCTCCTCGAGCTACTAGCTGTCTATCTGGCTCTCCTGGCGTTCCTTCCCAGGATCAAAGGTTCTCTAGTGCCTGTCCGGACGGACAATACTACGACGATGCACTACCTGACCAAGCAGGGAGGGACTAGTTCCCTGACACTATCTCACGAATCTCAAAAGATCTGGAACTGGTTACTCCATCACAACATTTCCCTTCAAGCGGAATATGTTCCAGGTACAGACAACGTACTGGCTGATTCTCTAAGCAGGCAAAAAACAACATGCCACGAATGGGAGTTGAACCAGCGGACTCTCGACCGCATATTCTCCCAATGGGGTACTCCTCTCCTGGACCTATTTGCTACCAAACAGAACGCCAAATGCCAAAATTACGCAAGCTGGCATCCCCAACGAGGATCTCTAGGGAATGCATTTTCGATTGCGTGATTCAACGTCTTTGCATACGCTTTTCCACCGATTACCCTGATTCCCAGGGTCCTCAGGAAAATGAAGACAGAACCCTGCACGCTAATCCTAATAGCTCCGGCGTAGCCGCGTCAGCATTGGTTCACGGAGCTCCATCTTCTCTCTCTGGAGCCGCCGATCTCTTTGAAACCGTTTCCCACTCTCCTCACAATGAACCGGGAGCAAGTCCTACATCCGGATCCAGCATCTCTCAAGTTATCGGCTTGGCTCCTGAGTTGCAACAGTATCTTTCTTGGAAGACAGCACTCCTTCTAGCCCTTACCTCTGCCAGGCGTGTAAGTGAGCTCCATGCATTCTCAGTTCAAGACCCTTTTCTTCAGTTCAAACATGACAGGATCATACTGCGGACTAATCCTAAGTTTGTGCCCAAAGTCCTGTCAGACTTTCACCTCAATGAACCTATAGTCTTATGGACCTTTTTTCCGAATCCTCGAACGGCGGCAGAAAGAACTCTACACTCTCTAGACCTTAAACGCTGCCTTAAATTCTTTCTTCACAGGACAAAATCGTTCCGCAAATCCAACCAACTCTTTGTGGCTTACAGTCGACCTAGGAAAGGTCTTCCCCTGACTAAACAAAGTATCTCTCGTTGGATCTCTGGAGCTATTACTTTTTGTCATCAGCAAGCGGGCCACCCCTTGCGTTACACGGTTCGAGCCCATTCCACTAGAGCGATGTCTACTTCCATGGTACTCTTTGCGGGTGTACCTATCACAGACATTTGCAGAGCCGCATACATTTACCAAGCATTACTGCTTGGATACGGAACTCATGAAGGATGCTGCGGTGGTACAGGCGGTGTTGCGACATCTATTTCGCTAGAGGTGAGCCCTTTTTTCATCCCACCATCCTTTCTTTTATACGCACATTTCTATATTGTGTTCCATAATGGTTTCTTTGATTGACCTTTGGTACTTTCTATGTTTTACATTGATATGTTATTATCTGATGAATTTTTATATGCTGTACCATCCGAAATGTGCTTATCATTGCTTACTACTCTGATTCAGGCATGTGAATCTATGAAAGATACGCTAATACTGGATAAGGAATGCGTTACTTACCTGTAACTGCAGTTATCCAGTATTGGTATCTTTCATCGATTCACATGCAACCCACCCGCCTCCCCTGGAAGGGCTCACCTAGTTCTCTCAGTGATACACCTTCTTAGCACTGTACTAACGAAAATCTGAGGGACTAGAGCTCTTTCCAGGTGGGTTCCAGAGGGTGGTGATAGCTGATTGGCTCTTCTCTAGAGTTTGGTCCTTTTTACAAAAGGACATGGAGTTGTTACTAATGTGAGACCCTTGGCCTATTACTATATATGTCTAATGGGACATTACTTTATTTATGTACTGGGGACTCCCATCCCGACGACGGGAATGATTCAGGCATGTGAATCTATGAAAGATACCAATACTGGATAACTGCAGTTACAGGTAAGTAACGCACTCTTTCTCCATCACCTAGGTGAAAACGAATCTACAGCTCTCCTTGAGATGTGCAGTTAACTTTGGAACTACGTATTAACCAGCCTAGGCAAAGGATTCTGAGGGCAGTTGAGACCTGCCCGGTTATCATAGAGACCATCTTCCATGTACAGGTCCCCAGGAGACGTTTATGATTAGTGGTTCCAGAGTATGCTGGATTTGATGCTCACTTGTCTTTTTTTGTTGTTTAACTCATTATAAGCAGATGGAGCTTCGTAATCATTTGGATTATGATCCGATACGAGTTCAAAAGATGTGTGGCTTATTATTCATTGCTTGTGTTTTTCTCAAGGGGTTTGCTCACAGTTTCTTTTAACACAGTAATAATTAACTCCATTCATCTGAGCTACCTGGTTTCTTCTAGGAAACCAATAAATAAACTTTCAAATGACATTACACACTTCTCAAAAGATAGTTTCAGACACATGGAAAAATTAACCTTAACCAGTGGATGGCATTATAACAGTATTTTGTTCTTGTATTCTGTATTTTATTGTATTGTATTATATTATACAAACTAAATATAATTTTGAGCTGTACCTTCACTGAAGAACTTTCTGTTATTTGCTTTGTCACGTAGGTGCTTTGCCCCAGATGTGATGTTGGCGTTGTGGCACTTAAAAGGAAACAGAAGAAACTGAAGGAACCACCAGGACTGAGTGGAAATAAAGTATTTGCCAAGTTGGAGAGCCTGGCTGATTTAGAAAGTGCGCTATCTGAAAGCAAGGACACTGCAGCAGCTGTATGTATTCTATTCTGCACTGTAACATAATTTGTTTTTTTTTTGGAAGCCCGCTAGTCTTGCAAGCCTTAGGCGAGCCCATTGGCAAATATTTCCAGAAGACTTTTAATAAAGTTTGTTACTGCTTTGTTTTGGAACAGAAACTTGTAGGATAATCGATTGTGAAAGTATGGGGCTGAGATTCTTTAGTCTTGTTTGCTATGGCTGAGCTCCCAATTTCTAAAATGAAGTTACTGCTTAAAAATAAGGCTTTCAAATCTTACCCTTTGTAGCTTGGCACAAGCAGCATGACTTTCCTCAGAGAAAGCGCATATGGTGTATGAACACAAGTACTAAAAAACATTCACGCAGTACAATTTCCAAACTAATTTCCATGAAAGAAAGACAATCCTAGATTATTATAACCCAAAACTAAATTAATGTATTGCATTTTTGGAGAAAAGGATTTACGGCATTAGTGGCCTGGTTGTGTGTTTAAAACATAGCCCCTAGTATTTAATAATTAATTCATCTTTGGCGTCTTTGAAACAGACAATGGGCCCTAGTCAAGTGGTTTAAAAAAAATTGTTCTTGCTGGCCTTTTAAACCCCCATCTCTGGAGTTTGAAATATCTTTAAGCTTCAGGGACCATTCCTTTGTTCGGACAGAAGGCCACAGGTGTGGAACAAGACTTGCCCCAATTTCTTTTAGGACCACAGTCAAAGGTTGAGTGTCAGGTGGAGTTGCCTGGCTTTCTCATGACGTCACACTGATTCTATTCCTGGGACTTTTTCCCCATCTCTATGAAATGTTATCTTCACAGCAAGAGGAATTCCTAGATGAGATTTAATGCTTTAGGAAGATACTACTTTCCCAAGATTCAAATGAAGGCAGGTCGAGACAAGAGCGGGGTTCTTTAACTGCTGTCTTTGTCTTTGTGTCGTCTTAAATTCTATCAACTGTCTGACATGTGAGTGAGCACTTTACTTAATATTGGCAACTCGATAATGATTGTAAGGGGTCTCAACTCGTTGTCCCTCACAACCGCTGCTTCCAACACTGAATGGCTGATTCAACTCAGTGTACTGAGTCCTATCTTTTCGAGAGTGTTCCAGAGAGGTTTGGCTATGCTCTTTGTCCTTGTGCTCCATGGGTCCACCCTAAAGTCTGCCATTTATAATTTTGGCCAGACCTCTTATGATTAAAGCGAAACCCACCCCTCTTTCACACCTTTGCTATCTCAGAGAATGAAATGTAGGAAAGTCTGTTGGAGTAACTTCTTCATCTGAAAGAGACACGTTAGTGATAGAGTCCTTACCTTAGACTACCCCAGGCGTCAAATTGGATCCGGAAAGTTTTTTCGTTAGTAGTACCCCTGCGCGTCAGTAGGTGGCGTTGTGCGGCTCCACGTCCGTTGCTGGCGTCGTATGCGCCGAGATGACGTCACGGAGACTACTTAGGTGCCACCCATGTGCACTGATGTCAGTTCTTCCTTTTTCCGCGCCAGTAAGCGCAGATCCAGTTAGAGAACGTACCTTAGTCGCTTTTTGACTATTTTTTTGACACTTTTTGTCTCCTGTAAGTTTGAGTTGGTGTCATAGGGATGCCTGGTTTTAAGTCTTGTAGGGCCTGCCGGTGCAATATGTCTGTGGCGGACCCCCGCAATGTCTCTCTACTGCCTGGAGAGCGACGACGACGACTCCCAGGCCTGCATGGACTGTTTGGCCATGGCCCGAAGGCCTTGAGGGAGCGGCGCCGGAAGCTGTTTGAAGTCCGGCACTTGTCCCCACACCGTTCGCGGTCCAGGGGCCGCTCCAGGGAACGCTCTCGGGGCCACCATCACTCCTCGGGCTGCAAGTCTTCACCCTCAGATTCGGGTAAGAGACGACACAAAAAGAAGTCGAAGAAGCGTTGTCGCTCTCCGATGTCCTCCTGTCGATCCCCGTATGCGGACGAGGGGGACAGGGGGTTCTGCCCCTGTGTCTCCTTCGGAGTCTGGGAGTCCCGCGGCCTACCCACCTTACCCACCTTACCCTGGTCCGTCAGCGACTCCCGCTCAGGTGCAAGAATTTATTGCCACCTTGGACCGCCTGTTTAGGCCTCGGGCTCCCGCCGGCGCGCCCTCGGGCCCCATGGTCCCGTGTCCGGATCCTGTTGGGCCGCTTGATCCTGCACCGCTGGCTCTGGCCACGGCACCACAAGGTCCCTTGCTGCCAGCTCCGCCTCCGGCACCGCAGTGGGTACCATTTGTCCCGCCCCTGCCCAGGTTCTCGGACACTTTTGTCCCTACTTGGGATCCACACTGGGACACGGCGCCGGTTCGGCCTGTCCGGCGCCGTTCCCAGCGCCGTTTGTTCCTTCCCCAGTCCCTGCCGCCACAGTGTGTTCCTCCTCCTGCGTCGGAGGATGACTGGGAGGGGTCTGAGGACCTGCTTGCTCGTCAGTATGACTCCATGCAGGACTGGGCGGACTAGTTAGAGGAGACCGGCGGCCTCGATCTCTCCTCTGACCCGGGGTTTGCCTCTCCTCCGCCTACCATGGAGGGCGCCTCGTACACAATGGTACTTCGTCAGGCCGCTGAGATCCTCCACCTTGATCTACCTATGGTGGCCCTAAAAACGAATCTCCTCACTGAGGTGCTCTAGACGGCGTTCATTTCGTCGGAGCCCCTGCTGCCATTTAACGGCACCCTCACTGATGTCTTGCTGGGCACCTGGTCACGGCCAGCCACAGGGCCCCCAGTGGATAAGAATGTCACCAGGCGTCATCGCCCGGCGCTGGGTGACCCTGCCTTTCTGGCCACTCATCCTACGACCGAGAGCTTGGTCATCCAAGCTTCGACGTCCCAGAGCACCTTTCCCACGGCTCCGCCGGATAAGGACTCTTAAGAAGCTGGAGCAGTTCGGCAAGCGGTTGTTCCCTTCGGCCAGCTTAGGGCTGCAGTCAGTGAACGCCGCATGCCTCTTGGGCCGCTATTCTCACGCGGTGTGGGATGCCGTTGCACAGGTGTTGCTTCAGTGTCCTGAAGAGGCCTAAGCTGTGCTGTCTCAAGCTGTTGCCGAGGGTAAGGATGCGGCTAGGTTCACCATTCGGTGTGGTTTGGACACCACGGACTCACTGGGTAGAGCCGTTGCTACGACTGTGGCGCTTCGTCGCCACGCCTGGTTGAGATCTACCGGGTTCTCGCCAGATGTACAAAGCTCACTCATGGACATGCCCTTTGATGGCATCTGCCTGTTTGGCGATAAGTCCGACAGTGCGCTGGAGCGTTTTAAGGACTCGTAGGCTATGGCCAAGTCCTTAGGTCTTTCTACGAAAAGCCCAGCCACTCCTGGTTTTCGTTCCTTTCGTGACAACGGCAGGGGCGTCTAGGCGCGTTCCTTCAGCAAGCCTGTGCAGACCAGTCGCAGCGCGGCCGCGGACGCCGCTTCTGCAGGGGTGGGTCTGGAAATCAGCGTGGGTGCCAGTCCACCTCCGCCCCCGCTGTCTACCTCCAAACCTTCCTAATCCGAGCTTTGTGGAGTACCCCATGCCAGTGAGTGTCAGGATCCGCCATCGGACAAGTGGGTGTTTGTGAGAAAGTGGCTCTGTATATACTGTTCCCAAATAGGTACTGTGTGTACAGAGTCCACAGTCTCCAGAGGCTTGGCAGAGGCTAAAGTTAGATATAACCTTACTCTCTAAAGTGGTAGCTTGGTCGAGCAAGTAAGGCAGTATCAGAGGACAGTGTAAAGCATTTGTTGTACACACTCAGTCAGCAAATGGTCTCACACACTCAATAACTGAACTCTAGGCCAATGGTTTATATGAAAAAGAAATGGTTGTTTTTATTTTAGAACCAACAATAGGTATCAAAATATACTTTCTCATAATGAGATGCTTTAGTTAAATACTTTGCAATAGGCAATTGACTTTTGCAGATTATAGTTAGTTATCTTTGCAATAGGCAACACAATTTCAAATACAATAATACATTGAGCTCAATGTGAATTTTAAGTTATTTGCAATTGATTACTTTCAGGATTACTTTTCTAACTCCAGGACTGGATCCTAGATTCAGTCCTGGGACAGTTCTTGGAAACAAGTGAGTAAATTCGTTTTAGTTACTGTTGTAATTTTTAAGCAATATTTTGCTATTTTAAAAGTTGAAACTTAAAAACTTTTGCTAATCAAATTACCAATGTTATCCTATGGAAAGATATTCACTTAGCAGGTAAGTGGGGTTATGGTTACTTTTTCTAGGTCAGTTTTGGATCCTAGATCCAGCACTAGTGTATCACCTGTAAGCAGTTGAGAAACTGCGTTTAAGTTATACAGCCGATTTTTAAGGAATATTTATAAGTTTGCAAAATCGACACTTAGAAGAAATTTCATAGAAAAACAGTCAATGGTTCCCTATGGAAGAAAATTCAAGTTACGGGTAAAGTATGTTCTCGTTACTTTTGTAATCCAGGGCTGGGCTCCTAGGCTCAGTACTGGGACCTCTATCTAAAACAGGTAAGTAATTATGTTTTCACAGTTGGTATTTTTAAAGAATATTTGTAGTTTGCAAAAATCGACACTTAGAAGAAATTTCAAAGAAAAACAGACAATGATTTCCTATGGAAGAAAATTGGGTTAGTGGTAAGTACGATTGTGAGTACTTTTCATGGTCAGTGCTGGGCACCAAGATCCAGCACTGGGATCTCTCCTAATAGCAGGTGAGTATTTCCGTTTTTGTTACTCAGTTGATTTTAGGTGAAGTTTTTAAGTTTTAGAAACTCCACACACAGAAGAAATTTCAGAAGAAACTAGTCAATGTTACCCTATTGAAGAAAAGTGAGTTATCGGCTTATGGGTAAGTACTCGACTGGCAGAGTTAAGGTTCTTGGCACAGACTCGGGGGTCTCCCAGGGTCAGGTTGGTACAGTTGTTACACCCTCAGCGGCACTGGGGCGGCTGGGTGCAGAGTGAGTTAGGCCCAATGGTATCCTATGGGAGGCAGGGGGGGCCTTGGTTGGTGGCTGCTGACGAGCAGGCCACGCGGCTGTGTGAGCTGGGCTCCTGGTCACTTGCTCAGGGCAAATGGGGATGTAGGTAGGAGTAGAAGTTGCACTGCCAGGGCCACACGGGCGGCTGGGTGCTTTTGAGCCTTTGGGCGCTCAATGGATTTCAATGAGAAAGCTCAAGGACGAACAAAGGCTGCAAGCTCGGGGACAAAGATTCTTCGGGTGCCACCAACGCTTCGAGAGGTAAGTTGGGTAGTTGAAGGATAGGTAGGTACCCAGGAGTCGGGCACAGGGGGCCGCAGGGCGCTGGGTGCAGGGGTGCCATTTGATGTCAGGAAATCTTACCCTCTGTTGATCGTGGTTGGGTGGGGTCCCTGGTTCTGAGGCTGCAGGCGTCGTCAGGAGCGTCACAGTCGCCGGGGGGGATGTCCTCGTGGTCTTTGTCCTCTCCGGCACAGGCCAGGCTTGGTGGGTGCAGAGTGTGCAGGGTTTGCGGTTCCGGGCTGATGCCAGGGGTTAGAAACTTGATTTGAGCAGAGCCACTGCTAATGGGAGTCCCAGATGCTCAGAGTCACAAGGTAGCCAGGTTCCTCCGGGGTTTGTGAGGTTGCTGGCCACAGGAGGTGCTGGGATTTAGCAGGAGCAGGTTCGAGGGTTGACAGGCCAGTAGGGCTGGGGCCAAAGTTGGTGTCTTCCTCTTCTTAGCATCTGCACTGCAGGTCTTCTTTCTTCTTGTTCTTCTTTGCTTTTTCGGAATCTGGAATCTAAGGAAGGAAGGTTCAGGGTGCCCCTAAATACTAGATTTAGGGGCGTTACATGTAGGTAAAGGGCAGGGACCAATGGGTCCCTGCCCTGGGGTGGGTACACCCCCTATCCTGTGGGAGGGGGGCAGTAGCCTAGTCCTGATTGGGCAGGGCTTCCCATCTTCAAGATGGAGAGAGCCCAGAGATGTGCTTCACCTCGCCTCCCCCACCTGAGGGGTGGGGTTGGCAGAGGCTGGCACATCCCCTGTGCTTACTTGGGGTTTCCGGCCAGTCTTCCCGCCAGAGTGGGGGTCAGAACCGGTGGGGGCCAGTTACTGAGTAAAGCAAGTGGCCTGGAGAAGCTTACAAAGGCGGCATGCATTTGAAGCTTCCCCCTTGCCCATCCTGGGGGAGGAGACCTAGCACCTCGCCCAGGATGTGCATTGTTGCATGCCCAGGAGAGCGGGAGCTCTCCACCCAGGGGTCCAGCAACATGTCTGCTGTGTGGCAGCCTAGGCAGCCTCTCAGACAAGACGTGGATTGCAGGTTAGGTTTCAGGGGGCATCTCTAAGATGCCCTCTGTAGTGCTTTGTGCATTAAATCCCACACTGGCATCAGTGCGGGTTTAATGTGCTGAGAAGTTTGATACCAAACTTCTCAGTCTCCAGTGTTGCCATCATGGTGCTGTGGAGTTCGTGTTTGATGAGCTCTCAGCACTGTATACTCTTAAATGGCAGCACTGCACTTACAGTGCCCAGGAATGGACCTGGGTACTGTAGTGGCACAGGGCTCATGCTCATGTGCCCACACCACTGGCATAGGGCACCCAGCTAGAGGGGTGGCTGATGTATGCCAGGGCAGTGTAGGTTGTGGGCATGGTGCACGGGGATGTGTGCCATGTCAAATCGCTGTTTTGTCTTGTACCCAGACACTCAGCCTGCAAGGGCAGTGTGTTTGTGTTAGAGTACAGGGCCTCTAAGGGTGGCACAATAAGTGCTGCAGCCCTTAGAGGCCTTCCCTGGTCGCAAGGCCCTGGGTACCTAGGGTACCATTTACCAGGGGCTGACATGTGGCCAGTGTTTGCCGTTTTAGGGAAGGAACATAGGCCCTGGGCACTTGATTGGCAGGAGTCCAGGACACACTCTGTCAAAGTACATTCAGCAATTCAGCAAAAAGTGGGGGCACACCATGCAAGAAAGATGGCACTTTCTCACAACAGGCAGATACTGTATCCACCAGAAAAAGCGTTACCGAAGGTAAGTAGCTTGTTCGTTTGGTCCTATAACAGTTTTAAACTACAGCAGTCACAGAGGCTACCGTCCACTAAATCCTGCCTAATGACGCGAAGAAACGCCTGCATAGTAGAGTCTGAGATAAAACTGGATCCACACACACTTGCAAAATAGATATTTGCGTCTTTAAGCAATTGAATTTCATGAGATGACACCAAAGTGGGTGGCTACTGTTTATGCTTCACGGTGCAAAGTTCCAATTTTGTTGCATTGCCCTAGTGAGTTGACACTAGAATGCCTATGTGTGCTGCGTGCATGCTCCTCAGTTTGTGCTAGAGGGATCTTTATTGTGTTGTCTAATTGCAGAGACTTAGACTTGTGGTGCCCTCATAGGAAGCAGACAAGTAGACACTTAATACTTTTTGCATTTGATTTACATTTTCTATAGCGGATTTACATGTTGCATGTGCAAGTTTACTATTTAATGCATTTTTTTTTCTAATTCTCAGATGGCCACCTTGGGAGAAGCTCGTCTCAGGGAGATGGAAGCCTTATATGCTCTAAGAACACTAAATGAACAGAAGTTGCTGTCCAGTGAGGAGGACTTGGATTGGCGATTGTGCATTTGTCAAGAAGCTACAGCTTCTCCTATGATACAATGTGAACTCTGCAGGGGCTCATTCCACACGCATTGTGTTACCTTGCCCAGTATGCAGCAGGGACAGAGAGTATGGCTGTGTCCTCAGTGTCATAGATCGCAGAAGCCAACTTTAGAAAAGATTCTGCCTTTGTTCGCTTCCCTGCAGCGCATCCGTGTGCGACTCCCTGAGGGGGATGCTCTGCGCTTCATGATCGAGCGCACTGTGAACTGGCAGCACAGAGCACAACACATGCTGACTTCAGGGAACATTGCACTGTCACTGGACAGATGTGGCACAGTACAGTTGTACAACGGATGACAAGCTACAGCTGGGCAGCTCCCAGAGACGAACAAGGTAAGAACAGTCCTTGTTTGCATTTTAATCAGTGTCACCTGTCCAGTTTCTTTAGTTGCTATAGCTCCTATGGTAAGTAGCAGTAATCGGATCTAAGTGTGCACTAAAGCCCACTTGCATGTTCTATTGCATTTGTATAGAACATACTACACCAGGCAAGTCGTTAAAGGGCTTTTGGCAGATGGCATTCTACTTCGAAACCCAAAGTTCTCCTCCATGGGATCTTCATCATTAGTTAAATGAACAGAATAGTATGGCCCCCACATGGTAAAAAAGTTATACAAATGTATCATTAGCTTTTATTTTAAAATGTAAAACTGCATGTAAAAGGCTATATTGGCCAATTACTTTAAAAAAAGAAAATTTTAAATGCAGAAAAATAGTCACTAGAAATACCAGCCACTAGAAAGTGGTTTTAAAAAAAAAAGAAATGTGCTACAAGATAGCAATAGGCTAACACCTGAAGGGCTTGGAAAACTACTGCTGCATTGATAAGGAAAAGCATACCACCAGTTTCCTATCATGCCCTTTAGATGGCAGATAAGCCAGTTCATTTTAATAAATTTTTTGCCATCTTTTCAGCTGCTGCTGACTGGATTCTTGAGCACTGAGCTTGAACTATTTAGGTGTTTTTCCCTCTTTTAAAACCGCTTAGCTCGACGTCTTTAGAGACATGCAGCACATTTTGTTTGAGGCATGTGTGGCTGTAGATACACATGCTGTGTGTAAGTCTGCACTCTAGTTTTGGGCTCGGATGATTCCAAGTTATTCTTCGAAGAATGATTTTGAGTCACGAGGATGTTCGACTCCGCCTCTCGGTGAGACTACGCATGTACATCGACTCCCTTGTTAAAATGTTTTTTCACCCAACGGGTTCGGATGTATTCTCTCGTGCTCCGGTTCGAGATAATCTTGGGTTCCCTTTGGTTCATCGTTAGTTCATCTAAACGACAATATTGTCTCGATCATGTAGATTTTCTTCCATCTTGAGCTCTGAAACAATCCCTTGTGTCGAATCTATGGCTTTGCCTTTGCGGCCTCTGGGCAACATCGAATTGGGTCTCTTTCCGAATATTCTGTTCTGCCCAAAAATGAGATGTTGATGGAACATACTGTGTTCTATTTTTGTCTGAATTGCCACTCAAAATACCCCCATATCTACCAACACTCAGTCTGTAATTTATTCCTCTCACCTGACCATCAAGAAGACAACTTTGAGGTCAGCTACTCTTTGGACAACCCGCCGGAGGTCCCTTGAGTTGGGTGAAAGAAGCTTGAGAGAGACCCCTCAAACATCCCAAGCAAGACAAAGTGGACTATGTACCTGGCCTTTGGTCCAGAATGGCATGAGTACATGAACAAGTGTAGGAGAGTAGGGTCTGCTTTCTATGTTCACCCCCACTTTTTGCTTTTGCTTTACTGGTTTTCGACTTAGATGTGGCTGTGGGCCTGCTAATCAGACCCACAGCCCTGCTGTTCTCTCTCTAAATTAATACTATGTACTTTAGGTGCATAACCCATTTGGATAGGATCACCTTATTGGCCCCTGTACAGTGTACCCTAGGTACCCAGGGCATAGGTGTACCCTAGGCCTACCAGGGGCTGCAGCATGTATTATGCCACCCCTGGCCTGGCCTTCCATTTTGACACAACTGGCTGATCACTCAGCTGGGGCAAGGTCGTGTAATCACCCCTTGCTTAGGTGTAGTATTCCTATACCTAACTTACATATAGACACATGTGTACCTATCAGTCACTCCTATGGCAGGCCTTGACAATCCTGGAGGCAGAGTGCTTGGTAACATGTGAGATGGTGCTCTAGCATGAGCTGAGCCTGTCTGCAGCTTTCGGAACCTTGTCCTTATAGCTGTTCTATGATATAGCCTACCATATACTCTTAAAGTGCCTTATAATCTTAGACGGTTATGGTAACTATGGTTTGGCTTTATCGAAACATGTTGTGTAAGGTGTCTAACACTGTGGAATAATACCCCCATGCCATTTCTGGACATGAGAATATTATTCCCCCCTTCTAGAGGGAAAGACATGTTAAAATCATACTTCAACTGTTAGCCTCTGACCAAAGCCTCAGCATCACAAAATGGATGCTGCTGCCACGACACAAGTCTGACCTCCTGCAGCTGGGAGTGATCCCAGCCAGGGAGGCCTGGACAATAGGTTTCCTGCTTGGGGAGGTGCTAGCACCTCCCCAGACAGCCTTTAGTGTATTGGGGCAGGGTGGGCTGAAAGGAATGAGACATGCCTGGGGCACACAAGGTGTTCCTTGCATAGTCCAGTTCAAACCGGCGCTGGGGCACTCCAGCCCCAGCTCTGGCGCGAAACTGGACAAAGGGAAGTGGGTGTAACCACCCCCTCCCAGGTCCCACCCATAAGGCGTGACCTAGCAGGTATCCCAGCCCCCCAGATTAGTATAAGAGTGGGAGTTGGGCCTCAAGACTTTAGATTATCCTGAACCTGCAAAACTGAACAGAAACTCTGGACCTTCGACATTCGACGAAAGAAGAAGACTGAAGAATCTCCCTTGTAGCCAAGGAGTGGCTACCCTGTGCAAACAGGCACCATCAAGAGACTACCCTTTGCTTTGCCCACGTTCTACGAGGATCCGACTGCAGAGCCCGACCAGAGCCTTGACTTCCAGACTTCTCCGACCCTGATCCACATCTACAGCAGAGCTGAGATCCGTGGAGGCGACGAGCGACGTGGGACCGGCTACCTGGAAAAAGTGGCTAGTAACTTAAAGCGCAGCTTCTGAGGTACCCTCGAAGTTGTGCACCGGGGATTGAGAAGCCCCAACCCCAAGCACCATCTGCACCGAAGATCAGCCCCCCACACTCCACGAGTCCTGCGTGGGGCCCTTCAGCATTTTCCTGCTTGCCGCGTCTGTCCGGTTGCTTGCCCGCTGGCTAGTGGCCTTTGTGACGACGCACCCTGAAATCTTCTGCGCTGGTTTGGCTCCTCCAGACTGGCTCCCGCTTCTCTGCAAAGAAGAAGCACCCCAGACCTTCCTGGTCTGCACCAGAAGCAAGTCCTTCGTTCTTCGTGGGTTCCGCTTGCCAAGGCTTGGTGAGTCCTAGTCCAACTTCGACGCCGCCGACAGCAAGAGCCTTCGTGGGACAGCTCGCCTCCTGGTCCTGGTCGTCCTCGACGCTTCCTGGTCCTCCTGGCTGCAGCGACAAGCTTCACCTTCACCTGCAATCTTCACGACATCGCCTGGTTCCTTCCTGGTTCCACGTGGTCACTGGCTAGTGACCTTGACTCTGTCCCTTCTGCTTGCAGGTTTCCTCTCTTCTTGATCCCAGCCTTGGGATCCACCGGACACTCTTCACTGACTGCCTGTCAGCATCTTTCTTCAGGCATCCATAGGAGTCGACGACGAAAACGACGCATCTTCACCCCTATGCACCCGCAGCCTGTGGGCTAGGTAACTTGGGTACTCCGGTGCTCATCAGGATAGTGACTATCCTAGTGTCTAGTTTTCAAGTCTCAACTTCCTAGCTACTCCGGAAGTGTCCTAAATCTACCGTTTACTAAACTGTACTATTGCTATTGACTTTTACGCATTACGCGTGAGTGTTTCCACTCTGCACACGAATCCCGTGGGCCTCCCACTTCCTAACTAACGCTAGTGTAGTGTAGCCCCAGCGATTCCCTAGGCCTAGGCCTATTCTATTTCCGTGACAGTGGTTCTTATACCACTTACTTAGTATATGGTTTGCGTGGCCCCTAGGGCCCAACTGTATTACTTACCTGTGTGACTTAATGTATGCTTAAATAAGACTGTGTTGTACTTACCTCTAATCTCATAAAGAGTGCTGAGGGTTTGACTAGAATAAATACACTTTATTTTCTATATATATCTGTTGTGGTGTCCTTTCATTTGGTATTCAAGGGATTATATATGGTATCACAGCTGGCTTCACATGCCATTCAGAGTTTAGCCTAAGACTGCTCTTGTCCATGCTACCACTAGGATAGCTGGTCTATAAGGTTGACTTTACAACCAATCACCATAAGGGTATTTGGACTGATATAAGGTGTACACTAGAACTAGTGACATCATACATCAGGCCAACTTCTCACAACAAGGCAGACAAAAACTTGGAGACCAACCAGGAGCTTGCGAATCACTTGTGTGACCAAAAGTACTCAATGGTAGAATACCAGCAAGGGCAGTTGATGTGGTTCTTAGAGCCTGTAGCACCCAGAGCATCTAAAAACAAGTGATCTGAGAGAGACATCGCGCCGCTGTAGGAAGCTGGCTCTGTATATACTATACCAAAGCGAGGTACAGTGTGCACAGAGTCCTGTGGAACCCCAAAGGTAGGCAGAGGTAAAGTTAGATAGCACCTCACTCTCTATTTGTGGGAGTGTGGTCGAGCAGTAAGGCAGTATCAGAGGACAGTGTTAAGCATTTGTTGTACACACCTAGTCTGCAAATGAATTTCACACATTCAGACTGAACTTCAGACCAATTGTTTTTGTATAAAAATATTCTTTTAGTTATTTTATTTTCTAGATCCAAGCAAGCCTGGCACAGGTAAGCAATACATACTTTACAGTAGTAATGCAATTGAAATACAGTTTGAATGATAATTGTATATGCACTTTGGTTTGATTTACAGTATGGATGCAGAGAAATGCAATACTTTGTAAATGCATAGACTTGAATAGGCTTTTTAGTAAAATAGCAGGTAAGTAACTTTTGAGATTACTAGGCTTACACAGAGTAGTATGCCTAGATACTAATCTGGGAGATTTCCTGAAAACAGGTAAGAAAAAGCGTTTTTGTTAAACAGTACAATTTTTAGAGAATTCCTTTAGTTTGTCAAACTCCACACTTAAAAACGTTCACAAAAAACAGTCAATGTTATCCTATGAAGGAAAATAGTGTTATCGGTTTTGAGGTAAGTATTTGGTAGTGGGAGTCGAGGTTCTGGGGTAGACTCAGGGGTCCCCCAGGGTCAAGGATGCACTTTCATTACACCCTCAGTGGCACTAAGGTGGCCGAGTGCAGAGTCTCAATGTTATCCAATGGAACATAAGGGGCCTCCGGTTGGTGGCTGCTGGCAAGCAGGCCTCTTAGTTGTGGCAACAAAGCTCCTAGACTTTAGCTCAGGGCAAATGGGGAAACAAATTAGCAGCAAAGGTGCACCCTCAGCGGCACTAGGGCGGCCGGGTGCAGGGTGCTGTTTCGACGTCTGGCACCCTGTTTTCAATGGGGAACCTCCGGTTTGCAAAGACACTGCAGGCTTGGGGACGAAGGTCTTCTGGGTGTGACCAACACTTCGAGAGGTAAGTTGGAAAGTTAGGGGTTGGTTAGGCACTGTTGGTTTGGGCACACAAGACCGTGGGGCATCGGGTTCAGGGGTACATTTTGAGGTTGGATCTTCTTACCAGCTTCTGTCGCAGTTGGGATTTAGGCTGCAGGTGTCGGCTGGAGGCTTGAGGCAGGTCAGTGGTCGCCGAATCTCGGGTCAGGATTGCCGGGGGACTACCTCGTGGTGTTTGCCCACTTGAGCTTGGCCCGTGGACGGCGGGTGCAGAGTGGTGCGGATTCGCGGTTTCCAGCCAAGGCCAGATGTTGCAGATGAACTAATCCAGTGTTCACTGGCAATAAAGTCTTTGAGGTAGAAGGCAGGCAGGTCCTCTGGGGTTTTCGAGGTTGCTGGCTGCAAGTCACACCGGGATTTTGCAGGAGCATGTTTGAGGTGGAGCCAGGCCAGTAGGGCTGGGGCCAAATCAGTGGGTGTCTGTAGGAGAGTAGGGTCTGCTTTCTATGTTCACCCCCACTTTTTGCTTTTGCTTTACTGGTTTTCGACTTAGATGTGGCTGTGGGCCTGCTAATCAGACCCACAGCCCTGATGTTCTCTCTCTAAATTAATACTATGTACTTTAGGTGCATAACCCAATTGGATAGGATCACCTTCTTGGCCCCTGTACAGTGTACCATAGGTACCCAGGGCATAGGTGTACCCTAGGCCTACCAGGGGCTGCAGCATGTATTATGCCACCCCTGGCCTGGCCTTCCATTATGACACAACTGGCTGATCACTCAGCTGGGGCAAGGTCGTGTAATCACCCCTTGCTTAGGTGTAGTATTCCTATACCTAACTTACATATAGACACATGTGTACCTATCAGCCACTCCTATGGCAGGCCTTAACAATCCTGGAGGCAGAGTGCTTGGTAACATGTGAGATGGTGCTCTAGCATGAGCTGAGCCTGTCTGCAGCTTTCGGAACCATGTCCTTATAGCTGTTCTATGATATAGCCTACCATATACTCTTAAAGTGCCTTATAATCTTAAACGGTTATGGTAACTATGGTTTGGCTTTATCAAAACATGTCGTGTAAGGTGTCTAACACTTTGGAATAATACCCCCATCCCATTTCTGGGGATGAGGATATTATCCCTCCCTTCTAGAGGGAGAAGACATGTTGTAATCTACTTACCCGGTGTAGGAACCCGGGGTCACCAGGCCCTATAGGCGGTAGCGTGGCGCGAGCCGGTCGGGCAACCAGAGGGCTATGTGTTAAGCAACCATACACCACACGCTTCTCATGGGCTAGGAACACACACAATAAGGGACGCCACACCGTTCAATTATGCAAATACTTCAAGTTTATCCAAGTTTAGTTGGTCAGATGCAGTTCAGGAAATAACAAGGTAATACATGAATTATAATACCATCAGGACATTACATTCGACACTCTGGGTGATACTTATGCAGTGCCTAACCTTGTTCTAGCGCTGTGCGCGCTTACGTAAAGTCTTTCCCTGAACGAGCCGTCTAACTAAGCATGATACTTGAACGGGGACACATTGGGCTCACTAACATGGCGCCTGTGGAACTGAGCGCTCCTCGTAATCAATGGCCCCTAATCCTGTGAAGTAAAGCATATGAAACAAAGCGCTACGCGCAACCATTTGTAGGTAATTACAGTCGAGCAGAGCATATAATACAATACGTTACTCGTGATCCTGGTGTAGAATTTCCTTCGTGCAGAACATAAAACACAATGCGCTACGCGCATCCCTTAGCATGTAATTACTGCCGAGTAGAGCATATAACACAAGGCGCTACTCGCATTTCCTGGCAAAACAATTACTATCGAGTAGAGCATGGAACACAGTGCGCTACTCGCATCTCCTGGCAAACAACTTCGTTCGAGTAGAGCATGTAACACAAGGCGCTACTCGCATTTCCTTTTAAGGTAATCACTATCGAGTAGAGCATATAACACAAGGCACTACTCGCGATCGCGGGCATGTGAATACTTTCGAGCGGAACAGGTCATACAGTGCGCTACTCGCATCCCTTGTCACTCCAGCGGGGGAAGCAGGGTCGGTGGCGGGAAGCGCCACACGAGGGTAATGTTAGTCAGTTCCTTTAGGCGGCTTCCAGCGGGGAGACTGACAGGACTTGCGGAGCGGGTCCCTATGCTCCGGTGCAGTTCACTAAGCACCGCTCTCAGTCTTACGGAAGGGGGGACACGGACAGGATCCCTCGGCGGGGTCTCTCCGTCGCGCAGGCAGGGGAGGGGATTTCCACGGAGGGGACGACCCGGGCCAAGTGCGGTGCGGTTTCCGGACCAGCAGGGGGCGCACCAGGGGGGATCTCGGCCTCCGGGCTTACCTCCGTCTCGGCGTCAGCAGGCGTCCGTCCTCACGGCGTTGGGGGAACTCGGCCCCGACCTTGCGCACCTCCTCACTCGGCAGCGACGGGGCCCCGGGCTTCTCCTGGGCCTCGCGACACAGCAGGGCACTCCTCCAGGCCTCCAGGCCGCAGCGGTGAGCGCGCTGGCTTCGTCGTCGCAGGGGGGGGCTCAAATTAAGGATGGGGTAAAGTGCTCAGCGGAGCACGCTGCCGGGGGTCCCAGACCAGGGTAGGAAGCGCGGGGGTCACAGCGCTAGTACCTGGTCGATCCCCGGTGTCTTGGCAGTCGGCTTAGTATTTTGTTCACTAGAGTAGCTTGGACACGCAGTCTCAGCTCTGGCATTCAAGGCTTACAGCTCGCTCTTGTCATGCAGTTTCAGTTCTTGAAGTTAGATTTCAGTTCTCAGTGGACAGATGAAGTCTTGTGGCGCAGATGTATCTGGCGCCCTTAAGGGGTTCTGTTACAGGGGTAGGGATGGAGAGGGCGACTAGATCCTTCCTAGTCAGGTTGGCAGAGAGTCTCTGGGTCCTCCTACTACTGGGCAAGATCAGTGGGATTCACAGGGCACCTCACTCACTTAAGAGGCAGTACCTAAATCCTGTCACTCTCAGAGGCATAAGTCCCTGGCTAGGCCCTACCGCCTACACTCCTGGTGGATTCTTCCAGCTCTGCTTCACCCCAATGGCCAACTCACCACACAAGTTTCCCTCCCACTCTTAAGTAGCCCTAGGTCAGGTGACCTCTAGCCAAGGCGGCAAAAGTAAAACCCCACCTCCCTTCTAGAAGGTTCCAGCTTCTTCCAGGAGCTTCCCCACTCTAACTATGGGACAAAAAGGCGGGCTGGTGTCGCAACATTGTTGTGGGTCCCAGCCAGCTCCTGGCAGCTAGGGTGCTACTATCAAAAACGACCACCCTGCAGTAGCAGGGGTCTGTGGCAGCCATCTTGGGAGAAGGGAGCACCTGCACCTTAACACTGCCTGGCAATGAAAAGGCGCCCGGAGACCTAGTCCAACATAAAAATGAGGGTGGAAAAAATGAGGCACGATACAAAAATAGAAGGGGAGACCACCCTAGGGCTGACAGGTCCAACATGCGTCCCCCCCAGCCGAAAGAGGGGAGAGCTACCCAACCTCTAGGGAGTTCTCTTCACTAAGGCGGAAAAACCTGGAGAGACCGTCAGCATTGGCGTGGTCAACTCCGGGCCGATGTTCCACCCGAAAGTCCATCCCCTGGAGGGAAATGGACCACCTCAACAACTTGGGGTTTTCGCCTCTCATCTGCATGAGCCAGCGAAGGGGGCGGTGATCGGTCTGGATAAGGAAGTGAGTGCCAAAGAGGTATGGCCTCAACTTCTTCAGAGCCCATACCACCGCGAAGGCTTCTCTCTCAATGGTGCTCCATCGCCGTTCCCGAGGGAGGAGTCTTCGAGATATGAAGGCCACAGGTTGGTCTTGGCCCTCGGTGTTGAGTTGTGAGAGCACTGCACCTATGCCGTGCTCTGAGGCGTCGGTCTGTACAATAAATTCCTTGCTGAAATCGGATGTTGCTAGTACTGGAGCTGTACACATCGCATTTTTCAGCGTATCAAAGGCTTCTTGGCATGCAGCTGTCCATATGACCTTGCGAGGTTGTTTCTTTGAGGTCAACTCCGTCAAGGGGGTCACGATGGTATCATATCCCTTGACGAACCGGCGGTAATACCCAGTGAGGCCGAGGAAAGCTCGGACCTCTGTTTGGGTCTTGGGGGGTTCCCAAGCCAAGATGGTTTCAATTTTGGCCTGGAGGGGTTGCACCTTACCTCCGCCCACCAGGTGTCCCTGGTACACGACAGATCCCTGTCCAATCTGGCACTTGCTGGCTTTAATGGTTAAGCCAGCGCGTTGCAGCGCCTGCAATACCTCCTGGAGGTGTTGCAGATGGTCCTCCCAGCTGCTACTGAAGACAGCTATGTCATCCAAGTAGGCTGCTGAGAAGGACTCCAGGCCAGATAGTACCTGATTCACTAACCGCTGGAATGTGGCCGGAGCATTTTTGAGCCCAAAGGGCATCACTCGAAATTGGTAGTGGCCCTCTGGGGTGGAGAACGCTGTCTTCTCCCGTGCTCCGTCGGCCATGGCAATCTGCCAATATCCGGATGTCAGGTCAATGGTGCTGAGGTACCGGGCTGCTCCCAGCCGGTCCACCAGCTCATCTGCACGTGGGATGGGGTGAGCATCTGTCTTCGTGACAGAGTTCAACCCCCGGTAGTCCACACAGAACCGAAGTTCTGGCGTCGTACCCGGTGGGGCCGCTTTCGGCACCAACACCACTGGACTAGCCCACGGGCTGCTGGAAGGTTCTATCACCCCCAGCTCCAGCATCTTTGCCACCTCACGCTGGATGCTATCCTTCACTCGGTCAGAAAGCCGGTAAGACTTGTTCTTTACCGGGGGGCTATCCCCTGTGTCCACATCATGGGTACACCAATGAATGATTCCAGGCGTGAGGGAGAACAACGAGGCGAACTGTCCCAGGACATGGCGACAGTCCCTCTGCTGCTCTGGGGTCAAGGATGGGGAGAGGACTACACCTTCCACCGAACCATCCTTCTCTTGTGCCGCAAGAAGGTCAGGAAGAGCTTCACTCTCTTCCTCCTCGCTCCCATCTGTCACCATAAGGAGAGCAAGCTCCGATCGCTCATGGTGCGGCTTCAGGCGGTTGACGTGGAGCACCCTGAGGGGTTGACGGGGGGTTTTTACATCCACAACGTATGTGGTCTGGCCTCGCCGCTCCACAATGTCGAACGGGCCAGTCCACCGGTCCTGGAGGGCACAAAGCTCTCCAGGTTCCATAACCCACACCTTCTGTCCAACGTCCAACTCGACCGTCCGAGCGTTGCGGTCATACCACTCCTTCATTACGGTCTGGCTAGCCTCCAGGTTCTCTGTGGCTGCCTTCCACAGCTTGGCCATCTGGCTGCGGAACGCCAGCATGTAGCTGACAATGTCACGGGGAAGCTTCTGTGAAGTCTTCTCCCACCCCTCTTTCACTAAACTGAGGGGACCCCTAACGGGATGGCCATAGAGCAATTCAAACGGGCTGAACCCGACTCCCTTCTGCGGTACCTCCCGATAGGAGAATAACAAGCAGGGGAGGAGGACGTCCCATTTACGCCTCAAGCCTTCGGGAAGGCTTCGGATCATCCCCTTCAATGTCTTATTGAAGCGCTCTACAAGTCCGTTAGTCTGGGGGTGGTAAGGGGTGGAGAACCGGTAGGTCACTCTACACTCCTTCCACATGGCCTGCATGTAGGCCGACATGAAATTGGTGCCTCTGTCCGACACCACGACCTTCGGGAATCCCACTTGGGTAAAAATTCCCAACAGTGCCCGCGCCACCACCGGTGCAGTGATGGTCCTCAGAGGAATAGCCTCTGGGTACCTTGTGGCGTGGTCCACCAAAACCAAGATAAACCGGTGTCCCGCTGTGGTCGGAGGGTCCAATGGCCCAACAATATCGATACCGACCCTCTCAAAAGGGGTCCCGACCACGGGGAGCGGTTCCAACGGGACTTTCAACTTCGTCCCAGTCTTGCCACTAGCCTGACAAGACTTGCAGGTCTTGCAAAAGGCATCTGAGGCAATCCTCATCCTGGGCCAATAAAAATGGGGGACTAACCGTGCAAAGGTTTTGTCCTGGCCCAGGTGTCCAGCTAAGGGGATCTCGTGCGCTAACTCCAGCAGGAAGGCCCGGTAACACTGGGGGACCACTATGGCCCTCGAAGATCCATGTACCGGCACCCTGGGCTCACTGTATAGGAGACCATCCTCCCAATACTCATGATAACCTCCCAGTTCCTGACTAGCCACTTGAGCTTCGGCCTGCCGCCGCATACCCTCAAGAGTGGGGCACGTCCTTTGTGCTCGACAAAACTCCTCCCGGGTAGGCCCTCCTTCCACTTGCCAGTCAGCAAGGGTCGGCAAGTCCTCCACAGGAACGACATCTACCTCCGCGGACTCCGGGGGCACCTCTGCGGCCTCCCCATCCGACTCACGGGGCATGTCCTCTACCTCCTTCTTCTTCCCACGTTTGGGTTTGGGTTGGGCCATGATTCCAGGCTCCAACTCCGGGTGAGTTCCGTGCCGGGCAGCCATGGACCGCGTGCTCACGCAAGTCCACCCTGGTAATCCCAGCATCTCAGTGTGAGCGTGAAACTCGACGTCCTTCCATTTGGTGTGCTCCAGGTCGTTCCCTAGCAAACACCCCACAGGCAAGGCAGGGCTCACAGCAACTCGCAGTAGGCCTTTGACTCCTCCCCACTCGAATGGAACACGAGCCACTGGATAGTGACTCAAACTGCCGTCAGCCAATACGGCCGGATGGAACTCCTCGGGGACTACTTGGTCTGGGGACACCAGCCGCCGCACGACAGTGGTCATGCTGGCCCCTGTGTCCCTCAGAGCTTCCACCTCCTCCCCATTAATTCTCACCCTCTGCTGATATTTAGCAGTGTTCGGGGGCAGGGACACTACGTGGACCACCTCTCTATCCCCGAGTGAAACCAGTGTCAGGCCTGTCCACTCCCCTTCCCTATCTAAGGGCAGCTCCACCCCAAGCGCTATACTACTCACCCCGGGACTCTTCACGCCCGATGGGGCTGGTGGTCGCTTGCGACACTTGGGATCTCCTCTGTAGTGTCCAATCTCCCCACACTCGTAGCACCGCACAATCCTTGGCTGCTGACTCCTGTCAGGGTAAGTGGGTCTTGTGGAATTGGACGGGGGTGGGGTTCCTACTCCCTTCCCAAACTTATTTTGGGGACCTTTCGAGAACTCGACCTTTTTATCTCCCCCCCTCTTTCTTCTGGGGGAAACCCTGTCCACCTTTCGAGCCATCTCCCCCGGGGCCCTTGTGAGACACCCGGGTGCTCACCCAAATATCTGCCTCCTCCGCAAGCTCTCGAGGATCCGTCAGCTTGCGGTCCACCAGATGTTGGCGCAGCTCCAGAAAGCTCTTATCCAAGAGGTGCTCCCTTAAAAAAAGATCGTACAACCCTTGGTAGTCCTGTACCTCGCTGCCACGCACCCAACCATCTAGTGCCTTCCTCGCGTAATCAAAAAAATCTACCCATGTCTGGGTGGACAGCTTATGGCTGCCACGAAACTTCTGCCTATACTTCTCGGGGTTCAGGCCAAACTTCTTTATCAAGGCCTCTTTCATGGGGGCGTACTTAACCTGATCCGCCTTGGCCAAATATAACAGGGTGTCCCTAACAGTGGTAGGTATATACCGGTAGAGACCACCTCCCCAGTTACTCTCGGGTACCCCATGGGCCGTTAAGGCTACCTCGTATGCCTCCAACCACTTCATGATGTCATCCCCTATTGTATAATTGGCTATGACTTCTTTGGGTAGGTAGATTTTTGGTTCTTGAGGTTCCCTGGGTATGCTGCCACCATTGTCTTTGTTAGACGCATTCAATTGGAGGGCACGTAACTCCAGCTCTTTTAACTGAAGCTCGTGCGCCAGCTTCTTCTCCTCCATTGCCCATTCCAATTTTGCTAATTCCTTTTCCTGTTCCAATCTGGCCATTTCTCTTTCTTTCTCCTGCCTGGCCAGCTCCCATTTTAACTGCCTCTCTTCCCTTCTGTCCTCATACTCCCTTGGAGACGCGCTCCTGCTAGACCCTGTCTTACTACTGGCCCCAGAACGTCTTCCTGGGGGCACATTCTCGGACTTGTCTACATTCAGGATATCTAGGACTTCCTGGGCGCTCTCCTCCTGAGGTGCATCTGGCGCTTCCTGTCCCTCATCCCCTCTCCCTTCTGGGTGGGCTTCTACCCATGCCCTAATGGCGGTACGGAGTTCCGGCGCCTTGGCCCTCCGCATCCCAGGCACCCCCAACTCCTGCGCGAACTCCCTCAGTTGCCTCACAGTGTACCCCTCGAGGTCAGCTAGCCGGGATTCCATTCTGGCAGGTGGGGACCTAGACTCTAAGGAGAAAATTCCTAGGGTGTAGGCAACAGTCAATAGCTAACCAGGCTTCTTGCACTCTCTACCTGGACAGTGGAACTAATGATCCAGCAACAATGGTTTCTGAGCTGTGGAACAAAAAAAATGTAGGATAGGCGTTTAACTGTGGCGCCCTTCGCCTCACGGAAGGGTGCTGTATGGTCACAAGTCCCAAGGATCCCACCGCTGGCCAACAATGTAGGAACCCGGGGTCACCAGGCCCTATAGGCGGTAGCGTGGCGCGAGCCGGTCGGGCAACCAGAGGGCTATGTGTTAAGCAACCATACACCACACGCTTCTCATGGGCTAGGAACACACACAATAAGGGACGCCACACCGTTCAATTATGCAAATACTTCAAGTTTATCCAAGTTTAGTTGGTCAGATGCAGTTCAGGAAATAACAAGGTAATACATGAATTATAATACCATCAGGACATTACATTCGACACTCTGGGTGATACTTATGCAGTGCCTAACCTTGTTCTAGCGCTGTGCGCGCTTACGTAAAGTCTTTCCCTGAACGAGCCGTCTAACTAAGCATGATACTTGAACGGGGACACATTGGGCTCACTAACATGGCGCCTGTGGAACTGAGCGCTCCTCGTAATCAATGGCCCCTAATCCTGTGAAGTAAAGCATATGAAACAAAGCGCTACGCGCAACCATTTGTAGGTAATTACAGTCGAGCAGAGCATATAATACAATACGTTACTCGTGATCCTGGTGTAGAATTTCCTTCGTGCAGAACATAAAACACAATGCGCTACGCGCATCCCTTAGCATGTAATTACTGCCGAGTAGAGCATATAACACAAGGCGCTACTCGCATTTCCTGGCAAAACAATTACTATCGAGTAGAGCATGGAACACAGTGCGCTACTCGCATCTCCTGGCAAACAACTTCGTTCGAGTAGAGCATGTAACACAAGGCGCTACTCGCATTTCCTTTTAAGGTAATCACTATCGAGTAGAGCATATAACACAAGGCACTACTCGCGATCGCGGGCATGTGAATACTTTCGAGCGGAACAGGTCATACAGTGCGCTACTCGCATCCCTTGTCACTCCAGCGGGGGAAGCAGGGTCGGTGGCGGGAAGCGCCACACGAGGGTAATGTTAGTCAGTTCCTTTAGGCGGCTTCCAGCGGGGAGACTGACAGGACTTGCGGAGCGGGTCCCTATGCTCCGGTGCAGTTCACTAAGCACCGCTCTCAGTCTTACGGAAGGGGGGACACGGACAGGATCCCTCGGCGGGGTCTCTCCGTCGCGCAGGCAGGGGAGGGGATTTCCACGGAGGGGACGACCCGGGCCAAGTGCGGTGCGGTTTCCGGACCAGCAGGGGGCGCACCAGGGGGGATCTCGGCCTCCGGGCTTACCTCCGTCTCGGCGTCAGCAGGCGTCCGTCCTCACGGCGTTGGGGGAACTCGGCCCCGACCTTGCGCACCTCCTCACTCGGCAGCGACGGGGCCCCGGGCTTCTCCTGGGCCTCGCGACACAGCAGGGCACTCCTCCAGGCCTCCAGGCCGCAGCGGTGAGCGCGCTGGCTTCGTCGTCGCAGGGGGGGGCTCAAATTAAGGATGGGGTAAAGTGCTCAGCGGAGCACGCTGCCGGGGGTCCCAGACCAGGGTAGGAAGCGCGGGGGTCACAGCGCTAGTACCTGGTCGATCCCCGGTGTCTTGGCAGTCGGCTTAGTATTTTGTTCACTAGAGTAGCTTGGACACGCAGTCTCAGCTCTGGCATTCAAGGCTTACAGCTCGCTCTTGTCATGCAGTTTCAGTTCTTGAAGTTAGATTTCAGTTCTCAGTGGACAGATGAAGTCTTGTGGCGCAGATGTATCTGGCGCCCTTAAGGGGTTCTGTTACAGGGGTAGGGATGGAGAGGGCGACTAGATCCTTCCTAGTCAGGTTGGCAGAGAGTCTCTGGGTCCTCCTACTACTGGGCAAGATCAGTGGGATTCACAGGGCACCTCACTCACTTAAGAGGCAGTACCTAAATCCTGTCACTCTCAGAGGCATAAGTCCCTGGCTAGGCCCTACCGCCTACACTCCTGGTGGATTCTTCCAGCTCTGCTTCACCCCAATGGCCAACTCACCACACAAGTTTCCCTCCCACTCTTAAGTAGCCCTAGGTCAGGTGACCTCTAGCCAAGGCGGCAAAAGTAAAACCCCACCTCCCTTCTAGAAGGTTCCAGCTTCTTCCAGGAGCTTCCCCACTCTAACTATGGGACAAAAAGGCGGGCTGGTGTCGCAACATTGTTGTGGGTCCCAGCCAGCTCCTGGCAGCTAGGGTGCTACTATCAAAAACGACCACCCTGCAGTAGCAGGGGTCTGTGGCAGCCATCTTGGGAGAAGGGAGCACCTGCACCTTAACACTGCCTGGCAATGAAAAGGCGCCCGGAGACCTAGTCCAACATAAAAATGAGGGTGGAAAAAATGAGGCACGATACAAAAATAGAAGGGGAGACCACCCTAGGGCTGACAGGTCCAACACCCGGTTAAAGTTAACCAGAGCCCCAGCATCACAAAATGGATGCTGCTGCCACAGACACGAGTCTGACCTCCTGCTGCTGGGAGTGATCCCGGCAAGGGAGGCTTGGACAATAGGGTTCCAGCCTTGGGAGGTGCGAGCACCACCCCAGACAGGCCTTAGTGTATTGGGGCAGGGAGGGATGAATAGAATGAGACATGCCTGGGGCACACAAGGTGTCCCGTGCATAGTCCAATTCAAACCGGTGCTGGGGCTCTCCAGCCCCAGTCCTGGCGCGAAACTGGACAAAGGGAAGGGGGTGTAACCACCCCCCTCCCAGGTCCCACCCATAAGGCGTGACCTAGCAGGTAACCCAGCCCTCCAGATTTGGATAAGAGTGGTAGCTGGGCCCCAGGAAATTAGATTATCCTGAACCTGCAACTTGAACAGAAACTCTGGACCTTCGACATTCGACGAAAGAAGAAGACTGAAGAATCTCCCTTGTGGCCAAGGAGTGGCTACCCTGTGCAAACAGGCACCATCAAGAGACTACCCTTTGCTTTGCTAAAGTTCTACGAGGGACCGACTGCAGAGACCGACCAGAGGCTTGACTTCCAGACTTCTCCGACCCTGATCCACATCCACAGCCGAGCTGAGATCCGTGGAGGCGACGAGAGACGTGGGACCGGCTACCTGGGAAAAGTGGCGAGTATCTTCCAGCGCAGCTTCTGAGGTACCCTCGAAGTTGTGCACCGGGGATTGAGAAGCCCCAACCCCAAGCACCATCTGCACCGAAGATCAGCCCCCCACACTCCACGAGTCCTGCGTGGGGCCCTTCTGCATTTTCCTGCTTGCCGCGCCTGTCCGGTTGCTTGTCCGTTGGCTAGTGGCCTTTGTGACGACGCATCCAGAAATCTTCACTGCTGGTTTGGCTCCTCCAGAATGGCTCCCGCTTCCTTGTGAAAGAGAAGCACCCCAGACCTTCCTGGTCTGCACCAGAAGCAAGTCCTCCGTTCTTTGTGGGTTCCGCTTGCCAAGGCTTGGTGAGTCCTAGTCCAACTTCGACGCTGCCGACAGCAAGAGCCTTCGTGGGACAGCTCGCCTCCTGGTCCTGGTCGTCCTCGACGTTCCCTGGTCCTCGTGGCTGCAGAGAAAAGCTTCACCTTCACCTGCAATCTTCACGACAAAGCCTGGTTCCTTCCTGGTTCCACGTGGTCACTGGCTAGTGACCTTGACTCTGTCCCTTCTGCTTGCAGGTCTCCTCTCTTCCTGATCCCAGCCTTGGGATCCACCGGACACTCTTCACTGACTGCCTGTCAGCAACTTTCCTTCAGGCATCCATAGAAGTCCACGACGAGTTCACACCTATGCACCCGCAGCCCGTGGGCTAGGTAACTTGGGTACTTCGGTGCTCACAAGGGTATTGACTATCCTAGGGTCTAGTTTCCGAGTCTCGACTTTCTAGCTATACCAGAAGTGTCCTAAAACTGCTTATTTCTAACTGCTAGTGATTCTATTGACTTTTACGCATTACGCGTGAGTGTTTCCACTCTGCACCTGAATCCCGTGGGCCTCCCACTTCCTAACTGTTGCTAGTATAGTGTAGCCCCAGCGATTCCCTAGGCCTAGGCCTATCCTATTTCCGTGACAGTGGTCCTTATACCACTTACTTAGTATATGGTTTGCGTGGCCCCTAGGGCCTAACTGTATTACTTACCTGTGTGACTTAATGTATGCTTAAATAAGACTGTGTTGTACTTACCTCTAATCTCATAAAGAGTGCTGAGGGTTTGACTAGAATAAATACACTTTATTTTATATATATATCTGTTGTGGTGTCCTTTCATTTGGTATTCAAGGGATTATATATGGTATCACAGCTGGCTTCACATGCCATTCAGAGTTTAGCCTAAGACTGCTCTTGTCCATGCTACCACTAGGATAGCTGGTCTATAAGGTTGACTTTACAACCAATCACCATAAGGGTTGTTTGGACTGATATAAGGTGTACACTAGAACTAGTGACATCATACATCAGGCCAACTTCTCACAGTGTCTTCCTCTTGTTCGCTGCTGCACTGCTGTTCGGTCCTTCTTCTAGTTTCTTCTTGTATGAGGAAGCAAGGTTCTCTTCCAGGGGATCCTCATCAATAGTCATAAGCATTAGAATATTACCGCCCATGCGCGGGATCCCGGAAACAGAATATTATATGTGCCCCACATATATATATCTCCATACATATATACCTATATGTATAAACAAGCAACTGCAGCCAATAGACACTAGAGCTGAAACATGCTGTAAGGAATTTCCACTATACATAAAAAAATAGCATTATAAACACGAGAAACAACATTATAACTTGTTTAGAAACTGTTTTAATGCTCAGAAAACCGCAGAAATTGTTATAAATCACTGAAAGCATAGGAAGCTCCCAGGCTGCATTGCAAATACCCAGTCTAAAAAGACTGAAAAGCTAACTAATAGCTGCATAGCAATAAACTGACACTGTGCCTTTAAGGCACACCTGACCCCCAACTTCCCATCATGCCTCAGGGGTGGCAGTTAGGTCAGTTGTTCTTTCCGGCTCCTTCTGGAAGGATCCTGGCAACAGTTTGAGTTTGTCAGAAAATATTGTCTGTTTTACAACTGCTTTTTCCCTTACTTCGACGTTTTACATCTACAGAAGTAAGAGGCTGTCTTTTTTAGGCAGTTTTGGGCATTTTTTCAA
Source organism: Triturus cristatus (assembly GCF_964204655.1). Taxonomy (NCBI): domain Eukaryota; kingdom Metazoa; phylum Chordata; class Amphibia; order Caudata; family Salamandridae; genus Triturus; species Triturus cristatus. The sequence continues at coordinate 127,685,963 of NC_140580.1, forward strand.
CCTTAAAATGCCATCTCTTTTCGATCCTTGCCCTTCTTGTGGCAAGAAGAAGGCCAGGACTGTCTCTCATAGGGTCTGTATCCTGTGTCTACCGGAGGATCATGATTTCAAGACATGTCCTCACTGCTAGAGCCTGTCCAAGAGAACTTTGAAGGACAGAGAGCGAATTCGCATTTATGGCCTGGCACAACCATCCAGAGGAAGATCTCCGGTGAGGAAGGGCTCCAAGAGGCCTAGAGATACTTCTAGAAGCAAGTCCTCTCGTCCTTCCACCTCAGCATCGGGACCGGCGCTGAGAAAAGATCTTCCGGTAGGTCATGTTTCCATGAAGAGACCTTCGACAGCTGGCTCGCCGTCGAGAGCAGGTACGTCGTCGACGTCGAAGTCTGGACCGTCATCGTCAACTCGGCGGCGATCGGCGTCGAGAACCAGAGCCTCTCCGCCGTCGTCAACCTGGCGACGATCGGCGTCGAGAGACACCACCCCTCCGCCGTCGTCAACCCGGCGACGATCGGTGACGAGGAGCAGGGCACCTCCGCCGTCGTCAACCAGGCGATGTTCGGCGTCGAGGAGCAGAGAACCTCCGTAGTCGTCCGCCCACCGATGATCGGCGTCGAGTAGCAGGGAACCTCCGCCGTCGTCATCTCGACGACGATCGGCGTCGAGGAGCAGGGAACCTCCGCCGTCGTCAACCAGGTGACGATCGGCGTCGAGGAGTGTCACCCCTCCGTCGTCGAGGGCAGGATCCCCTCCGTCATCGTGAGTCCATCAGCGATCGACGTCGAGAGGGAAGAGTCCTCCGCCGTCGTCATCCAGGCAGCGATCGGCGTCGAGGGTACCATCCACGTCGACGTCGAGAGTGGTAGCATCTCCGCCAGCGTCGAGACGGCGTTCGGCGTCGAGGGAGAGAGGACCTCTGTCGTCGGCTTCACACCGCCGTTCGACGTCGAGGCGGCATTCTTCGCCTGCTGAACATGGCCGCCGGTCCACATCGAGGCGTTGTTCGACGTCGAGAAGAGGAGAGTCCCGGCGAGAAAGAAGGCGAAGCCACAGATCGACGTCGAGACAGGCCTCGGACAGGTCGGTGGTCCTGGTGACGGAGTCGGCTTCGCGCCATTCCTCCTCACGCTCAGGGGCATCTCCAAGGCCAGCAATTCCAAGAGAGTCTGCTCAAGGGACCATTTCTGCGGTACGACTGTCGCCCAGATGGCTGCTGCCTGCACATCATTGGCAGGACTCAGGGGCTACAAGGAGAATGCAGGAATATGTCAGCCAAGTGCATGACTCTCCGCTACAAAGGATGGTGGAGGCAGTGGACAGAGCAAGTCCTCCCAGGCCAGCACATGAGAAGTCACCTGAGAGCCGGCGACACAGGTCGCGCTCCCCCCAGGCGCCAGGGGCGTTCAGCCGGATCACGGGCTCGTGATCGTCGCCGGGATAGGAGGTCACCATCAACGTCATCTTCTTCGTCCACCAGGTCCTCCATAAGGGACTACTCACCCGCGCTATAGGGCAGCCCAGTGTCCAGGGTCTCGCCCATAGACTACATCAACACCTACCATGAGGTGCTGCAGAGGGGTGCGCAGAAGCTGGGGATTGAGATGTCAGTCCCGCAAGTCACCACGTCGGTGATTTTCGAAACACTTCACCAGAAGTCTGCGTCTTGTCCACTGCTACCTTTGGTCCCAGGGATCATGGAACCCGTCATGGACACCTTCCTAACCCCAGCGACCGTAAAAGCGGTTCCGGCTCGTATCCTCAAAAAATATAAGCCGGCTACCTCTGATCCTGTCTTTGTCAAAATGGACCCTCCTGCGGACTCAGTAATAGTGGCGGCAGCAAGAAAGGGTCATGCTGTATCGGCGTCCTCTTCCGTCCCTCCGGATAAGGAGAGCAGAACCCAGGACTCCTGGGGGCGCAGGGCCTGCTCGTCCGCAGCGGCTTCCCTCAAGGTCTCCAGCGCGGCAGCGCTGTTGGGCAGATACGATGGGGCTCTCTGGGACTCTATGGAGCGGTTCAAGTCCAAGCTCCCAAAGGAGGACCAAAAGGACTTCGGAGAAATAGTAACTGAAGGGTCCCTGGTGGCTAATCAGTCGATTAGCACTGCGGCGGATGGTGCGCTGCTCTCAGCCCATTCTTACACACACGGCGTATGCGCCAGAAGGTCAACCTGGTTGAGGCTGACAGGGCTCAAGCCGGATGCGCAGCAAAGAATTTTAAACCTCCCGTTCTCTGGCTCCTCCCTCTTCGGCACTCACACGGATGAGGAAATGGGGCGCATGAAAACTGAGCTGGACACCCTCAAAGCTGTGGGGTTGGAGAAGAAAAAAGAATTCAAGCGCCGTTATAGACCCACCCAACGCAAGGGGCCTCAACAGAGGGTTCAAACCCCTCAATGGTCCCAGAGTAAGCCCCAAGGAAAATCGCAGTTTCGAGGCGGAAAGTCCACCAGGGGGAGAGGTGGTCACCAGCAACAGTCCTTCATTACCACAAGAGGAGGAAAGTCATGAGCTGTGGCTTCCTCTACGACCGCTTCACAACATCTGGCAGAGTGGGACAGCATCACAAAAGATCGCTGGGTGCTGAAAATACTGCGAAATGGTTTGGGCTATGTTTTCGAGCGCGTCCAAAAGACATACCGCCAAAAAAGTCCCGTCCTCACCACTTAAAGCTGCTCCAAAAGGAGGTGAGGGCCCTTCTGCGAGAACAGGCCATAGAAAAAGTTCCTCCTTCGCAAATCGGAAGAGGAGTGTACTCCCGGTACTTCCTTGTGTCCAAAAAAGATCAGGAGCACAAGTTTCGGCCGATTCTGGACCTTCGTCTCCTAAACAAAGTCATCGTCAAGGAGAAGTTTCGTATGTTGACGCTTCATCAAATATATCCACATCTGCAAGTAGGGGATTGGATGTGTTCGGTGGACCTCCAAGATGCGTACTTCCACATTTCAATTGCAAGACATCACCGCAAATACCTGCGGTTTGTGGTCGGAAGCAAGCATTATCAGTACAAGGTCCTTCCATTCGGGCTCAAGTCGGCTCCGCGAGTCTTCACCAAATGTATGGCAGTGGTGGCGGCTTGCCTCCACAGGCAGGGTCTATTCGTCTACCCTTACTTAGACGACTGGTTGCTGAAGGCTCCATCCCAGCAACAGGTGAGGAAAGACTTCCAGACCTGTCTGAGACAGTTGCACGATCTCGGCCTTCACGTCAACATGGCAAAGTCCGTGCAGCAGCCCACTCAGACCATCCACTACCTTGGCTCCGTTCTAGACACTAGCGTGGGAAAAGCGTATCCTTCGGAGGAGAGACTGTGTTCAATGAAGCGGAAATGCAGGCTTATGCAGCAGATGCAGAGGCTGTCAGCCCGGCAGGTAGCATCTCTGCTGGGATCCATGGCGTCCTGCATTTTTCTCATTCCCAACGCCAGACTGCGAATGCGACCTTTGCAGCAAGCTCTAGAGGACCAATGGGATCAGTCCACAGGCCGTTGGGGAGATCAAATCTCTCTCTCTTCCAGGCGGCGAAATCCTCCCTTGCATGGTGGACTCGTCAGGACAATCTGATGGTGGGAGTCCCTTTTCACCAGCCACTTCCGGTGCAATCGGTGGTGACAGACGCGTCTCTGCAAGGTTGGGGGGCACACATGGGGTGCCTCCAGATACAGGGTCGGTGGTCTACAAGAGAGCAGGGCTACCACATAAATATGCTGGAACTCCGGGCAGTCCACCTTGCTCTAAAGGCGTTCCTCCCTGCAATCAAGGCCGATTCAGTCCTGGTGCAGACCGACAACACCACAACCATGTTCTACTTGAACAAACAGGGCGGGACTCGGTCACGTCCTCTTTCCCTGGAGGCACTGGCGATCTGGCACTGGCTGCTCGCCCGGAACCTCTCGGTAGTGGCAGTGCACCTTCCGGGGGAGTTAAATCTCAAAGCAGACGCACTCAGCAGGCACTTCGAAGATCAGCCAGACTGGGTGCTACACGACGAGGTGGTGGCGGACCTGTTCCATTGTTGGGGTCGTCCAGAAATAGATCTGTTTGCAGACGATGAAAATTCAAAATGCCACGCGTTCGCGTCCAGATTCCACCGTCCAGGGACCAGGGAGAATGCTCTTTTGATGGACTGGTCAGGGACATTTGCCTACGCCTTTCCGCCCCTCCCTCTGATTCCGAAGGTGGTATCCAAGCTGCTCAGATCCAACATGAAGATGATCCTCATAGCTCCGGACTGGCCACGCCAGTGGTGGTACCCGGACCTTCTCCATCTGTCGGTGCAACCTCACAGGCGACTGCCTTGCAGGCCGGACCTGCTGTCCAAGATGGGCGGGAGGATTCTTCATCCCAACCTTTCCTCACTGAACTTAACAGCATGGCTCCTGAGGTCCTGCAATACGGACATTTAGGTCTGCCTCCTGATTGCATGCATATTCTGAAAGAAGCGAAACGACCCTCCACGAGAGCGTCTTATGCGTTTAAGTGGAAGAGGTTTTTCATTTGGTGTAGAGAGAATCACCTTGATCCTACGAAGGGGCAGGAGGATGTCATTCTCCCTTACCTTCTGCACTTAGCACGATCAGGCTTAAAGTATGCACCAATCAGGGTCCATTTGTCTGCCATTACAGCGTACAGGAGGTCTCCCAATCAACCCTCTTTTTTCCAGATGCAGGTGGTCAAGGACTTCTTACAGGGGTTGAAGAAAGTTTACCCCCCTGTTCGAAACCCTTCTCCTCCGTGGGAGTTGAACTTAGTATTGTCCAAATTGATGGGTCCACCTTTTGAGCCAATCCATAGAGCTTCCTTGCAGCATCTGTCTTGGAAGGCCGCTTTTCTGGTAGCCATTACATCGGCACGCAGAGTAAGCGAAATCCAAGCGCTGTGTACCAAAGAGCCTTACACAGTTTTTCACCAGCACAAAGTGGTCTTAAGGGCACATCCATCTTTTCTCCCTAAGGTAGTGTCTGATTTTCATATTAATCAGTCCATTTCTCTTCCATCCTTCTTCCCGAACCCAGCGACCCCGGCTGAGCGGTCGCTTCATTCCTTAGACCTCAACAGGGTACTTAAATTCTACATAGAAAGTACCAAAGGCATTAGGAAGACGGATCAACTATTTGTCAACTATGGCTCCATGAGAACAGGCTTCCCAGCAGCTAAGAGATCCATTTCCAGATGGATTGTTTCCTGCATTACCTTAGCTTACCAGCTGGCAAAAAGGCCCTTACCTTTGGCCCCTAAGGCTCAATCTACTAGGGGGAAAGCGGCCACAGTAGCTTTCTTGCATGACGTTCCAATGGCAGAGATTTGCAAGGCGGCCACCTGGAAATCGGTTCATACCTTTACCAGGCACTACTGCCTAGAATCCGATTCCAGAGCGGATGCTCAGGTAGGCCAGGCCTCCTTGAGGAACCTATTTGGGTAGCTTGGTCTATCTAAGCATACTGTTCATTCTCTGTTTCTTTCCTTTACCCGCAGGGGGATGAGGTGAGGCTCGCTATTCTATTCTAATGCTTATGACTATTGATGAGGATCCCCTGGAAGAGAAGGATTAGTTACTTACCTGTAATCCTAGTTCTCTTCCAGGGGTATCCTCATCAAAGTCATAAGCAACCCTCCCGCCTCCCCGGGCAAAGGTATGCTATCTTTTTTCAGAGGTTATTATTTCTTTGTGCCATGACTTTTCAGTCTCCGCAAAGAACAACTGACCTAACTGCCACCCCTGAGGCATGATGGGAAGTTGGGGGTCAGGTGTGCCTTAAAGGCACGGTGTCAGTTTATTGCTATGCAGCTATTAGTTAGCTTTTCAGTCTTTTTAGACTGGGTATTTGCAATGCAGCCTGGGAGCTTCCTATGCTTTCAGTGATTTATAAGAATTTCTGCTGTTTTGTGAGCATTAAAACAGTTTCTAAACAAGTTATAATGTTGTTTCTCGTGTTTATAATGCTATTTTTTTATGTATAGTGGAAATTCCTTACAGCATGTTTCAGCTCTAGCGTTTATTGGCTGCAGTTGCTTGTTTATACATATAGGTATATATGTATGGAGATATATATATGTGGGGCACATATAATATACTGTTTCCGGGATCCCGCGCATGGGCGGGAATATTCTAATGCTTATGACTTTGATGAGGATACCCCTGGAAGAGAACTAGGATTACAGGTAAGTAACTAATCCTTCTCGGGTGCCCCTAAATACTAGATTATGGGGCATTACAGGTAGGTAAAAGGTAGGACCATTGGGTCCCTTCCCTGGAGTGGGTACACACCCTAGTATGCCACCCACCAGTGGGAGGGGGGCATGAGCCTGTCCCTGGTTGACGGAGTCCTCTCATCTTCAAGATGGCTTGGACTGAGAGTTCTGCTTTACCTCGCTTCCCCCTCCTGAGGGGTGGAGTTGGCAGAGGTGGGCACACCTCTCTTCCTTACTTGTTTTTCCCGCCGGTTCTCCCGCCCAAAGTGGGGGTCAGAACCAGTGGGGAGCGGTTGCTGAGAGCAGCAAGTGGCCTCAGAAAGCTCACAAAGGCGGCAAGCCTTTGAAGCTTCCCCCTACGTGAACCCTGCCCATCCTAGGGGAGGAGGCTTGGCACCTCGTCCCAGGATGTGCATTGTTTCAGGCCCCAGAGAGCAGCAGGCTCTCAACCCAGGGGTCCAGAAACATGTCTGGTGGTGGCAGGTGAAAGTAGCCACGCAGCCTGTGCACTAGTGGTAGGTTAGTTTTCAGGGGGCATCTCTAAGATGCCCTTTGTGTGCATTTTTCATTAAATCCCACTCTGGCATCAGTGTGGGTTTAATGTACTGAGAAGTTTGATACCAAACGTCTCAGTTTTCAGTGTAGCCATTAGTGCTGTGGAGTTCGTAATGACAAACTCCCAGCACCATATACTCTTGATGGCAACACTGCACTTACAATGTCTAAGAATGGACTTGGACACTGTAGGGGTACAGGGCTCATGCACCTGTACCCTCACCATTGGTATAGTGCATCCAGCTAGAGGGATGACTGACCTATGCCAGGGCAGTGGGTTGTAGGCATGGTACACAGAGATGTGTGGCATGTTAACTCTAGACTTTGTTCTGCACCAAAACAAGCAGCCTGCAAAGGTAGTGTGTGAGTGTAATGGTACAGGTCCTCTCAGGGTGGCACAATGAGTGCTGCAGCCCTTAGAGGCCTTCTCTGGTCTCAGTGCCCTGGGTACCTGTGGTACCATTTACCAGGGGCTGACCTGTGGCCAGAGGATGCCAATTGGGTTTAGGCTTCAATGCAGTTTTAGGGAAAAAACATAGACCCTGGGTACCTGATTAGCAGGAGCCCAGGGCACACTCAGTCAAAGCACATCAGCAATTCCGCAAAAAGTGGGGGCAACCATGCAGAAAGAGGGCACTTTCTCACAGTTTGTAGTTCGGAAGCTCAGACAATCATCCCTCATACTCATAGCTCCCACATAGGCACGTCAACCTTGGTTCTCCACCCTGCTATAGATCTCAGTAGTTCCACACCAAAAGCTGCATCTCAACTCCAGTCTCCTCACTCAGAGCCATGGAGAAATCATGCATCCAAATCCCAAGGAACCCAACCTAGCGATTTGTCTCCTGAAATCATAGTTTGGTTATTTACAATTACCACCAGACTGTATGAATATCCAAAGGATGCTAGGGGACCTACTACTAGGGCATGTTATGTAGCAAAGTGGAAACAATTTGTTATATATTTTAACAATAACAATATTAATCCCCTTGATGCTTCAGTGCAAAACCTCATCTGGTATCTCTTACACTTACAGCAATCTGGATTAGCCTAAACATCCATTCGATTGCATTTAGCAGCAGTAGCTGCATACTTACAAAACAGACAACACTTATCTCTATTCAGAGTACCAGTGATTAAAGCCTTTATGAAATGACTAAAAAGAGTACTAGCACCACGCGCTCCACCTGCACCAGTATGGAATTTAAGCATAGTCCTTACGAGGCTAATGGGTCCACTTTTAAACCAATGCACAAGTGTTAACTACAATTTCTCTTATGGAAAGATGCCTTTCTTATTGCAATCACTTCCTTCAGGAGATTTGGCGAACTCCAGGCACTAACTATACCAGAGCCATTCTTTCAACTTCACAGAGACCAATCCCAAATTTCTTCCTAAAGTAGTTTCTACTTTTCACATCAATCAGTTGAATTACCCTCCTTCTTTCCTCAACCTTATTCTGTAGCAGAATGAGCGATACACACATTAGATGTTAGAAGAGCTCTACTATATTATGTGGAAGGAACAAAAGATTTTCGTGAGACAAAACAGCTCTTAGTTGCTTTTTCGCCACCACACAAAGCCAATCCCATTTCTAAATCAGGCATTCCAAGATGGATCATGAAATGTATCCAAATATGTTATCTGAAAGCGAAAAGAACTTTGACACTACCCCCCTAGAGCGCATTCCACCTGCAAAATAGGGGCTACTATGGCTTTCTTAGGAAATATTCCCCTAGCTGACATCTGTAAGGTGTGAGAAAGTGGCTCTGTATATACTGTTCCTTAATAGGAACAGGGTGTACAGAGTCCACAGTCCCCAGAGGTTTGGCAGAGGCTAAAGTTAGATATAACCTTACTCTCTAAAGTTGTAGCTTGGTCGAGCAGTAAGGCAGTATCAGAGGACAGTGTAAAGCATTTGTTGCGCACACTCAGCCAGCAAATGGTCTCACACACTCAATACCTGAACTCTAGGCCAATGGTTTATATATAAAAAATATATGCTTGTTTTATTTTAGTACCAACAATAGGCATTAAAAAATACTTCCTCAGAATGAGATGTTTTATCTAAATACTTTTGCAATATGCAATTGACTTTTGTAGAAAGTTACAAGTGGTTGCAATAGGCAACACAATCATAAACACAATAATGCATTGAGTTCAATGGAAGTTTCATGTTATTTGCCGCAGATTACTTTTAGGATTACTTTTGGAATTCCAGGATTGGATCCTAGATTCAGCCCTGGGTCAATACTTGGAATCAAGTGATAAAAGTCGACTTAATTACTGTGATGATTTTTAGACAATATTTTGCTATTTTAAAAGTTGACAGAAAATATTTCCTAGAAAACAGTCAATGATTCCCTTTGGCAGAAAATTCAAGTTGTAGGTATAGTCTGTTCTCGTTACTTTTGTAATCCAGTACTGGGTGCCTAGACTCAGTACTGGGACCTTTATCCAAAACAGGTAAGTAATTACGTTTTCAGATATTATACGATTTTTAAGGAATATTTAAAGTTTGCAGAAATTGACACTTAGAAGAAATTTCACAGAAAAACAGTCAATGATTTCCTATGGGAGAAAATTGGGTTACTGGTAAGTACAGTTGTAAGTATTTTTCAGAGTCATTGCTGGGCACCAAGATCCAGCACAGGGAGCTCACCTAAGAGCAGGTGAGTGTTTTCGTTACTCGGCTGATTTTTAGGTCTCGGCTCGAAGGCTGCGCTTGCACAGTCTCGCTCCGAGATTTAATGACTTGGAGAAGAGGGGCTTGAACCCGCCCCTCTTCTCCCCTCTTCTCCATTGGCTGGCCTCTTGAATGCTGGCCAGCCATTGGAGAAGAGGTTCGTCTCTCCGAACAGGCCCCGTCCTTTTCGGATTCGGGGGCGTGTTTTTTGCTACTTTTCTAATTATCTCCTCCAGCCAATGGCAAGAGGAGAACACGCCCCCGAATCCGAAAGCGCTGCTGCCTTTCTCCGAGGCATTTCTGCTTCGCCTCGGAGAAAGGCAGTGGTGTGCTTGTTTTTAAAGGGCTGCTGAAGTCCAAATGTTTACAGGAAAAGTCTTGTAGAGAACGGCAGACCGTTGCGACCTCCGGGTAGTAATCTTCATAGCCACCATAATTACGTTTGTGAGAAAAACGTTGTAGCATTACATGCACCGAGACATGGCCATTCCAAATTTATATAGGAGCCACGCAGAGCACTATTTTTTTTTTAACTACAACACAAGCAAAACTGATGAGCAAATCTACGCCAATCTCCTAAACTGCGGGTATTTCCCCTGCAACCCGCACCTTTGTATGGCACAACCCCCAATGCAATGAATGACCTCACAGCGCCGCGTGACGCTCTATTAAATAAATAGGCGCATATAGAGGTCGACAGCAGCAGCTGCCTTTGTACAAATAAACTGCATTCAGCTGGGAGGGCAAGCGACCCGCCCCCACCAATGCCGCGCTGAAACATTGAACTAACCATCGCGTAGGGAACAGCAAGTCGCCACCAGAGTGCGGCCCCCAATTAGAACGGGCACAGGTAGCAATTACGCCACCAAGCGGGCAAGAAATGACCCTCAAAATGCACGTTTTCGAAAGTTGTTAGTGGGAGGCTCTTAGGTGATTGGAGCACATCATGGCAGCACTGCAAGAACCACCATGGTTGCAGTAATTGTTAAATGATGATGACCGTCACCCCACCACAAATTGCAGAGGGAGTGACGCTGCCGAGGCCAGGACCGGACTGAGAAGGCGGCCGCCGCACCAGCGCGGTACACCCATTGCAGTGGCTCGGGGACTCGCCAAGTGTACACAGTGTGTTAATTTGGTAATGCGAAGATCTATTGGGCTCCCGAATGTGAGTGTGAATGACAGTAGTTCTGAAGCGCCTTTGCTTTTTTAAATGATTCTTATGCTGCGTGTGTCCTAGGGAAATACCTACTGCGTGCAGACTGGCCTGTACGTAAACCCGCAGATAGAGAGAGACAGAACTGTGCTTGTGAAAGACCAGTAGAGGCCTTTTATTCACGTCCCCTGCTTCGGGACTCCTCCCTCCGCCCACACTGGCACTGGCTGCCCCGGTCTCTGTCGGGCAGACTCTTGCTCTGGAAGCACTTGGTGTGCGGAGTGCTCTGCCACATGCCTCCGGTGGCTCGCTGCCCGTCAGGAGAACTGTCTGTGAATGGCTCGGTGGCAGCTGATGGATGAGCGGTGAACCTGGCTCGGCCTGGTCACATTCCATCTCTTATACTGCTGCCCACACTAACCCCCTCTTCTGCCACTGCTCCTACCCCAGCCCTCAGTACATTGTCCAAGCCATTGACAAAGGTGCCCAGGCAACCCACTCCTTTATCCTGACCCGCCCCGCCCTTGCTCGATACTTTCAGCCCCTCAGTATGTCAGAATGTAATTACAATATTTTCGTCTTAAGTTGTATAATGTGCTAGACAGATAACAACATGCCTACAATGGATCTTACAAAAACTATAAATATGGAAGTGCGGTTCTAGGCCAGTTTGTGAGCTACAGTTCATCTTGCCTCTTGGATTCTTTTTTTTTTTTTCTTTTTTTTGAAAAACCTTTATTACAATTTCAGAGAAATACAAGTATGGGCCTACAACCAATAGGCCGGCCGCTAAAATGCAGTGTGACCCTAGGTACAACTGGAACATTCACGTCGATGAAGCCATAAAAGGGGGTCACTGGAGTGTAAATCCTTGCCGTCGGCCGCAGTTGCAGTCCATGAACAAACAAAGGTTTCATATTTTTAAGAAACGCAAAACAACAAACACACAAGGCAAGGAATTTTAGAACAGTAGCATGTGCCCATCGTATCGAGGGAGTAAACCAACCCGGGTAAACAGAGGGGGAGGGGGGCAAGGCCGAAGAAACCAAAGTCGCATGTCGCAGGAGCGTACAGGAATGTGCGGGCTAGGGCGACAGCGCGGCATTTATCTCACGCGTCTGAGGCGGGGCACATATATCCCCGCGATAGGAGTTCCAAGGACCCCACACCTTACTCCACTTACCAGGCTTGCCTCTCGCCACGTACACCGTTTTCTCTCTGAACATACACCAGTCCATGTGTTCTTTCCACTCGCTGACCGTGGGCGGCCTCTGGGAGCCCCACAATTGTGCAATGTCACGCTTCGCTACCATATAGCCCAGAGTCACCCACTGCGTCTGCGTCGCATTGTAATCAGTAGGCTCCCAGACATTCAACAGACATCGCCGCGCCTCCGGCAACAAGGCCACATGCGTGACTTCTTCTAACACAGCATGCACTCTGCACCAGAACCGAGTCACCTCCGGACATTCCCACAGGATATGGAGGAAACTCCCCAGTAGCCCACAGCCTCGCTTACACAACCCATCCACCGAATATCCCATACGCATCAAACCAGGCCCCGTGACGTACACTCTGTGGAGTATTTTAAGCTGGACGAACCGCAATCGGGCCGGGATAGCCACCTCTTTCGGGGAGGCCACCGCTGACACCCAATCCTCGTCGTCCAGCTCCAAACCGTCGGCAATCCAAGTCTCCCGCAATGAGGCCAGCAAACCCACCCGATCATTAATAAGCTTCTTGTAAATCAGCGAAATGGTGCTATCCGGCACATGGCCGTCCAAGACCCTGTCCTCCAACGGGGAATTCTCCGGAATAGCCGCCGCGTCCGGAAACACGGAGCACAGGGCATGATGAACCTGAGCATACCGATAGTATTCCCTATCATTCAACTGATATTCAGTTTTCAACATGTCGAACGTCTTGAATTTCCCTTTCGTCCAGAGATCCCCTACCGTGCTGATACCAATCGTATCCCACTTCTCAAAACCTTTCGTAGTATACAGATAGCCCAAGCGCTGAGATGTATACAGTGGTGTAGCCCGAGTCAAGCGATCCCTCCACCCCATCGCCGCATTTGCTGCATGCCACACCTGTACCGCGACCCGCGTCGGGCCCGTCAACCGCGCATCGAGGGACCCCGAGTATAATGCTCGATTATAGTCACCGCCCGGCAATAGCAATTTGTCCATCTCAAAAGCCGGGTTCAAAGCAGGGCCATACATCCCGTGATTGACGGCAGCCAACTGGGAGGCCCAGTAATATCGCTTAATGTCCGGGAGGGCGACCCCCCCCATCATACCATGGCAGGGTTAGTTTGGCAAGAGCAATCCGCGGCCGCCCATCCCAAAACAATCGACGCTGGAGACACTCCACCTCCCGAAAATAACGGGCCGGCACCAGGTCCATGGTGTTCTGTAGGGCGTACAAAAAGCGTGGCAGCGACATCATTTTGAACAACGCTGCCCGGCCAAGTGGCGAAAGCGGCAGCCGCTGCCAACGCGCCACATCCGCCCTTAGGCGCTGGAGGGGGGGGAGAAGATTCCGTTCGTAGCGGGCCACTGGGTCCAGTGTTATAAACATACCCAAATAAGTGAATCCCGACGTCGCAATCTGGATAGGGCACCCCCGCGGAAGGGGGGGGGGCCTCCCCGGAAAGAACGTACACACAGGACTTAGCCCAGTTGATGACCAATCCGAAGGAGCTCAAAACGTCCACCAACACGATGAGCGATTTGCACGGCGATTCAAGATACAAAAGTATATCGTCCGCGTATAGGGAGACCCGGTCCTCGTATTCCGGCGTCCATCTAAGACCACGCATCGAGGGTTCCCATCGCAACGACTCCGCAAGGGACTCCAAACAAAGCGCAAATAGGAGAGGTGACAGCGGACAACCCTGTCCGGTGCCCCTGCCCAAGATAAAGGGAGCCGATACCCGTCCGTTGACCACTACCTGTGCCAGCGGATTGTCATAGAGCAATTTCACCCAACCGATGAACCCCGGGCCAAAACCAAACTTCGCCAATGCTGCCCAGATGTATGGCCATTCCAGGGTATCAAACGCCATGGTAGCGTCTAAGGACACCAAGATGGCCGGTTCACGAAGGAATGGTGCGCGAGCAAGGACGCCATGCAACCGCCGCAGGTTCAAAGCGGTATTGCGATGGGGTATAAAGCCGGATTGATCCTGATGAACCAGGTCGCCCACAACCCGGATCAGACGATTGGCCAGTACCTTGGCGAGGATTTTAGGTTCCGCGTTTAACAAGGAGATGGGCCTGTAAGAAGCACATCGATCACGGGGCTTCCCCTCCTTATGGATAACAACAATGGTAGCGAGACGTTGGTCAGAGGGGAGAGAGCCTGCCGCCTTAGCCTCAAGGAACATGTCCCTGAGATAAGGCGCAATAACATCTGGGCGCAACTTGTATAATTCAATGGGGAGTCCGTTAGGACCCATGGCCTTGCCCGATGCAATCGAGCGGATGGCCAAAGCAATCTCATCTGACGACAGGGCCGCATCCATCACTACTTTATCCTCATCGGACAAGGAGGGCAGAGCTACGTCCCGAAGCAGCAATCGAGAGTCTTCCTCCGAGCGTTCCGAGACCGGAGAGTAGACCCCGTGAAAATACTCCGCAAAGCAATCAACTATATCACCGGGGTCCGTCACACGCACACCGTCCACCCTCTCAACCTCCGGTATCACTCGACTCGCTCTCTCCTTCTTATCCAACCAAGCAATCAATTTCCCGGCCTTATCACCCATATCATACAAACGTCCCTGTTGCTCCCTGCTCACACTCCTAGCAGATTCAGTAACCAGCGCCTTGTAGTCGGCCTGCTTGAGCTCCAAGATATGCAATCTGTCATCCGTTACACCTTGCTCCAACTCACTCTCCAACTCAGTAATCTCATTTTCTAGCCGAACAACCTCCTGCGCAGCGCATTTTTTGGTGGAGGAAATGAGAGATAGGGCCTGTCCCCTGAGCACCGTTTTAAAGGCCTCCCAAAGGGAGATGGCGGAAGACACCGACCCCACGTTGTCCTTGAAGTAATGTTCCAGAGACTTGACCAAGTCTGCACGAATCGTGGGGTTTCGTAGGTACCAGGGGTTGATTGGCGCCACCCTCCCCTCTGCCCCCAAGGCGATATCCAGGTGCAACAAAAGGGGGGAGTGATCTGAAATACCGCGTGCCAAGTGTCTCACCTCCCCGATCATCCCAGCTTGGGCCGCAGGAACTAGCATATAGTCAAGCCTCGAAAGACTACCATGGGCCCCAGAATGGAAGGTATACTGCGCCTGTCCAGGGTGTTTCAACCTCCAGCAATCTATCAGTCCCAGGGCATCCAGAAAACCCCCCAACCAACACTGGGCCCGAGGGAGGTCCCTAGGGGGGTATCGATCCTCAACTCCGGAAACAACAGCGTTAAAATCCCCCCCCAGGACCACCACCCCCCCCCGGGAGCCCTAGCAGCAGACGTCCCAAATCAGCATAGGTGGCCGTCTGCAGGCCCGGCGGGACGTAGACCGTGACCAGCGTAATCAATCTACCCTCCCACCTCCCCACCAGCGCAGCGTAGCGCCCTCTGTCGTCGTGGATCACCTCATCCACCACTAAAGGGAGAGAGGTCCTGACCAAAATGCCCACTCCCCTCGAGCCAGAAGTGAAGCCAGAATGGGCCAGAAGGCGATACCCTCGTCTGTTCATGGCATGGAAAGAGTTCCCTATGAGGTGTGTTTCCTGCAGGAACACAATGTCTGGCGAGATACGTTTCAGAAACTGCAGGACTACCCCCCGCTTTATCCTGTCCCCCAGCCCATTCACATTCCAGGAAAGAAGTTTCAGCCCCCTACCCCCCATCCCTCCCAGCACAGAACATCCCCCTCCCGGGTGGCACAATCATAGTAAAACAGCATGAAATATTATCCCGCCTTGTGAAACAAACAAACAATCCCCAACCCCGTCCCATCAACCCCAACAAAACTCCCCCCTCCCTGCACCCCTGCGTGAGACCAAACAGCCCCCCCAACCTGCAGTGTGCCTGTCGCCCCATTATAAAATTCACTACAAGAAGGACAAAAAAAAGAACACCATAAGGAGGAAAGGGCCCCAGCAAGCCCCCCGCAACCTCCAAACACCACGGGGCAAAGTGTCAACAACTGGAGTCCGGTGCAGCCACAGGCGCAAAACGTTACCAAAGCAGTCCAGCGCCAGAATCACAGTTCCATTCCTACTCCGGCGAACCTTCTCCGCTCTCCGTCATCCGCCCCTCCGGCTCCCGACTCTTGGGCAGGGCATCCAGCCACTCTCCCACCGCCTCCGGCCGGTCGAAGAAGTGTGAGCGACCATCTAGCTCGACTCGCCGCCTAGCCGGGAAGAGCATCGCATACTTAAAGTCCATGTCTCTCAAGCGCCGTTTGATGGCCGAGAAACCCATCCGTTGCTTTTGAACCGCTTGCGTAAAGTCTGGGTAAAAGCTAACATTAGAGTTCTCAAAGCGTAATGGCCCCGCCACCCTCGACGCCTGCAGGATAGCGTCTCTGTCCCGAAAATTAAAAAGTCGGGCAATGATCGGCCGCGGGGGGGCACCCACCTTAGGCGCACCCCCTGGAACCCTGTGGGCCCATTCCACGGCGAAGAATTTGCTCAGCCCTTTGGGTGCTAGATGAGACACCACTAGATCCTCCACAAAGAGGTCCACAGCAGATTCCTCCGATCGTTCGGGCACGCCGATAATGCGGACGTTGTTCCGCCTGGCCCTGCCTTCAGAGTCCTCGAGGCGACGCTCGGTCAGATCGCTTGCGAGCTGCAACCTCCGCACCGTCGTCTGCAAAGCGGCCACATCCACCGTTAGGCTCGACGTCGCTTGGGCCAACGAGTGCCTCTTGGATTCTTGAAGTGTACTTTCATCCTCTTCTCTTTTGGTGCTAGCTTTCCAGTTTCATGTTTCTTCCCAGTTGTGGAGAAGTAATTGCCGCAAACATACTTGTAAATGTAGTGGTGCAGGAGAAAGCATGTGGCGGCCTCGGTTTCTGGTGCTTTGAAGCAGTTGTAAGATCGTATTAGAGTTTTTTTGTTCCTCAAATTGGTGTTGATTTTTGATTGCGAGAACGTGTCACTCATAGTTCTTGAATGTCACTCATAATTACAGTGAAATTATGAAAATGTCACACATTAGCAATTTGAAACCTTGGCAGCTATGGACAGGGGTAGGGTAAACTTCAAGGTATGGCGTCGCGGTGCGGGTCCCAGAGGACAGACACGCCATGTGGAGAATGTTCGAGATTTGCTTCCTGGGTGCCCACTGGTCCCACCCGCGTTCCCATGGCTATGAAAAGCAGATATACAACCTCCTCATACTCGCTTACGATAAGCGAGGGTGGGGGACTGCGTAACTTCTCAACTCTAGCATTTTGTTATTCTTTTAACCTCTGATGAGATACAAGAGCTAATTTCATTTTGATGGATGTTGCCGTTGGAACCGAATATTTTCCTTTTTCTTAGGTCGCTTTTTCAATACATCAACATCGCAACCAAGACGCCTTGAGTCCCATTCATGGTGCTTTTTATAGCAAGAGGGCCGATTGATGGATAGGAGCTATGTATGAGTTTTTAAAGACCAGGGCCTTTAACATAAAAGCATGTAATCCCAGAGAAGCCACACTGGTACATTCGTAGGAGACAAGGTTCGAAGTGCAAATCATGACTGTCTATTTAAAATGTAATAAGTCACTACAGAAGGTAAAATATAACATTTAGTCAATCAATTAATAATACTCAAAAGGCAAATGCATGTAAATCGGCATTTACAGTGGAAACGGAGTCCTTATCTCGTAAATTGTCAGAACCGAACATGGTTTCGTCCAAAGCAATAGGAGTCAAAGATCATACAGTCTTATGGACTGGACAAATTAGCAGGCGAGAAAGAATAGGAAAATATTGAGGGTGCAAAACAATAAAAGGCTTTACATGAAGTCTGCCTCTATAGTAAGAACTTGGCTCCTTTCCCAAATCTTGAGTTTTTCTACACTTTGACAGAAAAATCGTAGCGTCACTGTGGTTCGGCAAAAAAGTTGCTTATTTCTATCCAATAGTAAAACAGAAAACAGATCACATGGAAAAATGCCTTTTTATACATCTATTGAATAATCTGGTATTATGCCCTACAACAAAAGTACATTCCAAATATAAACAACACCTTGGCTCGGCCGATGGAAAGGCCTTTAATTGTATACAATTGTATACAATTGAAATCCTATATCCTTTCCTCAGGAACAACATGAATACAAAATAATGCATTTAAAAATGTTATCTTGTGCAATTAATCAAATAATTAAGGCCACATTAAAGATTTCCCGGTGCACAGCAGAGTAAGAGAAGACAATGTACTGAGGGCTGAGAAGACAAGGCAGTCACTGCAAGCTGGAACTTGCCACGTGCAATTGAAAACAAGACTAGGCTTACCCATCGCCGGCTCTAGCGCTGGTGGCACCCGATGCACCAATCAGTTTTGGCGCCCCCACACCCAATGACCGCCTCCTCTGATTCTCTCACTTCCACAGGGCACAAGTGCCCCTCATCTCTTCAATCATAAGTTATTGTTAAACACAGCGCCCCCCTGAGGTCAGCACCCTCTCCACAGGCTAGCGCCCAGTGCGGCCGCACCAGTCGCACTGCCCTAAAGCCGGTCTTGGGCCTACCCATGTCAACCATAAAACTTTGTTATATTAAACACAGTACAACCATTACATTCAAGTGTCTCTATTGTTAATTAAAAGAATAAAATTATTAAATATAAAACCTGCTTGCCCATCATCTTGGCACGTTTACCTACCTAACTTTGAGACATATGAACGGTCAGTGTGAGTAGCATCTAGTATAGCCATATGCAGTCTAAGATGTTCCTGGCTGAGAGTATGAGGTAGCTTTGGTTACATGGACCCCAACGTGTTGAAGGTCTTGAGGATTATGTACGATGTGGAGTAGCGATGAACTGCTGGACAGAGTGGGAGGGATCTCGGCTCCTTGACCTTAATGAGGTCTCGGGAGTCACAGACAGACTGTGTGAGGGGCCTGGGCCACATGGAGAGATCATGTAGGGTATGTTTGGGCACTTGGATAGACAGTGTGATGAGACTGAGCCTTGGAGCTGTGCAAGGTAGCTTAGAACCCATGGGCAGGCAGTGTATGGCCAATGAACAGACCGCATGAGTGGCACTGTTTAACAAGCTTGTGGAGAACGTAAGGAGCCAACACCGCAACTGGTAACTGGTACAGGAGTTTTAAAAGTAGTACAAAACTGGAAACCTTGTAAAGTACAGATTAGTCAAGCTTGCATGCAAGCTTTACACAAATCCATACAATTTCTCGTCATGACGTCTAAAACATAGAACAGCAGGGAGAGTGAGGTGAAGTAGGAAGAAGGAGGAAGAGGAAGCTGCATATCTAAATATGCACTCAAGAATATCCATTTGCTCATGCAACATATAGACGTATATTACAGATTATAAATGATGCAGTCACGAAATCGCCTATAACTACTGGCCCTCGACACTGGCAATTGATTTATTCAAGAAAAGAAAGCAAAGCCTAAATATTCTAATACCAATCTGTGACCACTGTTTAGTGCAGTTTGAGGAAATCTGCCTTTTCAATCTAACTGATGCAAAACAAGCACTTAACACATAAAATACATAATGGGTGCCGTGTATAAGATGGTCCTATATTACCATCTCAGAGTTCTCGTGACACTTATAAACTACACAGCCTTAAGCTTCGTGGATTATGATATCACCAGAGCCTGTCCTTCTGAAACATTTGTGTGAGTGAGGGATGCTATCCACTTACCCCAGTGCGGAGTAACACACTTAGGGCCTCATGTAGGTAGCGTACCAGTTACCACTTCTTAAATACCGAGCCGTACCGACTCGGTATTTAAGAAGTGGTAACTCGTATGTAGGTAATGAGTCGGTAATTTTTACCGATTCGTTACTAGTCGGTAATTACCGAATCGGTATTTACCGATTCGGTAATGAGGCATACCTTCCCATTGATGGGAAGGTATGCCTCATTACCGAATCGGTAAATACCGATTCGGTAATGGGGGGAACACATACAAGGGTGGCAGGGTGTCACATTGACACCCTGTTGCACCCCTGATTCGGCCATGTGTGCACATGTGGCACACATACATGCCCTAAGGGCATGTATGTATGCCACATTGCACACTGCTACGCGCGTAAAAATGCATTTACACATACATTCATTATTTACCACCAACTATAAGTTGGTGGTAAATATCGACTCATAAACACACACACACACTCCCCCTACATCTCGATTTTGCTTTCGGAATTTACCGAATCGGTAAAATTACCGATTCGGAAAAGTTACCGATTCGGTAACATTACCGATTCGGTATTATTACCGAATCGGTAATTTTACCGATTCGGTGAATTCCGAAAGCAAAATATGTCCCCCTACATACCAATGGCCAAAATACCGGTCGGTAACGGTATAATTACCGAAAATCGGCCGTTACCGACCGGTATTTGGCTACCTACATGAGGCCCTTAATGTCAGATATTCGTGCAGCATGGCCAAACTAGGTGATCCGTGAAAAAAAGTAGTCACTAGATTCAGGAAATGCCCACCATGTGGCAGATCAGTAGGAAGCAAGAATAAGGGACCAGCAGAGGACATGTATAACATCACACGCTGGTTTTTTACACCTCCAACTAGAATCACTTGGGCACAGGCCACTATGCAGCTTATATGGCGTAAAATACCACTGAAGTACACATTTATAATAACGGAACCTAAGTCTAGTCCATCTCAGGACCCGGATGTACAACTTCAAGTGAGTTGATCATTTTTCCTCGGTTAGTTCGCAAGACAGCTGGGTTTGCCAGAAGAAACATGAGTCATGCTCCTTGGGCTTCCAGAGCAGAACATAAACAAGCATTTGCAATGCAATAGGTCTCGCCTTTGCATAAGTTTGAGCTATTGGCATTGTAAATGACAATGCCTTTCATTTATGTGTTTTGAAAACCTGCAAGCGTGCGTAAACACACACACTTTGCACTTATAGTCTTTGCTTACGAGAAGCAAGGCTGACAATAAAAGAGGCGCAGTTACTGCCAGCCTTGCTTATCGTAAGCAACGACTATAAGTACAAAGTGCGTGTTTACGCACCGCTTGCAGGTTTTCAAAACACATAAATAAAAGGCATTGTCATTTACAATGCCAATAGCTCAAACTTATGCAAAGGCGTGACCTATTGCATTGCAAATGCTTGTTGGTGAATATTTTAAGTTTTGAAAAGTCCACACTTAGAAGAAATTTCAGGAAAAGCCAGTCAATGTTACCCTATGGAGAAAATTGAGTTATCGGTTTAAAGGTAAGTACTCGACTGGCAGAGTTAAGGTTCTGGGCATAGACTCAGGGGTCTCCCAGGGTCAGGTAGGTACAGTTGGTTCACCCTCAGCGGCACAAGGGCGGCCGGGTGCAGAGAGAGTTAGGCCCAATGTTATCCTATGGGAGGTAGGGGGGGCCTTGGTTGGTGGCTGCTGACTAGCAGGCCACACGGCTGTGGGAGCTGGGCTCCTGGTCACTTACTCAGAGCAAGTGGGGAAGTAGATAGGTGTAGAGGTTACACTGCCAGGGCCACTCGGGCGGCTGGGTGCTGGGTGCTTTTGAGCCTTCGGGCGCTCAATTGATTTCAATGGGAAATCTCCGGTTTAGAAAAAGACTGCAAGCTGGTGCTGTGGAGTTCGTGTTTGATGAACTCTCAGCACCATGTACTCTTAAATGGCAGCACTGCACTTACAGTGCCCAGGAATGGACCTGGGTACTGTAGGGGCACAGGGCTCCTGCGCCCACACCACTGGCATAGGGCACCCAGTGAGAGCTAGAATTCTCAATCCCAGGATTGACAAAAAATATAAACCTGCCCCCGATGATCCCATCTACATCAAAGGGAAGCTACCCTTAGACTCACTAGTGGTAACTAACGCTCGGAAACACGCCAACTCTCAAACCTCCGGTGACGCACCACCTCCGGATAAGGAATCTAAGTTGTTAAATGCCTCTGGCAAGAGAGTTGCTTCCCAAGCAGCCAATCACTGGCTCATAGCCAACACCCAAGCATTACTTGCTAGGTATGATAAGGCTCACTGTGACAGACTAGAAACCCTATTACAACACTTACCTGATCAGTACAAATCCCAGGCAAATGACTTAATTCAAGAGGGCAAATTAATAACCAACGCCTTAATCAAGTGTCCCCTTGATGCAGCTGACACAGCCTCTAGGTCCATTAACACAAGTGTGCTACTCAGACGATATGCCTGGCTACGTATTTCAGGCTTTAAACAGGAGGTTCAATCAGCCGTTCGATCAGGAACAACTTTTTGGACCGGCTGTAGACACCACTCTAGAGAAGATGAAAAAAGACACGGAGACTGCTAAATCCATGGGGGCATTACAGTCTCCACCCACACTTGGTTCCTTTCGTCGCTCCTTTTATAGAGGAGCATCCAAAAACATTGGAAGAGACCACCTCCTCTTCCTACGAAAAAACCACGCAAACATCCCCCAACAGAGGATATTTTAGAGGCGGATACAGGGGAAATAACAAAGGGAGAGGCCGAGGTAACAACAACACACGTGCCTCCCCCACTAATAAACAGTGACTTCCCTCCACTCCATTCCACTCCGGTCGGGAGAAGACTTTCACAGTTCCTACCTGTCTGGGACTCTATCACAAAAGACAAGTGGGTAAGACAAATTATCCACTATGGTTACTGCCTGGAACTTACAGCAACCCCACCCACCATACCACCCAAACAACGTCCAATGTCCACGGAATACCTTGCACTCTTAAAACAAGAGGTTCTTTCACTGCTTCAAAAGCACACAATAGAGCCAGTTCCCTTACAGCACCAACAAACAGGGGTTTACTCACTATATTTCCTAATCCCCAAGAAGGATGGGACTCTAAGACCAATACTCGACCTCAGACCCCTCCATCTTTATATACAGTCAGATCATTTCCATATGATCACTCTTCAACAAGTGCTCCCACTACTGAAACAAGGCGATTTCCTTACCACACTAGATCTCAAGGACGCCTACTTCCACATTCCCATACACTAAAATCATTCCAACTACATCTCCAGAACAAAACCGTCCTCATACGGACAGACAACATGACAGCCATGTAATACATACAAAAACAAGGAGGCACACATTCTCTCCAGCTGTCCAAGCTCGCACAGAACATTTGGAGATGGGCCATTCCCCAGAACATATACCTACTTGCAGAACACCTTCCAGGGGTTCACAATCAAATTGCCGATCTGTTAAGTCGACAAACTCAACAGATCCACAAATGGTAACTACATACCCAAGTCCTCCTGCCCTTTTTCCAACAATGGGGCCAACCAGACATAGATCTGTTCGCCACACACGAAAACGCAAAATGCCCAACCTTCGATGCCAGGTTTCCCCACCCGGAGTCAAAGGGCAATGCAATATGGATGAACTGGTCAGACAGATTTGCGTAAGCTTTTCCGCCTCTCCCACTCATTCAATTAGTGGTACGCAAGCTCATGAAACAGTCTCTCAAACTGATCCTAGTAGCTCCCACATGGGCACGCCAGCCCTGGTTCCCAACACTACTGGAACTCTCGCTAGTTCCACACCAAACACTGCGTCTCTCCCCGTCCTTATTAACCCAGAACCATGGAGAAATCAGACACCCAGATCCAAGTCAACTGAATCTGGCAATCTGGCTCCTGAAGTCCTAGAGTTCGGTTACCTCAACCTGCCCCCAGACTGCATGAATATTATGAAAGAGGCCAGAAGACCTACCACTAGAGCCTGCTATGCTGCAAAATGGAAAAGATTCGCCATTTATTGCTCTAACAATCATAAACCCACTGGATGCATCCATCCAGGACATCATTTGCTGCTTACTGCACTTGCAAAGATATAATTTGACATACTAATCCATACGTCTCCACCTAGCAGTATTGGCAGCCTACTTACAAAATAGACAACACTTGTCACTCTTTAGAGTACCTGCGATCAAAGCCTTCATGGAAGGACTAAAAAGGATTATTCCTCCCACATTACTACCCTCTCCAGTGTGGAATCTAAACATTGTTCTTACTAGGCTCATGGAACCCCAATTTGAACCTCTCCGTAAATGCGAACTACAGTTCCTCACATGGAAAGTGGCTTTCCTTATCGCTATCACATCCCTCAGAAGGGTAAGTGAAGTCCAGGCTTTAAACATACAAGAACCATTCTTACAATTACACCATAACAAAGTGGTACTTACAACAAATCCGAAATTCCTTCCAAAAGTCATATCTCCGTTCCATCTTAACCAATCAATAGAGTTACCAGTGTTCTTCCCAAATCCAGACTCGGTAGCTGAAAGAGCTCTTCATACCCTAGACGTATAAAGAGCCCTTCTTTACTACATTGACAGAACCAAATCATTCTGCAAAACAAAAAATAGTTGGTTGCTTTCTCTCCACCACATAAAAGCAACCCCATTTCCAAATCTGGGATAGCTAGGTGTATAGTTAAATGTATCCAAATATGCTATCACAAGGCTAAACGCACACTAACGGTCCCCCCTAGAGCGCATTCCACACGCAAAATAGGGGCTTCCATGGCATTCTTAGGAAACATTTCCTTAGAAGATATTTGTAAGTGTGAGAAAGTGACATCTTTCTTGCATGGTATGCCCCCACTTTTTGCTGAATTGCTGAATGTACTTTGACTGAGTGTGCCCTGGACTCCTGCCAATCAGGTGCCCAGGGCCTATGTTCCTTCCCTAAAACAAACCAAACCCAAATTGGCAAACCCTGGCCACATGTCAGCCCCTAGTCAATGGTACCCTAAGTACCCAGGGCTTTGTAACCAAGGAAGGCCTCTAAGAGCTGCAGCACACCTTGTGCCACCCTTAGAGGCCCTGTACCCTTACACACACACACTGCCTTTGCAGGCTGAGTGTTTGGGTGCAAGACCAAAACAAAGTCGACATGGCACACATCCCTGTGTGCCATGCCCATCACCTACACTGCCATGGCATACATCCGTCACCCCTCTAGCTGGGTGCCTTATGCCAATGATGTTGGCACAGGAGCAGGAGCCCTGTGCCCCTACAGTGCCCAGGTCAATTCCTGAGCCCTGTAAGTGCAGTGCTGTCATTTAAGAGTACATGGTGCTGAGAGTTCATCAAACACGAGCTCCACAGCACCATAGTGGCAACACTAAAGACCGGGAAGTTTAGTTTCAAACTTCTCAGCACATTAAACCCACACTGATGCCAGTGTGGGATTTAATGTACCCAGCACCCCAGAGGGCATCTTAGAGGTGCCCCCTGAAACCTAACCTACAAATCCACGTCTGCTCTGAGGCTGCCTAGGCTGCCACCCTGCAGACATGTTGCTGGACCCCTGGGTGGGAGAGCCCCTGCTCTCCTGGTCCTGCAACAATGCACATCCTGGGCGAGGTGCTAAATCTCCTCCCCCAGAATGGGCAGGGGGAAGCTTCAAAGGCATGCCGCCACTGTGAGCTTCCCCAGGCCCCTGCAATCCCCCACTCTGGCGGGAAGCTTTGGCCGAAAACCCCAAATAAGGACAGGGGATGTGCCAGCCTGTCAACCCCACCCCTCAGGTGGGGGAGGCGAGGTGAAGCACATCTCCGGGCTCCCGCCATCTTGAAGATGGGGAGCCCTACCCTATCAGGACTAGGCTACTGCCCCCCTCCCACAGGAGAGAGGCAGGATAGGGGGTGTACCCACCCCAGGACGGGGACCCATTGGTCCCTGCCCTTCACCTACCTGTAACGCCCCTAAATCTAGTATTTAGGGCCACCCTGAACCTTCCTTCCCCAGATTCCGAAATTACAAGAAGAGCAAGAAGAAAAGAAGACCTGCCCTGCAGCTGCGAAGGAGAGGGAGACACCAACTGATTTGGCCCCAGCCCTACCGGCCTGTCGACCTCGAACCTGCTCCAAACCCGGCATCTCTTGTGGCCAGCAACCTCAGAAACCCCGGAGGACCTGACTACCTTTGAACTCTGATCCCCTGGGACTCCCATGAGTAGAGGCTCTACTCAAAAACTACCTTTCACCCCTGGCAGCAGCCCGGAACCGCGATCCCAGCCCATTCTGCACCAGCCAAGCCTGGCCGGTGCCGGAGTGAACTAAACCCACGAGGACGACCCCATGGCGACTGTGACCCCGAGTCCGGCACCCAAGGAACCCCCTCGACAATCCTGAAGAAGCCTGCAGCCTCAGAACAGTGTGCCACCCCAACCGCGATCAACAGAGAGTAAGATTTTCCAACACCAAAAGGCACCCCTGCACCCGGCGCCCCACGGCCCTCTGTGTCCAATCCCGGGGTACCTACCTATCCTCCAACTACCCAACTTACCTCTCGAAGTGGTGGTGGCACCTGAAGAGTCCTCGTCCCCGAGCTTGCAGTCTTTTTCCAAACCGGAGATTTCCCATTGAAATCCATTGAGCGCCCGAAGGCTCAAAAGCCCTCTGCACCCAGCAGCCCGAGTGGCGCTGGCAGTGAAAACTCAACGCCTACTTACTTCCCCACTTGCCCTGAGTAAGTGACCAGGAGCCCAGCTCCCACAGCCGCGTGGCTTGCCAGACAGCAGCCACCAAACAAGGCCCCCCTATCCGTCATAGGATAACATTGGGCCTAACTCTCTCTGCACCCGGCCGCCCTAGAGCCGCTGAGGGGGAACCAACTGTACCTACCTGACCCTGGGAGACCCCTGAGTCTGTGCCCAGAACCTCAACTCTGCCAGTCGAGTACTTACCCTTAAACCGCAAACTCTATTTTCCTCACAGGGTAACATTGACTGGCTTTTTCCTGAAATTTCTTCTAAGTGTGGACTTTTCAAATCTTCAAATATTCACCAAAAATCAGCCGAGTGACAAAAACGAATTTACTCACCTGCTCTTAGGTGAGCTCCCAGTGCTGGATCTTGGTGCCCAGCACGGACTCTGAAAAATACCCACAACTGTACTTACCCTTAACTCAATTTTCATCCATAGGAAACCATTGACTGTTTTTCTGTGAAATTTCTTCTAAGTGTCGATTTCTGCAATCTTTAAATATTCTTCAAAAATCGTATAATATCTGAAAACGTAATTACTTACCTGTTTTGGATAAAGGTCCCAGTACTGAGTCTAGGCACCCAGTACTGGATTACAAAAGTAACGAGAACATACTGTATCTATAATCTGAATTTTCGTCCATAGGGAATCATTGATTGTTTTCTCTGAAATATTTTCTGTGTCAACTTTTAAAATAGCTAAATATTAGTTAAAAATCATTACAGTACTTAAGTCGACTTTCATCACTTGATTCTGAGAACTGACCCAGGACTGAATCTAGGATCCAGTCCTGGAATTACAAAAGTAATCTAAAAAGTAATCTGTTGCAAATAACTTGAATTTATCATTGCACTCAATGTATTGTTGTGTTTAGAAATAGTTGCCTACTGCAACTACTTGTAACTGTTTACTAAAGTCTATTGCATATACAAAAGTATTTATATGAAACATCTCCTGTCGAGAAAGTATATTTTAATTCCAAGTGTTGGTTCTAAAATAAAACAAGCATATATTTTTTATATATAAACCATTTGCCTAGAGTGTGGAACCATTTGCTGACTGAGTGTGTACAACAAATGCTTTACACTGTCCTCTGATACTGCCTTACTGCTCGACCAAGCTACCACTTTAGAGAGTAAGGTTATATCTAACTTTAACCTCTGTTAAACCCTTGGGGTCTGTGGACTCTGTACACCCTGTACCTATTGAGGAACAGTATATACAGAGCCACTTTCTCACAGTAAGGCAGCCACATGGTCTACAACACACACCTTCACTAAACACTATTGTGTTGACATGCAAGCAAAGCAGCAAACTTCTGTGGGTCAGGCTGTCCTTAAAACTTCATTTCAAACTGCTGCAACCGATACAGGTGACCACTGCTAGGGGAGATACTGCTATATAGTCTATCCTAAGTGTGTGATCTGCAGCTAATATGCCTCGAATGGAATATGCTACTTACCAGTTTGCATCTGTTCTTGGCATGTAGAACTTCAGAGCCACACACGCCCACCAGCCTCCCCGGGACCTGTATCTGTTCCAGCATTGTCTTATCACACATGGACATCTCTCTCTTTTCTACAAACTCCATCATTTCCCATCACGGCGAAAAACAATCTAACGATGGAGTTGATGCCCATGTGCACTTTCGTCCAAGGGAGGAGTCACCTATCTCGTGACCAAAGACTTCTTCCGAAGACAACAACAACCTGCAAGCATCCGAGCCCAACACCAGATGGGGATCTACTATCCTAAGTGTGTGGCTCTGCAGCTCTACATGCCAAGAACAGATGCATACTGGTATGTAGCATATTCCTTCCTTGTCGCAATCACCTCTCTCAGAAGAGTAAGTGAGATCCAGGCTTTAACCATACAAGAACCATTCTTAAAAATACACCATAACAAAGTGATTCTCAGAACAAATCCAAACTTCCTTCCCAAAGTCATCTCTGCTTTTCATCTTAACCAATCAGTTGAGGTACCGGTGTTTTTTCAAAACCCAGACTCCGTAGCAGAGAGAGCTCTTCATACACTAGACTGCAACAGAGCACTAATTTATTACATTGACAGGACTAAACCCATTCGAAAAACAAAACAACTGTTTGTAGCCTTCTCCCCACCTCATAGAGGTAACCTCATCTCCAAAGCTGGGATCACGAGGTGGATAGTAAAATGCATTCAAATATGCTACCAAAAGGCTAAACGCACTTTAAGAATTTCCCCTAGAGCGTATTCAACACGCAAACTAGGGGCTTCCATGGCATTCTTAGGGAACATTCCCTTAGATATATGTAAAGCAGCAACATGGCCTACACCACACACCTTCACCAAACACTATTGTTTTGACGTGCAGGCTAAGCAACAGGCTTCTGTAGGCCAAGCCGTTCTTAAAATACTTTTTCAAACTACTGCAACGGATACAGGTGACCACCGCTAAGGGAGACACTGCTGTACAGTATATGCACAGTGTACGATTTGCAGCTCGTATGTCTCGAACGGAAAATGCCACTTACCAGTACGCATCTGTTCTTGGCATGTAGAGCTGCAGATCCGTACACTCCCACCCACCTCCCCGTAACCTGTATCTGTTCCAGTATTATCTTAATTAGATACATTCACATGGACATCTCTTATATTTCTTACTGACTCCATCATTTCTCATCATGGCGAAAAACAATCTGAGGATGGAGTCGATGCCCATGAGCACTATCGTCCAAGGGAGGAGTCACCTATCACATGACTACAAAAGACTTCTCCCAAGACAACAAGGTGCAAGCATCCGAGCCCAACACCAGATGGTGATCTGTGCACAGTGTACGGATCTGCAGCGCTACATGCCAAGAACAGATGCATACTGGTAAGTAGCATTTTCCTTTACATTTCTGTACAGTGTACACTATACTCCAGAGTCCCAACATAAATTAGGGCTGCGAGCAGAGCAGATGCAAAATGCACCGATGTGGAATAATGGGTGCTGAGTTTTTTAGTTTAGCATGGCACGGCTAGGGGTTGAAAAGAACATGAAAAAAATCTGGTCGGAAACACTACAGGAACTTTCCAACATAACTAACTGTAGCATTCAATTTTCTCCTTTGGTGACTCTGCTAGGGCTATGTGAAAGACCCACTCCCCACAGGAAACTGTGCACTCTTTGCTACTAGTGAAATGAAGAATTGCGATTCAATCACGGCTAAAGCACATTTGGGCCCTTTGAAGGATTTGACAGCAAGGATAAGACTTTATGGACACTCCAGACAATACTTCTGGATCTTTGCCAAATACTCCCAGATACAGTCTAGATGCACAAGTATACTTCAACAGCTGAGGAAACCAATTGTAGGGGGATCAGTCTGCCTAGGTCTAAATGGAGAACAGGATCATTTAGGTGATTTCAGAACGTCCAAGAGCATACATGTGACTTCTATTAAAAATAAAAACCTGGAAGAGCTGGTGGTGCACACAGGCATATTATCGCACCCTAAAGTTGGGTGGATGTTAAGTTTATATTTTTACTATGTTAAAACTAAAAACTCAAAAAAATCGTTACCTGGCAGTAGCAATTTTCCCTATATATTAAGAAATCCTTTTTTGATTCTTAACTAGTTTACCCATTCTCTGCGTCTTTTTTCTATATTAACTTAGGGGTCCCTAACATTAGAGCGTGGAATTGTAAGAACACAGTACTTGCATTTCCAATTTATTTTTAAAGATGGGTATGGAAATGCGTTCTATGATCTTCCAGTACTTCCAAAGTAGGTGACACTAACATAATGATCAACAGATACAGGTAAGCAGTTTTTCCATTCTGACCTGTTGCTTACCTAAGATCATACATTTCTTGCCAACCCAGGATTGTGAATGATGCATCAATTTGACATGTGAACATTGTGTGCTTAAATGAATGTTTTTAAGCATCTGTGCATGAGCGTCACTTTGTAATAACCCATGATTTGCCATGTTTTTTTTTAATTAGGTATCTCAGACGGTGGGTGCAATGTCTTTCTCTTTGCCTCATGAGTGGGATAACAGAACTGCATACATTCAATCTCCTTTTTCACCAGGACGTAACTGCATTCCTCTCCATGGTTTGTATTTAACTTCAATTCTATGAAATGTATTCCTTATGTACATAATAGGTGAGAGTGGTTGCCTTATGGCAGTGGTTTATGCTTTTGTGTGACTGGTTTTCTGGTCTGTTCAGCATACACGTGTATGGTATCTTGCTGAGAAACTCTGCATGGGCACCAGGATAGCTTCCTAATTTATCCCCTGTTCAAATCAAAAGCCTCTTCTACTCTCATTATTCTTTTTGAGTGCATAAGTTTACCACTGACAAACAAGGGCCACCTTATTGTACTCCAATTTGTTATTGAAGATTCTCCCTTTAAAGTTTTAATTTCCTCTAGATAGAGCGGATGAGCAGTCAAGACTTGGTGCTTCATGTGTAAGGGGGGAAAGGTGCAGGGGCCAAAGCTTTTCTTGAGAGCCTTTCGGCGCTGCAGAAGCACGGGTCGCTGAACACTAAGTCTGCTTCATCTTGATTCGACTTAATGCCTGTTTCAACCACATCCCTACTCTCTCTCTTGCAGGTTCGTTCCCCATCCCTGCTTTCTCCCTTATCACTGTTTTATATCTTTCTCTAACTCGTACCTTCGCCCGTTGTCTCTTGCTATTGATCAAAGACGGAGGATAAAAAATAAGTCTTGGTCACCAGAAATCAGCGCAGGTACCGCACCTACAACTCTTTGTGGGGGAGGGGATAGAAAGCACTATATATTTAAACAAGCATTCGCAAAGCCAATAGGTCTTTTATTGGCTGCCAGCATTTTGGTGTTGTGCTTTTGTCATTTG
The DNA here is from genome assembly GCF_964204655.1 of Triturus cristatus. NCBI lineage: Eukaryota > Metazoa > Chordata > Amphibia > Caudata > Salamandridae > Triturus > Triturus cristatus. The sequence goes on from NC_140580.1 coordinate 127,717,063, forward strand.
TCTAACTTTAGTGTTTGCGGAGCTGCGTGGTACACTCCAATATCCAAATAAAAAATGGTAAAAATATGTTTTGGTCTTAGAAAGGACACGTTCTCACTGTAGTCCCTGGAACTAAAGGGCACTTTTTTGAGGGTGAACATGTTCCCTGTGAGAGAGCAAGATATGGTCACTCATACTGTAGTTAGCGCCAGTGGCTGAAGTAGACTGATTCATGCTGTAGTGGGCGGAACTAAAATGTGTCTACCACAACAGACCAATGGATGAAGAGAGCTGGTGGAATGCCCTTGTAAGTACACCATACATATAATTTGATTAAAATCAAAAGGACTTTGCTAACACCAGACCTAGAATAGATGGCTTTTACACGTGGGTTAGTAAATATAGCAGATAACAATGTGATGCGCATGGAAACGTAGCTGGTGCGAGTAAGGAGCCCAAACGTTTTAATACGTTTGAGCGCCCTTTGCTTTGTTATGGTGGTACAGTTAGGGTTAGGTACGCTTGATAAGAGCTATGAGACTTCATTTTAGTACTACAGTCCATGGAGCCAGAGGCACCAGGCAAAAACAATACAGTTGAATTACCTTTCTATGAATTGTCTGGTCCTCTGTGTCAGTGGTCTCCTTTCCTGATTCACCGCTGGGATCTAGCAGACATTTCAATTCCAATTAGTAAGCATCCCCTTCATCACAACTGTACCAACCAAATAACAGGCATGCCACCCCATCTGTCATTGTTGAATATTTTGTTGACATGCCAATGTCTTCACATCCAGCCTAGCATTCGCCTCTTTTAAAGCCTCTCCACATTCCAGTCATAAGCGGTTAGCATCCAAATCCAACCCCCTGTGATTTTCTCTTCACCTCCAAAATGTTTACATTTTGTACCATGGAATATGGGCAGAACAAACATCTCTGTTTTTGATCTTCCTCAAGATTAACCAATCATTAAACTTTGCAGTGTAAACTTTTAATTCTGTTAACTGCCTCCTTAACTCTTTAGACTCCTCTGTCTTTCCGACTTTTACAACTCAGTTCTAGACTTGGTTCAAAATAAAATGGCCACATTGTCAACAGCACTGTTTGACTGATATACCCGAGGTGAGCCAAATACTTTATATGTGATCCACTTGCACATCTTTCCTTTACGTCTTGTATTTATGGTGACATCAGGTTATGGTGGAACTTTTCTGTTCAAGGCATATGAGCTGCAGATCACACACTTAGGATAGTAGATGGCCATCTGGTGTTGGGCTCGGATGCTTGCAGGTTGTTGTTGTCTTCGGAAGAAGTCTTTGGTCACGAGATAGGTGACTCCACCCTTGGACTATAGTGCTCATGGGCATCAACTCCATCGTTAGATTGTTTTTTCCGCCATTGGGTTCGGATGCAACTCTTCCGCTCCGGTTGGAAATCTCAATTCCAAGCTTTTCGAAGCGAAAAACTTCTTCAAAAACATCGAAGCACCTTCACTCGACATTGATTTCATCGGCTCGATTCCGGACGTCAACACAGGCCGCTGGGCCTATCCACGCCGTGAGGTCTACGGCTCATGGAGAGGACGCCTTTCAAAAAATGCCCCCAGTGTGGAGCAAAATTTCCGCACAGTGACCACCACAAAGTCTGCAACCTCTGCCTATCACCTGAACACGACGAGTCCAGCTGTCCAGCCTGCGCATCCTTTCGATCCAAGAAGACCATCCGAGATCGAAGGGCTCGATGACACATCATGGCACAGAGAACAGCTCCGGAACCAGAGGCCATCTTTGATGAAGGCCCCGATGTCCCGGAAGAAGATTCCGAAGATTTACAAATAATTTCCGAAGCAGACGACTCAGACGACCCCATCACTCCTGGGCAACGTGTGAGTACTACTGCCCCTGCCCCAACCCCACCAAAACCAAAGGCATTGGTCAAGACTTTGCCTGCTGGCCCCTGTCAAGACCGAAAACACCCTTCAGAAGCCCCGCTTCCGGGCTCGGCTCCGAAGAAACATAAGCCTTCCAGTAGCTCGGGAACGAGCACACCGCATGTCATTGTCCAACCGGCACCGAAGACAAAAGACCACTCGGCACCGAAATCGGCTCCGAACGCCTTCGGCCCCGAAAACACCAAGGCCAATAGATAAACCAGCACCGAAGGTTCACAAGCCCACAGATGCACCTTCGGCTCCGAGACCGACATCGGCACCAAAACCCTCGTCTGTACCGAAACCAACGGCTAAGGACTCTCATACGCCTCCTAAAGCCAAACAATCCACCGATCAACCAAAACCTCGATCGGAACCAAAAAAATCGGTACCGAAGACTGTTTCTGAAGAACAAGAACTTTTTCATCCAGATCCCATCGACCCAAGGCAGAAAAAGATTTACATCAACCCCAAGACTGGACATGTCACCGCGGTGCCCTGTAAAAAACGGAAACTGGACACGCCACCTGCCCCGGTTCCTGTAAACAGGAAGGACTCTGCAACATCCCCTATGCCTCCTTCCTCTCCTATACTGCCTCCTATCCCACCCACTCTGCCTACACCACCCTTACCTATACCCTCTCCATCACATACACCACCTCCACAGGATGATGATGATGACCTAGGGGGTGGGAGTGACCCTAATGATCCGTTCACGGATCCAGACACCTCACCACTGGATGATTAGGCATTCCCTCTACCAGACATGCCTGACCCTCAGCCATATCCCTCTAAACCATCGCCTCCTGATGATCACCTGGGGTTTGGCCAATTATTAAATAGAGCGGCACTTTACCACGGCGTCACAATGCACTCAGACGCACCAGAGGAAGACTTCCTATTAGACACTTTCGAACAATCTCAAAAGTCTGTACAAATTCTACCCATGATTAAAGGAGTCATAAAATACGGCCCGAAGTGTTTAAAGACCCCGTTTATGCCAGGGTTCTCAACCCAAGGATATAAAAGAAATATAGGCCTGCCCCTGAAGGCCCTAATTACATCAAAGGGCAACTCCCTTTGGATTCTTTGGTCGTTTCCAATGCTAGGAAACACGCCAACAACCACAAGAGATACACCACCCCCAGACAAAGAATCCAAACTGTTAGAAGCCTCTGGCAAAAGAGTAGCAGCACAAGCCGCTAATCATTGGCATGTTGCCAACACCCAAGCCCTACTAGCACGCTATGACAGGGCCCACTACGATCAATTAGAGACTCTCTTACAACATCTGCCAGACCAATATAAGACCCAGGCAAATTACCTTATCCAGGAGGGAAAACTTATTTCAAATGCAGCAATTAAATGTGCGCTTGACGCCGCAGACACCGCCTCTAGAGCAATTAACACAAGTGTGCTCCTTCAACGACATGCGTGGCTGCGCATTTCAGGCTTTAAGCCAAAGGTACAAACTACAATACTTAGTCAGCCATTCTTTTTTTTCTTTTTTCTTTTCTTTTTTCATTTTTCACCACCCCCTCCCCTCCCCTCCCGGAAACTAAACAGAAGACCAACAAACAGCCATTCAATCAGGAACAGCTCTTTGGGCCAGCAAACACTGCCCTTGAAAAAATGAAGAAGAACACAGACGGCTAAGTCCATGGGAGCATTACAGTCTCCCCAACCACGTGGCTCCTTTCGGCGCTCCTTCTATAGAGGAGCCTCCAAAAGTATGGGAGCGGACACCTCCTCTACATACAAACCCGCTACACAAACATCCCCCAGTAGAGGATAGTTTAGAGGCGGATGCAGAGGAAACAACAACCAGGGGCGAGGTCGCGGTAATAACAACACTCGTACCTTCCCTGCCACAAGACAGTGACTTTCCTCAACTCCCCCCCGACCATTCCACTCTGGTCGGGGGAAGACTAAAACAGTTCCTACCTGTCTGGAACTCCATCACAACAGACAAGTGAGTAAGACAAATTATCCAGTATGGTTACTGCCTGGAACTCACAACTACCCCCCCACACATACCGCCCAAGCAGCGTTCCATGTCATCAGACCATCTTACGCTCCTCAAACAAGAGGTTCTCTCATTGCTTCAAAAACACGCAATAGAACCAGTTCCCTTAGAACATCAGGGTACAGGGGTATACTCACTCTGCTTCCTAATCCCCAAGAAGGACGGGACTCTAAGACCAATACTTGACCTCAGACCCCTAAATCTGTATATCAACTCAGATCATTTCCATATGATCACTCTTCAACAAGTGCTCCCACTACTGCAACAAGGCGATTTCCTTGCCACACTAGATCTCAAGGACGCCTACTTCCACATTCCCATACATCCTGCCCACAGGAAGTATCTAAGGTTTGTGGTGGACGGACAACACTACCAGTTTACAGTCCTTCCATTTGGGGTAACAACCGCACCCAAAGTATTCACGAAATGTCTGGCAGTAGTAGCAGCACATCTCAGAAGACAACACATTCATGTCTTCCCGTATCTAGACGACTGGCTAATAAAAGCCAAGTCATTCAACAAATGTGTTCTACACACTCACCAAACCATCCAAATCTTACAGAACTTGGGATTCACAATAAACTATCCCAAATCTCATCTCCAACCCTCCCACATACATCAGTATCTAGGAGCCACACTTCCACAGCCCTAGCTTATCCCAGCCCAGCCAGGATAACCAATATACAAGCTCTTATCACGAAATTTCAAGTCCAACACTCCCTTCCAGCAAGAGTGTTCCTGCAACTCATAGGCATGATGGCGTCCTGCATCTTCATTGTGCCTTATGCAAGACTTCAAATGCGTCCCTTGCAAGAATGTCTAGCACGTCAGTGGAACCTGGCTCACGGACAACTTACAGATCTGGTGTTGGTAGACAGCCGCACACATCGCTCTCTGAAATGGTGGAATATAACAAACCTGTCCAAAGGGCGGCCATTCCTAGAGCCTCTTCCACACATAGTGCTGACAACGGACGCATCGCTCACAGGATGGGGAGCCCATCTCCTCGGCCACACCACTCAGGGCAGATGGACCACTCAACAGAAACTGCTCCATATCAATTACCTGGAACTGCTAGCAGTGTTCCTAGCACTAAAATCATTCCAACTACATCTCCAGAACAAAACTGTCCTTATACGGACAGACAACATGACAGCCATGTATTGCATACAAAAACAAGGAGGCACACATTCTCTCCAGCTGTCCCAGCTCGCACAGAACATTTGGAGATGGGCCATTCCCCAGAACATATACCTACTTGCAGAACACCTTCCAGGGGTTCACAATCAAATTGCCGATCTGTTAAGTCGACAAACTCAACAGATCCACAAATGGGAACTACATCCCCAAGTCCTCCTGCCCTTTTTCCAACAATGGGGCCAACCAGACATAGATCTGTTCGCCACACACGAAAACGCAAAATGCCCAACCTTCGCCACCAGGTTTCGCCACCCGGAGTCAAAGGGCAATGCGATATGGATGAACTGGTCAGGCAGATTTGCGTACGCTTTTCCGCCTCTCCCACTCATTCCATTAGTGGTACGCAAGCTCAGGCAACCGTCTCTCAAACTGATCCTAGTAGCTCCTACATGGGCACACCAGCCCTGGTTCCCAACACTACTGGAACTCTCGCTAGTTCCACACCAAAAACTGCATCTCTCCCCGTCCTTATTAACCCAGAACCATGGAGAAATCAGACACCCAGATCCAAGTCAACTCAGTCTGGCGATCTGGCTCCTGAAGTCCTAGAGTTCGGTTACCTCAACCTGCCCCCAGACTGCATGAATATAATAAAAGAGGCCAGAAGACCTACCACTAGAGCCTGCTATGCTGCAAAATGGAAAAGATTTGCCATTTATTGCTCTAACAATCATATAAACCCACTGGATGCATCCATCCAGGACATTATTTGCTACTTACTGCACTTGCAAAGATGTAATTTGGCATACTCATCCATACGTCTCCACCTAACAGCATTAGCAGCCTACTTACAAAATAGACAACACTTGTCACTCTTTAGAGTACCTGCGATCAAAGCCTTCATGGAAGGACTAAAAAGGATTATTCCTCCCACATTACCACCCTCTCCAGTGTGGAATCTAAACATTGTTCTTACTAGGCTCATGGGATCCCCATTTGAACCTCTCCATAAATGCGAACTACAGTTCCTCACTTGGAAAGTGGCTTTCCTTATCGCTATCACCTCCCTCAGAAGGGTAAGTGAAGTCCAGGCTTTAACCATACAAGAACCATTCTTACAATTACACCGTAACAAAGTGGTTCTTAGAACAAATCCGAAATTCCTTCCAAAAGTCATATCTCCGTTCCATCTTAACCAATCAGTAGAGTTACCAGTGTTCTTCCCAAATCCAGACTCTGTAGCTGAAAGAGCTCTTCATACCCTAGACGTTAAAAGAGCCCTTCTTTACTACATTGACCAAATCATTCCACAAAACAAAACAGTTGTTTGTTGCTTTCTCTCCACCACATAAAAGCAACCCCATTTCCAAATCTGGGATAGCTAGATGGATAGTTAAATGTATCCAAATATGCTACCACAAGGCTAAACGCACACTAACGGTTCCCCCTAGAGCGCATTCCAACGCAAAAAATAGGGGCTTCCATGGCATTCTTAGGAAACATTACCTTAGAAGATATTTGTAAGGCAGCCACATGGTCTACAACACACACCTTCACTAAACACTATTGTGTTGACGTGCAAGCAAAGCAGCAAGCTTCTTTGGGTCAGGCTGTCCTTAAAACTTTATTTCAAACTGCTGCAACCGATACAGGTGACCTCCGCTAGGGGAGATACTGCTATATAGTCTATCCTAAGTATGTGATCTGCAGCTCCTATGCCTTGAGCGGAATATGCTACTTACCAGTATGCATCTGTTCTTGGCATGTAGAGCTGCAGACCCACACACGCCCACCCACCTCCCCGGGACCTGTATCTGTTCCAGCATTGTCTTACTTAGACATCACACATGGACATCTCTCTCTTTTCTACAAACTCCATCATTTCCCATCATGGCGAAAAACAATCTAACAATGGAGTTGATGCCCATGCGCACTGTCGTCCAAGGAAGGAGTCACCTATCTCGTGACCAAAGACTTCTTCCGAAGACAACAACAACCTGCAAGCATCCGAGCCCAACACCAGATGGCGATCTACTATCCTAAGTGTGTGGCTCTGCAGCTCTACATGCCACGAACAGATGCATACTGGTAAGTAGCATATTCCTTTAGCGCCATTCCCGCCAACTATTTTAGACCAGCTCAAGCGCACCAAACATGATTACAGTTCATCTTGTGCTTGTTTGATTAGTAGATAGCCCTATCTTTGTGCCAACTTTATTTCTTTTATCGTGAACATGCACCTTTGAGGAGGGATAGCTTCTTCCTCTAAAGCCTCTTTTGGATTGGTTTACGATAGATAATCATCATGACTAAGTTTTGGATAAACATAATTTTTTAGCGTGAACTTAGTGTAGGTAAACATGCTGTGCATTATTTCGCCATCTAGTGGTTGGGTTGGGAAGCATGCTCTGTTTTCAAAATTTCACTTGGGTATCGATAAGGGCTGAATCGCCCTGACTATCTATGATGTCAACTGTAAGCGCACAAGACAGTGTTAAAACAGCCAGAGATTTGGATGGCATCAAGGAAACTAGTGTCCTTCAGATAGGCCGAATAATGTATTTTGGGTGAGTATTACTTTTGAGACTCCTAGATGCCATTTTACACTATGACCGCATTAAGACCTGTCTGAACTGCAGCAGAAAGACAAGTCTGCGAACATATGTTCTGTCTTCCAAGCAACCAGAAGTCCGAAAAATGCAATGCGTGTTCACAAACTAATATGTGAGCAGTGCTCCCAGGGAATCATTTGCACGAAAAATGTAAAGGTTAATCTGCAATATATATGGCGATATACAAATATATGTGTCTTTACATAAATGCATCATTATGTAATCCATTCTAATTGCAAGCAATAATTGCAGTAGATCTAATTTGCACCAAGTATCCGAAGAGAAGCAAACTACATGAAGTGTGTGTGAATATGTTTTTTGCTCTTGACTGTGAACATTTCAACTCTTATTGACACAAAATCCTTTGGTCTCTTCATGACGGGGCATGTCAAACTATTACAGGTCTGGTCTGCAAGGCAGATCCGAGTGGAAAATTCTGAAGTAACACATGCTCGGTTGAATATTCCATACATTGGATGCCAATACACTGCACATACAAAAGGCAGGATACGTTGCGCTGTCCATTAAAGTACACAATTATAATTGTTGCACTCTTCTCAAACATGGTGGGGCAATCCATTCCCAACGGAGCATGAAGTTGCTAGCTACCGCGCTGCAGCTTCACTACTGTTGATGAATTATTGTAGATAAGTATGTTGTATAGACACCTGTGTGTAATTCACAAAGTTTTCTGTTTTCGGTGTTTAGTCCTCTTATGATACTTTTGATAATTTATGTAAATTAGATATACTGCATTGGTAAGTTGTAGGCATAATTGATTGCATACAGATGTAAGTATGCAAGGAGATATATAAATGTGAACAATACAATGCGTTCTCTTCACAGTGGCTGCAGACTGTAAAGTAGTTACGTCAAGGGTAGTATAGAAAAGCACAGAACTCTCTTCTCTTGAGCAAATGAGACAGCAGAAGTAATGTCATTTCTTAAAATAAGAAGTCCCTTTAGTAAAGGGATTTCTGTTGCCAGGAGAGTTAAAGTAAGGCTGAACTGTGACAGATAAATTACAGAAAGTACTTTTCAAGCACAAGTACAGCGGCTACATTCAGCACCCAATAACACATACTTTTCAGGGGAAAGTTAAGCAAGAGGTCAAGTCAACAGGCTGAACCAAAAGCGACAATTGACTTTTCCCTCCCCAATCCTATCCCCTGTTGAGAGCAGATAACACCTGTAGTGACAGAATAGAATATTACTCATCAAAATGACAGTCCTAAATGCCAGACAATTGGGTGTTAAATGTGAATAAACACAGTTTTCTATTTACTAAAAACCCAACCCACAATAAAAACCTGCCTCCGTACTGCAAAACAGGTCAGTTTAAAATAATATAACGTGGAAGTAAAGGAACTTTTTCTTTTATCCAGTATTGAGGTATCTTTCATAGATTCACATGCCTGAACCATTCCCCGTTGTCGAGATGGGAGTCCCACTGTAACATAATCAAGCAGTATTTAAAGAATGCCTAAGGCTATAATGGCCCTGAGCCATGTTTTATATAGCCTATCTATGTCCTGGACTAAATGTTAAAGGCAGCCACTCAGCTGCTAGCACCCTCTAGAACCTATCCAGCAGAGGCAGTTTCCATCAGATTTTCACCACATGTCGTGTGTGAGGGGAATCTCCCGGAGTTCTACTCAGTTTTCTTCTGCAAACTTCAGGATTTTATTCCTGGAATATTTCTTAATTATGCCTGCAAGACCTGTGGCAAGAAGAGGGTTCATGTTGATGATCCTCACAAGGACTGCATTTATTGCCTCCATCCAGCACATGAGGTAAGGCAGTGCAAAATCTGTCACACTTTCTCTTCTAAAACTCTAAGAGATGGTGGGGGGAGGCTGCTTTTGTGGCTGCAGTCCACTAAGCACCAGAAATCATCTGAAGAGGACAGTGATGGATCATCCAGTCCTCACGAGAGCCAGATCTTGTGCAGAAGACTCTGGAGAGGGCAGGAAACACCTCAAACCCTCCCCAGAGAGCAAGTGCTCAAAAAAGTAGAAACATCCAAAAGTCTCCTCAGAGCCTTCATCTTCAGTCTCTTATACTCCTGTGAGGAAAGAAAAGAAACATCATAGAGACTCCTCCCCAGATTCTAGGAAGCTCATAGCCGACAAATGGTCTTTGACGACGACGTCACCGTAAAATCGTCGTCGTCCATGTCGCCATCGATGGCAACCCCTAGATCGTCGACAACAAGTAACACAGTGACATCGACGGCAGGGACGACGGCAGCGGTCATCTCCGGGCCCATACTGTCGATGAGAACCTAATTGACGCCATCATCGTCGAGGTCCACTCCATCGACGTTAATGCTGTCGACAAAGACACCGTCGACGACCTCGCTGACGACCCCACCGACATCGCCGATGACAACAGTCTACGACTGCACCATCGACGGCAACATTGGCTGCAACAGCACCTTCGGCAACTGGCATCCCATCTTCGTTGGTCGTGATAACATCGACGCCACCGTTGAGGATGATAAAGGTGTCGGACGTTTTTCCATCCGGAAATGCGGACGTTTAGCAAGAGCTCCCCTGTGCCTCTTTCACACCTTTTAGACCTTCAGGAGTCTGATGAGGAGGATGATGATGAGGATGCATTATACGGAGTTGCGCATAGTCCATCTGAGTTACATGTAAAGTGCCAGGAAGAGGACGAGGATTAGGACGACTAGCAGCAATACTATCAGTCATATTTGGCGCCACCACATCATTACCAACATTATGGCTATCATCCCGAATCACGCCCTAGAGAGATTGCACATCTTCCACCGTCTTTGATTCAAGACCTTCAGGCTATGTTGGCGGACTATAAACAAAAGTTTCCATCACAAAATATTTAAAAAGAGCCACCACCAGTTCAACCCCAGTTCCTTGAAACACCGGTTTTGCCAGTGACACCAACAGTATTGCTCCCACCTATACAGGAGCCCAATCCGGAAACCCTTTCTCTTTGGATGAGGAGAAAAGAGGGTGAGATTCCAGAGCTTACACCTGCAGATCCGTGGGAAGATTACAGTTCGAGGCATGTGTGCTGTGGATACACATGCTTTGCATACTCCTGCCATTTAGTGTTGGGTCCGGATGTTTGCAAGTTGTCTTTCTTCAAAGAAGTCTTTCCAGTCATGAGATATGGCGACTCCTCCTTTCGGTGCGCATGGGCATAGACGCCATTATTTTTTTTCCGCCATCTGGTTCGGACGTGTATTGCTGCGCTCCAGTTCGAAACCGTTCTTCGGGTTTCCCTCGGTGCGCAATCCACTCTCCCCTCGACGGTATTGTTCTCTAGCGTGTTTCCCTGTTCTCCGGTTATTGAATCGATTGGGAAACTCTCTATCTTCCGTCGGAAACATCAGAGCGGCCCTCTGGCCTAGCGCTTCAGTCCACCCTTCTGCCGATGGAACCAACTACATTCCAATTCTGTCCTCGGTGCCGCGACAAGTACCCTCGCACTGACCAACATCAAGTTTGTAACTTGTGCCTATCACCAGAGAACAAGGAAGAAGCCTGCGATGCCTGTAAGTCATTCCGGTCGAAGAAAACACTACGTGATCGTCTGGCTCGACGACGTGAAAAGCAACACCAAAAGACTAAGCAGCGGCGAAGATTCCGAGCATGAAGACATTGAAGCGTCTGCGGCAGAAGAGGCCATCTCCATCCCATAATCGGATTCTGAACTCTAGATCGACTTGGAGTACGAAGGCGTGCCTCCGGGACAGGGTGCCATGAGTACCGACGACCCCTTTGCCCCAAAACCTCTTCCAAAAAACAAAAGGATAGGGCAGCGCCTCTGCCTTCTGGCCAAAGTCGGCACAAGACCATGTTTCTGACGCCCCGCCTTCTGGCTTGGCACCGAAACAAATAGTCAAGCCTTCCGGCTCAAGACCGAGCCGGACAAAATAATCTTCGGATCCTTAACCCTCCGGTTTGAAGGACAGATCTGGTTCAGAATCGAAACCCTCTTCTCCGAAATAAAAACATGCTTCGGAGCCAAAACCTTCTGCTCCCAAAAGCAAATCTATTTTGGCATTGAAATCCAAGGGCAGCCTCTCCGAGCCTCTGGAGCCAATTTAAGACATTCTCAAGGCTAAATTGGACCCTTAACAAAAAAATTATTATATTCCTCATGATACAGGACATATTTCTGCCAAAACACCAGCCGAACGTAAACTTGGCGACCAGCCCTGCTTATCCTGCCCCACAATCCCGTCCACCATTTTCTCTACATTTACCAATTCAAGATCCCTTGCACATAACACCACAGGGATCTCCACATACACAGCCTGAAGGGGATGATGTTGATGAAGACACTCTTTTGCTTGTAGACCCATGGAATGATTACACCATTGACCCTCCATTGGATATTGAACCAGACCTTTACCCTGCAAAGCCACACCACCAAACGATAATATGACTTATCAGGAACTTCTTGCTAGAGCAGAAAAGTACCATGGGGTGGCCTTACATAAAGAGTCCTTAGAGGAAAACTTTATATTTGAAACTCTTGGGTCCACACACAGGTCAAGTCAAACACTGTGAGAAAGTGGCTCTGTATATACTGTTCCTTAATAGGTACAGGGTGTACAGAGTCCACAGACCCCAAGGGTTTAACAGAGGTTAAAGTTAGATATAACCTTACTCTCCAAAGTGGTAGCCTGGTCGAGCAGTAAGGCAGTATCAGAGGACAGTGTACAGCATTTGTTGTACACACTCAGTCAGCAAATAGCTCCACACACTCAATAACTGAACTCTAGGCCAATGGTTTTTATATAAAAAATATATGCTTGTTTTATTTTAGAACCAACACTTGGAATTAAAATATACTTTCTCGACAGGAGATGTTTCATAAAAATACTTTTGTATATGCAATAGACTTTTTAGTAAACAGTTACAAGTAGTTGCAGTAGGCAACTCTATTTCTAAACACAATACATTGAGCTCAATGATAAATTCAAGTTATATGCAACAGATTACTTTTTAGATTACTTTTGTAATTCCAGGCCTGGATCCTAGATCCAGTCTTGGGTCAGTTCTCAGAATCCGCTGTTGAAAGTCGACTTTGGTACTGTAATGATTTTTAACTAACATTTAGCTATTTCAAAAGTTAGCCCTTAGAACATATTTCAGAGCAAACAATCAATGATTCCCTATGGAAGAAAATGTAGGTTACAGGTACAGTAGGTTATCGTTACTTTTGTAATCCAGTACTGAGTGCCTAGACTCAGTACTGGGACCTTTATCCAAAACAGGTAAGTAATTACGTTTTCAGATGTTATACGATTTTTGACGAATATTTAGAAATTGCAGAAATCAACACTTAGAAGAAATTTCACAGAAAAACAGTCAATGCTTTCCTATGGAAGAAAAATGAGTTAAAGGTAAGTATAGTTGTGGGTACTTTTCAGAGTCAGTGCTGGGCACCAAGATCCAGCACTGGGAGCTCACCTAAGAGCAGGTGAGTAAATTTGTTTTTGTCACTCGGCTGATTTTTGGTGATTATTTGAAGATTTGAAAAGTCCACACTTAAAAGAAATTTCAGGAAAAAGCCAGCCAATGTTACCCTATGAGGAAAATAGAGTTTGCGGTCTAAGGGTAAGTACTCAACTGGCGATGTTGAGGTTCTGGGCACAGACTCAGGGGTCTCCCAGGGTCAGGTAGGTATAGTTGTTTCACCCTCAGCGGCTCTAGAGCGGCCGGGTGCAGAGAGAGTTAGGCCCAATGTTATCCTACGAGGGATAGGGGGGCCTGGGTTGGTGGCTGCTGTCGGGCAAGCCACGCGGCTGTGGGAGCTGGGCTCCTGGTCACTTACTCAGGGCAAGTGGGGAAGTAGGTTAGAGTAGAGTTTTCACTGCCAGGGCCACTCGGGCGGCTGGGTGCAGGGTGCTTTTGAGCTGTCGGGCGCTCAATTGATTTCTATGGGAAATCTCCGGTTTGGAAAAAGACTGCAGGCTCGGGGACGAGGACTCTTCAGGTGCCACCACCACTTCGAGGGGTAAGTTGGGTAGTTGGAGGATAGGTAGGTACCCCGGGATTGGGCACAGAGGGCCGTGGGGCGCCGGGTGCAGGGGTGCCTTTTGATGTCGGAAATCTTACCCTCTGTTGATCGCGGTTGGGGTGGCACTCTGTTCTGAGGCTGCAGGCTTCTTCAGGATAGTCGAGGGGGGTCCTTGGGTGCCGGACTCTGGGTCACAGTCGCCGTGGGGCCGTCCTCGTGGGTTTAGTTCACTCTGGCACCAGCCAGGCTTGGCGGGTGCAGAGTGGTCTGGGAAAGCGGTTCCGGGCTGCTGCCAGGGGCGAAAGGTAGGTTCTGAGTAGAGCCTCTACTCATGGGAGTCCCAGGGGATCAGAGTTCAAAGGTAGCCAGGTCCTCCGGGATTTCTGAGGTTGCTGGCCACAAGAGATGCCGGGTTTGGAGCAGGAGCAAGTCCGAGGTCGACAGGCCGGTAGGGCTGGGGCCAAAGCAGTTGGTGTCTCCCTCTCCTTCGCAGCTGCAGGGCAGGTCTTCTTTTTCGGAATCTGGAATCTGGGGAAGGAAGGTTCAGGGTGCCCCTAAATACTAGATTTAGGGGCGTTACAGGTAGGTGAAGGCCAGGGACCAATGGGTCCTTGTCCTGGGGTGGGTACACCCCCTATCCTGCCTCTCTCCTGTGGGAGGGGGGCAGTAGCCTAATCCTGATAGGGTAGGGCCTCCCATCTTCAAGATGGCGAGAGCCCGGAGATGTGCTTCACCTCGCCTCCCCCACCTGAGGGGTGGGGTGGGCAGGCTGCCACATCCCCTGTCCTTGTATGGGGTTTCCGGCCATGCTTCCCGCCAGAGTGGGGGGTTGCAGTGGCCCGGGGAAACTCCTAGAGGCGGCAGGCCTTTGAAGCTTCCCTTTGCTCATCCTGGGGAGGAGATCTATCACCTCACCCAGGATGTGCATTGTTGCAGGCCCGGGAGAGCAGGAGCTCTCCCACCCAGGGGTCCAGCAACGTGTCTGCTGTGTGGCAGCCTGGTCAGCCTCAGAGCAAACGTGGATTGTAGGTTAGTTGTAAGGGGGCATCTCTAAGATGCCCTCTGGGGTGCTTGGTACATTAAATCCCACACTGGCATCAGTGTGGGTTTAATGTGCTGGGAAGTTTGATACCAAACTTCCCAGTCTTTAGTGTTGCCATTATGGTGCTGTGGAGCTCGTGTTTGACGAGCTCTCAGCACCATGTACTCTTAAATGGCAGCACTGCACTTACAGTGCCCGGGAATGGACCTGGGTACTGTAGGGGCACAGGGCTCCTGCTCCTGCTCCTGTGCCCACACCATGGGCATAAGGCACCCAGCCAGAGGGGTGACTGACATATGCCTTGGCAGTGTAGGTGTTGGGCATGGCACACAGATGTGGGCCATGTCGACTCTTCATTTTGTCCTGCACCCAGACACTCAGCCTGCAAAGGCAGTGTGTGTGTGTGTAAGGGTACAGGGCCCCTAAGGGTGGCACAATAAGTGCTGCAGCCCTTAGGGGTCTTCCCTGGTCACAAGGCCCTGGGTACCTAGGGTACCATTTACCAGGGGCTGACATGTGGCCAGGGTTTGCCAATTTGGAGTTTGTGTGTTTTAAGGAAGGAACATAGGCCCTGGGCACCTGATTGGCAGGAGCCCAGGGTACACTCAGTCAAAGTACATTCAGCAATTTAGCAAAAAGTGGCGGCATACCATGCAAGAAAGAGGGCACTTTCTCACAAACACTCCCTATGCTAAAGAGCATGATGAGGCATTCAGATATCATTTTCAAAGACCCTGTGCGAGCACGCATTTTAACTCCCAGAGTCGATAAAAAATATAAACCTTGTCCATCTCATCCTGTGTTCATCAAAAGACAATTACCTCTTGTGAGAAAGTGGCTCTGTATATACTGTTCCCAAATAGGTACAGGGTGTACAGAGTCCACAGTCCCCAGAGGTTTGGCAGAGGCTAAAGTTCGATATAACCTTACTCTCTAAAGTGGTAGCTTGGTCGAGCAGTAAGGCAGTATCAGAGGACAGTTTAAAGCATTTGTTGCACACACTCAGTCAGCAAATGGTCTCACACACTCAAGAACTGAACTCTAGGCCAATGGTTTATATAAAAAAAAAATAGATGCTTGTTTTATTTTAGAACCAACAATAGGTATTAAAATACACTTTCTCAGAATGAGCTGCTTTATATAAATACTTTTGCAATAGGCAAATGACTTTTGTAGAAAGTTACAAGTAGTTGCAATAGGCAACACAATTTTAAACACAATCATGCATTGAGTTCAATGGAAGTTTCAAGTTATTTGCAACAGATTACTTTTAGGATTACTTTTGGGATTCCAGGACTGGATCTTAGATTCAGTCCTGGGTCAGTACTTAGAATCAAGTGATAAAAGTCGACTTAGTTACTGTTATGATTTATAGACAATATTTTGCTATTTTAAAAGTTGATATTTCATAGAAAACAGTCAATGATTCCCTATGGAAGAAAATTCAAGTTGCAGGGATATGTTATGTTATGGGGAATTTATTAAGCGCGCAGCTACTCCTAGGAGTGTCCCGGCGCTGATTTGACCCCAACACAGAAAGCAGAATTAGCATATATTACCACTCTAGTATTGAAAAAGCCAAGTTTTCACGCCCTTACGAAATTTTAAGAGGTCGCATTCCTGTCGCAGCTTGAGAGGGAGGCTATTCCATAGTTTTGCTGCGCCCACCTGAAAGGAGCGACCACCCTTACGAGAAAGGAAAAATTTGGGCACATTTACTAGTTGTTGTGAGGCTGAACGTAATGTTCTGAGGGGTTATAGAGCTGAATCTTATTTCTAAGATAAGGTGCTCCAATTCTATTAATGGCTTTAAACGTTAAGACCACGTATTTAAAACATATCCTTTGTCTTACTGGCAGCCAATGTAAGGTGCTCAGGTGAGAAGACATATGGTCTCTCGGCCCAGCTGTCAGAACTGCCCTGGCCGCGGCATTTTGAACTATCTGCAAACGATTCAATAGGTAGTTTGGAAGACCTAGATACAATACGTTTACATAGTCCAGTCTGGACATAATCAAAGCCTGGACCACAGTTTTCTTGTGTGCAATTGGGGAGAAGAGGGAGGAAATTTCTCACAGTTTTTAGCAGTCCAAAGCATGTGCCAACCATAGATTGGACCTGAGTTTTCATAGTCAGATCGGAATCAATTTTTATTCCTAAATTCTTTACTGTGCATGCCGGCTTCGCAGGGGGGGGGCGCAATTTATTGGCCACCATTGGCGCCATTCATTATCTGGGGTGTGTCCAAAGACGATGATTTCAGATTTATCTGAATTACAAAGTAACTGGTTTTGGCTAAATCAGTTAAACAACTCAGTCAGGCAGATGTTAATTTTATTTCCATCGAACGTCTCCTTCTTTCCACACGTAAATGCAATTGTGTGTCGTCAGCATACAATATAATTTTTGCCCCATATTTTTCAGCCAGTGGGCCTAAGGGGGCCATATATATATATATTAAAAAGGGTGGGGCTCAACACCGAACCCTGTGGAACCCCTATATTTAGGGCTTGAATAGGACTAAAGAAAGGCGGGGCCCAAATTGTCTGCTGACGATCACTTAAGAAGATGGTGAACCATCTGAGAACCGTGCCCCCGATATTACTCTCCTTCAACCTAAGAAGGAGCCTATCATGGGGCACGGTATCGAAGGCTGCTGATAAATCCAGTAAAATTAGTACTGCTTTGCCTCCGATATCAAGTACATTTTTGATGGTTTCAACAACTTCTAACAGGGCAGTTTCAGTACTGAAATTCGTCCTGAAGCCTGATTGACTCGGGTGAAGCATCTTATTTTCTTCGATAAAATCAGTCAGGGTTGCGTTGACATACTTCTCTACCACTTTAGAAAAAAACGGTAGTAGAGATATCGGCCTGTAGTTGCTGACTACTAGCGGATCTGCAGTAGGCTTTTTTAAAAGAGGGAGAATTTTTCCATATTTCCAAATTTCAGGCAGCCTTTCCTCGTACAACGACAAATTTAATATTTTATTCACAGCAGGATTTATGACTTCGGCAATTGTTGCCAGTATTTTTTCTGGAATAGGGTCAGTGGGTGATCCCGACTTTAAGGCTGACATGATCTTTAAGGAGGTTTCCTTAGTCATAGGAACAAACTCCAACAGAGTATTCCCACTAGAAACATTTATAGGAGAAGAGTTAGGCAAGCTACTAATCACATTCTGTCCGGAACTCCCAAACGAGTCTTGGATGTTTTGGATTTTATTATAAAAGAATTGGGCCATTTCCTTAGCCCACATGGCCGTGGGAGAAAAAGGGCTTTTTGAGGCAAGGGGAACCGTGAAATCTTTTACAATCTTAAACAATTCCTTCGCACAGTTCTCGGCTTGTTCAATTTTTCTGGCTAGGAATTGTTTTTTTCCATCACGGATCTTAGCATAGTGGACCTTCAACGCACCTTTATATATTAGTTTTTCCTCTGGATCGAAGTTTCTTCTCCATCGCCGTTCTAGGATCTTACATGCACTTTTACTCTTTCTCAGAGACTCAGTAAACCATGGTGCCGAGTTCCGGCCTTGCTTGGCTACTCGTAGTTTGATAGGGGCCAATTCCATGCTGTACTCCCGGAGCCAATTTTCCAGCGCATAAACATCGTGCTCCAGATTGTTTTTGACCACCAGGGGAAATTTATTAAGCATATAAGCAGTTGATTCAGGGGTTATTTGATTAAAAGACCTGAAAGTCTCTGAACGGGGATTACAATATCTCAAAGGTTTGGTTAAAATCTTAGCTATTGTAAAATTGACCAAAAAATGGTCACACCAGATAATATGCTCAGGGACCTCTACTTCCAACTTCGTAGTGGAAAAGATCTGGTCTAAAGTATGGCCTTTTTCATGCGTATAGTATGTTCTCGTTACTTTTGTAATCCAGTACTGGGTGCCTAGACTCAGTACTGGGACCTTTATCCAAAACAGGTAAGTAATGACGTTTTCACAATTTATACGAGTTTTAAAGAATATTTAAAGTTTGCAGAAATTGACAGAAGAAATTTCACAGAAAAACAGTCAATTGTTTCCTATGGAAGAAAATTGGGTTACTGGTAAGTACGGTTGTGAATGTTTTTCAGAGACAGTGCTGGGTACCAAGATCCAGCACTGGGAGCTCACCTAATAGCAGGTGAGTATTTTCGTTTTCGTTACTCGGCTGATTTTTGGTGAATATTTTAAGTTTTGAAAAGTCCACACTTAGAAGAAATTTCAGGAAAAGCCAGTGGATGTTACACTATGGAGAAAATTGAGTTATCGGCTTTAAGGTAAGTACTCGACTGGCAGAGTTAAGGTTCTGGGCATAGACTTAGGGGTCAGGTAGGTACAGTTGTTACACCCTCAGCGGCACAGGGGCAGCCGGGTGCAGAGAGAGTTAGGCCCAATGTTATCCTATGGGAGGAAGGGGGCCTTGGTTGGTGGCTGCTGACTAGCAGGCCACACGGCTGTGGGAGCTGGGCTCCTGGTCACTTGCTCAGGGCAATTGGGGAAGTAGATAGGTGTAGAGGTTACACTGCCAGGGCCACTTGGCCGGCTGGGTGCAGGGTGCTTTTGAGCCTTCTGGCGCTCAATTGATTTCAATGGGAAAGCTCCGGTTTAGAAAAGGACTGCAAGCTCGGGGACGAAGATTCTTCAGGTGCCACCACCACTTCGAGAGGTAAGTTGGGTAGTTGGAGGATAGGTAGGTACCCCGGAGTTGGGCACAGGGGGCCGCGGGGCGCCGGGTGCAGGGGTGCCTTTTGGTGTCGGGGAATCTTACACTCTGTTGATCGTGGTTGGGGGGGGAACCTGGTTCTGAGGCTGCAGGCTTCTTCAGGAGTGTCGAGGGAGGTCCTTGGGTGCCGGACTCGGGGTCACAGTCGCCGTGGGGTCGTCCTCGTGGTCTTTGTCCACTCTGGCACAGACCAGGCTTGGCGGGTGCAGAGTGTGAAGGGTTCGCAGTTCTGGGCTGATGCCAGGGATTAGGAGATTTTGAGTAGAGCCTCTACTCATGAGAGTCCCAGGTGCTTAGAGCCAAAAGGTAGCCAGGTCCTCCGGGGTTTGTGAGGTTGCTGGCCACAAGAGGTGCCGGGTTGTAGCAGGAGCAGGTTCGAGGGTCGACAGGCCGGTAGGGCTGGGGCCAAAGCAGTTGGTGTCTTCCTCTTCTTAGCAGCTGCAGGGCAGGTCTTCTTTCTTTTTGCTCTTCTTTGTATTTCGGAATCTGGGGAAGGAAGGTTCAGGGTGCCCCTAAATACTAGATTTAGGGGTGTTACAGGTAGGTAAAGGGCAGGGACCATTGGCTCCCTGTCCTGGGGTGAGTACACCTCCTATTCTGCCCTCTCCTGTGGGAGGGGGGCAGTAGCCTAGTCCTGATTGGGCAGGGTCTCCCATCTTCAAGATGACGAGCGCCCGGAGATGTGTTTCACCTCGCCTCCCCCACCTGAGGGGTGGGGTTGGCAGACTGGCACATCCCCTGTCCTTATTTGGGGTTTCCGGCCAAGCTTCCCGCCAGAGTGGGGGTTGCAAGTGGCCTGGGGAAGCTCACAGAGGCGACATGCCTTTGAAGCTTCCCCCTGCCCATCCTGGAGGAGGAGATCTAGCACCTCGCCCAGGATGTGCATTGTTGCAGGCCCAGAAGAGCAGGGGCTCTCCTACCCAGGGGTCCAGCAACATGTCTGCTGTGTGGCAGCCTAGGCAGCCTCTCAGACCAGACGTGGATTGTAGGTTAGGTTTCAGGGGGCATCTCTAAGATGCCCTCTGTGGTGCTTGGTACATTAAATCCCACACTGGTATCAGTGTGGGTTTAATGTGCTGACCAGTTTGATACCAAACTTCTCAGTCTTCAATGTTGCCATTATGGTGCTGTGGAGTTCGTATTTGACAAGCTCCCAGCACCATGTACTCTTATATGGCAGCACTGCACTTACAGTGCCCAGGAATGGACCTGGGTACTGTAGGGGCAGAGGGCTCATGCTCCTGTGCCCACACCACTGACATAGGGCACCCAGCTAGAGGGGTGGCTGATGTATGCCAGGGCAGTGTAGGTTGTGGGCATGGCAAACAGGGATGTGTGCCATGTCGACTCTCTGTTTTGTCCTGTATCCATACACTCAGCCTGCAAGGGCAGTGTGTGTGTGTGTGTGTGTGTTAGGGTACAGGGCCTCTAAGGGTGGCACAATGTGTGCTGCAGCCCTTATAGGCCTTCCCTGGTCACAAGGCCCTGGGTACCTAGGGTACCATTTACCAGGGGCTGACATGTGGCCAGGGTTTGCCAATTTGGGTTGGAGGTTTTGGTTTAGGGAAGGAACATAGGCCCTGGGCACCTGATTGACCCAGTGTGCCCTGGGCTCGTGCCAAAGTACATTCAGCAATTCAGCAAAAAGTGGGGGCATACCATGCAAGAAAGATGGCACTTTCTCATACCTCTTGATTCCGTAGTGGTGTCAAACGCTTGCAAAAGGGCTAACTCACAAACATCTGGTGATGCACCTCCCTCAGACAAGGAATCTAAACTTATAGATGCTGCGTGGAAATGAGTGGCTGCTCAAGCCACTAACCACTGGCACAACAGGGCCTACTAGCTAGGTACGACAGGGCACACTAGGACGAAATGGAGCAACTGCTCCAGTTCGAGGCATGTGGGCTGCTGAATTCATATCTGTGCATAGATCGCCGCCTAGTGTTGGGTCCGGATGATTGCACATTGTTGTCCTGGAAGAGTCTTCGAAGTATCACGAGATAGGTGACTCCTCCCCTGGACCACAGTGCGCATGGGCATCCTCTTCATCCTTAGATTGTTTTTTTCCGCTATTGGGTTCGGATGTGCTTATCTTAGCTCAAGTTAGGAAAATTCAGTTTAAGGCCAAAAGGCCTTTAGTTATCGTCGGTACTGTTCCCGTTCGGTATCGACTAGTTTCTTTAGTGCTTTAGCACCTTCTTCCTGCTCTTCGGATCCGTTTGGTCCGAACATCGAACTTCGATCGACGATGGAATCGAGGACTCCATTCAAAAGGTGTCCTTTATGCCACGCGAAATACCCACACACCGACGTCCACCCGGTATGCAACAAATGTCTCTCACCGGATCACGATGAGTCGAAATGTATGGCCTGCACCCGGTTCCGATCGAAGAAGACTCTCCGGAATCGATGGGCAGCGAGATTGGAGGCGCAGCAATCAGCGCCTGCCCCGGCCAACATCTTTAGCACTGAAGACGAGGACGCCGAGAGCGTGGAAGACGTAGACTCCAGCCCCGCTTCCGAACACGACTCCCGATCGGAAGACGACGACGAGGTGATCTTTCAGAGAGAAGAAGTCGTCGAAGAGGTAGGAGACTACGATGAGGCCTTTGGGGCCGAGGAAGATAGCTCCAGCGAGGAGCTAGGCCAACCCGTCGATATGGAGGCCGAAAACATACGTCGTCATGAGGCTCCGGTCGAGGGATCGCCTTCGGGCCTTACCCAAGATAAATCTCACGGTTCTTCGGCCCCGCCTTCAGGCCCGGCCTCGAACACTGTGCAAGAGCCATTATTATCGAAGACGACTGGATTCCCTTCGGCGAAACCGAAACCATCCATCGCTCCAGTTCCATCGAAACCGAAAATGAAACTGGTTGTGATCAGCTCGAAGGCCTCGAAGCCCTCCACTCCTTCGACGCCGGCAAAGGTCATCGGCTCCGACCGCGCAAAAAGGGATTTCGGTGCCAAGCTCACCGCAGCGGATACGGTTGCCGAGCCAAAGAAGAAGGCCCTCGGTCCCCACAAGGCGCCTCGGCCTCTGGCACCGAAGACATCGGCCCCAACCACCAAAGTCAAGGTGGCCACCCCGTCTGCGTCGACGTCGAAGACGGCGGCGCCTGCCAAGTCATCGACTCCAACGAGCGTCGATACCTCCCTTCGGATCGATGACCCCATGGCTGCAAAGAAGTCGGGTGCCGCTTCGACGCCTACCTCCATAGTGCCGACCGGCTCCAAAGAGCCATCTGCGTTCACCGTGCAACAGGTCTCGGCATCGTTGCAACGCATCAGAGAACGGGGAGCCCTCCACTCTACGTCGGGTCCCGACACGCACAAGGCTTCGAAAGCACCCTCGGCGCCGACCAACATCACGTTTGGGTTGCTGCCGCCCACGGCGCCGAAACTGTTCGAGATTCGGACACGTGTCCGCCAGACACAGTCCCCATCCACTGGACAAACAGATTTCGAGCCTTCACAGCCACAATTTATCGACGCCAACACTGGTAGGTTGATGCTCCGCAAGCGGAAAATCACGCCAGAGAGGGGATTGGACTCCTACAAAATTCCTCTCAAACACAAATTGCCGGCAGGGTCAGAGCCAGTGATTCATGAACACTTTCAACCCTTCCATCAGGATCCACCGTCCTTTTCTCCTACGCCTTCAGAGGCAGACGCAGTAGAGGACTATGTAGGGGATGATACCACCTACCCTGGGGATGTCGATCCTGATGATCACCTGCAAGACCCAGATCAGGCATGGGATGACCCCACAGACCAGGGTACCGCACCAGATACCCATGACACGCAGCTTTATAACATAAAGACATCTCCCACAGAGGACACTGCTGCCTTTAATGCCCTCATAGAACGGGCTGCTGCCAATCATGGAGTAGAACTCCATTCTGACACTGTCGAAGAAGACTTCTTGGTGGACACTTTCGCCTCTTCCGAAAGAACTGTCAAAACTCTGCCCATGTTAAAAGGAGTTCTCAAACCTGCAAAAGACATTTTTAAAGAAACAACCAGGGCACGGGTGCTAAACTCCAGGATTGAAAAAAAATACAAGCCTGCACCCGGAGACCCTATGTACATTAGGGGTCAGTTACCTTTGGACTCCATGGTGGTTGCTAATGCTCGCAAAAGAGCCCACTCACAAACAACAGGTGATGCTCCTCCCCCAGACAAGGAGTCCAAAGTGCTGGAGACATCAGGCAAACGGATTGCAGCGCAAGCAGCAAACATCTGGCGCATTGCCAACACACAGGCACCCCTGGCCCGTTATGATAGGTCCCACTACGACACACTAGAATCACTACTCCAACATTTGCCAGATGAATATAAAGAGGCTGCGGAGCTCCTCATCAGAGAGGGACAACTCCTTACCAATGCATCCATCAAGTGCGCACTGGATGCAGCCGACACAGCGGCGAGGGCAATCAACACAAGCGTCATGTTGAGAAGGCATGCATGGTTAAGAATCTCAGGCTTCAAGCCGGAGATTCAGAACAATATCTTAAATCAACCGGTCAACCCAGACTATTTATTTGGCCCTGAAGTTGACACTACCCTCGAGAAAATTAAAAAAGACACTGACACTTCGAAATCAATGGGGGCTCTGCAGACGCAGCAGTTTCGTAGTGGCTCCTTTCGTCGCCCCGGGAATAGAGGAGCAGCTAGAGGTCAGGGGTCACAGCAGCAGTACACTAAAGGGGGCACACAAAGTACCTATGATAAAACCAACAGAGGTGGATATCGTGGCTCCAGCACCAAGGGCAGAGGACGTGGTTACGGCAACACCAGGTCCTCCCCCAAAAACAAACAGTGACGCCCTCTCCCTTCCCCCCGACCACATAACACCTGTCGGGGGGAAGACTCCAACGGTTCCTGTCAGCATGGAAAACCATCACCACAGACAGGTGGGTCAGGGACATCATCCAGCATGGTTACTGTCTCGAATTAACGTCCACTCCACCCAACATACCGCCAAAGCACCGTCCTATGTCCGTAGAGCACTTGGCATTATTGCAGCAGGAAGTGCTAAGTATGCTGCAAAAAGGTGCAATAGAGGTCGTGCCCGTCAACCAGCAGGGGACAGGGGTGTACTCTCTGTACTTCTTAATCCCAAAAAAGGACGGGTCGCTCAGACCTATACTAGACCTGAGACCCCTCAACCAATACATTCTCTCAGAGCATTTCCATATGCTCACCCTACAGCCGGTTCTCCCGATACTCAGTCAGGGAGTCTTCCTAGCCACACTGGACCTAAAAGATGCGTATTTCCACTTACCCATACACCCATCACACAGGAAATATCTCAGGTTCACTATTCAGGGACATCACTATCAATTCAAAGTTCTCCCCCTCGGAGTAACAACAGCACCCAGGGTCTTTACCAAGTGCCTAGCAACAGTGGCTGCACATCTACGGAGACAACACATTCACGTCTTCCCTTACCTGGACGACTGGCTTGTTCAGGCAAAGTCAGCCCAGCAATGTGCCAGCCACATGTCCCTCACCATTCACCTTCTTCACAGTCTGGGATTCTCACTAAATTACCCAAAATCACATCTCCAACCCGCACACGTACGACAGTACCTGGGCGCGACCATAAACACTCTGGCAGCCACAGCTCAGCCAAATTTAGTGAGGATCAACAGCATGCAACTGCTGATCTCAAAGTTCAAACCTCAACACCCCCTTCCTGCGCGAGTGTTCATGCAGTTGATAGGCATGATGGCCTCCTGCATTTTCATAGTCCCGCACGCGAGACTACATATGCGCCCGCTTCAGGAGTGCTTGGCACGTCAATGGAATCAGGCTCACGGGCAATTAAAAGACCTAGTGTTGGTGAGCGGTCGGGCATACAACTCTCTGCATTGGTGGAATCCACAAAACCTTTGCAAGGGCCGACCGTTCCAAGAGCCTGTTCCACAAATAATACTGACAGCGGACGCGTCTCTCCAGGGATGGGGAGCTCATGTACTCAACTACACAGTGCAGGGACTATGGACAAAGCAGGTATAGCCAGATGGATCGTTAAATGTATTCAAATTTGCTATCAAAAAGCTAAACACACATTAACGATTCCACCACGAGCCCACTCAACACGAAAGTTAGGGGCGTCCATGGCTTTCCTAGGAAACATTCCTTTACAGGAAATATGTAGAGCAGCCACATGGTCCACTATACATACATTTACCAAACACTACTGTGTAGATGTACACTCAAAACAGCAGGCAGCTGTAGGACAGGCTGTTCTCAAAACTCTTTTTCAGACTTCTGCAGCTGGCACGGGTAGCCGCCGCTAATGGAGGTACTGCTATGTATTCTATGCACAGATATGAATTCAGCAGCCCACATGCCTCGAACTGAATATGCCACTTACCAGTATGCATCTGTTCTTGGCATGTAGGGCTGCTGACATTCATATCGCCCACCCTCCTCCCCGGCGCCTGTAGCGGCTGCAGCACTCAGAATTACTGTATGGCATGGTCATCACTTACTGTATCTACTCCATCACTGCCTCAATGGCGAAAAACAATCTAAGGATGGAGAGGATGCCCATGCGCACTGTGGTCCAGGGGAGGAGTCACCTATCTCGTGATACTTCGAAGACTCTTCCAGGACAAGAATGTGCAATCATCCGGACCCAACACTAGGCGGCGATCTATGCACAGATATGAATGTCAGCAGCCCTACATGCCAAGAACAGATGCATACTGGTAAGTAGCATATTCAATATCTCCCAGATGAACACAAAATCAAGGCACAAGAGTTAGTTCACGAGGGTAAACCAATTTCTAACTCGCCTCTCAGATGTGCTCCAGATGCCGCTGACACTGCGGCTAGGGAGATAAATACCAGCATTATCCTCAGAAGACTTGCATGGCTTAGGATTTCAGGGTTTAAACCTGAGGTTCAGCAATCCATTTTAAACACTCCTTTTGACAGACAGCACCTGTATGGTGATGAGGTCGATCAGGCTTTATAAAAAATTAAAAAGGACGCAGATGTAGCAAAGTTTAAGGGAGCACTCCAGTCTCCATCAAAATGAGGTTCCTTTTGCTGCTCCTTTTACAGAGGAGGGTCGAAAACCACATCTTCAGACCCGAATGTTTCCTCGTATAAAGGCAACACTCAATCCCCTCCCTCCAGCGGTTTTTACAGAGGAGGATATAGAGGAAACTATTCCAAAGGTAGGGTAGAGGTGCCACAGCTTGTACCTCCCCATTTGGCAGTCCATAACTTCCGACAAATGAGGGATCGATCTTATCCAACATGGTTATTGCCTGGAGCTTACCACCAAACCTCCAAATATTCCACCTCGCACTCACAAACTGTCATCATACCACTTACAGGACCAGTTTTATTACAGTACCAAGGTTCAGGAGTGGACTCTCTCTACTTTCTAATCACCAAAAAGGACGGCTCCTTAAGAAAAATGTTGGATCTCGGTGTTAATCCTGTACATACTGTCAGAACACTTCCATATGGTAATGCTCCAACAGGTGCTTCCACTCCTACAGCATAGCAATTTTATGTCCACACTAGACTTAAGCCGCATACTTTCACATTTCGGTCCATCCAGCTCATCGCAAATATCTCAGATTTCTGATAGCAGGGAAACACTATTAGTTCAAAATACTGCCTTGCGGAGTAACTCCTGCTCCCAGAGTGTTTACCAAATGTCTAACAGTAGTGGCAGCTCATCTCAGAACACAACAAATTCACGTCTTCCCGTACTTAGACAACTGGCTCATCAAAACCATCACACACCAGAAGTGTGTAAACCAACTCGGACCACGCTAAACTTGCTCCACCGATTGGCTTCATAGTCAACGTGCAAAAGTCTCATCTACAGCCATTATAAATACGATCTTATCTGGGAGCGATTCTCAAAACTCATACAGCTCTAGCCTCTCCCAGTACAGCCAGAATTCGCAATATTTAAACTCTGCTTTACAGTTTCAAGTCAATCAAACCTTAACAGCCAAACCTTTATGCAACCGTTAGGAAGGATGGCATCATGCATTATATTAGTGCCTCATTCACGACACATGCGTCCTCTACAGGAATGCTTAGCACGTCAGTGGAATCAGTCACAGGGTCAATTAACAGATCTAGTGTTGGAGTTATTTCCTAGAACCAAGCAAGCCTGGCACAGGTAAGTGATAAATACTTTGCAGTAGATATACAGTTTGGATTGTAATTGTATATGCACTTTGTTTTGACTTACAGTATTGTTAATGAGAATGGAATGCTTTGTAAATACAGTACATATACTTCGAATAGGACTTTTAGTAAAATTACAGTTAAGTTACTTTTAAGATTACTTTTCTTACACAGTGCAGTGTGCCTGGATACTGCACTGGGAAATTTACCGTAAACAGGTATGTAAAAGTGTTTTTGTTAGTACAATTTTAAAGAATTTCTTTAGGTTTTCCAACTCCACACACAGAAACTTTTCACAGAAAAACAGTCAATGTTATCCTATGGAGCAAAATAGTGTTAACGGTTTAAAGATAAGTACTTTGTTGTGGGAGTTGGTGTTCTGGGGTTAGACTCAGGGGTCCCCCAGGGTCAAGAATGCACTCTAGTTACACCATCAGCAGCACTAGGGCGGCCGGGAGCAGAGTGTTGTGGCCCAATGTTATGAAATTGGGATAGGGGCCCTCCGGTTGGTGGCTGCTGGAGAGCAAGCCACCAGGTTGTGGGAGCCAAGCTCCTGGTGTTTGTCTCAGGGCAAAGGGGATCCGGTTTTGCACAAAAAGTGCACCCGCAACGGCGCAGGGGCAGCTGGGTACAGGGTGCTGTTTTGGCGTTGGGTGCCCTGTTGTTTTCAATGGGGATTTTCAGTTTTGATTTTTAGCTGCAGGCTCAGTCCAGGAAGACGTCCGGGAGGAACCAACAGCTGGGCAGGTAAGTTGTAGGGCTCGGTGACATAGGTGCACCTCGGGTTCTTTTCTCCAGGGCGGCTGGATGCAGGGGTGTCTTTTGAGGTCGGATTTCACCTTACCGGGCCACTCGCGGTTGGGGGGAGGGAGTGGGGGGCGGGGGGAGGGGGTCACTGTGCAGAGGCAGCAGGCCTGGAGGGGTCAACACATGGTGGACTCGGACTCTGGGGCACTGGGGGACCTCGCTGGGACCGGTGGGCCACTCGAACTCTGGCTGTAGGCGACAGGTACATTGGTGGTTCCAGGTGTCTGGTTTCTTTTTCCTCAGCAGGCTCAGAGTCTTTCTTTGGTGTTTCTTCTGAACAGAGCTGCTGTTCACAGGGGATCTAGTCTTTGTTGAAAGCAGTCAGTCCTCCCAGGGGTTCTGGAGGTCGCTGGCTGCAGGACAAGACGATTTTTGGCGCAGGATCTCTGGAAACTGCAGACGGGCTAATCGAGCTGGAGCCAATTCAGTTGTTCTCTGCAGTCTCCTCTGTTGGGCGTCTTCTTTCGTCCTTTTTCTTCTTAGGTTGCGGGAATCTGAGTTCTTGGTTCAGGGCTGCCCCCTAAATACTGTATTTAGGGGGCGTTTTAGGGGTCCCGAGGTCAGTACCCAATGGGCTACTGACCTTAGGGTGACTACACCCTTGGTGTGCTCACCCCATGTGGGGGAGTGACCACAATCCCTAATCCTGATTGGGGAGTGCCTGCCATCTGTAAGATGCCAACCCCACCCCTCAGGTGGGGGAGGCGAGGTGAAGCCCACTCTTCAGTCTTCTCATTCGTGAACCCTGCCCATCCTGGGGGAAGTAGCTTGGCACCTCGTCCCAGGATGTGCATTGTTTCAGGCCTCCGAGAGCAGCAGGCTCTCGACCCAGGGATCCAGAAACATGTCTGGTGGTGGCAGGCTGCGCAGCCACTCAGTCAGGTCACTGGTAGTTGGTCGTTTTTCAGGGGGCATCTCTAAGATGCCCTCTGTGGTGCATTTTACATTAAATCCCACACTGGCATCAGTGTGGGTTTAATTTGCTGAGAAGTTTGATACCAAACTTCCCAGTCTTCAGTGAAGCCATTATGGTGCTGTGGAGTTCGTAATGACCAACCTCCCAGCACCATATACTCTTGATGGCAGCACTGCACTTACAGGGCCCAGGACTGGCCCTGGGCACTGTAGGGGTACAGGGCTCATGCACCTGTACCCTCACCACTGGCATAGGGCACCCAGATAGAGGGGTGACTGATGTATGCCAGGGCAGTGGTTTGTGGGCATGGCACACAGGGATGTGTGCCATGTGACTTTGTTTTGTTCGGCACCCAGACACTCAGCCTGCAAAGGCAGTGTGTGTGTGTGTCAGGGTACAGGGCCTATAAGGGTGGCACAATAAGTGCTGCAGTCCTTAGGGGCCTTCTCTGGTCACAGTGCCCTGGGTACCTATGGTACCATTTACCAAGGGCTGACATGTTGCCAATTGGGTTTGGTTTGGGGAAAGAACACAGGCCCTGAGGTCCTGATTGGGAGGGCCCCAGAGCACATCACATCAAATAGCAGCTGTAGTCTGGCAAAATAAATAGGGAGGGGGGGGGGGGGGGGTTA
This sequence comes from Triturus cristatus, assembly GCF_964204655.1. Taxonomy (NCBI): domain Eukaryota; kingdom Metazoa; phylum Chordata; class Amphibia; order Caudata; family Salamandridae; genus Triturus; species Triturus cristatus. The sequence continues at coordinate 127,747,055 of NC_140580.1, forward strand.
CTGCAACAGAAGCCCACTTTTCTCACACCCTCCCACTGGAGAGTGGCAGAATAGGGGGTATATCCCCCCCCCCAGGGAAGGGACACATTGGTCCCTGCCCTTTACCGACCTGTAATGCCCTTAAATTTAGTATTTAGCGGGCACCCTGAACCTTGCTTCCTCAGATCCAGAAACGACAAGAAAAGAAGATAAGAAGAAAGTCCGAAGAGCCGTGCAGAGCTAACAAGAGGAGGACGCCCACTGACTTGTGTGTAGGTGTGTGTGGGTGTGGGTGTGTGTAGGTACAGGGCCCCTAAGGGTGGCACAATAAGTGCTGCAGCCCTTAGAGGTCTTCCCTGGGTACCTGTTGTACCATTTACCAGGGGCTGACCTGTGGCCAGAGATGCCAATTGGGTTTGGTTTTTAATGCAGGTTTAGGGAAAGAACATAGGCCCTGGGCACACTCAGTCAAAGCACATCAGCAGTTCAGCAAAAAGTGGGGGCAACCATGCAGAAACAGAGCACTTTCTCATAGCACCTTAGAGATCCCCCCTAAAAACCTACTACTCCTCTAGTGTGCTGGCTGACGGGCATCGTTCCGTTCATCCTGCCACAATAGACAAGTTTCTGACCCCCTGTAGGTGAGTCCCTGTGCACTCAGAGGCCAGAAACCATGCCTTCTCTGGAGGAAGATGTTCACTCCTTCTCTAGCAATTTGGCTATTGAGTTAGCATATCTGAAAGAAACACGTTAGTTAGATTCCTCACCTTAGAATATCCCCAGGCGTCAGGCTGGATCCGGAAAGATTTTTCGTCAGCAATACTACTTGCGCGTCGCTAGACGTCTGCGGCTCCGCGTCCGTCGTCGGCGTCGTGCGCCGGTATGACGTCGTCGGAGTACTTAGACGCCGCCCTCGCGCGCTGACGTCCGTTCTTCTTTTTTCCGCGCCAGACAGTGCCAATCCGGGAAGAGCTTACCTCTTTAGTCACTTTTTGATTAAACTTTTTGGACTCTTTTTTCTACTCGATTCGAACTGGTGCCGGTAGGATGCCCGGGTTTAAAGCCTGTGACTCCTGTCATCGACAGATGTCGGTGACGGACCACCACCGCCGGTGCCTTTACTGCCTGGGGGCCGACCACGATGCGGAGTCGTGCATCGACTGCCAGGCCTTGACCTTGAAGGCAAGGCGGGAGCGGTCCCGTAAGCTTCTCGAGCTCTGACACTCGTCTCCGCTGTTCCCGGTCCAGTAGGAGGTTGAAGGACCGGTCGCGGAGCCGTAGCCACCACCACCGCTCGTCGGGGTCGAAGCATGCTAAGAAGTCCAAGAGGCGACATCGCTTTTCGGACTCCCCTCGCCGGTCGCGCGACTCGGTCGAGGATCCGGGTGGTACCACCCCCGTGGCTCCGTCGGAGCCGCGTCCGTCCCTATACCCACCGGTCCCTGGGACTAGCGCGACTCCGGCGGAGATCAGTGCCTTCCTCTCGGCCATGAGGTGCCTGGCTCCGCCGTCGACACCTGCTGGCGCGCCTTCAGGCCCCGCGGGCTAGACTGGGCGACCTAGCGAGCCGGCGGCTCCGGCGTCGACTTCTGTCCCGACACCGCAGGTCCCCGTGGGATCCGGGCCTGGATCTCAGTCGGTGCCGGTCGACCTAATGACGCCTCCTCCGCCAGCACCGACACCGGTTGCACCCCCGGCGCCGTCTCCGGAAACGCTGTTCCCCGGTTCAGTCTGGGCCCGGCGCCGCAGCCGATGCCGATGGATGACAATTTCATCTACCGTCCGGCTCCGATTATTCCCCCTGTTTATCAGGAATCGGATGACGGGGCGACTGGGAGGGGTCTGAGGACCCTCTGGCCATGCAGGCCAACTTATCTCAGGACTGGGCAGATGAGCTGGGGGATGCCAGTGGTCTGGACACCTCCCCGGACACTGGTTTCATCTCTCCTTCGACTGTGGCTTCGGAGGAAGGTGCTGCATTTTCAGTAGTGCTGCGCAAGGCGGGCGAAGCCCTTGGGCTGGAGCTGCCTGCTGTGGCCGTGAGGACTAATCTCCTCACTGAAGTGCTTCAACCGTCAGCAAGCTCCTCGGAGCCTTTGCTGTAATTCAATGAGGCACTTGTGGACGTTCTGAAGCGCACCTGGTCCAAGCCCTCCACAGTCCCTCCTGTGGATCGGAACGTGGCCCGGCGCCACCGCCCTGCTCCGGGCAACCTCAGTTTTCTGTCCCAACACCCCACGCCCGAGAGCCTGTTTATCCAGGCCTCTACTTCCCAATCCTCCTTCCCGTCCGCTCTCCCGGATCGGGAATCCAAGAGGCTAGAGCAGTTTGGTAAGAAGCTGTTCTCTTCCCTTAGTTTGGGACTGCGGTCCTTGAATACCGCTTGCCTCTTAGACCGTTATTCCTACTCTCTGCGGGATACGGTGGAGGACGTGCTGCCCCAGTGTCCGGTGGAGGCCCGGACGCGGCTCGACCAGGCTCTTGCCGACGGGCGGGATGCAGCACGACATGCTATTAGATGTGGACTAGAGACTACGGACTCGCTGGGTAGGGCGATGTCAACCACAATGGCGCTCCGCCGCCAGGCCTGGCTGCGGTCCACGTCTTTCTCAGGGGATGTCCAGCGCACCCTCATGGAAATGCCCTTTGATGGCACTCGCCTTTTCGGTGAGAAGGTGGATAGTGCGCTGGTGCGATTCAAGGTCTCCCGGGCTACGGCCAAGTCCTTGGGCCTCTCGGGGCTGCGACCGCAAACTTCCGCCTTTCGTCCCTATCGTGGCCAAGGAAGGGGCGCCCCCTCACGTCCACCTAGCCACCGGCCGCAGACCCAACCTTCACGCGGTCGCAGATGTGGATTCCGCCAAGGCGGTACCGGGGATCAACGTGCCGGTCAGTCCACATCCACCCCGGCAGCATCCGCCTCAAAGCCCTCCTAGTTCGTGCTTTCAGGCCCATTCCACGTCAGTGGGAGGCAGAGTTCGCCATTACCTGCTCCACTGGCGTTCCATCACGTCGGACAAGTGGGTGCTGCAAATCGTCCGAAGGGGCTACTCCCTCTCCTTCGAGACGACCCCTTCAGCCATGCCACCGCATGTCGGGGGATCACTTGAATCTTCTACGGAAGGAAGTTGCAGCCCTCTTGGCCAAGGGGGCCGTCGAGTTCGTTCCTGGTCCAGAAGTAGGTCGTGGTTGCTATTCCCACTACTTTCTGGTTCCCAAGAAGGGCAAAGGGGGCCTACGCCCTATCTTGGACCTCAGGAGCATCAACGCCTTCCTCCGGAAGGAGAGGTTCAAGATGCTTACCTTAGCTCAGGTTCTGGCTGCCCTGGATCCAGGAGACTGGATGGTAGCGTTGGACTTGCAGGACGCTTATTTTCACATTCCCGTCCTGCTGGCCCACCGGCGCTACCTGTGGTTCACGGTGGGTCAGGAGCATTTCCAGTTCACAGTGCTCCCCTTCGGCCTCACCAGTGCCCCTCGGGTGTTCACGAAAGTGATGGCGGTGGTCGCAGCTCATCTGCGCAGATCAGGGGTGCCAGTCTTCTCCCTATCTCGACAACTGGCTGTTGAAGGCAGGCTCGCCCCAGCAGGTTGTCTCCCACCTCCAGACTACGGCCGACCTCCTGCATTTGCTGGGGTTCTCCATCAACATGCCGAAGTCACATCTGAGTCCCTCCCAGAAGCTCCTTTTCATCGGGGCGGTTCTGAACTCGGCGCAGTTCCGAGCTTATCCTCCGGAGCAGCGGGTCCGGGATATTCAGGCTCTGATTCCCCCTCTTTCAGCCTCTATCCCGGGTTTCGGTCAGGTTGGTGCTGCGGCTTCTGGGTCTGATGGCCTCCTGCATCCTGTTAGTGCATCACGCCAGGTGGCGAATGCGGGCTCTGCAGTGGGACCTGAAGTTTCAGTGGGCCCAGCATCAGGGCAACCTGTCCGACCATGTCTTGATCTCGGAGGGCACTGCAAACCAGTTGCAGTGGTGGCTCACGAACCACGATTGGGTCAGCGGCAGATCCCTCTCCCTAACCCACCCGGAGCATGTAGTAGTGACGGATGCGTCCCTCCTGGGATGGGGGGGGCCACATGGGGGAGGCGGAGATCAGGGGACTCTGGTCTCCGGCGGAGTCTCGGCTCCATATCAACCTTTTGGAACTGAGAGCGATCCGACTTGCACTGAAGGCATTCCTTCCCGTTGTCCGGGGAAGTGTGGTGCAGGTGTTCACGGACAACACCACCGCCATATGGTATTGCAACAAACAGGGCGGGGTGGGGTCGTGGACCCTTTGTCAGGAGGCTCTGCGCCTCTGGACATGGCTGGAACATCAGGGCATCACCCTGGTGGTTCAACATCTGGCGGGCTCTCTGAAAATCCAGAGCAGACTAACTCAGTCGCCGGTGCATGATGGATCACGAATTGCGTCTCAACTCTGACGTGGCACAAGGCCTCTTTCGGCAGTGGGGAGAGCCTTGGTTAGATCTATTCGCCACCGAAGAGAACGGGCAATGTCAGCAGTTCTGCGCGTTGTGGTTTCCAAGGCGGCAATTTGTGGCATGGTGCACAGCAAAGGGTGTGGATCCCCTTTCCGCCCCTCTTTCTGAGGTTCTCCTCTTCCTTCTTCCTTTGGCCCAGCAGGGCTCTGCTCTGGGCACTCTTAAAGGTTATCTTTCTGCTGTCTCTGCCTTCCTTCGGCTTCCTGATCAGCCTTCTCTCTTCAAATCCCCTGTTGTTTCTCGGTTCCTTAAGGGCATTACTCACATGTTTCCTCCTGTCCATTTCATAATGCCTCAGTGGGATTTGAATCTTGTTTTGACATATCTGATGTGCGCTCGCTTTGAGCCACTTCATAATTGTCCTCTTCGTCTCTTGACGCTTAAGACTGCTTTCCTGGTAGCCATCACCTCTGCTAGAAGGGTGAGTGAGCTCCAGGCTGTCTCTTCTAAGCCTCCTTTCCTTTCTATTCATCCGGACAAGGTTGTGCTCCGCACTTGCCCTTCCTTCCTTCCTAAGGTTGTGACTGCCTTTCACATCGGGCAGTCTGTTACGCTGTCCACCTTCTTTCTGCCTCCGCATCCCTCGAAAGAGGAAGAGCGGCTCCAGCATCTGGACCCAAAACGTGCGCTCTCCTTCTATCTGGACCGCACAAAACAGTTCCGGGTGGACGACCAACTCTTCGTTGACTACGTGGGCGCTAAGAAGGGGCGGGCAGTGCACATGCGAATCATCTCTCGGTGGGTCGTTTTGTGCATCAAAGCTTGTTACTCCTTAGCTAAAAAGGAACCTCCTGTTGGGTTGAGGGCCCATTCCACTCGGGCCAAGGCGACGACGACTGTCTTGGGTCGGGGAGTCCCCTTGCAGGACATCTGTCAGGCAGCAACGTGGGCCTCGCTGCACACGTTTGCCAAGCATTATTGCCTCGACAGCCAAGTCCAGAGAGACGGCTTCTTTGGCCGTTCTGTTCTCCAGGACTTTCTGGTGTGATCTTGGTTCGCAGACCCACCACCGGGGTTGGTATTGCTGGGGTATCTATTCTAAGGTGAGGAATCTAACTAACGTGTTTCTTTCAGATGAACAAGTTACTTACCTTCGGTAACGATGTATCTGTAAGACACATTAGTTAGTTAGATTCCTCACCGACCCACCCATCCTCCCCGTTCTGCGAACCGACATCTAGGGTTAAGGTTATCCCTTTCAGGGCCCTAGACTTTTTTGGCACCAGTGTCGTTCTCTTGCATGGCTCTGCGTTCCTGGCGCGGAAAGCTATGTACAAGAACTGACGTCAGTGCCAAGGGCGGCGTCTCAGTACTCCGACGTCATTCCGGCGCCGGACCACGGACGCGGAGCCGCAGACGACACCTAGCGACGCGCAAGGGGTATTGCTGACTAAAAATCTTTCCGGATCCAGCCTGACGTCTGGGGATATTCTAAGGTGAGGAATCTAACTAACTAATGTTTCTTACAGATACATCGTTACCGAAGGTAAGTAACTTGTTCATCAAGGCCAGAGGCCTCAAAGCCTCTGCTGCCTTTGATATGCGACCCTGGCTCTCCCCCCCCCCCTCTCCCTCTCCCCCCCCAGGCCTGGGAAATGCCAGCCCGTACCCTGAGGCCCATTTGGCACCAGTGCAGGTGGCAAAAATTAGATCGTCATTAGGTGTGGTGCACTTTCGGACTAGGCACACCCCTAAGGTGGGCCACCTGAAGTGGCAGCCGAGAAAGGGTTTCACCATTTTGAATTTGGTGAACCTAGGAACTATGGGTCAGGATTAGGCCCACTCTACACAGGAAGGGGTCATATAAGGGGTGTAGTCACCCCAAGGGTAAGTAGCCTATTGGCTACTGCACTACACTCCCCTAAATGCCCCTAAATTCAGTATTTAGGGGTCCCCTCACACCAGGAACTCTGATTTGTACAAAGTAGACCTGAAGTCGTGAGAACAGCAGTCATGCAGCGAGATTGGCACCAAACCCTGACTGCTTGCACTGCGACAATCGCAAATACTAGTCTAGAAGCTGAACTGCTTCCAGAAGCTGAACTGCTTCCTTAAACCCTTGGAGGAATTTTCTCCCCTTCAACAACCAAGCAGTAGCTCCATTGGGGTGGAGGGGCCATCCTCCTGCATCCAGATGCACTGAACCGGTACTTCATGTTGCTGGCAATTGGGCCCACTGAGGGCCAACTTGCCAGGAAGAAGTTGTCATGAAACCAAGAGGTGAGCCCCATCGCTTTCAACAATTCTCGAGATACTGACCCATCTAGGAGCCTCTCAGCAACAATACCCTGGGTAACGGAGCCCTGGAATCTACCAAGGCTTGTTGCGCGTTCAGTCCGTAGACCACCAACACCGTCCTGCCGTTGAGGGACTTCAGGATTCATGAGACCTTCATCAAGAGTGACCCTGGTGCCCTGTTTCTTTCCCTCGCCAGGTCACCAAAGCCAAGTGAGAGCATCTAACAGTGACCCCGCAGTCAAAACACCTCTACATGAACCCGGGCTGAGGGGCTCAGGTGCAAACAGATTTTGGCCCAGTGCTCCAGAGGCCCTGCCCGGTTTGTCCCCACTTGCAGCCTTTCTTTTTCATCTACTTCTTCCATAGACTTTAACGCGCAGCGTTCAAGTCTACCATCACGACCAGCACCTCTCAACCCGGATACACCAGGCAGATAATATTGAACTGCTGGTAGTTTCTTGGACCTTGGCCCCTAAGCACTTTAAGTCCTAAAAGGCATCCTCCAGAATATTTTGCAAGTAAAGCTATGCAGTGTATGTTTCTCCCATAAGATAACATTACTGCATTTAAGGCTCACATCTCAAAGCCCTCATCGGACAGTACTGTCTATTTCTAAAAAAAAAAAAAAAATCTGTAACTCTGATCAGTACTAACCTGATTCCGATTATCTTGGTGTATAAAAATATATAAATGTCTGTGTTGTTTTTCTGAATTGGTCTCGGATTTCTTTTTGAGTGTCTCTCTCATTTATTGCACTACCCTCTGATAAGCCTAAGAGGCTCCACCACACTACCACAAATGGAAGACTTGAGATTATTAATTTAAGCCCTGTAAACCAATAAGGGTCACCTTTACTTTTTTACATGGTGTGCCCTTACATTAGGACTACCACATAAAAAGCCAGCTTCCTACACCAGGTGCAGACTGGATCTGTAAACTTTTGATCTGAACCTCTGCGCACCGGTAGGTGGCACGATGCAACTTAGCACTGACACTGTTCTGCTCGGGAAATGACGTGCAGGGCCTGTATTGGCGCTACAACATGGTGCTGTCAGTTCTTGTTTTTCTGTGCAAAGCACTCCGACACAAGATGAGGATCCAAAGCTATCTCCCACCTCTGAGACCGTTTTTTCAACCAAAAATGTTCAGTTTGCTAGGAAAATGTCACCTCCCAAGAATACACGATTCAAACCCTGTAAACGACTCAGGCAAACAAAATGTCTGTGATAGATCCTCATCAGGTTTGCCTGGGGTTGACCCACGACTCTAAAGCTTGCAGCTACTGTGCGTTGATAAACTGAAAACCTCAAGGTGAAACTTTGTCACCAAGCTCTGGAAGGCGTCGTAGTCCTTTGGTTTGTCAACTTCGCGGTCCAAATCTTCGGGCAAGTTGAAGAAAAATCACAAAAGGAACCCACAAAAATAAAAGCATGACTCTGCCACTTCCCCCCCCCCCCCCCAGTTATTTACTCTTGAGAAGATGCTGGTACATCACAGTGCCTCTCTATCCTGCTCCCAAAGTCGATCGACCTAAGAGCCTGTGGGGCCAGAGTTATGCCCTCTTGAAGTTCTGCATATTTAAACATGCCCAAAACCAGGAACGGGAGCATAGTGCTCACCTACCATTTCCTTTGATACCCCAGGGGTGGGCGAACGCCCGGGGTGGCTCAAGCGTTATTTATTAATGCTTCTGAGGGGGCATGCCTTGGACTCTCTCCCCAGAGCTCTGCAAGGCTCCATCCCCTAGGCCAACAAATACTAGGAAGGAGCCCAGGACCCCATTCCCAGACCCCAATGAGGAAGGCAGATTGGGTACTGTTGTTGTGCACCCCACAATATGTGGCCGTATCTTGGAGCAGCGGGGTAGCCACATGGAGCCAGCAAGGAAAATCCAAATGCCAGCTCCCGTATTGGCAGACAACAGAGCTGGCTTTGTAGGGAGCTGGCTTCCCACACGACCCCAACAAAAATGGATAATGGGATTGTCCAGGGAGGGACCAGGCACCCCACAACAAAGGTAAAAGAAAAATAAGACATGACTGATGCTGCTCATTAAGTATGCACGTGCCACAGAGAGCGCACTGTGAGAAAGTGCCATCTTTTCTGCATGGTATGCCCCCACTTTTTGTTGAATTGCTGAATGTACTTTAACTGAGTGTGCCCTGGACTCCTGCCAATCAGATGCCCAGGGCCTATGTTCCTTCCCTAAAACCTAAACTCCCAAATTGGCAAACCCTGGCCACATGTCAGCCCCTGGTAAATGGTACCCTAGGTACCCAGGGCCTTGTGACCAGGTAAGGCCTCTAAGGGCTGCAGCACTTATTGTGCCACCCTTAGAGACCCTGTACCCTAACACAACCACACTGCCCTTGCAGGCGAGTGTCTGGGTACAAGGCAAAACCAAGAGTCGACATGGCACACATCCCTGTGTGCCATGGCCACAACCTACACTGCCCTGGCATACATCAGACACCCCTCTAGCTGGGTGCCCTATTCCAGTGGTGTGGGCACAGGAGCATGAGCCCTGTGCCCCTACAGTACCCAGGTCCATTCCTGGGCACTGTAAGTGCAGTGCTGCCATTTAAGAGTATATGGTACTGAGAGCTTGTCAAACACGAACTGCACAGCACCATAATGGCAACACTGAAGACTGAGAAGTTTGGTATCAAACTTCTCAGCACATTAAATCCCACACTGGCATCAGTGCGGGTTTAATGTACAAAGCACTACAGAGGGCATCTTAGAGATGCCCCCTGAAACCTAACCTACAATCCACGTCTGGTCTGAGAGGCTGCCTAGGCTGCCACACAGCAGACATGTTTCTGGACCCCTGGGTAGGAGAGCCCCTGCTCTCCTGGGCCTGCAACAATGCACATCCTGGCGAGATGCTAGGTCTCCTCCCCCAGGATGGGCAGGGGGAAGCTTCAAAGGCATGCCGCCTTTGTGAGCTTCTTCAAACCACTTGCTGTACCCAGCAAACTGACCCCCACCGGTTCTGACCCCCACTGTGGCGGGAAGACTGGCCGAAAACCCCAAGTAAGGGGATGTGCCAGCCTGCCAACCCCAGCCCTCAGGTGGGGAGGCGAGGTGAAGCACATCTCCGGGCGCTCGCCATCTTGAAGATGGGAAGCCCTGCCCAATCAGGACTAGGCTACTGCCCCCTCCCACAGGAGAGTGGCAGGATAGGGGGTGTACCCACCCCAGGGCAGGGACCCATTGGTCCCTGCCCTTTACCTACCTGTAACACCCCTAAATCTAGTATTTAGGGGCACCCTGAACCTTCCTTCTTTCGATTCCAGATTCCGAAAAAGCAAAAAAGAGCAAGAAGAAAGAAGAACTGTCGTGCAGCTGCTAAGAAGAGGAAGACACCAACTGCTTTGGCCCTAGCCCTACCGGCCTGTCGACCCTCGAACCTGCTAAATCCCAGTACCTCTTGTGGCCAGCAACCTCACAAACCCCGGAGAACCTGGCTACCTTGTGACTCCGAGCATCTGGGACTCCCATGAGCAGTGGCTCTGCTCAAAGCAAGTTTCTAACCCCTGACACCCCCCTGAACCGCGAACCCTGCACACTCTGCACCTGCCAAGCCTGGCCTGTGCCGGAGTGAACAAAGACCCCGAGGACGTCCCCCCAGCAACTGTGACCCCGAATTCGGTACCCAAGGACTCACCTCGACGCTCCTGACGACGCCTGTAGCCTCAAAACCAGGAACCCCCCCAACCGCGATCAACAAAGGGTAAGATTTCCCAACACCAAAAGGCACCCCGGCGCCCTGCGGCCCCCTGTGCCCGACTCCTGGGTATCCTCCAACTACCCAACTTACCTCTCGAAGTGGTGGTGGCACCTGAAGAATCTTCGTCCCCGAGCTTGCAGCCTTTGTTCATCCATGAGCTTTCCCATTGAAATCCATTGAGCGCCCGAAGGCTCAAAAGCACCCTGCACCCAGCTGCCCGAGTGGCCCTGGCAGTGTAACCTCTACACCTATCTACTTCCCCATTTGCCCTGAGCAAGTGACCAGGAGCCCAGCTCCCACAGCTGCGTGGCCTGCTAGTCAGCAGCCAGCAACCAAGGCCCCCGTGCCTCCCATAGGATAACATTGGGCCTAACTCACTCTGCACCCGGCTGCCCCAGTGCCGCTGAGGGTGTAACAACTGTACCAACCTGACCCTCAGAGACCTCTGAGTCTGTGCCCAGAACCTTAACTCTGCCAGTCGAGTACTTACCCAAAAGCCGATAACCTAATTTTCTTCCATAGGGTAACATTGATTGGTTTCTAAAACTTAAAATATTCACCTAAAATCAACCGAGTAACGAAAACGGAAATACTCACCTGCTATTAGGAGAGATCCCAGTGCTGGATCTTGGTGCCCAGCACTGACCCTGAAGAGTACTCACAACCGTACTTACCACTAACCCAATTTTCTTCCATAGGAAATCATTGACTGTTTTTCTGTGAAATTTCTTCTGTGTCGATTTTTGCAAACTACAAATATTCTTTAAAAATCGTACCAACTGTGAAGATGTAATTACTTACCTGTTTTAGATAGAGGTCCCAGTACTGAGCCAGGTCACTGAGGAGGAGGAGGAGGATGATGATGAAGCTCCGCAAGGAACGTCTGTGAGAAAGTGGCTCTGTATATACTGTTCCCAAATAGGTGCAGTGTGTACAGGTGCAGTGTGTACAGAGTCCACAGTCCCCAGAGGTTTGGCAGAGGTTAACGTTAGATATAACTTTACTCTCTAAAGTGGCAGCTTGGTTGAGCAGTAAGGCAGTGTCAGAGGACAGTGTAAAGCATTTGTTGTACACACTCAGTCAGCAAATGGTCTCACACACTCAAGAACTGAACTCTAGGCCAATGGTTTATATAAAAAATATATGGTTGTTTTATTTTAGAACCAACAATAGGTATCAAAATATACTTTCTCAGAATGAGATGCTTTAGTTAAATACTTTGCAGTAGGCAATTGACTTTTGAAGATGATAGTTACAGTTTTGTTGCAATAGGCAACACAATTTCAAACACAATAATACATTGAGCTCAATGTGAGTTTTAAGTTATATGCAATTGATTACTTTCAGGATTACTTCTCTAGCTCCAGGACTGGATCCTAGATTCAGTCCTGGGACAGTTATAGGAAACAAGTGAGTAAATACGTTTTAGTTACTGTTGTGATTTTTAAGCAATATTTTGCTATTTTAAAAGTTGACAGAAACTTTTTCTGATCAAATTACCAATGTTATCCTATGGAAGGAAATTCACTTAGCAGGTAAGTGGGGTTATGGTTATTTTTTCTAGGTCAGTGTTGGGTCCTGGATCCAGCACTAGTGTACCACATGTAAGCAGTTGAGAAACTGCGTTTAAGTTATACAGGTGATTTTTAAGGAATATTTATAAGTTTGCAAAATCGACACTTAAAAGGAATTTCACAGAAAAACAGTCAATGGTTTCCTATGGAAGAATATTCGAGTTACGGGTAAAGTATGTTCTCGTTACTTTTGTAATGCAGTGCTGGGCTCCTAGGCTCAGTACTGGGACATCTATCTAAAACAGATAAGTAATTACGCTTTCACAGTTGTTACGATTTTTAAAGAATATTTGTAGTTTGCAGAAATCGAAACTTTAGAGAAATTTCACAGAAAAACAGTCAATGCTTTCCTATGGTAGAAAATTGAGTTAGTGGTAAGTACGGTCGTAAGTACTTTTCAGGGTCAGTGCTGGGCACCAAGATCCAGCACTGGGATCTCTCCTCATAGCAGGTGAGTATTTCCGTTTTCGTTACTCGGTTGATTTTAGGTGAATATTTTAAAGTTTAGAAACTCAACACTTAAAGAAATTTGAAGAGAAACCATTCAATGTTACCCTATGGAAGAAAAGTGAGTTATCAGCTTTTGGGTAAGTACTTGACTGGCAGAGTTAAGGTTCTGGGCATAGACTCAGGGGTCTCCCAGGGTCAGGTAAGTACAGTTGTTACACCCTCAGCGGCACAGGGGCAGCCGGGTGCAGAGTGAGTTAGGCCCAATGTTATCCTATGGGAGGCAGGGGGCCCTTGGTTGGTGGCTGCTGACTAGCAGGCCGCGCAGCTGTGGGAGCTGGGCTCCTGGTCACTTGCTCAGGGCAAATGGAGAAGTAGGTAGGAGTAGAAGTTGCACTGCCAGGGCCACTCGGGCGGCTGGGTGCAGGGTGCTTTTGAGCCTTCGGGCGCTCAATGGATTGCAGTGGAAAAGCTCAAGGACGAACAAAGGCTGCAAGCTCGGGGACGAAGATTATTCAGGTGTGCCCACCACTTCGAGAGGTAAGTTGGGTAGTTGGAGGATAGGTAGGTACCCAGGAGTTGGGCACAGGGGGGCGCCGGGTGCAGGGGTGCCTTTTGGTGTCGGGAAATCTTACCCTCTGTTGATCGCGATAGGGGGGGGTCCCTGGTTCTGAGGCTGCAGGCATCATCGGGAGCGTCGAGGTGGGTCCTTGGGTGCCGAATTCGGGGGTCACAGTCGCCGGGGGGACGTCCTCGGGGTCTTAGTCCACTCCAGCACAGGCCAGGCTTGGCGGGTGCAGAGTGTGCAGGGTTCGTGGTTCCGGGCTGGGGCCAGGAGTTAGATACTTGCTTTGAGCAGAGCCACTGCTCGTGGGAGTCCCAGGTGCTCAGAGTCGCACGGTAGTAAGGTCCTCCAGGGTTTGTGAGGTTGCTGGCTACAGGAGGTGCCGGGATGTAGCAGGAGCAGGTTCGAGGGTCGACAGGCCGGTAGGGCTGGGGCCAAAGCAGTTGGTGACTTCCTCTTGTTAGCAGCTGCACGGCATGTCTTCTTTCTTTTTGATCTTCTTTGCTGTTTTAGAATCTGGAATCTAAGAAAGGAAGGTTCCGGGTGCCCCTAAATACTAAATTTAGGGGCGTTACAGGTAGGTAAAGGGCAGGGACCACTGGGTCCCTGTCCTGGGGTGGGTACACCCCCTATCCTGCCACTCTCCTGTGGGAGGGAGGCAGTGGCCTAGTCCTGATTGGGTAGGGCTCCCCATCTTTAAGAGGGCGAGGGCCCGGAGATGTGCTTCACCTCGCCTCCCTCACCTGAGGGGTGGGGTTGGCAGGGCTGGCACATCCCCTGTCCTTATTTGGAGTTTTCGGCCAGTCTTCTCGCCAGAGTGGGGGGTTAGAACCGGTAGGGGCCAGTTGCTGAGTACAGCAAGTGGCCTGGAGAAGCTCACAAAGGCGGCATACCTTTGAAGCTTCCCCTGCCCATCCTGGGGGAGGAGACATAGCACCTCGCCCAGGATGTGCATTGTTGCAGGCCCAGGAGAGCGGATGGCTCTCTACCCAGGGGTCCAGTAACATGTCTGCTGTGTGGCAGCCTAGGCAGCCCCTCAGACAAGACGTGGATTGTAGGTTAGGTTCAGGGGGCATCTCTAAGATGCCCTCTGTCGTACATCGTACATTAAATCCCACACTGGCATCAGTGCTGGTTTAATGTGCTGAGAAATTTGATACCAAACTTCTCAGTCTTCAGTGTTGCCATCATGGTGCTGTGGAGTTCGTGTTTCACGAGCTCCCAGCACCATATACTCTTAAATGGCAGCACTGCACTTACAGTGCCCAGAATGGACCTGGGTATTGTAGGGGCACAGGGCTCATGCTCCTGTGCCCACACCAGTGGCATAGGGCACCCAGCTAGAGGGGTGGCTGATGTATGCCAGGGCAGTGTAGTGTGGTAAATAAAATTCCTTTACCGGGACTTAATTTGATACGGAAACATAATAAAATAGCTCAGTAAAATGAGAGGCAGAATCCGTGGTATTAGAGGTTCGGAATGGGCTTTATTCCAATGAACGATTATAATCGGTTGCTCCAAGTTCCATCACCACGGAGGTTCAGGAAGTGAAGTACATACATTATTGACAAGAAATGACTTTTATAGAACATACATTACAATGAAGCGAATGCAGTAGGCGTAACAATTGATAAGGAAAATGATGATTCATATGCGTAACCGAAAATGGGTGTAATAAGGAGTAAAAAGGAACATAATTGGTTATGATGTCATATATAGGTGGATCTATAAGATAATACTTGGCATAGATGCGCGCGCAGCAGCATGACGTGTGATTGACGTGCAAGTAGGGGGTGAAGGGGACTTGACATTTAGCTCTACATGTGGAGACGAAAAGTCTGGGGGGTCAAGTCAACCTAATCCCAAATCATATCTAACATCCTATGTTTAAAGAACTATGTTATCCACAAAAGAAGGATTCTCGGACAGAATCTATTCTATACTGACTGTGTGTGCGTGTACAAGCGTCTAAGTGTCTACACTAAATGCGGAGGCAGGAATCTTCCATAGTAACAGGGCTATGAATTACTTGTATAAAGACAGAGAAGCCAGGCCCTTTGCTCGGTAGCTGGAAGAATGTTTACTTAAACTACTAGGCAGGAATGCATTGGCTGAGGGGGAAGCAGATAACTCGAAGGTGAAATACAGTTCTTGGCAGAGAATAGGCTGATGTCAGGCTTCGTGAGCCGCGCAGAGAATGAGACAAAGTTCATGGTCACAGATGCAGGCTCAGACTGGAGTTTTCAGAGGCAGAAGGCAAGAAGAGTTTGATGACAGAATCAGGGCCTACTTGCCTGGACTGTAAAATGGCATAGGTGAACCATATAAAGCCGGTGGCTTTTCATACTTAGGAATGGAATATCCGGCCTATTCATGGCGGATCTGACAGAGGACATGTTGACGGTGGACACACATGTGTTTGCGTCTTCATAACTGGAACTGGAGGGAACATACATGTACTTGTAACATGCACACAGAACCATTGGGGTCCAAGATAGGGGACATAACTGACCAGAAAAATCCATATTTCCACATTCCCTCCTTGTCCCCTACTTGCCCGTCAAGAGATATCAATCTTCATCAATCCATTTATCTGTTCATATAGCATCATTTGTTCTTCTTTCTTCTTCCGGGATCTTGAATGAAAATCTTGATGTGGAATGCACGATGTGGCACACAGACCACAAATCGCTGGTCCACATTGCAGACATAGACAGCAACTGAATAGTATGAGAAGGCCAATACCTAGGAAGGATAGGACTCTCCATCCCCAGGCTGATATCACACTCCAAAACCAACCGGACCAAGTCCAAGTGCCTGGGTTCTGGTGTATCTGGCTTACAATCTTATGAAGGCGAGTTATAGCTTTATATACAGATGGCGAATTTTCTGGTATGAATACGCAGCAGCTTGATCCGATGACCCTACAAGCTCCGCCCCTATCAGCCAGGATGACGTCAAGGACAAGACGATTTTGAAGCACAACAATCCGCATAGCAGACTGCTCTTCTGTTAAATTGCCTAGGGCGGAAATAGTTTCATTCACTACTGCTTCAAGGGTTCTAGTTAATCTACGTATCAGCTTACTATTAGTAACAGTACCTATATAGGGAAAGATGCCTTTATTGAAGTCTGTGTATTTTTCCCATGCTGTTTCAGTGTAATCGACAATTGGGAGATCTCTCCGCTCTCTGTTGTGTACTAAATGAATATTCCTATAATAATCAGGAGGAGCTAGGAAAACAGGTGGCAAAAGGAATGCAATGTAGCAGGTACCATCCCAATCTAGAGGTAGACGCATATATGCAGTCTGACCACATATAAAGTAGGAGTGGCGATAAGCTCTAAATGAAGATTTGCCTTGATCACTGAATTCTACTGTAGTAGTGCATTTACTATGGCCCATATGTATGGAACCAACTTTTCTTACACACAATTCACCTTTCGCTGGGAATACTGACATTGTTGGTAAAACTAGTTCAACTTCGGATTCGACATTTAGAACCATGAGATTAGGAGTGAAGTTACCTAATCCATATACTTCATTTTCTAGATCAGTTCCTGTTCCTTTGGGGCGACCCTCCTTGTCAGGGTAACAGACTTTGAATAAAACTAGGTTCAGATTTCCCCATACCCACTGGTCTTGGTAAACGGCTATATCTGAGTCTATGGAATTGATTAAACTAAACCATGCTCCACAGGAGCCATTATGTGTAAACGGATGTGGAAAGAAAGGCAGGACTCCTTCATAATTCTGATAGGGAGGGAGCCGGCCACACACCCAACAATTAGTTGCATTACTAGTCTGATGGGAATGATGTAACATACTAATGAAAGTGTTATTGCGCAGCGCAAGTCTATAAGACAATTCATGCGGGGGTAAGTCACTAAACGAATGTTCAGCAGTAACATTGTAAACATTTCTGGCAATAGGGTAATATATGTGCAACAATATACTTGCAGTAATTATTAAAAGACTTAAGAAAAACAAGATTAATAATGTCACTATGCAATGGCTACGCAGTGATTTACAATACGCCTGTCGTTTCATCATTTTTCGCGACTGTCCATGATTCAGGTCTAGGCGATACATGTCGGAGACAGATTCAACCGCTTCACCTACTAGAGGACTTAAACAATCAAATCGTCCGACGGTCTAGGCCTTAATTTTAGTTTATAAAGTTCGGAGTCACTTTTTTCCACAAAAGGAAGTTTTGAGTCAATGGGTGAAGACACACAAGGTGTGGTATTCACATCTGATTTCAGTCCATGAAATTTCTTGATATGACTTGAATGAATCCATCCTTTCCTGCCTTCAATCTTCACGGCTGTCCTTGTGGTCAGCAGGACCAACTTGGGTGTCTTCCACCTGGGCTCCAGCTGAGTCTTTCGGTCGAAATTCCTCACAAGGACGAGGTCCCCCGGAATTACGTCATGAGGTTTCACCTCAGTGTTGTCGGGAAAGGCTGCAGCTACCTGTGAACGACAAGATTGTAGTGCAGACATCAAGAAAGCCAAGTAATCTGTCAGCATATTACAGTCAATATCAGTTATTTTGCGTGGTATAGGCGTCCCCCACATATTTGGTGGTCTGCCGAAGATCACCTCATACGGGGATAGCCCTGTTCGAGAATGTGCTACCATTCTTGTGAAAAAGAGTGCAACTGGTAACGCTACTACCCAGTCGACACCTTTCTCCCTGCATATTTTGGACAATCTAATTTTCAGGGTCTGATTATGTCTTTCTACGAGACCTGCTGCCTCAGGGTGTCGGACACAGTGGAATTTCCACTGATAACCTAACAAAAGTGAAACATGTTTCATTAATTCGGATGAGAACGGCTGGCCGTTATCTGAGTGAACAACACGTGGTAAACCGTATCGTGGGAAGAATTCTCGAACCAACTGTTTGGCAGTAGTCGGGGCAGTGTAATCTGAAACCGGGTATGCCTCCGTCCAGCGGGACAGAGCGCAGACAACTACGAGAACATATTTGAATCCTCGACATCGTTCCATCTGGATATAATCCATCTGGAGTACTTCAAAAGGGTGATTAGGAGGATGAAATCCACCTTGTTCTACGGGAACACTTTTTCCTGGGTTGAACTGGCAACAGATCATACAGGTACGGACCTTTTGTTTGGCTGCTGCTCGTAAATGTTTATTGAACCAAATGTGTTGAATGCTATCTAGCATAGCTTTTTCTCCTAGATGTGCTGGACTATGTATAGTGTTAATTATAACTTGGACCATTGAATCAGGAAGGAACCATACAGACTTTTCCTTCATCATCCATCCTTGGTCCGTTTGGATCCCTCCTAATTCAGTCCATTTCTTTATTTCGTCTGGTGTAGCATGTGTCTGTAGGTCAATTACGTCAAGGGTAGGATCTTTAACTGTCATACAATGTGTCGGCATCGGGACTATTGTCTTTGTCATGTCGGATGTTTGGGTTTGAGCAGTCTGTTTAGCTGTTCTGTCAGCTAGATCATTGCCTTGAGAAATGATATCAGTAACCTTCGTATGAGCCTTACATTTCATAATTGATATTGCAGTAGGTAGATGTATTGCATCTAATAAGGCATGAATGAGGGGTCCGTGCTGAATGTGGGCACCGTGGGAAGTTAAATAACCTCTCTCTCGCCATAGCACGCCGAAGTCATGTACAACTCCGAATGCATAACGTGAATCAGTGTATATGTTGACTTTTTTATTTGTGGCTTGAATACAGGCTTGTGTCAGAGCAATAAGCTCTGCGGCTTGAGCTGACAAAGTATTTATACGATTAGTTTCAATGACTTCAGTATCTGTTGTGACTGCGTAAGCAGCCACCAACTCTCCTGTATTTGTTCTCATACATGAACCATCTACATACAATGTCAGGTCTGGGTCTGACAATGGGACATCGGTTAAGTCTTGTCTAGGTTTCGTCGTTATTGTAATAACTTCAATACAGTCATGGGCTAGTGGGTCTGTTCCGGTTACTGGCAAAAGTGTGGCAGGGTTCAATGTGTTACAGCGTCTGATTTCTATATGTGGCTGAAACAATGTAAGCTCGTACCCTGTAAGTCGCGCTATAGTCAAGTGTTGTGTTTGCGTTCTATTTACAAGAACCTCTACTGCATGTGGTACTTGAACTGTCAATGGATGTCCTAACACTATGGCATCGCTTTGTCTGATTGCTAAAGCTGTCGCTGCCACTGATTTTAGGCATGCAGGCAAAGCCTGAGCTACGGGATCTAATGTACTAGAAAAATAAGCACATGGTTTGTGTGCTCCTGCTTGTTCCTGTGTGAGTACTGACAAGGCAGTACCTTCGCGTTCTGTAACAAAGAGTGTAAACTGTTTTCTGTAACATGGCGTTGCTAAAACAGGTGCTTGACATAAAGCTTTCTTTAGGCTTTCAAAAGCTTGTGTATGTTCCTGAGTCCAAGGGAGAACAGTCGATGTGGCTGCCTCCTGTGTTGTCAACTGAATGAGCGATTTTGCTAGAAATGCATATTGAGGGATCCACTGTCTACAGTATGAAGTGAGGCCTATGAAAGCCCGCACCTCCTTTTGTGTCTTGGGTATTGGCATGTTAGCTATTAACTGAATGCGGTCGGGTGTAAGCTGCCTTCCCTCCTTGGACAGCGAGTGTCCAAGATAAATAACTCGCTGGACACAGAATTGCAGCTTAGAAGGGGACACCTTGTGCCCCTTTTCGGCTAGAAATTGTAAAACTGTCAGTGATGCTTTTTCACATTCCGGTTCACTTCTCGCGGTGATCAACAGATCATCGACGTATTGAAGCAAGGCAGTGTTAACTGGCATGTGGATACTGTCAAGTTCTCGTTTCAGTGCTTGGCTATAGATGCTGGGGCTTTCTGTAAATCCTTGAGGTGCGCGTGAGAATTTAAAGCTACGTCCATTTAAACTAAATCCGAACAAATATTGGCTTTCCGGATCTATTGGGACGCTGAAAAAGGCATTCTTGAGATCGATTACAGTAAAGAATGTCGCTTCGGAATCAATAGCTGTCAGTAATGACGAGATATCTGGGACCACAGGAAATTGTGGCACAATGCATTTGTTTAATTCGCGCAGATCAATAACCAATCGATATACTGGCGGGGCCTTTGGATCTGTTCGTTTAAGAATCGGAATTATCGGTGAATTACATACATTGGAGTCTGTTTCCACAACTACTCCTTGGGTAATGAGCTCGTCAATGATTTGTAGTAAAGCCACTACAGCATCTGGTGGTAACTTGTATTGTCGCATTCGTGGTAGCACCACTCCTGCCTTTAATGTGACTCGATATGGTGTAATATTCATGCATCCAACATCAGTAGGGCCTTGTGCCCATAGATGTGTAGGTAAAGTCTGCAGTCGGGGATCCATGTCTCTAGACACATAATGACCTTTAAAATCACGTAAAAACAACCTTACTCCTTCCGGAGAACAACATATTATAGCTCCTAGAGCTTTCAGTGTTTTTATTCCTAACAGATTTTCTGGACATGATTTAGTAAGCAATAAATCTGTAGTACGGGTCAAAGGTCCTATCGTAAGTGGGAGAGGCTGTGACACTTCATTAACAATAGGTTTTCCTGAAAAACCAAGGGAAATATTCTGTGAGCCTGAGAGGGGTGCCCCTGGAACTTCACTACGTTTTATGGTCGTTCGACTTGCCCCTGTATCGAGTAAAAATTTTCTGTCTTGGCCTAACAATTCACTATGTACATAAGGTCCTTCTTGATCTACAGGGATCTCGATAAGGGGTAAGTCAACTTCCCTCTCTAGGCTGGTTCATGCGTATCGTTGATAATCAGGATAGTCGTACTGTGCGGTCTGGTACAGTTGTCGTGTCGTGGTTTGTGTGGCAGCAACAGGCAGCGCTGGTGCAGCTGGCACAAACTGTACAGACTGTGGTGGAGCTGGCATGGACTGTGCATGCTGCGGAGCTCCTTGTTCATTCTGGTCCTGTCTAGGTGGCCGTGGTCTTTCTTGTGTTTTACCTATGGCGATATTATGTTTCAAAAACTGGACAATCGTGTACGTAATGACCTGGCTTTTTACAATAATTGCATGTCCCTTTTACAGGTCCAGCTGAATCACCGGAATGTGTCATACCCTTTTTATGTCCTTCAGCTGGAACTGTCTGAGAAACTAACATTTTCATTTTTGTGTCTTTCATGCGTCTGTGTTCATGTTCTTGTTCCTCTCTAATTCTATTGTGATGGTACTGTAACATTTGTAACATTTGTGATGGAGTGTTACCTTGCCAGGTACTCTCGAATTTTAATACTCTATTCTTTACTTGGGGCAGGGCATTTTCTACTAATTTTGTTACAAACAGATGTGGGTATGATTCGCTACTTGCTTTTAGGCCACTATTTATACCAAAACATTTTTCAAATCGGGCATAGTAATCACTAGTGTCTTCATCTTGCTTCTGTTTACAGGCTGAAATTGTACCCCAATCTTCCTTTTTCGTAGTTAATAAACGTGGCAGTACCTGTACTAATAAACCTGGTAGTGCTTTAGTTTTATCCCCGAGTCCTGCTCCTGCAGTTCGGGCCTTTTCTTCTGCTTCTAATACTGACCATTCTATCTTTTGGTCTCCGACCTCCCACTCTTTTTCCCTGAGTTTCTCATAAATGCCAGCAGGCATCAATACCTTTAATATTGTCATAATGTCGGGATAGGTATACTCTCCCATGAGTAACATGTCTTTAATTTCTCGGTGAAAACCCGCTGGGTCTTTGTCATGACTGGGTACCACTTTCTTCATTTCTAACAATTCTATTTTTGATATGGGCGTATATACAAATACGCGCTTAAACTCATTGTCCTCGCCTTTTATTGGGTGCACTTCTCGTAAAGGATTCTGTCTATCCATGTAATACGTGGTTCTTTCCTTGATGGGCAATGAGACACGGTCTGAACATACAAAAAGAATATACTGCTTTCTTGATTCTAGAATTTCTTTAATTAATTTAGTACCTGAACCTTTCCATCTATTCATAAGCAATTCAGTCAATATGTCAGGTAAGGGACCAGGGTCCGAATGCTGACTCTGATATAGTATAATGAGTTGTTGAATCATATAAATCCCAGCTAACCGCTGTTCATCTGGGGTGAGATTCAAGAACGCGCGTGCTACTGTATCATCACTATATTTTCCGGGACTGTCAACCCAATGGACAGCTGACCTAGCTAATTCTTGTTCATCCATAGAATCGAGAAAATGATAACCCCTTCGTTCTCGGAGTAGTTTGTCGGCGGCTTGGAACGAATGCTCGTTAGACCTGATGTTAATTATAGGTATTCGGAAATTCCTGTTATTATCTGGACATATCGGACGTATCGGGTCAATAAGACGTCTATTACTATTACAAGATCTTCCTTTACCTACATAGGCTATGGTGTCTGACTGTCCTGCGGGCAGTCCTGACCCTTCTTCCTCGTTTTGTTCGAACTCGTCTACCGCTAATCTTTCTTCGTGTAGGCGTTCTATTTCTTTACGGATCTTTCGGCACATGGCTATTATACAATTTTGTTTATCATGTCTACCTTCTGATATATTCTGGCTCCATCTGGTAAGAATTTGCATTGCTTCCGGGTCTACCCCCGGTCGGTCTTCATTTCTGATCACACAATTTATGAGGAAACGTAACAGTTCCCCCTGTATCTCCACTTTCTGGTATTCCATAGCTCTGTTAATACATTCTGGATCTCGCCCTGTTTGGACAAAATGGTATATTTTATCTAGATGCGCAGTCATTCCTGGTAACTTCCCTAAGTACACTGCGGCTCGTCTGATACGCAATGATGCCAGGGTCATTTCGTCCTCTTTTCCGGGCACAGGGTCATATCTACAATCTATAAGAAGTTCCTTAAGCGTACGGGCATTTATGAGTTTGGGGGTACGTGAATGTGCTGACTCTTGAAACGTAAGTTTATGTATTCTGGGTGGCGTAGAAAAAATGTTACTAGCACCTCCCGTAGCCCCATCTGGGGTGTCGGGTGTGAAAGGATTCGTTGAACGTGACACAGCAACTATAGGTGTGGACACAGCTATAGAAGCAGCTGTAGGAACAGATGTAGAAACAGATGTGTGTGCCGGAACTTGTGACACGATCGGTTGCTGTAGGGATACGGGTACTGGGTCTTGGCGTTGAACCTCCCTGATAGGCGGTCTATGTGGGGCGGAATTTGCATACTCGGGAGCTGCGTCATCTAAATATGAGGAAAGAAAAACATCATCTGCGGTTCTAGGATGCCCCTTAGGATGTACCTTTATTGGAAATAATGGGGTTGGCAAGTCTTTCGGTATCTCTGGAGTAGCCTTAGGTAATCCTTCGGCCAGAAGGGGATACATACCATTCATAAGGGCATTTATTTGTCTGTCTACTTGTTCTGATTTCACTCGGATACCTTCCTCAATTAATAGATTTTCTCGAACTTTATTGGAATTCTCTTTACTCTTCTCCTCTTGTCTACGTGCTTTTTCTGTACGTCTATGAGATTCTTTACGCCATAACTCAACGGCATCTTTCTGTGACTGTCTGACTTTCCTTTTCCATAACTCTTCCTCGACTTTCATGATGCACTCTGCATCCCAGGTCCCCGCTGCGGGCCACCTCTGACTTTCTGGTAATTCCTTGGTGTAGTCTACCCATAAATCAAGAAATAATATAGCGTCTAAGCCATGTTTATGATACATGAAGTACCCTGGAGTGTCCCTAGGAGGAATAGGAACGGCTTCTTCGAGTACCCCTTTTCTTGTAGTGATCTGTCTTAGTTTCGAAAAAAGCGGCATATTGAGAACTGATCTGATACTTAATCTTGAACACACTTAGTACAAAAGCACAATAATGAACAACCATTCATACCACAATATGCAGGACGTTTAACACATTAAACATTAAACATTTTTTTTTTAACCTTTAAAATAACCAACAATGATGATCGTCTGCATAACTAATCACCAAGCATAATTCTTTGACAATAACTAGATACTTCGGAATACTTGATCTACTGCTAAACAGTACATATACACTGCTAAAACAGTGCAGACCGGATTTGTGTACCCAAACCCGTCTTGACCGGCACAACCTATGTGCACGTCAGAAATGCCTCCCCAGCAATGGTACTCACCGGGTAGCTTCGGAAACGGAAGGCCTCGGAGACTGAACTTGGACCGGACTGGACTCGACTCGACTCGTCGGAAACTGGACTTGACTTCGAACTGGTGGGCCTCTGTATACCTCGGATCTTGCTCTCTCAGCTAGGCTCTGGTCGGGATACTTCGCACTTCTCACCGCCTCGTCTGGGTGTTGATCGCAGCCTCAGTCGCCCCCGCTTGACCGGAGGGAGATACAGGAAATCCTGCTGGTACGCGTTATTGTCCGTCCAACTGTGGCAGGAGACCGGGCCTGCAACACACCGCCGGCGCGTGAGATGAGAAAGTGTCCCTGTTCGGGCGCCATTCATGTGGTAAATAAAATTCCTTTACCGGGACTTAATTTGATACGGAAACATAATAAAATAGCTCAGTAAAATGAGAGGCAGAATCCGTGGTATTAGAGGTTCGGAATGGGCTTTATTCCATTGAACGATTATAATCGGTTGCTCCAAGTTCCATCACCACGGAGGTTCAGGAAGTGAAGTACATACATTATTGACAAGAAATGACTTTTATAGAACATACATTACAATGAAGCGAATGCAGTAGGCGTAACAATTGATAAGGAAAATGATGATTCATATGCGTAACCGAAAATGGGTGTAATAAGGAGTAAAAAGGAACATAATTGGTTATGATGTCATATATAGGTGGATCTATAAGATAATACTTGGCATAGATGCGCGCACAGCAGCATGACGTGTGATTGACGTGCAACTAGGGGGTGAAGGGGACTTGACATTTAGCTCTACATGTGGAGACGAAAAGTCTGGGGGGTCAAGTCAACCTAATCCCAAATCATATCTAACATCCTATGTTTAAAGAACTATGTTATCCACAAAAGAAGGACTCTCGGACAGAATCTATTCTATACTGACTGTGTGTGCGTGTACAAGCGTCTAAGTGTCTACACTAAATGCGGAGGCAGGAATCTTCCATAGTAACAGGGCTATGAATTACTTGTATAAAGACAGAGAAGCCGGGCCCTTTGCTCGGTAGCTGGAAGAATGTTTACTTAAACTACTAGGCAGGAATGCATTGGCTGAGGGGGAAGCAGATAACTCGAAGGTGAAATACAGTTCTTGGCAGAGAATAGGCTGATGTCAGGCTTCGTGAGCCGCGCAGAGAATGAGACAAAGTTCATGGTCACAGATGCAGGCTCAGACTGGAGTTTTCAGAGGCAGAAGGCAAGAAGAGTTTGATGACAGAATCAGGGCCTACTTGCCTGGACTGTAAAATGGCATAGGTGAACCATATAAAGCCGGTGGCTTTTCATACTTAGGAATGGAATATCCGGCCTATTCATGGCGGATCTGACAGAGGACATGTTGACGGTGGACACACATGTGTTTGCGTCTTCATAACTGGAACTGGAGGGAACATACATGTACTTGTAACATGCACATAGAACCGTTGGGGTCCAAGATAGGGGACATAACTGACCAGAAAAATCCATATTTCCACAGTAGGTTGTGGGCATGGCACACAGGGATGTGTGCCATGTCGACTCTCTGTTTTGTCTTGTACCCAGACACTCAGCCTGCAAGGGCAGTGTGTGTGTGTTAGGGTACAGGGCCTCTAAGGGTGGCACAATAAGTGCTGCAGCCCTTAGAGGCCTTCCCTGGTCACAAGGCCCTGGGTACCTAGGGTACCATTTACCAGGGGCTGACATGTGGCCAGGGTTTGCCAATTTGGGTTTTAGGTTTTTGGGAAGGAATATAGGCCCTGGGCACCTGATTGGCAGGAGTCCAGGGCACACTCAGTCAAAGTACATTCAGCAATTCAGCAAAGAAGTGGGGCATACCATGCAAGAAAGATGGCACTTTCTCACAAAAGTGCAATACAAAAGCTCCGTAGCATGATTTAACACTTTACGGCATTTCTGAAAATTGCACCATTTGTCAATTTTTTAAAAAATTTTTTTTTAAAGCCCCGTAGGTTGTTCAGGCTCGCTCGCTACACTCGCCCGCCAAAGTGGAGTATGACAATCCTTTTACGCCGCACCACTTTCAAATTTCACCAGCCGCCACTGTGCTAGAGGCACAGGAACTGCTCAACAGGTAGTCAATAGAGATAGTACCCTACAAGGAAAGAAACAAGGGGGTTTATTCCAACTACTTCCTCGTACCAAAAGTGGACAAAACGCTGAGGCCTATTCTGGATCTAAGGTTCTTAAACAAGTTCATAAGGACACAAAGATTCAAAATGACATCTCTGCAAGAAGTAATACCCCAGGTACAGGAAGGAGATTACATGGAAACTATAGACCTAAAGGACGCATACTTACACATCCCCATCAACAAGAAACACAAACACCTACTGAGATTTGTGATCAACAAGAGTCACTACCAGTTCACAGTGCTCGTATTCGGACTCAAATCCGCTCCAAGGGTGTTTACAAAGTGTATAGCAGCGGTAGCAGCACACCTAAGGAGGCAAGGAATACATGTAAACCCCTACCTCGACGACTGGCTCGTAAAAGCAGGCTCCTACAGCCAGTGCAAACAGCACATCCAGCAGGTGATACAAACACTAATCCAACTGGGGTTTTCGATCCATTGGTGAAAGTCTTCAATAGAACTGGAACAGGTGAAGATATTCTTAGGGGCAGAGATCAACACCATACAGTGCAAGTTGTTCCCCAGCACAAAGAGAACTTTGGCAATACTGAAGGAGACACGTCTCTACCGCAAGGGGCAAGCTCTGACAGCGAGGACAGTGAGCAAGCTAATGGGAATGATGGCGTCGTGCATACACCTGGTCCCAAATATTCGCCTACACCGGAGACCTTTCCAGGAATGGATACTACAGCAATGGTCACAAGCAACAGGGAGTTGGGAAGATCTTGTGGTTGTCACACACGCAATGCATGAGGAAATAGCGTGGTGGAACAAGGAAAACATATCACAGGGGAAACCATTCACACAGCCAACTACAACAGTAACCATTACAACAGACTCCTCCCAGCTGGGGTGGGGCGCGCACATGAACAAACTCAAGGTGAGGGGGTTATGGTCGCAGCTGGATGCGGTCAAACACATCAACTACCTGGAGCTAAAAACAGTGTTCCTAGCCTTAAAAGCCTTTTAAAGGGAGCTATACGGAAACAGGGTGTTGATCCTAACAGACAACACCACAACAATGTTCTACATCAAACAAGGAGGAACACAATCAGTAGCACTATCAGGGCTAGCACAGGAAATATGGACATGGGCCATTCAACTAATAATAGACCTGCTGGCAATACATCTCCCAGGGAAGGACAATACGGAAGCAGACAGACTCAGCAGACAAACGTCAGCATCCCACGAATGGCAGCTCAACCAACAGGAAATAGAGGAACTATTCCACAAATAGACCTATTTGCAACACACAAAATGCAAAATGCCAACACTTCGCATCCAGACAACCAGACCATCGGTCCCAAGGGAATGCACTATGAATAAATTGGTCAAAGACATTTGCATACGCTTTTCCCCCGATACCACTGATACACAGGGTACTCAACAAATGCAGGATGAGCAACATGATGCTAATACTAATAGCACCTCAGTGGGCCAGACAGTCCTGATTCTCACAAATAGTAGAAATGGCGCAAGCACCAGCACACAGATTCCCAAAGAGAAGGGACCTGTTATCAATGCAGAACGGAAGGGTGCTACATCCAGAGCCAGAGAGCCTCAGCCTAGCAGCATGGCTCCTGAAGAGCTAGAATTTGCACACGGCAAACTACCAGCAAGCACAATGGCGGTGCTCAGGGAGGCAAGGAGACCTATTGCAAGAAAGTGCTACATAGCAAAGTGGAAAAGATTCTCCGAATGGTGCATTAGGGAGAAACTACAAAGGAAAATTACAAAGGAATCAACAGTACTAAAATACCTAACGCATCTACTACAAAGTAAACTAAGATACACATCCCTAAGTGTGCACTTAGCGGCAATAGTGGCTTACACAAGAGGAGAAACAGGAAAGAGTTTCTTCACCTCCCAAGTAGTAAAGAGATTTCTAGAAGGGGCAAAGAGAATCGCACCTCCAAACAGAATGCCAGCACCAGCGTGGACCTCAACGTAGTGCTAACTCAATTGATGAAGGCACCATTTGAGCCTATGCACAAAGTTACACTGCACATGCTCACACTAAAAACAACCTTCTTAGTGGCTATCACATCACTACGAAGGGTGAGTGAATTACAAGCGCTAACTGTAAGAAAGTGACTCTGTATATACTGCACCAAAGTAAGGTTCAGTGTGTACAGAGTCCACAGTCCCCAGAGGTTTGGCAGAGGTTAAAGTTAGATATAACCTTACTCTCTAAAGTGGTAGCTTGGTCGAGCAGTAAGGCAGTATCGGAGATCAGTGTAAAGCATTTGTTGTACACACTCAGTCAGCAAATGGTCTCACTCACTCAAGAACTGAACTCTAGGCCAATTGTTTTGTATATAAAAATATATTGTTGTTTTATTTTATAACCACAAGTAGGTATAAAAATACTTTCTCAGAATGAGATGCTCTAGTTGAATACTTTCAAGTAGCAATAGACTTTTGAATGCAGTAGTTACAGTTGTTGCAATAGGCAACACAAGTTAAACACAATGATAACATTGAGCTCAATGGGAATTTTTAAGTAAACGCAATATCAATTACTTTGCATAGGTTTATCTTACTCAGGGCTGGATCCTGGATTCAGCCCTGGTGCATCTCCTGTAAACAGTTGAAAGAAATCGTTTTTGTTACACAGGCGATTTTTAAGGAATATTTGTATGTTTCAAAAATCGACACTTTCTGGCACAAACCAGGCAATGTTATCCTACGGAGGAAAGTTTGGTTATCGGAAAATCACAGTTGTAGTTGCTTTATAGGGTCAGTGCTGGGCACAAAGATCCAGCACTGGGATCTCTCCTGGTAACTGGTGAGTAATTTCGTTTTCGTTGATCGGGTGATTTTTAGTGAATATTTCAAAGTTTCAAAACTCGACACTTAGGAGAAATTCCAAGTGAAAACCAGTCAATGTTACCCTATGGAGAAAATGTAGGTTATCGGCTTTCAGGTAAGTACTGGACTGGCAGAGTTGAGGTTCTGGGGATAAACTCAGGGGTCTCCCAGGGTCAGGTAGGTACAGTTGTTACACCCTCAGCGGCACAGGGGCAGCTGGGTGCAGAGAGAGTAGGCCCAATGTTAGCCTATGGCAGGCAGGGGGCCTTTGGTTGGTGGCTGCTAGCAGGCAGACCACACGGCTGTGGGAGCTGAGCTCCTGGTCATTTACACAGGGCAAGTGGGGAAGTAGAATAGAACAGATGCTGCACTTCCAGGAGCACTTGGGTGGCTGGGTGCAGGGTGCTTTTGTGCCCTCGGCCTTCAATGTATTTCAACGGGAAAGCTGTGTGACGAACAAAGGCTGCGGGCTCAGGGACGGAGATTCTTCAGGTGCGACCACCACTTCGAGAGGTAAGTTGGGGAGCTGTAGGTTAGGTAGGCACACAGGAGTTGGGCACAGGGGGCCGCAGGGCGCCGGGTGCAGGGGTGTCTTTTGGCGTCGGGAAATCTTACCCTCTGTTGATCGCGGTAGGGGGGTCCCTGGAGTTGAGGCTGCAGGCGTCGTCCGGAGCGTCGAGGTGGGTCCTTGGGTGCTGGATTCTTGGTCACAGTTGCCGGGGGGACGTCCTCGTGGTCTTTGTTCACTCAGGCACAGGCCGGACTCGGCGGGTGCAGAGTGTGCTGGATTTGCGGTTCCTGGCTGGCACCAGGGGTTGTTGCTTGTTTGTGCAGAACCAATGCTCGTGGGAGTCCCAGTCTTTAGATGAGCAAGGCAGTCAGGTCCTCCGGGGTTTTCGAGGTTGCTGACCCCTGGAGATGCCGGGATTTAGCAGGAGCAGGTTCGAGGGTCGACAGGCCTGTAGGGCTGGGGCCAAATCAGTTGGTGTCGTCCTCTTGTTAGCAGCTGCACGGCAGGTCTTCTTTCTTATTGTTGTTCTTGTTTCGGAATCGGGATCTGAGGAAGGAAAGTTCAGGGTGCCCATAAATACTAAATTTAGGGGCGTTGCAGGTAGGGAAAGGTCAGGGACCAATGGGTCCCTTCCCTGGGGTGGGTACACCCCCTATCCCGCCACTCTCCAGTGGTAGAGGGGCAGGAACCTAGTCTTGATTGGGTAGGGCTCCCCATCCTCAAGATGGTGAGAGCCCGGAGTTGTGCTTCACCTCGCCTCCCCCACCTGAGGGGTGGGGTTGGTAGAGGCAGGCAAACCCCCTTTCCTCCCTTGGATTTTCCCGCTAGTCTTCCCGCCAGAGTGGGGGTCAGAACTGATGGGGACCACTTGCTGAGTACAGCAAGTGGTCTGGGGAGGCTCACAAAGGCGACATGCCTTTGAAGCTTTCCCTGCCCATCCTGGGGGAGGAGGCTTGGCACCTCGCCCCAGGATGTGCATTGTTGCAGGCCCACGAGAGCGGAGGGCTCTCTACCAAGGGGGGAAGCAACCTGTCTGCTGGGTGGCAGACTAGGCAACCTCTGTCAGGACACGGGTTGTGGGTTAGGTTTAGGGGGCAACTATAAGTTGCCCTCTGTCGTGCATTTTACATTAAATCCCACACTGACATCATTGTGGGTTTAATGTGCTCAGAAGTTTGATACCAAACTTCTCAGTCTTCAGTGTAGCCATTATGGTGCTGGGGAGTTCGTAATGACGACCTCCCAGCACCATATACTCTTAATGGCAGCACTGCACTTACAGTGCCCTAGAATGGACCTGGGTACTGTAGGGGTACAGGGCTCATGCACCTGTACCCACACCACTGGCATAGTGCACCCAGCTAGAGGGGTGACTGAGGTATGCCAGGGCAGTGTGTTTGTGAGCATGGCACACAGGGATGTGTGCCATGTCGACTCTCTGTTTTGTTCAGCATCAAGACACTCAGCCTGCAAAGGCAGTGTGTGTGTCAGGGTACAGGGCCTCTAAGGAAAGATGATGAGACTAACCTTGCCCTGTGGAGTCTTCATTGTCCAAGTGGAAGAACCTGGAAAGTCCATCTGCATTGGCATGGGCAGTCCCAGGTCTGTGTTCCACTTCAAATCCATTCCCTGTAGGAAGATGGACCACCTTAGTAGTTTTGGATTTTCCCCTTTCATTTGCATTAGCCATCTGAGAGGTCTGTGGTCCGTTTGAACCAGGAAGTGAGTACCAAACAAGTAGGGCCTCAACTTCTTCAGGGACCAAACCACAGCAAAGGCCCCCTCTCAATGGCACTCCAACGCTGCTTGTTGGCGAGAAGCCTTCTGCTTATAAAAGCAACTGGTTGGTCTTGGCCTTCATCATTGGTCTGGGATAGGACCACACATATCCCTAGCTCAGAGGCATCAGTCTGCACTATGAACTGCTTGGCATAATCTGGTGCTTTTAGAATTGGTGCTGAGCACATTGCTTCTATCAGGGTGTCAAAACCCTTTTGGCAACTGTCCAGTTGATTTTCTTGGGCATTTTGTTTGGAGGTGAGTTCTGTGAGGGGAGTCACAATGGACCTATATCCCTTCACAAACCTCCTGTAGTACCCAGTCAAGCCAAGGAATGCCCTGATTTGGGTCTGGGTTGTTGGAGCTGCCCAGTCCAGGATGGCCTAGATCGTGGGCTGTAAGGGCTGTACCTGGCCTCCACCAACAAGGTGGCCCAAGTACACCACAGTGTCCTGCCCTATCTGGCATTTTGGATGCCTCGATAGTTAGGTCTGCAGTTTGCAGGGCTTTTAAAGCCTTCCCAAGGTGGATCAGGTGATCCTGCCAGGTGGAACTAAAGACAGCAATAGCATCAAGATAAGCTGCTGTAAAGGACTCCAACCCAGCCAGGACTTGATTCACCAACCTCTGAAAGGTGGCAGGGGCATTCTTTAAACCAAAGGGCATCACAGTGAACTGAAAGTGCCCATCAGGTGTGGAGAATGCTGTTTTCTCTTTTGCTCCTGGGGCCATGCCAATCTGCCAGTACCCTGCAGTAAAGTCAAAGGTACTGAGAAATTTGGCTGCCCCCAATTTGTCTATCAATTCATCTGCTCTTGGGATAGAGTGAGCATCTGCCTTGGTGACAGAGTTGAGCCCTCTATAGTCCACCCAAAACCTAATTTCTCTCTTTGCACCCTGTGGATGAGGCTTGGGGACCAGAACCACTGGGCTAGCCCAGGGGCTCTCAGAGGGTTCAATAACCCCTAACTCCAGCATCCTGCTGACTTCAGCTTTGATGCTTTCCTTGACATGGTCTGACTGTCAATAGATTTTGTTTTTGACAGGTGCACTGTCACCAGTGTCCACATCATGGGTACACCAGTTTGTCAGACCAGGGGTCAGGGAAAAGAGGCTAGCATACTGTTGCAAGACTTACTTGCTGTCAGTCTGCTGTTGGGCAGAGCGGGTGTCTGAAAACACCACACCATCTACTGACCCATCTTTTGGGCTGTAGGAGAGGAGATCAGGGAGAGGTTCACTATCCGCTTCCTGTTCCTCATCAGTCACCATGAGCATGGTGATGTCTGTGGAGCTTAAGGCGGTTCACATGGATAACCCTTTTGGGTGTCCTGCTTGTGCCCAGGCCAACTAAGTAAGTGTGAGAAGTTGGCCTGGTATATGCTGTCCACTAGTTATAGTGGGCACCCTGTACCAGTCCAAACAACCCCTTATTGGTTATAGGTTAAAGACAACCTTTATTGAAAGCTATCCTAGTGGTAGCTATGGAGAGCAGCCTTCAGGCTAAGTCTTGAAGGATTGTAAAGCAGCTTGTTTCACCAGTCTATAATCTCTTGAGTTCCTAAATGAAAGATATCCACACCAGGTATATATATAAAATATATGTATTTATTACTAAACACACCCTCCTAGTCTCTTTATGAGACTAGAGGTCAAAACACATAAGTTACTCTTCAATAACCACAGTAAAATAGCACAAATAAACGTCGGGCCCTACGGGCGAGCCAAACCATATGCTAAAATAGTGGTATAAGAACCATGACTTAACTAGACACAAGGCCTAGAGCCTGTAGAATCGCTAGGACCCCAAGGAACCACCCAAGGTAGTGACACAGGGGACCTACGGGGGCCGTGCGCAGTGTGTGAACACAGCCACGAGCTCCCGTTAGTTTCTATGGGGAAAGTCACAGTTAGATTTTTAAAGCTTAGGGACACTTAGAATTGAGTCAGGACCAAACCCTTTTGGACTTGGGAAGTTCTAGGGCTAGCACCCACGGGAGCACCGGAGTACTCCTATTACCTCACCCAGGGAAGCCGGGTGCATAGGTGTCTTTTGGTGTCGGGTTGCGTTGTCGATTTCAGTGGGAGCTGGCGAAGAAGTCCTGCTGCCGGGAAGATGCGAAGTGTCCGAAGAGATCCAAGCCTGGATCGAAGATGAGAAGAACCTGAAAGCAGAGGGGACAGAGTCTGGGTCACTAGCCAGTGACCAGGAAGGCGATGGGCAGATGCCCACCGATGTCGGGTGATTTCAGGTGAAGAAGGTGAAACTGGACTCTTCAGCCACGAGGACCAGGAGGCGTCGAGGACGACCAGGAGCTGGATTCGAGCTGTCCCACGAAGGATTTCGAGTGCTGCAGTGTCGGTGCCCGGATTGGACACAACAAGCCTTGGTAACAGCAACCCACGCAGAAACGAGAAAGGTGCTTCGGTGCAGACAAGCAAGGTCTGTGGGACTCACCACTTGGTTGGGAGTCAGGGCACATCTGGAGCAACCAGGGAAGCCCAAGGAAATACAAAGTTACCCCCTCAGGGATCCACCAGTCAACGGACCAGGGATCGCGAAGGGACCTCAAGAAGAAACACAAAATGGCGGCCCACGGTTCACTCAGAATGACCAGGTTGACAATCTTTGGTGGATTTAGTGCTCGAGGTGGGGGCTACAAGTGAGCCCAAGTACGACTTCAAGAGACGCCGAGAAGTCAATGCACTTGCAGAAATGCAAGGTGACCAGGAGTTCCGGTTCCACGCTACTCTCAAGGGCTGCGCGTCTCATCTTTGCTGGGGACTCTGGTCGGCCTGTGAGATGTCTGGAAATCCTCTTCCTGGGCTGCAAATACCTCAGAGTCCGGCGGGAGCTTCGGAAATGCAGACCGGCAAATTGCTTCGTTGGTGCCTGCCAAGCAGGGAGTCACTCCTTGACCCCAAGGGAGATTTCTTCAGTCCTCTAGTCTTGAGTAGAGCATCAAAGTTCCAGGATTCAGCTTCAGAGTTTCGTCCAGGGATATCTAAAGTTCTGGTTACAGAGGTTCCTTACTTATACCTAAGGAAGGGGTTGGACTAGCTCTGGGGACCCACCTATGGGAGGGTTTGGAAAGAGGAGTGGCTACACCCATTTCCTTTTTCCATTTTCGTGCCAGAGCAGGGGCTGGAAGCCCCTGGACCGGTTTGAGCTGGACTGTGCACAGGGACACCAAATGTGCCCCCAGTGCAAGACTTCAAAGCACTCAGAGAGTGCTCCCACCCAGCCCCAATACACCTAAGCCTGTCTGGGAGGTGGTTACACCTACCTGTGACAGGAAACCTATTGTCCAGGCCTCCCCTGCCGGAGTTTCGGTCAGCAGCAGGAGGCCAGACCCATGTCTGTGGCTGCAGCATCCATTTTGTGATGCCAGGGCTCTGTTAAGTTTCTACCGGGTAACCCAGTACTGTCATGTCTCTCCCTCTAGAAGGGTGGAATTCTACCCGGCCGCCAGAACTGGCGGGGGGGCGGGGGGTAGGATTCCAAAGCGTTTGACACCAAACACGACATGTTTCTGTGCAGCCATCCCAAAGTTAGCATTTACCGCAAGGTTATAATGCACATACGAGTATGTGGTCAGGCTGCTTTACAAACTGCATCAGAGAAGGGTCTCCGAACCCTGCAGAGGTGCTCTGCTCATGCAGGGGCACCCCCTCACATAAGAACCAAGCACTCTGCCTTCAGGATTGATAAGGCCTGCCATAGGAGTGACTTATAGGTTTATATATATGTGTGTGTATATATAGTGATATAGGTAACCTATATCACCGTAAGGGATGCATGCACCACCTTACCCAGGCTACAGTAGAAGACCTGTGGTGTCATTTTGGGTGGCTTTCCAGGGGTGACATAATACATGCTTCAGCCCCTGGTAGGCCTCTGGGGTACCTGTGCCCTGGGTACATAGTGTACCATATACTAGGGACTCACAAGGGTACCTCAGGATCCAATCTGTGGTGTACCTAAAGTACATGCAATCAATTTAGAGAGGAAGCAGCTAGGCTGGGGCCCTGAATAGCAGGGTCCCAGCCAGACTAAAGTCGAAAAACAGTGAAACACCAGCAAAAAGTGGGGGTATACATGTGAAGCAGATCCTACAGTAAGTGACCTCACTCTTTTTCTCTAGGATAGGGTAAGGGCCACTCCATCTATCTTGGAGTGCCCTTGGTGCTACTGGCTCCAAAAGTCACATGTGTTGCCCAGGTTGCAATTCAACCAGTGCAGCTTTTTGGTCATACCAATGCTTCTGAAGCTCCTGGCTGGCCTCGAGATTCTTGGATGGCTCTTCCATGTACTCAGCCATTCTAGACCTAAGGCCAAGCACATAGTCCACAATGTCTAGCTTCGGTTCTTGGAGAGGCCTCTCCCAACCCTCTTTCATAAGACAGAGTGGTCCCCTCACAGGATGACCAAACAGAAGTTCAAAGGGGGAAAACCCTACTCACTTCTGTGGCACTTCTCTGTAAGCGAAAAGCAGGCATGGCAACAGGACATCCCATCTCCTCTTGAGTTTTTCAGGGAGTCCTATGATCATGCCTTTCAATGTCTTGTTGAACCTTTCAACAAGTCCATTGGTTTGTGGATGGTATGGTGTAGTAAACTTGTACTACACTCCACACTCCTTTCACATGTGTTTTAGGTAAGCAGACATGAAGTTGGAACCTCTGTCTGAAACCACCTCCTTAGGAAACCCTACCCTGGTGAAGACACCCAGGAGGGCCTTGGCTACTGCAGGAGCTGTAGTAGTCCTAAGTGGAATTGCTTCAGGGTCCCTAGTAGCATGATCCACTACTACTAGAATTAACTTGCTCCCTGAGGCTGTGGGATGTTCAAGTGGACCCACAATGTCCACACCTACCCTTTCAAAGGGACCCCCCCCCCACCACCACTGGCAGTGGTATCAGGGGGGCCTTTGGGTGGCCACCTGTCTTGCCACTAGCCTGACAGGTAACACCGGAGCTTACAAACTCCTTCACCTTTTGGTGCATCTGGGGCCAGTAAAAGTGACTAACTAACCTTTCCCAAGTTTTGGTTTGCCCCAGATGTCCAGCTAGGGGATGTCATGAGCCAAAGTTAGGAGGAACT
The DNA here is from genome assembly GCF_964204655.1 of Triturus cristatus. NCBI lineage: Eukaryota > Metazoa > Chordata > Amphibia > Caudata > Salamandridae > Triturus > Triturus cristatus. The sequence goes on from NC_140580.1 coordinate 127,783,578, forward strand.
CCCTTTACTTCTGTGGCACTACCACCCTCCTGGTGGCTCCAGGAGTGGGGTTTCCTACCTCACTGTACAGTAAACCCTCTTCCCAATAGACTCTGTTGATACCACTGACCTCTCCTTTTGCTTCTAAAACAGCTTGCTGCCTCAGGCTTTCAAGAGTGGGACAGTCTTGCTGACCCTGGCACAGCTCTTCCCTAGAGGGTCCCCCTGGACCCAAGAGTTCAACCTGGTAAGGGTCAAGCTCCATAGGCTCCATTCCCTCTGGGGTGTCCAAGTCCTCTTCCTGTGGAGAGGGGTCATGAGTAGTTTGCTGTACAGAAGCTGGTCCCCCAGTCTTCTTACCTTTTCTCTTGGTGGGGTGGGCTGTAATCCTACTTTTTCACCCTTCCTCTTGCTCTGTGCTCTTGTTTGCACACAGGGATACCCAGCATGGCTGCATGGGTTTTCAACTCCACCTCAGCCCAAGCTGAGGTTTCTAGTTCATTGCCAAGCAGACATGCAGCTGGTAGCTTTTGAGAGACCACTACCTGTTTCAGGCCAGTAACCCTCCCCCCCAGCCTAATGTCACCATAGCCATTGGATGATTAGTGGTAACACTGTCAGCATTGGTGACTGGGTAAGTTTTCCCAATCAAGTATTGCTCCGGGGAAACCAGTGTGTCTCTCACCATAGTGACACGGGCACCTGTATCCCTCAGAGCTTCTACCCTAGTTCCATTAACCCAGGGGTATTGTAAGTACTTCTTTAAGTTGGGTGGCCACACAGCTACAGTGGCAAACTCAACTTCCCCTTCTGAAACTAGAACTGCTTCAGTGTGCATCCTGATTTGCTCTGGGCACACTGTTGATTCCATCTGTAGACTTGCCACCCCAGGTGTAGCTGTACTGGTTGCCTTAGGGGCCTTGTTGTGGGGGCAAGAGTTATCTACAGTTAAGTGTCCCAACTTCTTACCGTTGTTACACCAGGCCTTTGTGGGATCAAAGTTCTTCCCCCTATAAGGTTGAGGCACATAGGGAGTAGTTTGGGACCCACCCCCCTGTACAGGTTTTTGGGGCCCTTTGGAAGACTCAGACTTTTTATCTTGAGGATTCTCACCACCTTTTACCTGGGGAGGTTTTGTAACCACCTTCTTCTGGTCACCCCCAGTGGTTGTCCTTGTCACCCTAGTCTTGACCCAGTGGTCTGCCTTCTTTCCCAATTCTTGGAGAGAAATTAGACCTAGGTCTACCAAATGCTGATACAACTTTTAATTTGTGCAATTACTTAGTATATGTTCCTTCATAAACAAATTGTAAAGTCCAGTAAAATCATGCACATTGTGTCCAGTTAACCAACCATCCAGTGTCTTTACTGAGTAGGCTACAAAATCAATCCAGGACTGGGTCTGGGTTTTGTGAGCCCCCCCTGAATCTAATTCTATATTCCTCAGTGGTGAGCCCAAATCCCTCAATCAGAGTCTTCTTCATGAGGTCATAGGACCCTGCATCTGACCCAGTGAGGGTCAGAAGCCTGTCTCTGCAGTTACCAGAGGACAATTCCCACAGGAGTGCCCCCAGAGAGGTTTCTTTACTTTTCTCATGTCACAAGCCCTCTCAAAGGCTGTGAACCATTTGGTGATGTCATCACCTTCTTCAAATTTAGGGGTAATCCCTTTGGGGATTTTTGGATCATAAGACTGCTCTTTATCCTTATTATTTGTATTGCTGCCACCATTGATGGGTGCTAAACCCATCTCCTTCCTTTCTTTCTCTAGAGCCAGGAGTCTGGACTCTAGTTCTAATCGCTTGGCCAGCTTTGCTAAAAAGCTGTCCTCTTCACTGGGGAGTTCCCCAGTGTTTCCTCTGGGACCTGGTCCACCTATGTGGTTGATTCTTGGAGTTAAGGGTATGGGGTCCCTTTCCTCTCTAGGGATTATTGGAGGAGGGGGGGGGTCACTATCCCCCTCATCCTCCTCCCTTTCCTCGTCTGACTGGTCATCACCATGTTCAGAGGGGTGGTCCTTTGCATACTTAGCCAGGAGCTCCTGGAGCTCTTGTTTGGTTGGATGCAGGCCCATTGTTATACCTTTTAGTTTGCATAAGGACCTCAATTCCTTGAAAGACAAGTGTAATTAAGGTGTGAGGTTGAGCTCCTCAACCAGGTCCTGCATGATATTACCTTCACTAATAGCTGGATTCTTTTGAGACATTCTAACCAGACCAGACAGTTGTAACCCTCTACGCTTGACTACAGTGACTTTTATTTTTCTAAAATACTAAGGGGACTTTAAGCAAGGCCCTGACAAGACCTTTAGTATTTTGGAAAGTCCAATTTAGAAAAATCTGAATTCTAAAGGCAATTTAAGAGTTCTGTTGTGTGATCAGATGGTAACCAAGTAGTCCAACAAATGCAAGTTTGTATCCCACCACTGATCCACCAATTTAAGAAAGTGACTCTGTATATACTGCACCAAAGTAAGGTTCAGTGTGTATAGAATCCACAGTCCCCAGAGGTTTGGCAGAGGTTAAAGTTAAATATAACCTTACTCTCTAAAGTGGTAGCTTGGTCGAGCATTAAGGCAGTATCAGAGGACAGTGTAAAGCATTTGTTGTACACACTCAGTCAGCAAATGGTCTCACACACTCAAGAACTGAACTCTAGGCCAATTGTTTTGTATATAAAAAATATATTGTTTTATTTTAGAACCACAAGTAGGTATAAACATACTAATCTAGTTGAATACTTTCAAGTAGCAATAGACTTTTGAATGCAGTAGTTACAGTCGTTGCAATAGGCAACAAAAGTTAAACACAATTATAACATTGAGCTCAATGGGAATTACTTTGCATAGGTTTTTCTTACTCAGGGTTGGATCCTGGATTCAGCCCAGGTGCATCTCCTGTAAACAGTTGAAAGAAATCGTTTTTGTTACACAGGCGATTTTTAAGGAATATTTGTATGTTTCAAAAATCGACACTTTCTGGCAAAAACCAGGCAATGTTATCCTATGGAGGAAAGTTTGGTTATCGCAAAATCACAGTTGTAATTGCTTTGTAGGGTCAGCACTGGGATCTCTCCTGGTAACAGGTGAGTAATTTCGTTTTCGTTGATCGGGTGATTTTTAGTGTATATTTCACTAACACTTCAAGAGCCTTACCTGCAAATACACAATGATAGGATTGTAATGAGAACAGATCAACACTTCATGCCAAAGGTGGTGTCACGGTTCCACATCAACCAGACAATTCAAATACCAAGTTTTTTCCAAAAACCTACCATAAGCACAGAAAGGGCGTTACACACACTGGATGCCAGGAGGGCAGTAATGCATTATATGCAATGGACAAAGGAGTGCAGAAAGACAAAGTAGTTCTATGTATCCTTTGCCAGCAGATTTTTGGGGCGACCAGTTACCAAAAATACCATTGCACTAACCATACAACTCTGCCACAAACCAGCAGGACAACAGTTACAAGGAGCAGCTCATGCTCACTCAACAAGGAAGAAAGGAGCAACAATTGCGTTTCTAGCAAACACACCTATTCAAGACATTTGCCAAGCCGCAACATGGTCTGCAGTGCACACGTTCACTGAGCACTATTGTGTAGATATTCAAATGAACAAGGAAGAGCAAGTAGGACAGAAGGGCTTGCTACACATATTCAATAATCAGAGCTCATCTTCCAACCAGCCACCACAATAACGACAAACCGCTACAAAGTCTATGCACAGGATTGTGAATCCAGAAAGATTCACGCTGCAAAACATATAGTTTCTTACCTGTCGGTGTAGTTTTGCAGCTTGAAGACTTTCTGGATTCACTAGCGATCCCACCCTCCTCCACCCGAAAGATGAGACAGGAGGAAGAGGATTAAAACAGGAATAAGACTTTAGGAGTTAAAAGAAGAGAAAGAGTAACACACGACAAGAAAAAAGAATCAGACGATAACGACCAAAGGTGGGAGCCTCCGGAGGAAGCGCGTCAACGTCACGAAGGACAGCAAATGGTGGTATGTCGACACGCACCTGGGCCACGGGGGAAATAAAAAAAAGAGAAAAAAGACTACAATTCCGGACCCAACCACAGGATGGCTGAACAATGCACAGCAAAGTGAATCCAGAAAGTCTTCAAGCTGCAAAACTACACCGACGGGTAAGAAAATATACATTTGTCATTATGAACTCCACAGCACCATAATGGCTTTACTGAAAACTGGGGAGTTTGGTATCAAACTTCTCAGCACATTAAACCCACATTGATGCCAGTGTGGGATTTAATGAAAAATGCACTCAGAGAACATCTTAGCGATGCCCCCTGAAAAACGACCAGCCTCTGGTGGGTTCCCTGACAAGCCTGCAACCACGAGACATGTTACTGGACCCATGGGGGTGGGAGCATTCACTTCCTGGGCCCAGAAACAAAGCCTTTCCTGGGTGGAGCTGGTCACACCTTCCCCAGGCCAGGAAGAGCCATCTACGGCAGGGGAGCTTCAAAGACCTTGCCGCCTTTGTAATGCATCCCCCTCCCTCTTCTGCTATCAGGAGCGGGCCCCCTTCCTGTCTCTCCTTTTCGGCGGGAAGATAGGCAAGAAACATTAGCCAGCCCGGAAGGTGTACCCACCTCTGCCAACCCCACCACTCTGGTGGGAGAGGCGAGGTGAAGCCCACTCTTCAGTGCCCACCATCTTGCAGATGGCAGGCACTCTCCAATCAGGATTGGGGATTATGCCCACTCCCCCACGTGGGGTGAGCACACCAAGGGCGTAGTCGCCCTAAGGTTAGTAGCCCATTGGCTACTGACCTCAAGACCCATTAAACGCCCCCTAAATACAGTATTTAGGGTCAGCCCTGAACTAAAAAGAGAGATTCTCGCAAGCTATGAAGGACGAAAGAAGACGCCCAGCAGAGGAGACTGCAGAGAAGAACTGACTTTGCCCCAGTCCTACCGGCCCCTTTGCAGTTTTCAGATATCCTGCGCCAAAAGTCACCTTACCCTTCAAACAGCGACCTCCAGAACCCTTGGAATGACTGACTACCTTCAAAAAAGATAGGATAGGACCCTTATTTGCGAGGAACGTTACCAGGACGCCGCCACTTGCCGACTAAGTGAACTGGGAAACCGCCAACTCATCTTGTAGCCTCCCCGTGTCCCTGGAGGGATTGACCGCCATATCGCTGTTTAACAACTTGCAGCACCCGCTTCGCGGGTGCCGCTGCGCGGCATTTGGCGTGGGGTCGAGGCTGCAGGAGCGCCGGAGAGCACCCGGAAGGAGGAGGGAACAACAGCGTGAGGTAACTGAGGGCGCGTGCTGCAGGGACTCTCTAGACCAGGAGTCCCTGCGCTGCACAGGTGTGCACGGCCGCGCCCCCAGCAAGACACGCCCCCGGCCGCAACGCCTCCTTTAAGAACAGCGCTCTTCCGCTCAGCGGGACGCGAGCGGGATGCCGAGCGAAGCCCGGGCAAAGGGCGGGCCCTCTGTGGCCCTCAGAGGCCAGAAGAGGCTGGACTGGGCCACAAACCCTGGTCGGTTACACTTAGCTCCGTTTTGCTACTACTGCTAGGAAATACGGGTTATGAACTGTCGCGAAACTAGAAGTATGGCCGCTGTAGGAGCTAAAAAACTCACCGGAACTCTGGACGGTTTTATCACCCGCACTCATGCGTTAATCGACGAGGGAATAATACTAATGGATAGGAGAGTGTCCCAAGACTTGGCCATGGCCAAGCGATCCTCCCTGGGCCTTATTGCACAGGCACAGACTCCTAACATTGACTCTCGGACAGATATACAGGCCCTAGTACATAGCACTGGAGAGACTGGGGATCTTGATGCTTCAAACACTTTACAGGATCTGGAGGCTTCTCCTAACCTTTATCTCCTAACAGAGAGTGGAGTGCAACAAAGTGAGTCAAACACCTCTAACACCATATCCGCTACAAAAGAAAGGGGCCGGATAGAAGGGGCAATCCCCAAGCAAAATCGAAAGGCCAAGAAACCATCCATTCCTAAAGGAAAGAAGGTTCGAATTCCCCCTAACCTCCCTAACATGGATAAATTGCCAGTAGTTTTACCTAGTCCCACAGGGGGACCGCATTCTATTAAGAGTGGTTTACCCTTGAGCCTTCCAGACGACACTATCATCGACCAAAGTCTGGAGGAAATTCTGGAGCTGAGTGGGGAAGTTGGTAATTTAGCAAAATCACCATCACAGGAGGGGAATGGTTCAAGCATAAATAACACCACTATTTTTAATATGTTAAAAGTATTGCTGGAACCCATAGAGGCTAGATTACGCTGCCTGGAAATTGTCCTAAAAAACATACATAAGGATATAAGTGCCCCTAGTTTTACTTTGAACAACAAAACCGCCCAGGTCACCATCCCACCTAAAACGGCCAACAAGCCTTCGGTGGCTGTTAACAGAACGTTGGAGACCAAAAATGTGGCCCCCAAGAAACCTAGTAACACTCCAAACCAGGTTGGCACCAAAACAAAGCCCTCTGTAATTGACCAAACTCAGAAAACAGATCAAACCCAGAAAACAATTAAAATTAATCCAACCCCTCAGGCTACATCAAGTGATTGCTTATCACAGCCTCTAAATCTTGATGCACCCGACAGAGCCAAGGGCATGGCCCGCAGAAATATTCACCTTCCCCCTGATGCCTGTCCCTACGTGATCATTCTCACTGGTGTTACTGAAATTCCTCCATCAGAAGTAGAATCGTACCAGGCTCTTAAAAACAAAGTATGTCACTGGCTATCCAAAAATTATCCCCTCCCGCCAAACATACCGAGCAATATTCTAATGATAGAGAGAGTTCCGTGGGTGGGAGGCAACAGAAAAAACCTACAAGGGGACTGCGTAGTGGTCACCTTTGAGAATACGGAGGTTGTAGATTTTATTTGTAGTAGTGGATCCCCTAGATATCAGGCGAGCACGGTGACTGCTAGACCTCTTTCCTACTTTTATCTACCACAAAATCAAGCTGATAATCGATGGAGCTGGTTAAAAGGACCGCATGACCGTAAATCCAGACAGAGACTTAATCCCCCCTGGGAAATACAATCCCTTGGGTGGGAGGAGGGGTGGGATGCGGGATGGAACCTGGCAAGGAGCAGAAGAGGTAGACCGCGCCAAGGCGGTCCTCTTGTTGGTCCACATCACATCCAACCTTATTATTACCACCAGCTTACAAATGGTCTAGACAATCCCTTGCACTTTCCAATAGCCAATCGCTTTGAATGCCTGTCAACCACAGACTGGGTTGACTGACAAACACAGGGCTCGTCAATTGGACGGAGTTATCAGATTATTCCTATTCAACCATGTAAGGATGTTGCTACGGAGGACTTGATTAAATTAAACTTATCTCCTACGCCTGACAAAGGCCCGGCGGAGGGCGAGTGCCGGGGAGCGCATACCCCTCCTAACGTAGATTCACTATATTGTAAATTTCTCACCTGGAATGTGGCGGGTTTAAATGTAAAGGCTCTAGATCCCATATGGCAAGGGTTCGTAAAACAATACGACATCCTGGCAATCCAAGAAACATGGGACACCACCACAAGTTTTTCATTGGATGGTTTCCGCAGTTTTTCTACTCCAGCAGTTCCAAGAGCAAGAGGCAGAGCAAAGGGTGGCCTACTCACACTGTGTTCTCTGGACTTGGTGGGGGCTTTTAAAAAACTAGATTCCGCACCCATGAACACGTTAGTTGTGGAGTGGACTCTACCTGATTCAAAAAATGTTTTGCTTATTAATTTCTATAATTCCAAGGAGGTTTCCTACGCGAATGAGCATTTGACCTCCCTGTTAGACTTCCTGTCAGTCTATAGACAAGATTGCATTTCCGTCCCAGAGATGGTAATCCTGGGTGATTTTAACATTCACCCTTGTGAGGGAGATTGCTATAACGATAGATATGGGGGTTTACCGACCGAGGGCATTCCCCATTTCGAACACACGAACGAGGGTGAGTGTCTTGAGACTTTCCTTGCGAACTTAAACCTATTTGAATTTGATCAGGGCAAAAATGAACCCAGAGCCCCAACCTTTATTGGGAGAGACGCCAACACCGTCATAGACTATATTTTTGTATCAACCGGGGTCCTGTTAAAGGCATGTGAGTATAGGGTTGTTACTGCTAGTTTCAGTGATCATCATCCTGTCCTCCTAATGCTGGACCTAGACTGTTTCCGGATCAGTAGATTGACAGGCGTGGCAGCTTGAAAAGACTTGACGACTAAGGACCAGGGAAGGCGTCTAAAATGGGGGATGATTGTCCCTGATCAATTCTTCCAAACATTAGCCCAAGAGTCGGAGGCTAATATGGCAGTGTGCTTAGATCCAACCGCCCTGGGCTCCGATGTAGTGGCTGCATATGAGGAGATATGTGTAAGGATCACTAAGAACCTGGAGCCAAGGCCAGGCGCACAAAGGAATAAGAAGATTTACAAATGGTTTAACAAGGAATGCTCGCTAAAACACAGTGCCCTGCTGAAAGCACTAAAATATAAACCCAGAGACAGGCCCTTAGTGGCTAACCTAAGGAAGGAATACAAAATTGCAGTTATTAATCGCAAAACCCAAATTAAGGAGGAAGCTTGGGATAGTTTACTATCCATTGATGTATTGAGAGACAGCAAAAAGTTTTGGGCCACTGTGAACCAGCCTTTTTTTTCCGAGGATGGGAAAACTGATATGGACTGTGTGATCGAAGACGATAGATGGCTAGGCCACTTCAAACAGATTTATGAATCCACAGCATTAACTTCACCAGTCAGTGCCCATGCTTCATCCCACCTGGTTATGGAGTTTAATACCACCGAGGTTGAAAGGGCGATTAAAGACACAAGTAAACACAAGGCCCCGGGACCTGATGGGGTCCCCGCAGATCTCTACATCCAGTATCCGCAATTTTGGTCAAAAATATTAACCAATGTTTTCAATGCGATACCTGCAGCTGGTTTTCCTTCCTCCTGGTCTACCTCTATTATTGTGCCCATCTTCAAGAAAGGGAACAGGGGGGACCCTGCCTGCTACAGGCCAATCTCCCTGTTGGACTCTGCCGTTAAGATCCTGGGCAGAGTCATTCTGCAAAGACTGGGGGATTGGCTTGTGGAGAGCGGGATCCTTTCGGAACTACAGTATGGTTTCAGAGCACATAGAGGGACCATGGACCAATGTTTAAACCTTCACCTCATTATTAGCAAATACACCGTGGTGAAGGGGGGGCTTCTTTATTTGGGATTTATGGACTTATCTTCTGCTTTTGATTTGGTTAACCGTTCAAAATTGTGGATTATTTTGCGTGACTTGGGTTTGGACACTACTTTGGTTAATTTTTTGCACGACCTCCATCAAAACTTGTCCGCCTCTTTTAGGGTAACAAGGGAAGGAAGATGCACGGCGAAGTTTAGGTCAGGGAGAGGGGTCAGACAAGGCTGCATCCTGGCCCCTCTCCTCTTCACACTGTATATTAACTCCTTGGGGAAATCCCTGAACTCAGCTACCTTGGACATGCCGCGTATGGGGAGGCTACCCATTCCGGTCCTCCTATACGCGGACGACGCTGTCCTTATAGCTCGGACTGGTACGGGCCTGCAAAGACTATTAGATCACTTTGGTGGTTTTATGGAAGCCTTGGACCTAAAGATTAACACTGCTAAATCTCATGTTATGGTTACAGGTTCACGGAAGAAAAATATGAAGGTTAGGTCCTTCAGCTGTAACAGTTCTCCAATTTCGAGGGTACCCTTCTTTTGCTATTTGGGAGTCACCTTTGACGAGAAAGGAACTTGGGGTGCCCAACTGAAACTAAAGGAGAATGGAGTTAGCAGATCCACCACAGCTCTTATGCATTTCTCCAAAAGATTGGGTTCGAGACCCATGGAAGCCATGACTCGTATTTATAGAGCCAAATGTGTGGCAATTGCATCCTATGGGGCTGATATTTGGGGCTACGTTTCAGCCCCAGGCATCCAAATTGCAGAAAACAATTTTATACGAGCCTTGTTATCACTCCCGAAATCATCTCCTACATATTCAATCCATAACGAAATAGGCTTGGGACATGTCACTGATCTCTTAAAAATGTCCCCACTGTTATGTTGGATTAAAACCTGGACAAATGAGGAGATCACATTGAATCATTGCATTCTCAAAGATTGTATGACTCTGGATAAAGCAGACAGCATACCGTGGCTGGCGTATGTTAGAGCGGCATGCGCTAGGCTAGGGCGCCCGGATATGTACTCTTTTCCACAGAATCTTAAGAAAGAGGATGTAAGGTGGGTCAAGCAGCACTTTCGAAATATGTTGGAGGCTGAGAGGGAAACGGTTGAGCTTTGTAAACCAATGGTAAGATCATTTTACCAACTTTCGTCGTCCATGGCTATGGAACCTTATTTAAAATATGTAACCAAACCATATCATCGTTTCCTACTTATAAGGTTCAGGTTCAACCTGATACATCTTGTGCTTGGCTCGTACACAAAGTGGGGTACTCCAGAAGATTCCCCACCCTGCACCTGCGATTTTTTTTCCACACAGGACACTCTGCACCTAGTTATGCTTTGTGAACATTATTTGGTGGCCCGTAAAAAATTTCTTTTCCCTATCTTGAAAGACTTAAACTTTGCGCAGGTACGGCCGGCTCTATTATACCTACAGATGTTGAACTCGGTACAGGTCACATATGGTGTAGCTTGTTTTTTGGTAGCAGCCGTTAGACAAAATAAAACAAGACTTGTCCCAAAAATCAACCACCAAACCTGACACTTGCAAAAAAAAAAAAAAAAAAAAAAATTTTTGGGTGGGAATGTTTGAAATATACTGAAATGGGTACTCCCTATATCTATTTTTTAAACTTGTTCTTGTAAATCCTTTTTTAACATGTTTTTTATCCAGGATTGGCAATCACCTTTAAATTTGTTTAATTGTATTTTAACCTTGTTTTATGTACTATGTATTGCTTTTATGGTTTTAATTAACCGAATAAAGTTATTTGACTGACTGATAGGATATCCTGTGAACAGCAGCTGTGTTCAAAAGAAACTCCCAAGACAGACTCTGAGCCTGCTGAGGATAAAGAAACCCGACGCCTGGAACCACCACTGCACCCGATGCCTACGGCCTGAATCCAGGTGGCCCACCAGTCCCAGCGAGGTCCCCCAGCGCTGCAAAGTCTGAGTCTACCGTGGGTTGGCCCCTCCAGGACTCAATGATGTTTCCTGAAGCCTCTGCACGGAGGCCCCCCTCCCACCATGAGTGGCCTGGCAAAAATCCAACCTCAAAAGACACCCCTGCATCAAGCCGCCCTGCGCCCTGGAGAAGAGAACCCGAGGTGCACCTATGTTCCTAAGCCCTCCAACTTACTTGCTCAGCTGTTGGTTCCTCCCAGAAGTCTTCCTGGACCGAGCATGCAGCCAAAATCCAATACCGGCAACTCCTATTGAAAACAACAGGGCACCCGACGCCAAAACAGCACCCTGCACCCAGCCGTCCCTGCACGGCTGTGGGTGTACTTTGGGTGCTATCTCGGATCCCCCTTTGCCCTGAGCCTTTCACGAGGAGCTTTGCTCCCACAACCTGGAGGCCCCCTCTTCCCCATTGGATAACATTGGGCCTCAGCACTCTGCACCCGACCACACTAGTGCCGCTGAGGGTGCTTTGAGAGTGCATCCTTGACCCTGGGGGAACCCTGGTTCTAACCCCTGAATACCAGCTCCCACAACCAAGTACTTACCTGTTAACCAATAACCATATTTTCCCCATAGGAATAAATTTACTTTTTTCCCTTAAATTGTTCTGTGTGGATTTGGTTTTGTAAGAGAACTTGAAAAACTGGAAATAATTGAAAACTACTTTACGTACCTTTTCTCTAGGAAATGTCCCAGTGTGATATCTAGGCGTATCACACTGAGTAGAAAAAGTTATCTGCAAAGTAATCAAAAGTAATCTAGCAGTAATTTCAACTATATTAAAAGTATTTACACATCTGTAACAGTCATTTTCATTCAGCTTGCGTTTATTGTTCAACTTGCCTTGAAAAGTACCATTTACACTTACCCGTGCCATGATTGCTTGGTTCTAGAAAATAAATGCAACCAAATAATATTTTTATACAAATCAAATTGGTCTGAGTTCAGTCTTTGAGTGTGTGACATCATTTGCAGATTGAGTATGTACAACACATGCTTAACACTACCCTCTGATAAAGCCTTACTGCTCGCCCACACTACCACAAATGGAGAATAAGGTGCTATCTACTTTTACCTCTGCATTCCTTTGGAGTTCCACTGCACTCTGTGCACTCTATACCTCATTTTGGTATGGTATATACAGATCCAGCTTCCTATACTTCTTCGATCCTTCTGTATTTAAAGTGGGCAAGAGCATTCTCAAATATTCTTAAGTCACTGTCCATCTGGGTACAGTCTCCAGATTTAGGAGGATGGATACATCCACGTCTACTCTGTTTTCCCAAAGGGTAATTTAACAGTTTATTAAAGGGCTCTTCAGACCTTTTCCACGTCTCCGGCATCCTCCAGTTCCATGAGAGCTTAACACTGTCTTCGGCCAACTTATCTTACCTCCTTTTGATCCTATACATAGAGCCAACTTAAAATTTGTCTCCTGGAAGATAGTACTACTCCTGGCTCTGACATCCACTAGAAGAGTGAGAGTTATTTAGGCATTTACCATCGGGGAACCTTTTTGCAGATTCATTATGGATGAGTCCTAAATTCATTCCTTGGGTGCCTACTGACCTCCATTTAAATGAGCCTGCCATTCTTGCATCTTTCATTCCCAATCCACCTTCAAGAGCAGAAAGATCATTACATTCTCTAGACTTGCATATATGTCTCAAATTCTATATAGACAAAACAAAGGACATGCACATATAAGACCAGATATTTGTATAATTTGGTCAACCATGCAAAGGCAAAGCCGTGTCCAAACAGGGGCTAACTTGTTTGCCCTCAGTCTGTAGTGCTTTCAGTCACGCCAGAGCCAAGCGTCGTCTCCAGGGGAAAGTGTGTGTGCGTTCCACCAGGGGCATGATTTCAACTGCAGCACTCCATGCTGCGGTATCTTTAAAAGACATCTACCATACAGCCACCTGGAGGAGCAGGCATACATTGATGAAGCATTACTGCCTAGACATGACCGCAGAAGCTGATGCAACAGTAGGACAGGCAGTGCTGAGAAATCGTTTCCATTAATGGTAATTCTGCTTCCTGCATGTATTTTATAATTTGTACTCCTTGCTATTCTGATTAAAGAATGTGAATATATCAAAGAGCCAATGTTGCAGAAGAAATTAGTTACTTACCTGTAACTCCAGTTCCTCAACATTGATATATTTTATATATTCACATGCAACCCTCCCTCCTTCCCAGTCAGTGGGTCATCATATTTATTCTTACATGTGTGTTTGAAATCTGAGCTATTATGGCCTCTAGGGGGAGTAGGAGAGCTTAAGCTTACATCTCATTGGCCGAAGTTTGGGTTCTTTCAAATGAGGTGGATGTGTTACTAAACATACCATGTTTCAGGCCAGTGGGCATTTTAATTTGTATGCTGTTTATTTTACACTGTATACTGCTACTTTAATGCACCGGGGATTCCCAGCCTGACAACGGGGAAGAATTCAAGCATGTGTTTGTATAAAAGATTCCAATGTTGGGGAACTGGAGTTAGAGGTAAGTAACTATTTTCATACCTCTTCTGATGTGCAGAAGATTGCTGAAATACTGAATGTTTTATCTAGGTGGTTTTGTTGTAACCTATGTTGAAGGCATGAACCATGTTAATTGATAGAACTGTTTAGCATCTGGTGTTTTCATTATTTTAATATATCAGGAGAATTATAACCATATAGTAATGCACAAACTGTCTCATACGATCTGTCATTACCAGAGTCTTAAATGATATCATTGTAGGTCTAAGTGCAGAACTAGAAGAAGTGCTTATGGAAGCCCAGTCACTGCAGGTCTCTCTACCAGAAATACAGGAGCTCTACCATATGTTATTCATGCAACAGCAGCAATTCGCTGAGCAAACAAAGCACAATTCTTCCTTGTGGATCCCCAGTGAGAAGAACACAGTTGCAGAGTGCATAGAGGAACATGCTCCACAAAAAGAAGAGGTACCAACTAGTGTTTTTCTTTATTTCTTTGAGTGCTTGGGAAATATGTATTTACCCTTTACTGTTGACCTTTTATGTTGGAGACACAATGGCAAAGCACTGAATAATGTATTTCCTGAACCACCCACCCAACCAAACATTGTCTGATTATCTCCGAGTGCATGTCAGAAAAATGTGTGACTTGTCTCAGACAGTTTTAAAGACATGATAAATGTGTGTTTTAGGCATGTGTGCTGTAGATACACATGCTTTGCATACTCCTGCCATCTAGTGTTGTGTCCGGATGTTTGCAAGTTGTAACCAAAAGGAACGTACGGCTGACCACAGTTAAGCACACCAAATCCAAAATCAATACACAATTTTTAAAAGGGTGCAGAAACACGTCCAGAGCATGCCGTACTTTTGCTCTACTGGAAAACCAGATATACAAACTTTTTTACAAAAAGACGGTGCACATTTCTATGTAGTATTGGCAATGTAGTTTGTTGTGTCTCATGGTGTATTTTATGTGTTTTATACATATGTATGTTTTTATCTATGTTTTCTCACAGCCCTGACGAAGTTCGTAGAGAACGAAACGCGTTGGCTGAGTCGGTTTCTTGAAAATTGAATGAAAATAAAAGAACAACAAATTGGATTTAGTGAAAAGACTTTTCCCTTGGTGCACCGTCTTTTTGTAAAAAAGGATGTTTGCAAGTTGTTGTCTTCGAAGAAGTATTTTCCAGTCACAAGGTAAGGTGACTCCTCCTTTCAGTGATAGTGCACATGGGCATCGACTCCACTGTTAGATTGATTTCTTTCCGCCATCGGGTTCGGACGTGGGTTGCAGCGCTCTGGTTAGACACCGTCCTTCGGGATCCTCTCGGTGCGCAACACACTGTATTGTCTGTATTGTTTTGTATGCGTTTCACCATTCTCAGTGCGTCTCAAAAACTAGAAAAACACTCTTGTTTGCGGCATATGAGCTGCAGATCACACGCTGTGCATAGATCACCATCTGGTGTTGGGCCCGGATGTTTGCACTTTGTTGTTGTATTGGACTAAGTCTTTGGAAGTCACAAGATAGATGACTCCTCCTTTGGACAATAGTGCGCGTGGGCATCGACTCCATCTTCAGATTGTCTTTTTTTTCCATCAGGCTCGGTTGTGTTCGTCACGCTCCAGTTCGGTGTCGTTACCGTTCTACCTTTCGACGCGCAATCCTTCACCCATTCTTCGGTATTGTTTCAATCTCATTTCCCTATTGAAGTGCATCTCTACAAACTTGAATTCTTCTATTCCGGTTGTCGACACATGCCTTCAGGCCTAGCCACGCCATTAGGCCTTTGGCTCATGGAAAGAACTCCTTTCAAAAAGTGTCCTCAATGTGGATCCAAGTTTCCACACGCTGATCTTCACGAGGTGTGTAACCTCTGCCTTTAACTTGAGCACGAGGCCAAAGACTGTCCAGCTTGTGCCTCTTTCCGCTCCAAGAAAACAATACGGGATCGTCGGGCTCGAAGAAGCATGGCTCGATCATCAACATAGATACCGGTCAATATCTTCCAAGAAGCAATCAATGTACCGGAGCAGGAGCAGATCGAAGAGGGCAACATTAGCGCCTCCGAAGCCGACGACTCCGACGTCAAAGACATCACTCCAGGGCAGCGGGTCGTAAGTACTGACTTTGACCCCTCCCACCCACCCACTCATAAAAAGGCTTCAGTAACACCTTCACCTTCGGGCCTAGGTGCACACCGTAAAGCCTATATATTTCAATGTACTGTATTTCCTAAGTGTTGCAACTTACTGCATCCCCTGTAAATCAAACAAAGTACAATTTCTATTGCCTTTTCAAACTGTTCTATGTAAGAAACTGGCTCTATATATACTACACCAAAATGAGGTATAGTGTGTATAGAGTCCAAGTGACCCCAAAGGTAGGCAGAGGTTAAAGTTAGGTAGAACCTTATTCTCTAATTGTGGTAGAGTGGTCGAGCAGTAAGGCAGTATCAGAGGACAGTGTTAAGCATTTGATGTAAACAGTCAGCAAATGATTTCACACACTCAATAACTGAACTCTAGGCCAATTGTGTTGTTTTATTTTTAGAACCAAGCAAGCCTGGCACAGGTAAGCATTAAATACTTTTCAGTAATAAGTTACTGGATATAGGACAGTTTGAAAATGCAATAGCAATTGTACTTTGTTTGATTTACAGGGGATGCAGTAGGTTGCAACACTTGGCAAATACAGTACATTGAAATGAATAGGCTTTTTCAGTAAATTACAGGTAAGTTACTTTTTATGTTACTGCTCTAACTCAGTGCTGGATACCTAGATTCAGCACTGGGACATTTCCTGGAAACAGGTAAGTAATTACGTTTTGGTTATTCGCATGATTTTTAAAGAATATTTTTAGATTTCAAAACTCCACACTAAAAACTGTTTGGAGACAAATAGTTAATGTTATCCTATGGAGTAAAAACAAGTTAACGGTTCACAGGTAAGTAATTGTCTGTGGGCGTTAAGGTTCTGGGGTTAGATTCAGGGGTCCCCCAGGGTCAGTGATGCACTGTTGTTGCACCCTCAGCGGCACTAGGGCAGCCGGGTGCAGAGTGTTGCGGCCCAATGTTATCCATTGGGGGATAGGGGACCTCCTGTTGGTGGCTGCTGATAAGCAAGCCACTGGGTTGTGGGAGCAAAGCTCCTAAGGTCAAGGTCAGGGCAAATGGGGAAACAAAGTAACACAAAAGGTGCACCCTCAGCGTCACAGGGGCGGTCGGGTGCAGAGTGCTATTTCGACGTTGTACGCCCTGTTGTTTTCTATGGAGAACCTCCGGTTTGCAAAAGCACTACAGGCAGGGAAACAAAGGACTTCTGGGTGCGACCACTACTTGGAGAGGTAAGTTGGGAAGGTAAGGGTTGGTTAGGCACCGTCGGTTTGGTCACACAAGGCTGCGGGGCATCGGGTGCAGGGGTGCCTTTTGGGGTCGGATCTTCTTACCAGCTCCTGGTCGCGGTTAGGGGGGCCTTCTTGATTTAGGCTGCAGGCGTCAGCTGGAGGCAGGTCAGGGGTCGCGGGATCTCGTGTCAGGATTGCTGGGGTGACCTCCTCATGGTGTTTTTCCACTTGAGCTCGGGCGGGGTTCGGCGGGTGCAGAGTGAGCTGGATTCGCGGTCTCTGGCTGGTGCCAGAAGCTGCAGTTTGAACAAATCCTGTGTTCACGGGAGATGCAGTCTTTAGAAGTGAAGGCAGACAGGTCCCCCGGGTTTCTTGAGGTTGCTGGCTGCAGCACACATCGGGATTTCGCAGGAGCAGGTTCGAGGGGAAGACAGGCCAGTAGGGCTGGGGCCAATTCAGTGGGCGTCGTCCTCTTGTTAGCTCTGCACGGCTCTTCAGTCCTTCTTCTTATCTTCTTTCTTGTCTGGATCTCAGGAAGCAAGGTTCAGGGTGCCCCCTAAATACTTCATTTACGTGCGTTACAGGTAGGTAAAGGGCAGGGACCAATGGCTCCCTTTCGTGGGGTGGGTACACCCCCTATTGTACCACCCTCCAGTGGGAGGGGGCATGAGCTTGTCCCTGGTTGGTTGGGTCCACCCCATCCTTCAGATGGCGGGGATTCGGAGTTGTGCTTCACCTCACCTCCCCTCCCCCACCTGAGGGGTGGAGTTGGCAGAGGTGGGCACACCTCTCTAACTCACTTATTTTTCCCGCCGGTTCTCCCGCCCAAAGTGGGGGTCAGAACCAGTGGGGACCAGTTGCTGAGAGCAAGTGGCCTGGGGAAGCTCACAAAGGTGGCAGGCCTTTGAAGCTTCCCCTTCGTGAACCCTGCCCATCCTGGGGTAGGAGGCTTGGCACCTCGTCCCAGGATGTGCATTGTTTCAGGCCCCAGAGAGCAGCAGGCTCCCGACCCAGGGGTCCAGAAACATGTCTGTTTGTGGCAGCCTAAGCCGCCACTCAGTCAGGTCACTAGAAGTTGGACGAGTTTCAGGGGACATCTCTAAGATGCAATTTACATTAAATCCCACACTGGCGTCAGTGTGGGTTTAATGTGCTGAGAAGTTGGATACCAAACTTCTCAGTCTTCAGTGTAGCCATTATGGTGTTGTGGAGTTCGTAATGACAAACTCCCAGCACCATATACTCTTAATGGTAGCACTGCCCAGGAATGAACTTGGGCACTGTAGAGGTACAGGGCTCATGCACCTGTACCCTCACCACTGGCATAGGGCACCCAGCTAGAGGGGTGACTGATGTATGCAAGGGCAGTGGTTTGTGGCATGGCACACTGGGATGTGTGCCATGTCGACTCTTCACTTTGTTCTGCACCATGACACGCAGCGTGCAAAGGCAGTGTCACTGGTACAGGACCTCTAAGGGTGGCACAATAAGTGCTGCAGCCCTTAGAGGCTTTCTCTGGTCACAGTGCCCTGGGAACCTGTGGTACCATTTACCTGGGGCTGACCTGTGGCCAGAGATGCCAATTTGGTTTAGGCTTCAATGCAGTTTTTGGGAAAGAACATAGGCCCTGGGTACCTGATTAGCAGGAGCGCAGGGCACACTCAGTCAAAGTACAACAGCAATTCAGCAAAAAGTGGGGGCAACCATGCAGAAAGAGGGCACTTTCTCACACCTACCATTTGCTGTTCAGGGCAACTAGTAGTCGTGGGTGGAGCGGACTCACTCTGCAGCACTCCACCGATGTCACTTTCTAAATTCTGCTCCTCGTCGCTCACCCGCCTCGAACTCAAGCACTCGCGTCAGTGCCACAATAGCCCACCTCAGGTCAGTCTTCATAATAAAGATGGGACCTGGGGGTTTGGGAGAAATACAAATGTAAGTGCTGGGGTGGGGATATGCTGTTTACCACAGTGTATCCTTTGCGCAATCAAATGGTACATTTCTTTGTCCACTGCAGCGTGGTTTTACGTTTCTCGAAGAAAAAACAATCGAAGCCACTAATCCTTTTGCAGGCACAACTCTAGAGAGAAGTGTAGATTTGGAGACCTCTTGTAAGACCCTTTATGCAAGCAAGAGCCATAAAACTTTACATCTCGTCTGCCCCAGAGCAGGATTTACATTTCCTCATCTTATCCCAAATCTGAGCTTTCGCTTAGTTGTCCAACTGGCTCCCCGCACTCCAAGACATCCTTTGAACGGTGCAAAACAATTTCTGCCAGCAGACTGATACAAAAAGCGGTTCATTTTCAAAATTGCAGATAAGATTTCAACCTGCTAAAGGCTTCCTTTGCTATCATAGTCCTCTTTTTGTTTCTTGCTTAGGCATTCCTCGAACTGGGTTCCCCAATCATCATGTGATTTCTCCAAGGATCTGGTGAATACCGATTAATTGAAAGAGGTTTTCACTTGTTAGGTGCAGGGAGCTTGTTGAAGAAATATACTTTTATTTGATTTCATAAAAACCTTAAAAGGGTGGGGAATACCACCATAAATAAAACTTTCAAGAATGTACATTGTGATTGGTAATATAAAAAGTATAAAAAATTAGCATTTGAACAAGAATTTCGAATGATTTTGAAACCAGTTAGTCTAATACAGCGTAAGTTAGTTAGCAGATTCTGTATTGGCCAAATCTTTTGCTGCATTTTTTAGGAAGTTTATTACTCTGCAGGACAGTGGGATGGATGAGCCCGTAAGACAGTGAATCACTGCTGCTCTACAAGTTCTTATTTGTTCCGTCCTAAAGATCTCCCGGAGGTCCTTTTTGCGCTTTTCTGCCAGGGCAGGGCAGATGCATAGTAGATGCAGTAACGACTCATCCCAAGCTCCACACAGGCGACATTCCGTTGATTGCCATGCTTGTTTCCATTTTGGGGTCAGGTCCTTTGAGGGGTATGACCCTAGCCTTAGTAAAGTGAGAAAATGTTTTTTCTCGGCAGAGAAGTGATCCTGCAAGTAGGGTTGGGGTTGCAGCCTCTGATATGACTGAATCACGGCCCAGGCATGTTTGTTTTTTGCTAAGGCAATTTTATCTAGTGACATGGAAAGCCGTTTTGTGGCTTTATTGACCAATAGTTTGAAGCAGGAGTAGGTGGAGGCTGTAAGCCATGCCTCCTCCAACTTCAGAGCTTAGAGGGAAGCCTTCAGAACTTTGAAAATTGAATTTG
Organism: Triturus cristatus; assembly: GCF_964204655.1. Classification (NCBI taxonomy): domain Eukaryota; kingdom Metazoa; phylum Chordata; class Amphibia; order Caudata; family Salamandridae; genus Triturus; species Triturus cristatus. The sequence goes on from NC_140580.1 coordinate 127,803,821, forward strand.
TGAAGCTTGCTTGCTTTTCAATTTCCGCCCAACAGTAATGTGCGAGTGTGTTTTCCTCTGCGTCGCGCATCCTCCAGTAATACTTGACTAGGGTGCCTTGTTTGTCAGGGATCTGATTTTTTAAACCATACTCGAGGCGAATTTGAGCTTGCGGGATGTGTCGGGGAATTGCGAACAGCTTCTTAAAGAGGATTGACTGTTCCAACTTCAAGCCTATAGCATCCTTGCCATTCAAGATTTCTGTGCCATATGAGATGGTGGGCAGGAATTTTGCTGCTATAACCTTTAAGAAGTGCCCAGTGGAGCCCCCTGCAAGCTTGTTTTTTAAGGTTTTGAAAGTGAACTGCAGCTGTTTAGATTTCGTATGACCTTGAGACATGTGGGTCTTAAAAGTGAGTCTGCGATCAATTTGGAAGCTGAGATATTTGTATGAATCTACCTCAGTCAGAGGTCGTTTGTCCAAAATCCAGGTAAATTTTCGGTTAGCGTTATGATGTTTATTAAAGCTCATCACCTTAGTTTTTTTGTGGTTGATGGTCAGATGGACCAAGGTGGTATAGGCTCCGAGTTCAATAATTAATCGTTGCAAACCAATTGGTGTTTGCGCCAGTAAAACGATGTCATCCGCATATTGAAGGCTGGATATAGGTGTTGTACCAAGTTTTGGAGGATCACATTGGATTGACCGAAGATGCTCGTACAAATCAGCGGTATAGATGTTAAAAAGGCATGGTGCCAACACGCACCCTTGTTTTAGCCCGTTAAGTGTGTGAATTTTCTTGGTGATGCTGAGTCCATCTCCTGTCCTAATCTGGACCCACGTTTTGGAGTACAGGTTGATTATGGCCTCCAGCAACTTTGCTGGGACGCCCCAGTTACGCATTTTTGTCCATAGCCTGACTCTTGAGACCTTGTCAAAGGCCGCTTTGAGGTCGATGAAACAAGCGTAGAGTGGCCTTGAGGTGCTAAGGGCTTGATAGGCCATGAGGGTTACTGCGGAAATGTTTGTCAAGGTGCCCATCCCGGCCCTGAAACCGGTTTGTGTTGGGGGAATAAGGCTTGTTCGCGCCACCCAGTCCTCTAGATCTACCAGCAGGTTTGATGCGTAAATTTTAGCCTCCACATCAATTAGCGCAATCAGTCTATAGTTTGCAGGATCGGAGCGAGGACCCGATTTGTGTATTGGGTTCAGAATGCTTCCCCTCCAGGATTCAGGGATCATATTAGAGGTTAGAATGTCCGAAAAGAGGGGGGACAGATGATCTGCCCAGAATGATGGATTGTGCCGGAACAAGGCATTCGGTAGGCCATTGGGCCCAGGGGCACCCTCAGATCTAATTTTTTTTTATTGTTTTCAGTACTTGTTCTTTAGGGATCCGCAAAGGAAAATCGGAATCAGAGGGGAAGTTGTTTTTCATTGAGTCTCTTGTAGTGACTCTGTTGCTGAGTTGGGAGCCGCTGTCAGTGGAGCCTGGGGAGAAGATTTCATTGTATAGTGATTCAATGTGGGCTCTCCATGTATCCTCCATGATGTCCGAATTGTGATGGCGATGCCTGCCATTAGTTAGCTGGTTGATGTTTTTCCAAAAAAGCTTGGAGTCTCTTTGTTTGCAAGAGTAGTAGAGTTTCGCCCAAAGATTTTCCTGAAATGCTTTCTTGGCCGCCTTGATATCTTTTTTAAGATCTTTTTTAGAGTTAGAGATTAAAAGCAGTTGATCTTTAGTCGGAGGTGAGCTCTGTGTTCTTAATTTTCGTAGGTTTTTATTCAGTTGTTGTTTTTGGATTCTCAGGCTTTTGGTGAACCATGCTGCCCCCAACGATTTACCTGTTTTTTTGCCAATAGCCAATTTGGACCAATTTTGATTTAGTTCAATGGTGAATGTCTCCCAGGCCCGGATGCTGGATGGTTCAAGATTGTGTTTCTCAAAGATGCTCATGCATGTAGCCATAAAGTCACTGATATTGTCCTTTTTCCAGATGAGGCGTTTGAGGTTGTAGCATTGGAGTTCTTGAGACTTTGCGTTAGTGGGAGTTGGATTAATGTTATTACTTAGAAGTGTGAAGGATTGCGGTTGATGGTCACTCTCTGCTCTGTCCAATATTTGGAAATTATTTATCTGAGAAACAAGATTGTGGTCTATGAAGGAGTAGTCGATGATTTAAGCTGACTTTTGAGTGACCCTTGTCTATGCCGCTGGGATGTCAGATGGACCGTGCCCGTTAAGCATACTCAGAGAAAGGTCGTACAAGTGAGCTGCGCATTGTTTGCCGAGGGTGTCATGTCGAGATTTAGCTAGAGTATGCCGCCTAGTGGCATTTGTTTCTTGCAATAAAGACATGTTAAAATCACCTGACAAAATGATATTTGCGTCGCGGTAAGCAAGTTTTAAGGTGGCAAGTGAAGCTAATAGATGATCGATGCTTGCCCGTTTTTGTTTCGATGCAGGGTGAATGTAAATGTTTATGATCAATAAGCTATTGAAAGAAGGAGTGTCAAGTTTGACGCATAACAGCCAGGGGGAATCAAGGTCTATGAACACGGCGGATCCGGAAATCTCAGTTGAAATAAAGGTGGAAAGGCCCCCTTTTGCTCTCCCTCGATTGGTCCCCTTTGAGGCCGGATTCTGGAATTCTTTGTATCCTACTAGGGGAGTGGATTTTGTTAACCAGGTTTCCTGGAAGAGGAGTATTTTGTATTGTAGAATAAACTCCACAAAGTCAGGATCTTCTAGTTTCGTCCCAAGGCCGAACACGTTCCAGGAGCAAATTTGGCAGCCTTTGGATGAATTTGTGGCGGCTTTAGGATTTTTTCATGCCCTGGTTTGGAGAATTCCAGGCTTGTTGAATTGCCGGAGTCCAATGGGCTGACTGACTTCAGGGTGAACAAAGGTGATTGTTATTGACCTTACCGTGGAGTCTATGCCTGGAAAAAGACTTTGGTTGTCCGGGCCTTTGGCGCCTTTTAACAGGCCCGCTGGTTGTTTGGGCGTGTGTAAAGGACTGGGATAACGTGGGGGGTCGATCTTTTTTAACTCAATGCCCCATTTTCCAAATGAAGCCCTCTGCTGCCAGATTTGCTCAGTGACGAGGGAGTCAGTGAACGTGGCGGTGGTTGATTCTTGGAGTTCCACTGAATGCTGATTCTGGTAGAACCCTATGCTTTTGATGTCCCTAGAGTTAATGTGATTCAGGGTAGGTAAAGCCCTGAATAACTTCAACAGGACACTTCTGTTAAGGAAGTCATGGTTGCCCCTTGAGACGTAGTGGGGGATGAAATCCAGTTTTTTATTATCTGCGAAGATCTCAGACTGCAGCACACGTTCGGGGCTGTGTTCCATCTTGGGAGCTCCCTCGATGGACCCTAAAGGCATCAAAGGCAGAGGCGGGGAGGCATTAGTGTTGTCTAGTATTGGAGTTTTGTTAATCTTTGTATTAGTGATGACGATGCGTCCCGGACTCGGTTTGTCCTTTTTATTTCCAGTTTTCCCTGAGTTGCTACAGTCTTTCCGGTCGTTGTCTACAGGCATGTTTTCCGCGCTAGTGCTCGTTGTAGTTGGATGGTGCAATTCAGTCCTGGGCATAAATTTGGAGTTGACTGTTGGTTTTGGCAAAGTATCAAGGGGGTGCTTCTCTTTCTTAGGGGGTAGTTTGAATAAACTGTATAAGTTGTCTGGCAGCGTTTGCTGAGTTTTAGTATAATTTGGGCTGCTTGGTGTAATGACAGACTCAAGTTGGGCAATTGGGGAATCCTTGTTGCATATTGCTGCCGGAGTGTGTGGAACCTCATCGTTGGTGATTTGTTTCCTTCCCTCTGCAGGTAGGGCAGAAATTACATTGATTGAATGATTTAATTGTTTACTTTTTCTTGCTTTTCTAAGGCGCTTTTTCTCCCGCTTGGTTAATGGCTTAGTTGGTTTAATCGGCGTTCCAGGAGAATGGTGATGATTATTGGAAGATTGGGAGGCCGAGGTGTTGGAGTTATCATGAACGGGTGAGGCCAGAAGTGCTGGTGTATTTTCTAAAGTTGGCAGCGAAGATTGGCCCATGCTGCCGATTAGTTGGCCTTCCTTGAGCCTAGGATGTACCGTATCCTTTACCAGCAGGTCCTCTTCAGCTTGCCCTGCCTTGGGAGAATTGTTCAAGAGGGCCTTCTTGGTGGTGTCCAAAAGGTCTGTTAGTAGGATTGGGACCGCAGCAAGTTTGTCGATAATTTGAGTACAGTGGCAGTGGCGCAATTGGTAGGTAGTCTCTTAGTCTCTCTGAACCTTCATGATCATCTCGTTAAAGCTGTGTATTTTTTGTTCTATCCCCTGGACGTGAATGGCTAAAATATTTAAAAGATCTACTTGGGTATCAAGTTTGTTGGCATGGAGGGTCATGGCTTTGCTTATAGTATCTAGGGTGTTGAGCAGGAGTGGCCAGACAGAAGATGTTGGGGAACAGCTGGTTTCTTCGTTGAAAACCTGATCATGGTGATCCGTGTTACTGGAGGGGGCTGGAAGCCAATTGCTCTGACACTGACTTCTGGGTGGCGTGCAGGATTGGCCCCTTGTGCTTAAGCCCTTAGATTGAGGAAGTAACGGGGCAGGGGTGGATCTGTTAGTGTTGGGCTGAAAAAAAGACTTCTCCAGTATTTCGAATTGGCTGGGATATTGGAATTTGTTATGTGCAACTTCCAGCTGATGTAATGATTGTACGGGCCTGTCTCTGTTATGAGTGTTATGATTATTAGGCTCATTCGCTACAAGGTGACAACTGCCAATATTTGAACGAGCTGAGCCCATAGCAGTCATTTCTGATGTTTGACGAGAGTTAATGGTTGATTTTGAATACACAAAGGTTGTGCAGATCACTGCTTTTTATTGGTAGCTCGGAGTGGAGGCGGCATGCACGTATAAGTTCTGAGCCATGAGGTGGTGTACGATAAGATTTGGCTCTACAGCTGAACTATTGTATAAAACATTGAGATGCTGAGTGCACTAAGAAAGGGTGGTTTGCTTTGATCAAGCACAGCGATCAGGGTTGAGCCACTATCTGGTATTAATATTAGAATGTCCCTTATAAGATATAAACAGCCAGCAAGTCTACTATTACTAAGGTTGAACTGGAGTAATATTCTTCAACTTGGAATACATACGTGGAGAGACATGTAAAAGAAAGTATGAGAATGGGAGTATGGGCAAGGGCTGTCAGCTACGGTAGCTATGATGGACGGCTCTCGCCCATGAGTTACATTTTCATATAATAATACTGTGATCCCTACTACATACCATGGGATAAGTATGGACAGTATTTTATGAGCAATTTGAAGTATGTTTTTTAATCAGACCTGTGTTCCTATGTCAGCCTGTGTGCACGTTGCTCCTGCTATATAATAGATGAATAGAGATATAGTGAAAAGCAGGGTATCATGAACATGTTTTGTTCTTTCCCCACATTTTTTTTTTCCGCAGAATGGTGCCTCCTTTTTCCTGAGCCGCGGCCAGGCGAGGTGAAGTCTTATCCTCGTGTAAAACGGGTAAGCTTGCATTTCATGCATTGAAGAAATGACACAATTGGAGACCATGATCTAATGTATCTGAAAGAAACACGTTAGTTAGATTCCTCACCTTAGAATATCCCCAGGCGTCAGACTGGATCCGGAAAAAAGAATCTAACTAACTAATGTTTCTTACAGATACATCGTTACCGAAGGTAAGTAACTTGTTCGTCAGCATATACAGCACTTTGTTTTTGAATCCTTGAGTCTTTTTTGATATTGTACCAACCTTTACATTGTAGATCATTGTACTTTACTCTTTTCCAGAAACTATCATCAGTCCGCTATTTACAGAGGAATTGTTAAACAGCCCTGATTACAGGTGATATGGTTGTATTGGTTCCAACCTTTCATTCATTTATTTAATTCATTTATCACTTTGTGCAGTAGCAACATTTCTGTGGTCCTGAAGAAGGCATAGGATAAAATGTGTCCGCTTATTCTGAAACATGTTGACCCTTCACATTTAGACAGTTATTTGTTGAAAACTGTCGTTGTGCACTGTTTTTAGGTTTGACCTCTGAGAGAGATTAATAAGATTTTTTTTTTCTCAGCGGTCAGTTTTAATTCCCTATTTCACAGCATCTTCGCACTGCACCTAACATTCCCACACAAATCGATCATTCACTTCTGTAGGTCTAAATATAGCTTGTTTTATCGCTATAATTTATATAGCCCCACAAAAAACATCTGTGAGCTCCCCTTTTCTTTCGAAAGGGTTGCAGCCCTTAGTGCCACTAGAGTGACACTAGGAAGAGACCCAGATGATGAAGCATGTCACCATTGGTGAGTGATGGGAGTCCGACCTTTTATGGGATTTTTCCTTCTGTAGCCTGCTGGAAGTATATAGGTTTATGGTCACTGTCTTTAGGTCTTTTGTGGTTCTAACAGTCTGTTTAGACCCGTGTATACTGTTTTGTGTATTTAGCTTGTAACTGGAGAGTGTATCCACGCCAGGTCTTTAAATATTCCCTTAGACCCTGCATACGCCGTAGTGTTTACTCATACCTGTGTGCCATGTCTACAACCCACTATGTATGGTATAGGTAAGACACCCCTCTACCTGGGCGCACTATACCACTGGTGAGGGTACAGGTGCATGAGCCCTGTGCCCCTACAATTTCGAAGACCATTGTTAGACATTGTAAGTGCAGTAAAGCCATAAAGAGTATATGGTCTGGGAGTTTGTCATTACCAACTCCACAGCAATATAATGGCTTTACCGAATTCTGGGAAGTTTGGTAGCAAACTTCTCAGCATAATAAACCCACACTGATGCCAGTGTGGGATTTAATGAAAAATGCACTCAGAGGGTATCTTAGAGATGCTCCCTGAAAAACGACCAGTCTCTGGTGGGTTCCCTGACTGGTACATCCCAGCCTGCCACCACGGGACATGTTTCTGAACCCCTGAGGCGGGAGCCAGCTCTCCCTGAGCCCAGAAACAAAACCTTCTCAGTGCAGAGGTGGTCACACCTTCCCCAGGCCAGGAAGAGCCATCTCTAGCAGGGGAGCTTCAAAGGGCATGCTGCCTTTGTAAGGTGACCCCCAGCCTCTCCTGCTATCAGGAGCAGGCCCCCTTCCAGTCTCCCCTCCTTTTCGGCTGGAAGACAGGCGGGAAAAATTAGCACCGCCGAGGTGGTGTGCCCACCTCTGCCAACCCTACCCCTCAGGTGGGGGAGGCGAGGTGAAGTCCACTCTTCAGTGCCCACCATCTTGCAGATGGCAGGCACTCTCCAATCAGGATTAGGGATTGTGCCCACTCCCTCAGGTAGGGTGAGCACACCAAGGGTGTATTTACCCTAAGGTCAGTAGCCCATTGGCTACTGACTTGGAGACCCCTAAAAAGTCCCCTAAATACAGTATTTAGGGGACAGCTCTGAACCATGAAGACAGATTCCCTCAACCTATGAAGAAGAATGAAAGAAGACACCCAGCAGAGGAGACTTGTAGGAAGCTGGCTCTGGTTATACTATACCAAAAAGAGGTATAGTGTGCACAGAGTCCAGAGGAACCCCAAAGGTAGGCAGAGGTAAACGTGTATCGCACTTTACTCTCTATTTGTGGTAGTGTGGGCGAGCAGTAAGGCTTTATCAGAGGGTAGTGTTAAGCATTTGCTGTACACACTAAGGCAGCAAATGATGTCACACACTCAAAGACTGAACTCTGACCAATTTGTTTGCATAAAAAATATCATTTAGTTATTATATTTCTTAGAACCAAGCAAAGCCTGGTCCAGGTAAGTGAAATAAATTATTTGCAAAAATCTTATGCAATGTTTTACAATTGAATGCAGGTTCAAATGTAGTTGATTACATTACAGGTAAGTCAATGTTACTAAATTACTTTTCAGATTACGTTTGCGAATCCATGTGAACGGCCTAGTATTTCACACTGAGACATCTCCTAGACAAAAGGTAAGTAATTCACTTTTAGTACATAGGCAATTTTTCAATGTTCCATACAAACCAACTCCACAGTTAAAACAATTTTCAAGGAAAAACAGTCGATGTATTTCTATAGAGAAAAATGAAGTTAACGGTTTGCAGGTAAGTACTGGTTTGTGGGAGTTGGTATTCTAGGGTTCCCCCAGGGTCAAGGATGCACTCTTGAAACACCCTCAGCGGCACTAGGGCGGCCGGGTGCAGAGTGCTGAGGCCCAATGTTATCCAATGGGGGATAGGAGGCCTCCAGTTGGTGGCTGCTCACGAGCAGACCACAAGGTTGTGGGAGCAAAGCTCCTGGTGCTAGGCTCAGGGCAAAGGGGGATCCAAGTTAGCACCCAGAGTACACCCGCAGCGGTGCAGGGGCGGGTGGGTGCAGGTGCTGTTTTGGTGTCGGGTACCCTGTTGTTTTCAATGGAGATTCTCCGGTTGCAACAAAGACTGGAGGCTCTGGGACGAAGATCTTCTGGCGGTGACCACCGGTGGAAAGGTAAGTTGGGATGCTGGGACACCGTCGGTTGGGCCACCCAAGTCCGTGGGCTGTCAGGTCCAGGAATGTCTTTAGGTGTCAGGTTTTTCTTACCATCTCCGGTCGGGGGTTCCTCCAGAAAGGGGCTGCAGGCTTTGCTTGGAGAGTTAAGGCAGGTCAGAGATCACCAGATCTCGGGTCAGTATCGCCGGGGAAACCTTCTTGTGGTGTTGGGCCACTTGAACTCGGGCCGTGGGTGTCCTGTGCAGAGTGTTACAGACTTGTGCTTTTGGCTGGAGCCCGAGTCTGCGGTTGAGCGCATCCGATACTCACGGGAGGCAAAGTTTTGGCTTGGAAGGCAGGGCAGGTCCTTCGGGTTCTTGAGGCTGCAGGATACACTGGGATTTTGCTGGAGCAGGTTTGAGGTGGGGACAGGCCGGTAGGGCTGGGGCCAAGTCAGTGGGCGTCGTCCTCCTCTCAGTTTCAGCACGGCTTCTCCGGTCCTTCTGCTCTTCTTCTTGTCTGAGGAGACAAGATTCAGGGTTGCTCCTAAATACTAGATTTAGGGGCGTTACAGGTAAGTAAAGGTTGGGACCAATGGGTCCCTTCCTTGGGGTTCTTACTCCCCCTTTTATGCCACCCCACAGTGCCAGGGGGGCATATGCCTCCCTCTTTTCGACTGGGTCCCCCCCATCTGCAAGATGGCAGGGACTGAGAATTGTGCTTCACCTCGCCTCCCCCGCCTGAGAGGTGGGGTTGGCACCCTCCCTCGGTTTTCCCGCCGATTCTACCGTCCAAAGTGGGGGTCAGAACCGGTGGGAGCCAGTTGCTGGAAGCAGCAAAGGGCTGGGGTAGCTCACAAAGGCAGTAGGCATTTGAAGCTTCCCCTTCGTTGATCCAGCCCATCCTAGGAGAGGAGGCTTGGCACCTCATCCCAGGATGTGCTTTGGTTCAGGACCCAGAGAGCGGCAGAGTTTCAACCCAGGTGTCGAGAAACATGTCTGGTGGTGGAAGTTGGCTTTCAGCCACTCAGCCAGGCAACTTGTTAGGTTGTTTTTCAGGGGAATTTCTAAGATGCACTCTGATTGCATTTTTCATTAAATCCCACACTGGCATCAGTTTGGGTTTAATGTGCTGAGAAGTTTGATATCAAACTTCCCAGTTTTCAGTAAAGCCATTCTGGAGCTGTGGAGTTCTGAATGACAAAACTCCCAGACCATATACTCTTTATGGCATAACTGCACTTATAATGTCTAAGAATGGACTTAGATACTGTAGTGGTACAGGGCTCATGCACCTGTACCCTCACCACTGGTATATTGCAGCTAGCTAGAGGGGTGGGTTACCTATGCCAGGGCAGTGGTTTGTAGGCATGGCACACAGGGATGTGTGCCATGTTGACTCTTCACTTTGTTCTGCACCAAAACACGCAGCCTTCAACTTCAGCGTGTGTGTGTATAGCTACAGGGCCTCTAAGGGTGGCACAATAAGTGCTGCAGCCCTTAGTGGCCTTCCCTGGTCACACTGCCCTTGGTACCTATGGTACCTTTTACTTACATGTAGCCAGTGAGTTGACAATTGGGTTTTGCAACAGTGCAGTTTAGGGAAAGAACATAGGTCCTGGGTACCTGGTTGGAAGGAACCCAGGGCACACTCAGTCTAAGTACATCAACATTAGGCAAAAAGTGGGGGCAACCATTCAAAAAGGGCACTTTCCTACAATAAGCATAGAACCTGAGTGAAGTCTAGCATCTGGACAAAGAGTGTATTAGCACTGGTGTCTGCTTTGACTAGAATTGTGTTTTGGCTCAATGTTGACATTAAAAAGAACACCTTAGCTGTCTTAAGCAGCGAGCAGGAAGCTGCTGTTTTGGACTGCTAAAGCACATTACGATGAGTATGGCAATGAAGTCTTCCCATATGAAGTCTTTTGGTGTAGGAGGTTGGAAACCAGTAGCAGGAGTACCCTCTCTTGCACACTTTTTCTGCACTTTGTGCTTGACCTCCTCCCTTTTACTTGGAAGCCGTGTTCATTTGGGCATTTCCTTGCAACATGTGTGCTCCTTGTGAAGAAGGTAAAAAGACCATATAGATTATGTAAGGGTCATTCGCTGCCTTCTTTCTCCCGTCGGATGTGGTTCTACACATTGAATGAAGGTGTTTTTCCTGGAAAGAGTTACAGAAGATCTCTAGAATGTAGGAAAAAATGTATATTTTCCCATACTCCGAAGACGTTGAGTAAAAGCTTAAAAATAGAAAGTTGAGAGAAGTCCCTCACAAAGCGTTGTTTTATGGTCTTAAGTGTTCAGAAATAACAAGCACATAAGCCACAAAAGAACAGACTCTGAGTGAACTGCCAGTACAAGGCACGCTGCGATTAGGAAGATGCTGGATTCTTAAAGGAGCACTATACTATTTTTAATCACCTTGACATTGCTGCCTATTATGCCGTGTTTGCCATTAATTTCTTCAGGTTTTAAAGCTTCGGCATTAGTGCTATCCTGTGTAGTGTTTATTTATGTGAAGCTTCTGTCTTCTGAAAAACTCAGTATTTTATAATGTCATATGTACACTTAGGATTGTATTTGTATACAATTACACTGGTCCGATATTCCCGCATGCAGGTGACAATCATTCTAGCATGACTTCATTAAAGGTATATAAGATGCAAACTTTGAATGTAAGTAACTGTCGCTTCTTCCTATTTTGTCACCTGGAGATGGCGCCAGGAGCACTGTCTTCAATGGCAGAAACACCATCACAGTCCAGGTTTCGTAAGGCAGCCTTATTCCAAAGACACCCCCTCCCCCTCACACACATGAACTGCATTTTATGTTTCCATAAAACTGGGCATGATCCCAATAACTGTATTTGCAGCACCTTTGGTTGTTTAATCCTCCGTCACAAGGAGGGTCCCCTTATGCCTTGAAGCCTGTTTACCCTGGCCAGGGATCAGTGAGGGGTGTTACAATTCTTTCTTCTGCAAGGACAAGGAAACACAAACTTGAAATTAAAAGGGGTGGGAACACACTGCCTCATATCCCAGCATTCAGTTTGCCCCAATGCATCATGGTAAATGCGATGCATGATAACACTTACTTCAGTAGTAGTCTTTAATTTTTCACCCCTGTTGGTGCAGCCTATGTTGTGTATCTTTAGACACGTGTTCCTTGATTCATTCCTTCATCCGAGAACAACAGGTCATGATGCATTAGGGCAAATTGAGTGCTGGGATGTGAAGCAGTTTGTTCTCACCCTCCTCCTGTTACAAATTAGAATTTGTGTGTACTAAGAAATGGCTGGTAGGCTTCCCATAGGAGACTCTGATCATCCCCACCAAATAACTGTGCCTGCTACTCAGATGCAGACACTTGATTGATTCTGAGGGTACTTCGTTTTAGAGAATCAAAAGCATTGAGACAGTCTGTTAATTTGGAGTGGTTTCCCTTCTCCTCAGATCCAGTTTCTATGTTGACTAAGGCCTCATCTATAGGGGATTTGCACATGTTTACTGCAACCTCAATAATTAAAAGAAACCAACCACTTCAGTCAGCAATGGCTAAGAGCGTCCAGTGGATGGTTAAATCTGTCCTGTTGATGCAGTCTATCCTGTTGACCACTTTTTGTCAGTGATCACTTAGACTACCCCTTCACGACAGCTCTTAACGTAGCTGTACCTCAAAGCCTTATGTCAGCAACTGTTCTATTGTTGTCAATTGTTTCATCAATTAAAATCACTCCGAAGTCCCCACCACAAAGTGGTCTGCCTAGTAAGATGGTGATGGCAACGTTCCTGTATATTTCAACAGCACACAATCTGACTAGTTCCTAAGCATGACCTCATGACTTGACCTGATGGTCAATATACATTCCAAAACCCTTTCCCTTATGGCAGTCCACGCTCCATAATAAGCCACTAAGCCACCCACATAGGGTGCAAGTAACCATGGAATTATTGGACTTCATTAAGCAACTAATGCTTGATTTTCATAGCAGTCTATCTATTTCACCGCAATCGACTTTACTGCTTCTGATGTCTCCTTAAGCTATTCCTTCTCAGCCAATTCAGCCTAGATCAATACTTCTTGTGGACCAGTCTACATTGCCTTTTGTAATTGCACTCACTGAAAACCAGCTAAAGCAGCTAGTACCAATACCTGATGCACAAGAAATTAGGTAGGACACAGCCTCTAATGACTAATTAGAGCCGACATCAGGAGGATGATCCTGGAGGGAAATACGATGTGCATCAGTACCCTGAGTAGATGACGTCCTAGCTGAAGATCCCGGTCTAGAACCTGCACCTTTTGACACTCTGCCAGATGACCCAAATCACTCTCATAGCTTGGTTAACAAAGCTTCTCTTCCAGGGGATCCTCATCAATAGTCATAAGCACATGAATATTCCCGCCGATGCGCAGGACCCCGGAAACCTATATAAACATATATGTGGAAACCATATATGTAGCTCTATATATATATCCATATATATATATATATATTTTTTTTTTTTTCACCAAAGGCCCAAGCATTTGAGGACGCACTCGACAGGTAATGTAAAACCATACGGTTTATTTAGAAAGGAAAATCCAGCATCTTTGTTCCAGTCTTTCAAGTCTTCGTGCCTGACGCGTTTCAAGGCTTCCAGCCTCTTATTCATAGGCGGCTTGTAACGTGAGTGTTGGCAGAAAGCTCTAATTAGCAAGCTAATTGCATGCAGCTATTTTGTACTGGCCCCCAGTGGGCCTGGCTGAGTGCATTTTTTTCACATTTGTTCTTCGTGCATGCTAGGATTTGTAGTCCATTTAGAGCATTTATTATCTTTAGTAAGTTCTGTTAACATTCACTCTTTGCAGCTATATATTTATCCTTTAGTAGGGAGCCGGATAAAGCGCTGGTTATTATTTACCACATTAGCTGTGCTGCATTTCGGGCGTGGAATAGTTCCCACCACGCAGCCTCTCACTTTTAATCTTGAGATGTTGCAGTCCTCCACGGCAGGGCTGCCGTGTCTGTTTATTTTTCACCACTGGGGGCCAGTACAAAATAGCTGCATGCAATTAGCTTGCTAATTAGAGCCTTCTGCCAACACTCACGTTACAAGCCGCCTATGAATAAGAGGCTGGAAGCCTTGAAACGCGTCAGGCACGAAGACTTGAAAGACTGGAACAAAGATGCTGGATTTTACTTTCTAAATAAACCGGATGATTTTACATTACCTGCCGAGTGCGTCCTCAAATGCTTGGGCCTTTGGTGAAAAAAAAAAATATATATATATATATATATATATATATATATATATATATATATATAAACACACAATGCAGCCCTCCATATACCACAACACTGAGCAATGTTGTAAGAATTTCCCTTGCTTATAACCATAATCCTGCAAAGAGGAATGAAAAAAAAACATTGCCAGCACATAGGCTGCATTGCAGAAACATCAGTGTAGCAAGCTGAAAAACTAACCAACAGAAACACACAGAATAAACTGGCACTGTGCCTTTAAGGCAGCCATGACCCCTAGCTTCCCATCATGCCTCAGGGGTGACAGTTAGGTCAGTTGTTCTTTCCGGCTCCTTCTGTCAGGACCCTGGTAACTTCAGCTCTCACTTTTTTCTGATTTCTGTCAGAAATAACTGTGAGAAGTTGGCCTGATGTATGATGTCACTAGTTATAGTGTACACCTTATATCAGTCCAAATACCCTTATGGTGATTGGTTGTAAAGTCAACCTTATAGACCAGCTATCCTAGTGGTAGCATGGACAAGAGCAGTCTTAGGCTAAACTCTGAATGGCATGTGAAGCCAGCTGTGATACCATATATAATCCCTTGAATACCAAATGAAAGGACACCACAACAGATATATATATAAAATAAAGTGTATTTATTCTAGTCAAACCCTCAGCACTCTTTATGAGTTTAGAGGTAAGTACAACACAGTCTTATTAATGCATACAGTAAGTCACACAGGTAAGTAATACAGTTAGGCCCTAGGGGCCACGCAAACCATATACTAAATAAGTGGTATAAGAACCACTGTCACGGAAATAGAATAGGCCTAGGCCTAGGGAATCGCTGGGGCTACACTACACTAGCGTTAGTTAGGAAGTGGGAGGCCCACGGGATTCGTGTGCAGAGTGGAAACACTCACGCGTAATGCGTAAAAGTCAATAGCAATGTTACAGTTTAGAAATAGATAGATTTAGGACACTTCCGGAGTAGCTAGGAAGTTGAGACTTGAAAACTAGACACTAGGATAGTCACTATCCTGATGAGCACCGGAGTACCCAAGTTACCTAGCCCACAGGCTGCGGGTGCATAGGGGTGAAGATGCGTCGTTTTCGTCGTCGACTCCTATGGATGCCTGAAGAAAGATGCTGACAGGCAGTCAGGGGAGAGTGTCCGGTGGATCCCAAGCCTGGGATCAAGAAGAGAAGAAACCTGCAAGCAGAAGGGACAGAGTCAAGGTCACTAGCCAGTGACCACGTGGAACCAGGAAGGAACCAGGCGATGTCGTGAAGAGTTGCAGGTGAAGGTGAAGCTTGTCGCTGCAGCCAGGAGGACCAGGAAGCGTCGAGGACGACCAGGACCAGGAGGCGAGCTGTCCCACGAAGGCTCTTGCTGTCGGCGGCGTCGAAGTTGGACTAGGACTCACCAAGCCTTGGCAAGCAGAACCCACGAAGAACAAGGGACTTGCTTCTGGTGCAGACCAGGAAGGTCTGGGGTGCTTCTTCTTTGCAGAGAAGCGGGAGCCAGTCTGGAGGAGCCAAACCAGCGCAGAAGATTTCAGGGAGCGTCGTCACCAAGGCCACTAGCCAGCGGGCAAGCAACCGGACAGACGCGGCAAGCAGGAAAATGCTGAAGGGCCCCACGCAGGACTCGTGGAGTGTGGGGGGCTGGTCTTCGGTGCAGATGGTGCTTGGGGTTGGGGCTTCTCAATCCCCGGTGCACAACTTCGAGGGTACCTCAGAAGCTGCGCTGTAAGTTACTAGCCACTTTTCCCAGGTAGCCGGTCCCACGTCGCTCGTCGCCTCCACGGATCTCAGCTCTGCTGCAGATGTGGATGAGGGTCGGAGAAGTCTGGAAATCAAGGCTCTGGTCGGGCTCTGCAGTCGGTTCCTCGTCGAACGTTTCACAAAGCAAAGGGTAGTCTCTTGATGGTGCCTGTTTGCACAGGGTAGCCACTCCTTGGCTACAAGGGAGATTCTTCAGTCTTCTTCTTTCGTCGAATGTCGAAGGTCCAGAGTTTCTGTTCAGTTTTGCAGGTTCAGGATAATCTAAAGTCTTGAGGCCCAACTCCCACTCTTATACTAATCTGGGGGGCTGGGATACCTGCTAGGTCACGCCTTATGGGTGGGACCTGGGAGGGGGTGGTTACACCCACTTCCCTTTGTCCAGTTTCGCGCCAGAGCTGGGGCTGGAGTGCCCCAGCGCCGGTTTGAACTGGACTATGCAAGGAACACCTTGTGTGCCCCAGGCATGTCTCATTCCTTTCAGCCCACCCTGCCCCAATACACTAAAGGCTGTCTGGGGAGGTGCTAGCACCTCCCCAAGCAGGAAACCTATTGTCCAGGCCTCCCTGGCTGGGATCACTCCCAGCTGCAGGAGGTCAGACTTGTGTCGTGGCAGCAGCATCCATTTTGTGATGCTGAGGCTTTGGTCAGAGGCTAACAGTTGAAGTATGATTTTAACATGTCTTTCCCTCTAGAAGGGGGGAATAATATTCTCATGTCCAGAAATGGCATGGGGGTATTATTCCCGAGTGTTAGACACCTTACACGACATGTTTTGATAAAGCCAAACCATAGTTACCATAACCGTTTAAGATTATAAGGCACTTTAAGAGTATATGGTAGGCTATATCATAGAACAGCTATAAGGACATGGTTCCGAAAGCTGCAGACAGGCTCAGCTCATGCTAGAGCACCATCTCACATGTTACCAAGCACTCTGCCTCCAGGATTGTCAAGGCCTGCCATAGGAGTGACTGATAGGTACACATGTGTCTATATGTAAGTTAGGTATAGGAATACTACACCTAAGCAAGGGGTGATTACACGACCTTGCCCCAGCTGAGTGATCAGCCAGTTGTGTCAAAATGGAAGGCCAGGCCAGGGGTGGCACAATACATGCTGCAGCCCCTGGTAGGCCTAGGGTACACCTATGCCCTGGGTACCTAGGGTACACTGTACAGGGGCCAATAAGGTGATCCTATCCAAATGGGTTATGCACCTAAAGTACATAGTATTAATTTAGAGAGAGAACAGCAGGGCTGTGGGTCTGATTAGCAGGCCCACAGCCACATCTAAGTCGAAAACCAGTAAAGCAAAAGCAAAAAGTGGGGGTGAACATAGAAAGCAGACCCTACTCTCCTACAATAACTTCTAATTTTTTGTCAAAATCATTTTACTTCAACGTCTTTTTGTTGTTGAAGTACTTCTTTTCTATTTTTAAGAGAGTTCGGCATTATTTTCCAATCAAAAATGCCTTCTCTTTTTGACTCTTGCCCTTCCTGTGGCAAGAAGAAGGCTAAGACAGACTCCCACCCTGTCTGTATTCTCTACCTTCCTTCTGTTCATGCTCCCAAGACCTGTCAGCATTGCCAGTTGCTGTCCAAAAGACCTCTGAAGGACAGGGAGAGGATTCGCCTCTATGGGCTGGCTGAGAAGGGCAAAGCACCTTCAAGAGGCAGGTCTCCGATGAAGAAGAGGAAAGAGAGAGCCACCTCTCCATCTAGAAGTAAGGTTCCAGTCTGCTCTCCATCGGCGTCAGGCTCGGCACCACAAATACCTTCATCGGCAACGAAAACGTCGACGAGAAGACCATCGACGGCGGGCTCGCCATCGAGAGAACACCGATCGTTGTTGAAGACCAAAGGTATGTCGGATCCTCCGCCGCCGCCTGGCGACGATTGGCGTCGAGGAGTCGCTCTCCGTTGGTGCGGGCTCGCCCAACGTCGAGAAATAGATCGTCGTCGCCGTCAAGTCTGCGTTCGACGTCGAGACATGCTCCGCCGTCGTAAGGTCACCGGCTATTGGCGTCGAAGTGAGCGTCTCCGTTAACCAGGCGGCGGTCAACGTTGAGACACGCCTCGTCACCAGAGGCAAGGCACTCAATGCCTCCGTTGTCGTCCAAGCAACGCTCAACGTCGAGAGCTTGATCTTCGCCGACGACGAAGAAAGATTAGTCATCGAGACCCAGAGTGAAATACACCAGGTGTCGTTCGACGTCGCGACAGCGTTCTCCATCGGCGACGAGAAGTGCCCCGATCTCAACTCCACTGACTTCCAGTAGATGTTCAGCATCGAGAGAGAGATCTGACAGGCATCAAGAAACGATGTCGAGAAGGATTTCTCCGTCGATCCGTACTTGGGGTATCCTGCACGCTCAACGTCGAGGGCGAAGTCTGTTGGCTCCAGGTGTTCGACGTCCCATCATGCAACGTCAAAGCACACGGAGAGATCGACGTCGAGGAGAAGATCATGCTCTAGGGATTCACCAGTGATGGTGATGCAGAGCCGATTGACGTCGAAGCACTCTCCATCGACGTCACATCGTTCATCAAGACTCTGATCACGCTCCAGAAGTCGCAGAGAGTCCTCTCATTCTTTTAGGAGCTCAGCCCAGACTATTGCGATGTCACGCAGCTCTTCTGCTCACTCGCCTGAGCCTCCAAGATCACCTCCAAGAGGCTCTCCAAGGAGACAGCGATCTCCTTCAATCCACCTTTCACCCAGATGGCTCCAACCTCTCCATCATTGGCAGAAAGAAGCTCTGATCATGCCCAGCGGCCTACAGACTATTCCAGTCCACTGCACAGATCCCTGTTACAACGTCTCGTGCAGGAAGTGGACAGGTCCCCCACTACTCGGACCAGAGAACACAGATCTCCTGAGCGCAGGTCGATTCAGGGTCATCACAAGAGACGGCGAACACCATCTTGGTCCTCGTCTTCGACACACTCCTCCAAAAGTGACTACTCGCCTACCCTTACTGATAGTCCACCTTCTAGGGTGTCACCCATCGATGATGTGAATACCTTTCACGATGTTCTCTCCAGAGGAGCGCAAAAGCTGGGCATAGCCATGTCAGCTCCTCACACCACCACCTCCATCATTTTCGAGACTCCATCAGAGATCTGCGACGAGGCCATTGCTTCCTTTGGTTTCTGGTATCATTGAGCCGGTAATGGACATCTTCCTCACTCCATCATCGGCTAAAGCAGCTCCGGCTCGGATCCTGAAAAAATATAAACCTGCTACATCAGATCCTCTTTTTCTGAAATCTGATCCACCACCGGATTCTGTCATTATTGCAGCAACAAAGAAGACACCCGCAGTGACTTCTTCCTCCTCAGCTCCTCCAGATAAAGAAAGTAGAGCGCAGGATTCTTGGGATAGGAAGGCCTGCGGCTCTGCAGCGTCTTCTCTTCAGGTGTCTAACGCTGCGGCTCTGCTGGGCTGTCATGACAGGTCCTTATGGGATTCGCTGGAGTGTTTTAAAGACAAACTTCTAAAGGAGGATCAACAGGACTTCTCCGAGATTCTCCAGGAAGGGGCGCTGGTGGCCAACCAGGTAATCAGCACTGCAGCGGATGGGGTGTCTTTGGCGGCTTACTCGTATGCACATGGCATATGTGCACGGAGATCTTCCTGGTTGCGCCTGACAGCGTTTAAACCGGTAGAGCAGGAACGCATTTTGAATCTTCAGTTTTCTGGAAAATCCCTATTTGGATCACACACCGATGAGGAAATGGCCAGAATGAAAGCCGAGTTAGACACGTTAAAGGCTGTGGGCCTGGAGAAGAAAAAGAAGTTTAAACGACGCTACAGGCCCTACAATCATAAAAATTACTGATAGAGGGTTCAAACCCCTCAATGCTCTCAAAACCAGCAGAACAAGTCCGAGTTTCAAGGCCGTCGTTCCTCGAGAGGAAGAGGAGGACACCAACAGTCCTCTTCCACAGCAAAAGCTCAAGGGGAGCAATGATTTTCTGCTTCCTCTAGCACCGTTGCACACTCCAGTGGGAGGAAGTATCTTAAACTACATACAAGAGTGGCGCAACATCACAAAGACCAGCGGGTGCTGAATATACTGAACAATGGGTACGCACTACATTTTTGCGTGTCCCCAAGAGACATTCCTCTGGTAAAGTCACGTCATCTACACCTAGATCTGCTGCGTCAGGAAGTGTCGACCCTTTCGCAAGAAACTAGCCATAGAAGAGGTCCCTCCTGCACAGAGAGGAAAGGGAGTTTACTCCAGATACTTCCTTGTACCGAAAAAAGGCCAACGGAACAAATTCAGACCTATTCTAGATCTACGTTCTCTGAACAAGTTCATCAGAAAAGAAAAGTTTTGAATGTTGGCGCTCCATCAAATATTTCCACATCTGAGGAAAGGAGATTGGATGCGTTCAGTGGATCTCCAAGATGCGTACTTTCACATTCCAATTACACCATGGCATCGCAAGGTCCTGCGGTTCATTGTGGGCAAGAAGCCTTACCAGTTCAAGGTATTACCCTTCGGCCTGAAATATGCCTGAGGGTATTCACAAAATGCATGGCAGTAGTAGCAGCAGCATTACATTGCCACGGCCTGTTCGTGTATCCATACCTGGATGACTGGCTGTTGAAGGGATCATCCCCCCACATTGTGCAGGAGCACCTCCACATTTGCCTGGATCTCCTTCAACGCTTAGGTCTACATGTGAACGTGGAAAAATCAGTTCTTCAACTTACTCAATCACTTCACTATCTGGGCGCCACCCTGGTCTCCAACCTCGGAAAAGTGTTTCCTTCGGAGGAGAGATTGTTATCAATGAGAAACAAATGCAACATCATCCTTCAAGTACATCAACCATCAGTAAGGCAAGTAGCTACTCTGCTGGGGTCGATGGCCTCTTGCATTTTTCTCATACCCAACTCCAGATTGAGAATGAGACTGTTGCAGCAGGATCTGTTGGACAAATGGAAGCAATCCTCGGATCATTGGAACGACCGAATTCTTCACTCTCAAACAGCAAAGAAGTCCATTCTCTGGTGGCTGCAGCCAAAGAATCTTCTGGTGGGAGTCCCATTCCATCAACCTCTGTCAAAACAATCTCTGATCACGGATGCATCTGTTCAGGGATGGGGAGCGCATCTGGGTCAACTACAAACTCAGGGCAGATGGACCAGCAAAGACCAGACCTAACATATCAGCATGCTGGAACTACGGGCGGTTCATTTACCCCTCAGGGCATTCCAGCCGTCGATTCAGTCCGAATCGATCCTGATACAAACAGACAATACAACCACCATATATTACTTGAACAAACCAGGTGGAACACGCTCTCGCCCTCTGTCTCTAGAATCCCAGGCGATTTGGCACTGGCTGTTATTCAGGAACCTCTCGATCACGGCAGTGCAACTGCCAGGAGAACAGAACGTGCGAGCAGACGCCCTCAGTCGACACTTCGAAGAACAAGAAGACTGGGTGCTCAACAACAAAGTGGTGGCAGACATTTTTCATCAATGGGGTCATCCATCCATCGACCTCTTTGCAGACGATCGAAACAGAAAATGCCACGCCTTCGCGTCCAGATTTTTCCGAACAGGAACGAGGGGGAATGCTCTTTTGATAGACTGGTCCAGGACGTTTGCATACGCTTTTCCGCCCCTCCCTCTCATTCCGAAGGTGGTAACCAAGCTAATCCGATCCAGGATGATGATAATCCTCATAGCACAGGATTGGCCTCGTCAATGGTGGTATCCAGACCTGTTGCTACTCTCGTTCTGTCCGCATCGGAGACTCCCGTGCAGGCAGGACCTTCTGACCAAAATGGGAGGGAAGATTCTGCACCCCAGCCTTCCCTCGCTGTGCTTGGCAGCATGGCTTCTGAAATCCTGCAGTACGGACATTTGAACCTCCCTCAGGACTGCATGGACATTTTGAGGGAGTCAAAGAAGACCATCCACAAGAGCCTCTTACTCTTTTAAATGGAAAAGGTTTTACTTGTGGTGTATTCGTAATAGTTGGAGTCTAATTAGCGTGCAAGAAGAGGTAATCTTGCCGTATCTGATCTACTTGGCCAAATCTGGTTTGAAATGCACGTCCATAAAAGTGCATTTGGCTGCCATCACGGCATATAGAAAATCACCTAACCAGCCTTCTTTCTTTCAACTTCAGATGGTCAAGGACTTCCTACAGGGGTTGAAGGTTTATCCTCCTGTCCGACCTCCTTCTCCGCCTTGGGAGTTGAATCTAGTTTTGTCAAAATTGATGGGTCCTCCCTTCAAACCCATTCATAAGGCCACATTACAACACATTACATGGAAGGTAGCTTGTCTGGTGGCTATTACATCAGCACGTAGAGTGAGTGAAATCCAAGCACTCTCTTCTAAGGAACCGTATACGGTTTTCCATCATAATTGGGTGGTTATGAGAACTCACCCTTCCTTCCCACCCAAAGCAGTGTCTGACTTCCAAATAAATTAGACAATTTCTCTCCCCTCTTTCTTTCCAAATCATGCTACACCTGTAGAAACGTCTCTTCATTCATTAGACCTCAAGAGGGTTCTCAAGTTCTATTTGGAGGGAACAAAATCCATTAGAAAGGCTGATCAATTGTTTGTAAATTACGGCTCTGTTAGGACAGGCTTTCCAGCCTCCAAAAGATCCATTTCAAGATGGATAGTGTCTTGTATTAAGTTGGCCTACCAAACAGCGAGCAAGCCTCTGTTAGCCGCCCCTAAAGCTCACTCTACTAGGGGCAAGGCTGCTACAGTAGCATTCTTACACAATGTACCGATGGCCGAGATTTGCAAGGCTGCAACTTGGAAATCGGTCCATATGTTTACCAGGCATTACTTTCTGGATTCTGACTCCAGAGCGGATACCCACGTAGGCCAGGCCTCCTTGAGGAATCTGTTCCAATGCTAGCTTGATTAGAGTCTTTATAATGGTCTATTCTTACTATGTATCTTTATTGTACTCTGGTTACTTACCCGCAGGTTGAGGGGATGGGCTTGCTATTCTATTCATGTGCTTATGACTATTGATGAGGATCCCCTGGAAGAGAAGGATAAGTTACTTACCTGTAACCCTAGTTCTCTTCCAGGGGTATCCTCAGCAAAGTCATAAGCAACCCACCCGCCTCCCCGGGCAAGTGATGAAGATACAGTTAATCTCTTTGTGCCATGGCCTTCGGGTCTCCACAAAGAACAACTGACTTTACTGTCACCCCGAGGCATGATGGGAAGCTAGGGGTCATGGCTGCCTTAAAGGCACGGTGCCAGTTTGTTCTGTGTGTTTCTGTGGGTTAGCTTTTTAGCTTTCTACACTGATGTTTCTGCAATGCAGTCTATGTGCTGGCAATGGTTTTTTTCATTCCTCATTGCAGGAATATGATTTCTGCTGTGCATTAAAGCAGTTTTCAAATGCGTTTCTTTCTCCCTGCTTTATTGAAATGGTATTTATGTGCAAGGGAAATTCTTACAACATTGCTCAGCATTGTGGTATATGGAAGACTGCATTGTGTGTTTATTGTAATAAAGATATAGATATAGAGCTACATATATGGTTTCCACATATGTTTTTATATGTTTCCGGGGTCCCGCACATGGGCGGAACTATTCATGTGCTTATGACTTTGATGAGGATATCCCTGGAAGAGAACTAGGATTTCAGGTAAGAAACTTATCCATCTCAAATTTACTTTTCTTATAGCATCCATAAAGAAGACCTCCATTCTTTTAAATTTCAACTTTTTAAGTTAAAACGATCCATAAAGTCTATTTCTGTTCCATACTATCTTTGGGGAGGAAGGATTGTGTATGCAAAACCCAGAAGTAGGATCCTCCTCTATCGCTCTACTAGTGAAGCATAAGGCTGCTTATTCAGCACCTGCATGCTTTCTGAATCAAATTAAGATGGATTTGGTAATGTCTGTTATGGCTCAAGGACCTTCCTGCAATTTAGCAACACTGTAGTTCCAGCAGACAGTAAAGGCAGATGCCTTTAGGGAAGAGAAACTATGTTTTCGCAGCAATATCTGTTAGGATAGCTAACAAGAGTACTCAATTGCCATGAAACAATAGGCCGTTGTGGCTCAACATTATTCCCCCTTTGGAAATACTGCCAGATGATTGTCAGGAGCAGGCCAAATATATTCTCAAAGTGGAAGAGTATACATTTTGATATCTCATACTGATATTTACCACATAGTCACAGGGCCTGCTCAACATAAGTATGGCTGGCTCCAAAGTGCATTCTTCTTTCTGGAGTCCAGTTGAGCGCTAGAAATGCCTTTTGAGGTCTAACATGTATTTGGAAAGCATGTGGATGATGCAGGCAATCAAAACATACAGATGCTGACATCATCTGATCGTTGGAGAGGTGATACTTAATGATAGATGCAAATTTGCTGATTAAAATCATCATTTTTTGGTATGCAGGACCAACGAGAGCTGTTGATCAGAAGCCCAAGAGGTTTTAGAGTCCTCAAGAATCATGGTAAGAAACGGTGCTCTTTTAGTATAGCAATTAAGATTGGGTTGATTATTTAGTTTTTCTGTTTTGTTTTTCTGCAAACGTGGTTTCAAACAGCTGTAATCTGGTGATATCTGGTATGGAAGAAAGGTTTAAGTTGCAAATTATCTGCATATTTGTGTTAAATGCCCACATTTTCTAGAAACCAGCCTAGTAGTTACATGTACAGTTAGAAAAGCACTGGAGATAGTACGGAGCCTTGTGGGACGTTCTGTTGGGTTATTATAGTTGCCTAATTTAACTAAATGGCAACATCTAGTAAGTAACAATCTGAACTAATTCTGTCGCAGGAGTATGGCTTGACTAAGATATGCATGAATCCTTGCATGGTGTTGACGAGTAGACATTTGGAACTAGTTATAGGGAAGCTTGGTGGAATCCACTTATCTAGAAGCCATCTTAGTGTCCGGGGATAACCTATTCCTAGAGTTTATTAGAAGAAAGTAATACATCTTTAGTAACAGTGTTAACTCTGCTTAGTAGTGTGTTCCCACTTAAAGTTCTTTTATTGCTTGCCCGCCTCCTCTCATATCATCATGGATCGTTTAAAGCGTTCTTGACTGGAAAAGTCTGGGAACTGAAGGGTGGCACCATTTATTTTCCTGTGTGATATGTGAATGTCTATGCACATTGTGTCTAGTTTTAAGCATACCAAATTCAAACCTGTTTCGTTTGCAAGTGTCTGGCTGGCTGGAAACGGCCTTTTAGAGAACCACTGCAGGAAATTTAAAAGGGAATTGATGCATTAATTGACCTTAAACTTAGTAGATTGACCTTCTTTCCTAGATTGCTTAAACTCCGAGCTTCCTCCCTCCTCACCTGTCCATGAGTTCTATTTTTACAGTGTTGTAATGTCATCTGGACAAAGAAAGGGCTTTCTCACCAACTTTCGTGGAATGTGATTTAATGTTATGTATATTTGTAAAGCATACTATCACCCTGGAAGGTGCACTAGCACTGAGTAGGTATGTGTGCCTAGCCCCGCATCTGGTTGGTTTATTGAAGAGCCAGGTCTTCAGCTTCTTGCGGAATTCAAGGAGAGAGTAGGAGGCTCTGATGGGGAGAGGAAGGTCTTCAGGTAGGTTGGGTCTGAGTTGTGGAGGGCCTTGAATGTGACTTTGTGTCCATATACAGCAAATAAATCTTGGCAACAAGTAACGAGCAACATGATTGATTGATTGATAGGGAATTTATAATGCGCTACTTTGCCCGAAGGCGTCAAGGCGCAACTGATGGAAAGCAATCAGCCAGATCCAAGATAAGGAGAGGAAGAAGCATTAAGGGTAAGCTTCAGAGAAAAGCAAAGTTTTAAGGCCTCTGCGAAACAGAGTAAGAGATTCCTGATTCCTGAGATCAAGGGGAAGCTCGTTCCAAAGTCCGGGGGCAAGAGCGAAGAAGGCCCTGCCTCCCCACCTTGCTTTCGCAACGCGTGGGACGATGAGCAACTTCTGACTGGCGGATCGCACGGCCCTACCTGGGGTGTAGTGCGACAGCAGAGACCTAATGCCCTCGGCCCCTGCGTCATGAAGAGCCCAGTGGATGATAATCAGGGTTTTAAATTTTATTCTGGCATGCACCGGGAGCCAATGAAGATGTTTCCTGATCGCGGTTCCTGAGGAGCGTCTAGGGGCATTAACGACAAACCTTGCTGCCGCATTCTGGACCACTTGCAGCCGATGAACCAGTTTGTTGCTCATCCCAAGATAAAGGGTGTTGCAGTAGTCCAAGCGCGAAGATAGGAGGGCAACCGAGACTAGTTTCCGGGCGTCAGGGGTGAGGTAATGGGTGAGCTTTCTCAGCACCCTTAGGACCCCACAGCAGGTGGAAACGGTCCTATTCACTTGCTTATCAAAGGCAAGTGAGGTGTCAAATAGGACTCCCAGATTTCGGGCAACGGGGGATGGCTGGGGGCATACTCCCAGAGTCGATGGCCACCAATCGGCTGACCAAACCTCCTTGTTTCCCCCGAACACAAGGATCTCAGTCTTCTCCCCATTGAACTTTAGGAAGTTTGACGTCATCCAACCTGCCACGGCCCCCATACAGTTCCTAAAGTTTGGACCCAACAGATTGTGACAGGGAGACCATGATTTGGGTGTCATCGGCGTACGAGAGTACTTCCAGTCCAAAGGACCTGACAAGCCTAGCGAGTGGGGCCACATAAACGTTGGAAAGTGTAGGGCTCAAAGAAGAGCCCTGAGGGACCCCGCACTGCAAAGGCTTGGCGGTGGAGAGGAAGTCACCCAATTTAACCCTTTGCTCTCTGTTGTTAAGAAAGGAGGTAAGGAGACTAAGAGCCAGACCCTCCACCCCCATCTCACTGAGACGAGAAGCCAAGATAGTGGGGTACAGGGTGTCAAACGCGGCTGTAAGGTCGAGCAGGATCAGAAGGGTGGTCTGACCCTGTCGACCTTAGCGCGGATATTATTGACCACCACTGTAAGAGCTGACTCAGTACTAACATCAGTAGCCGTGGTTCCATACTTCATCTGAAATGGAGATGACCTGTTTTGAGCTTATAGGAATACTAAATAAATAGACCACCAGGGCTATAAAGAGTATAAAATGTATCAGGAGAGGCAGGAGGACTTAAGAATGCTAAGGAAGTCAGACGCGATGGCTTCATATGGAGGCAGTGGAGGCTGGTGACATTTGAAAGTGATGAGGCGTAAAATTATTGTCGTACTGTACCGTGAGTGAGCGCGCGAGTGAGCTGGAACAACCTACAGGGGGTTTGGGGGGATTCTCCCTCCGAGAACATTTTGAAAAAAGAGTTGACAAATGGTGCATTTTCAAGCAAATTTGAGAAAGCAGGAAGGTTAATAAAGCAATTGTGAACGTGCAGTTATTACATTAATAAAGAGATGTCATATAACATAAATAGTTGCTTATTCGGTATAACCACAGAGCTTCATAACACACTTCAAGATGCAATGCATTGCTGCTGACGATTTTAGCTTTCCCAGACCAAGTAACTAGTTATGCGACGGTTGTATTTATGTACCAGATGTTGTGAACACTGAAACCAATGTAATTACCAGACTCTTCCACTGACATGCACCCCTTCAACTTAATCCTCAATCCCCTCTAAGTATTCACAATACTTGAAGGGTTAATCCACATGCAGTAGAAATCTAGGCACAACTTGTATCGTCTATTGCTGACTAAAGCACTACAATTAGTCACCAAGCGAAGCACTATAGCGAGTGTCACGGAGTGAAGGACAACAGCATTTGAGTGAATTATGGCAGTGTCATTGAGTGAAGTGCTGGAGTGTCTGTCACTGAGAAAAGTGCAAGAATACATATCAGAGGAGTATATACTGAATTTTCTTTAGTGTGTCCCTGATTGCCAAAATGTCTGTCTCGGTTTGGAGGGCTGTAGTATTTGTTTCTGGGCGGGCACCCCCCTCAATGAGACGGGATGGAAAAGCCTAATATGTGACAAGTCTGAAGGTGAGAAGAGCCCACTCTGTAACACAGGGGTGCATTTATCATCTTGTAATATAGGCCTGTTAGCAGGGGAAAGCACATATAAAACAATTGGAAGTAATAGGCCCCCTTGCCGGACTCAAGTCGTAATCTTGCCCCAGAGGTACAATTAAAGTGAGATGAAATGTGGGCCGTTAATATCTGTGAGTTGAGCAACTAGGCTGCATTTCTAGACACCCACGAGTTTGGGAATGTTCTATATTCACCAGGCACCCAGCTTCTATCCAAATATCTCCTTCCTGCACCGAGGCGCGTTTATGTGACCCTGAAGCTTTAAAACAAATTACTATTATTTATTCTTTTATTAGTATGATTAGTATTTTTGCATGTTGATGATTCTTTAGAGCAGTCTATTGATAGAATATAGTGGCCTTTCAGAGGCGTACTTTGCGTTAGTAAGCTGAAATGCAAAAGCACTTGCTTGAACCACTTTGCTTTCAATAATGAGATAACATAATTGTGTTTGCTGCACATTAGCACCACCTCGCTTTGGCTAACTGATGAAGCTGCGTCAGTAATTGATTTTCTGATGCAGCACGCGCAGGCACACCGTGAGCGGAGTTCACGAAAGGCAATACTGGATTTCACCGCATGCACGCACCGTCATTAAAAAGGCGCATGTTTTAATTATGTTTATTTAGGGCTGCGAGTGAAGACAGTCCTGCCGGTGCTGGCCCTTTGATTTATGGCTGGGGGCATTCCCAGTACTGGCAGAATTTTCATGTGGAAAGAGTGTTATTTAGGACTTGACTGAATAAGAAACCCTTTGGTTATTAAGACTGTGAGTTGCTTTGTGTCATAACTTGCAGAATAGAGAAAAAAGGAGAGGGACCCCTTAAAGCTCTCAAGGGAAATGAGGTACTTATAACCAAAATAAAAGGAATTCCCTTGACCCAACAATTCCAATTTCCATATATAATAGCTAACAATACAATAAAATATTGAATA
Source organism: Triturus cristatus (assembly GCF_964204655.1). NCBI lineage: Eukaryota > Metazoa > Chordata > Amphibia > Caudata > Salamandridae > Triturus > Triturus cristatus. Next base: position 127,832,249 of record NC_140580.1, read on the forward strand.
CTATATCCAATACATATATTACAAAAACATTTTATTGAAAGAAATGTGTCCGTATTATTCCAAAACAATTAAAATCACATATAATATCACAATAATCCACAATAAAAAAGTATTATTTAAAAAAATAAATTAAAAAGACATACAGTACATGTTAATCAGGAGGGAATTGATTAACAACAAATTACAATTATGAGCAGCATAATAGAGACAAACACATATGTAAGACACAGCTTTTGTTCTTTACAGATGCACATCACATTGGACTCAAAAACACAGCTCGTAATACATTGATTCAAACAGTATTTGACCCGTCTGTGTTAGTCCTTGGATTGTGCCTTCCAACAGCGTCGACGCGTTTCGATGGTTTCAAATTAATCATAACATCTTTGTCAAGACACAATAATTCTGTCTCTCTCTTATGACAATCCTATTTCCTTTTTCCTCAATTTATAACAAAAATCCATGCGTGCTCATGGCTCTGATTTATCACTTTAAAGCAGAATCTCTGTAACAATTCGTGGGTTCGATGTCCTTGTTTTTATAAGGTACTCTGCCCCTCATGGATCTTTTTCCGTTTTTGAAGGTACTTCCCGTATTAGATTTCTGGGAGTTGTTTATAAATGTCGCTGCACCGCGAGGCTTTTATTCCTCTTCTTTAGCGTGCAGCTATAGTTCAACGGTGTTTCCTCGAAAATACGAGTGTCGGGTTCAATGTTGTATAATTCCTTTTATTTTGGTCATAACTTTCAGACACAGGGCAGGACAAAGCACCGCTTTCGAATACGTGAGTATCAATAATAAACAATGCTGAGTTATCATTTGGTGGCTTTTGGAAACGCACTGTTGTTTCCCTTGTGTTTGTGCGCGCGCGTGTTTGGGAAGGGGGTGATAACGGTTCTGTTTGGCAGATGTTGACCTGCTTCTACAAATGCGACCACCAACATACCAACGAAACAGAAGGTGTGTACAACTTGATTACATGTAATGCTAAACAAGCCACAGAACTGGGCCTGTTACTCGCGAAATACGGTCATATTTCCGGGGTGTCCCTGACGAGTATGTATGAGGTAAATTACATGTAATAATAGCTGCCAGTTGAGGTTATGCACGTGTGTCACAGACCAGAACAGCAATTAATGGCTGCGGTTTGAACGGTTGCTGTTGGCATTTGGCTGCAAACTACATGTCGCAGGTTCGAATCCCGAGAAAGGTCACGCATTTTATCAGTGCAGATAAAATGAGTATCACCAAGCTGGACATCTTTCACCAGGTCCAATAGACTGGAGCGCTAACTGATAGTCCTAGTATGTTAGTGTCCACTGCTACCTCGGGCAGCAGTTCCCAGGAAGGACCTTAGGTGCCAAATTAATTTTCAATACAGTTATCTAGTATTTGTTGATTTTTTTTTTCTCCTTTCCTCCACTGCATATTACAGGACAGATTTTACAACATAAATATCGCTTCCTTAACTATTTTGGGGAAAGTTGCACTTCCCCCAAATATCCAAGGACTGAACTAGGAATATTGTATTAGTTTTCTCTGCATCGCAGCCACTTTGCTGTACTGACGGCGCTAAGGCCGCGCAGGGTCTCTGTATTTACATGTTCTCTCCGCTTCCGGGGGGAAACTGGAAAGGACCGAAGCAACCGGGACAACGGCTTCAGGTGGCAAAAGGAAGAGCTGGCATCTGTACGTTGGATTTGCAACTAAGACAGCCAAAGAGGATAACCTGTAATGTTCATAATTCGCATTACACAACAATCTTAATTTGAAAAAACATGCTTTTACACTATTTTATTTAAAGACGCAAACGGAAGGTTTTTGTCGCGACGGCTCACTTGGCCATAGCTCAAATAAAATATTTTAAAGTAAAAATAAAGCTAGCTTTGTAGTTAGATGAGCTGTCGAACTCTTTAGCATGTTTTTTTTTAATGAAAAACGTTTGTAGGAAATTGGCGTTCAAGAGTTTGGTTAAACTTCAGCGACTCACACCAGCATCCTACTTTTGACAATGGGTACTGCAGCGGCGGCCGGCATGCTCGCGGGAGGAGGGGGGGGTTGTGGGTGGGGAATAAAAAAATAAAAATAAAACGTACCTGAGTGCCGGGTACCGTGCCGCCTCCGCTCCTGGCCGGTTACACTGTAATGGTGCAGCGGCAGCCAGGTCTGCATGTTCCTGCTGCAGAATCGGGAAGCAGGCAGCAGGCAGCTTCCCTCCCCTACCCAAGCCAATCACAACACTGCAATGGCAGCGTTGTGATTGGTTTGGCGCAGCGGAGAGCGCCTCAGCCAGGCCATTTTCTCTATGTAGGCTGCATGCAGCAGCCTACATAGAGAAAAAGGGAGAGTGTGCATAACTGCTTTGTTCGGCCCTGGGGCCGACCAAACAGTACCCACAACAGTGGGTAAGCCACTAACCCCCCCGCCCCCCTGCCCTCGAGCAGGACCGCCCACCCACCAGCCCCCAACCAGGCGCAGTGGGCGACGCCCCCACACCCCAATGGGGGAGCCGCCACTGTATGGAGTTACTTTTTTAGGTCGAGCCTAGCTCAGCGCGCATGCGCTGCTCTAGGAGAGGGCCTCTTGGAATCACTCCAGAATTTCTGAAAGCTTGTGCATGTGGTTGTCACATTCTATTGGCCTTTGCGTGTGGCTTTCAAAAATGAAAGCATGCAATTGGCCAAAGGCGGGTGCATGTCCCACCTTTTCTGAAAAGGTTTACTCCCACGGCATCCACCTTGTGAGCAGCGGCACGCAATGTGCCATCTGTTGTGGATCATGTTTCTATTTAGTGCGGTCGCTTTCACTTCCATGGCCGTGCTTGCTGCATTTGTCACCCGCTACTTATCTGTATAGCCTGTCTTTCTGTGTGTCTGCCAGCGGCATGAAAACATGTCGCACTGCATATGCTGACAGTGAATTTATTGTATGTACTTTTGAACGGGTCGTCATGTATACCCTTATTCGTGTTCGCTTGTTTCTTATTCCCTCCCGTACCCTCACCACTGCCCTGCCTCCACCGCGTTCTTCCCACGTGTCTCCCACCCTTCTAGCCTAGTGCTTTGCTCTGCCCCGGGACAGCATGGCATATGCCCCTGGAGCCTGTGGTGCTGCAGCCTGAGAGTAGGGATACCGGAGGCTGCCGGAAGACACAAACCCTGTTCCGGTACCCGAGCCCCCCAAGGACTTAGTCGTCTGGTCCCTCTTCAACGCTATCTTTATCAACTGCTTCTGCTGTTTGGGCTCCATGGCCCTAGTCTTCTCGATCAAGGTAAAAGCATTAAATGGCCCCTCCGAACAAAATACAACCGCAGCACATCCCTGAGTACATATAAAGTTACTTGTAGAGTCCAGGTCAACTGGAGCACCATGTTCCATCCCGGGATTTAATTTAACAAAACACTGCACTCTGGAAGTTGTAGACCTGATTCATCATACAGGACAAAAATTAAATGAAGAATTGATTGAACAACAACTGAGCTGGGTGTTTGTGATAGTTGAGTTGCAAGCACCTCGGGTTTGTTGACAGATTGGCTGTGGGGTGTGCTGCAAAGGTCAGTGGTGTGTACTCGTGGTACCCACGTCATGATATGCTCACTCCCAGGGGGTCGTGCTTTTGCCTTCTATATGGAACGTGTTTTACTCGTTGCAAAGACGCGCTGTAAAACTCCTCGGTGGAAATGCTGGCAGCGACCGACAGAAGACATATTTTGGTTGTGACAAAGCAGGGTAGCACCCACAGCTGGGTGGCGTTCTTGTGTGTACTCTTTGTATTTTACCACCTGCATGTCCGCTTACAGGGTGCTCACTTGTGAAGTTGTGGAATGTGTGTGCGCTCATTGCACAGACATGTAGCCCCAGTACTGCTGCACAAATGTTTGCAGTGCACCCTGCCATAGTTCGGGGGACGGGTGGAGCAGCAACACAGGTGTGTTTCACTCACTATCGCAATACCGTGCTTCCTGTCCTAGCTCAGGGGATGGGTGGAGCAGCAACACAGGTGTGTTTCACTCATTATTACACCGCAGGTGCTCACGCTATTGCAATCATTGTGTTCTCGGTGCTACAATTGTAACACATGCATTAGTACATTCGTGGTGCATGTTAGAATAATGATGGTATAGCTTACGAGCCAAATTCACAAATTATCACAGCTCTAGTCAGTGGTGGAAGCGGGAGAGATCTGAGGGGCACACTTTAGGAAAACAGTCCCCCTGCTTTTTGTCAAAAGTCAACCGTTCCGGACTATTCATTTCTACAGCTGAAGTGCTTCGACTGAAGTATAAGGCAGGGTGTGTCTTATGCTGCGAAACCAAGGGAGGGGCAGACAGCTAAAGTAGCCTTCTTGCCTGGGTATTGCTGACTGAAAAAAATGTAAATGTGCACAACTGGTCAATCTGCATATGTGAAATTGATGGAATAACTTGAAGCTGCCTGGTGACACACATGTATTCTTTTTGAGAGGTATTGTAAGGGACCTAGCTACCTGCTAAGCTGTGATATGTGCTTTTAAAAGAGGGTTAAATAAATAAACCACTGCACTACATACAGCCTGCAAAATACCTATATTATGGAAGCATTTTTGTAATTGTAATTTTTATCTTAAACATTTTTGCACATTTTGTATCTATACTGTGTGTAATGCAAATGTAAAATAATCGTCTACATGTTTACAGTGCTTTCTGTCTATACACAAGTCACTATTCTCCACTGCACCAACCGATATTTGGTGCGGTGCCTTAACTAATAGAGGTTTCATAACGTACAAATAGTGCATTTCCCACTGATTCACTATGAATTTTCATTTAAGCTGTGTTATTTGATATGTAGTTACTGGAAAGTGAAAGACACAGATGGGTGGAGGGAAGTTAGGCTGTATGTATTGCTGTATTATAGTCTAAATGCTTATAAGGTCCCAAAGGCGAGATCTATTGCTATGCCACAGCTTGGTTTACTTTAATGCTTGTACACCTTGGAAAAATGTAGGTAACAGTGGGCAAGCAGACTCAATATTGCATTTGAGTAGAATGTCCATCAGAAGAACTGGATTGTCCTCCTAAAATTATTTTAGAATTTTTATTCAGGGCCTTTACAAACGTTTGCTGCCTAACTAATATGTAAGAATCTTTGTGTATTACACACATTAAATCATCTTGGAGGTTTTGCTTTTCGGTAGTCTTTGTAGATTTCAGGTGTTCCTTTTAAGTAACCTTCGAAGAAACCTAGAAAGGTTATTGAAAATGGAAATCTGGAAAACAAATAGTGTAGAACAATTCTAACATGGATAGCAGATTTAACTTGAACGTTAAGGTTTATTCTTATGTGGCCAATTATTGTATTTTTATTCTATTTGCCTATAGGGTCATGTTTCCTGGGTCTCTGTGAAAATGGTAAAAATACTTGATTGTGGACTGTAATCCTCCCATTTGTTAATTTACACGTCATTTACACTATCTTTTACAGAATGAGTGTGGAACTAAAGATGTTCTCACTAGTGTGGAAAGAAAACTAAAACGACAACATGAACGACGGCACTTCTTTGGCAGGAAACACAGAGTGAAGAGGATGCTTGCTCCCAAAAAAATGAAATTAAATCAGTCAAAAGATTTGAACATGAGCAGACAGGATACTCCTGGGGAACAGCTCTATGAGGTGCCAATGCTCAGCGAATCACGGTCCAGTTCAGGGGAATTGTCCTGTTCAGATGGTGAAGATTCTGATGACGAGGATGCTGTTTGTCCTGCTCCAGACTGCCAGCAGCCTGAAGGAGAAGAGGTCAGTGACGCATAGACTCTCAAGTTGTTTTCTGCCTCTAAGGCTTGAACAGTCAGGAGAACATTATCGTGCTGGCAAATTGGGAATGGACACATTTGTATTATGTTAAAGAAAATTGATGGTGATAAACGTAGGTAATACATTTTATCTGCTAAAGCTAGACCAGTGGATTCACACGCCAGATATTCGTTCAACTCCTCTAGTTTTGTATTTGTGCCAGTTTTCAATTTACGATGGGTAGAATTCGAAAAGGGCTTTTATTTTAAAATGCTTAAAATCTGTGTGAAGTAATATAGGGAAATTGTTAAAACATAAGGTTCTCATCATGTGCATGGTCATTCGTGTAAATAAAATAGTCTGAGGTATCTTCTGTACCATTGATAAACAAAATAAATGTTATCACGTTAACTTCTAAAGACAAGACCCATCATAAACCATGTGTTTGTAGATATTATGTAGTTATTCAGTATTGAATCTTTCATGATTAATATGCGTGAATCATCCCCGTAATTGAGGTTAGACCCCACGGCAATTAAACAAGAAGTGCAAAGAAAGCATAGTTAAAACAAGTGACATGGTAACCAATTCACATTGTTTTAATAAGGACCACACTTAAGCCAATCAGGAAGCAGCTTCTGAAGCGCTTGCCCTCAAGGGCAACCGTACCTCAGATTTCTTACTTCATGTCCTGTGAAAGGGAGTCTCCCTGAGCTCTGCTCAGTTCTTCACTATTCCAGTTGATATCTTTCAACTTTTGACCTCAAACTGAATTTTATCTTGGATGCTTAGTTCTGATAAGAAAACAAATTGTCCGAGATCTAAGAAAGGCCTTTTTAGCCCATCTAGAGCTTGTATAAGCCTAAAGACTGCATATATTGTCCCATGTCTTAGGCTACAACATTGAAGGATAGAGAAGCCAGATGTCTTCTATACTTGCAGAAAAAGAAGGCTACGGAAAACCCATCTGGGTATGAAAGAGAGGGAACATCATCTCCTCCAAAGAAACGGGCAGACATGAGGGGGAAAAACTCCTATAAGGAGCCCTCTAAGAACAAGCTAAAGACTAAGCACCGAGAGAAGACCTTGGAAATTGAAATATCTATGTAGGAAGCTGGCTCTGTATATACTATACCAAAGTGAGGTGTACTGTGAACAAAGTCCAGTGGAACCCCAAAGATAAGCAGAGGTAAAAATAGATAGCACCTTACTCTTTATTTGTGGTAGTGTGGGCGAGCAGTAAGGCTTTATCAGAGGGTAGTGCTAAGCATTTATTGTACACACTCAGGCAAGAAATGATGTCACACACTCAAAGACTGAACTCAGACCAATTTGTTTATATCAAAAATATTATTTAGTTATATTTGTTTTCTAGAACCAAGCAACCCTGGCACAGGTACGTTTAAATGGTATATTTGAAGCCAGGTTGAACAATACAAGCAAGCTGAATGAAAATTACTTTGTTAAATGTCTGTAAATACTTTGAATACAGTTGAAATTACGGTTAAAATACTTTGATTACTTTTTGGAGTACTTTTTAGATTACTTTTTCTACTGTGTGATATGCCTAGCTACCACACTGGGACATTTCCTAGAGAAAAAGTAAGTAAAACAGTTTTTGTATATTTGTAGTTTCTTAGAGTTTCATTCAAAACAACTACACATTTTTTCAAAGAAAAGCAGTCAATGCAATCCTATGGGGGGAAATAGAATTATCGGATTACAGGTAAGTACTTGGTGTGGAAGTTGGATTTCTGGGGTTAGAACCAGGGTTCCCCCAGGGTCAGTATGCACTCAAAGCACATTCAGCGACACTAGGGCGGCTTGATGCAGAGTGCTGAGGCCCAATGTTATCCAATGGGGGAAAGGGGGCCTCCAGTTGGTGGCAGCTCACGAGCAGGCCACAAGGTTGTGGGAGCAAAGCTCCTGGTGTCAAGCTCAGTACAAAGGGGGAACCGAGTTTTGCACACAAAGTGCAGCCGCTGGGGCGGCTGGGTGCAGGTTGCTGTTTTTGGCAACGGGTGCCCTATTGATTTCAATGGGGATTCTACGGTTGCAACAAACACTGCAGGCTCGGGGACGAAGATCATCTGGAGGTGACCATCGTTTGGAGAGGTAAGTTGGAATGCCTGGGGATGCTGGGACACAGTCGGTTGGGCCACCCAAGGCCGTGGGACATCTGGTGCAGGAGTGTCTTAAGGCGTCGGGTTTTTCTCCGGTCGCAGTCGGGGGGATCCTCCAGAAAGGGGCTGAAGGCGTTGATTGGAGATTCAAGGCAGGTCAGAGATCACCAGATCTCAGGACAGTATCGCCAGGGAGACCTCTTTGTGGTGTTGGGCCACTTGAACTAGGGCCATGGGCGTCGGTGCAGAGTGGTGCAGACTCGCAGATTGGCCAATTGTGAGAAAGTGGCTCTGTATATACTGTTCCTTAATAGGTACAGGGTGTACAGAGTCCACAGACCCCAAGGGTTTAACAGAGGTTAAAGTTAGATATAACCTTACTCTCCAAAGTGGTAGCCTGGTCGAGCAGTAAGGCAGTATCAGAGGACGTGTAAAGCATTTGTTGTACACACTCAGTCAGCAAATAGTTCCACACACTCAATGACTGAACTCTAGGCCAATGGTTTGTATATAAAAAATATATGCTTGTTTTATTTTAGAACCAACACTTGGAATTAAAATATACTTACTCAACAGGAGATGTTTCATAAAAATACTTTTGTATGTGCAATTGACTTTTTAGTAAACAGTTACAAATAGTTGCAGTAGGCAACTCTACTTCTAAACACAATATATTGAGCTCAATGATAAATTCAGATTATATGCAACAGATTACTTTGTAGATTACTTTTGTAATTCCAGGCTTGGATCCTAGATCCAGTCCTGGGTCAGTTCTCAGAATCAGCTGTTAAAAGTCAACTTTGGTACTGTAATGATTTTTAACTAATATGTAGCTATTTCAGAAAATAGAGCACTTAGAAAATATTTCAGAGCAAACAATCAATGATTCCCTATGGAAGGAAATGTAGGTTACAGGTACAGTAGGTTATCGTTACGTTTGTAATCCAGTACTGAGTGTCTGGACTCAGTACTGGGACATTTATCCAAAACAGGTAAGTAATTACGTTTTCAGATGTTATACGATTTTGAGGAATATTTAGAAATTACAGAAATCAACACTTAACAGAAATTTCACAGAAAAGCATTCAATGCTTTCCTATGGAACAAAAATGAGTTAAAGGTAAGTATAGTTGTGGGTACTTTTCAGAGTCAGTGCTGGGCACCAAGATCCAGCACTGGGAGCTCACCTAAGAGCAGGTGAGTAAATTCGTTTTTGGTACTCGGCTGATTTTTGGTGAATATTTTGAGTTTTGAAAAGTTCACACTTAGAAGAATTTCCAAGAAGAAGCCAGTCAATGTTACCCTATGAGGAAAATGAAGTTAGCGGTTTAAGGGTAAGTACTCGACTGGCAGAGTTGAAGTTCTGGGCATAGACTCAGGGGTCCCCCAGTGTCGGGTAGGTACAGTCAGTTCACCCTCAGCGGTTTCAGGACGGACGGGTGCAGAGAGAGTTAGGCCCAATGTTATCCTACGAGGGATAGGGGGGCCTGGGTTGGTGGCTGCTGTCGGGCAAGCCACGCGGCTGTGGGAGCTGGGCTCCTGGTCACTTACTCAGGGCAAGTGGGGAAGTGGGTTAGAGTAGAGTTTTCACTGCCAGGGCCACTCGGGCGGCTGGCTGCAGGGTGCTTTTGAGCCGTCGGGCGCTCAATTGATTTCTATGGGAAATCTCCGGTTTGGAAAAAGACTGCAGGCTCGGGGACGAGGACTCTTCGGGTGCCACCACCACTTCGAGGGGTAAGTTGGATAGTTGGAGGATAGGTAGGTACCCCGGGATTGGGCACAGAGGGCCGTGGGGCGCCGGGTGCAAGGGTGCCTTTTGATGTCGGAAATCTTACCCTCTTGTTGATCGCGGTTGGGGTGGCACTCTGTTCTGAGGCTGCAAGCTTCTTCAGGATAGTCGAGGGGGGGTCCTTGGGTGCCGGACTCGAGGTCACAGTCGCCGTGGGGTCGTCCTCGTGGGTTTAGTTCACTCCGGCACCGGCCAGGCTTGGCGGGTGCAGAGTGGGCTGGGATCGCGGTTCCGGGCTGCTGCCAGGGGTGAAAGGTAGGTTCTGAGTAGAGCCTCTACTCATGGGAGTCCCAGGGGATTAGAGTTCAAAGGTAGCCAGGTCCTCCGGGGTTTCTGAGGTTGCTGGCCACAAGAGAGGCCGGGTTTGGAGCAGGAGCAAGTCCGAGGTCGACAGGCCGGTAGGGCTGGGGCCAAAGCAGTTGGTGTCTCCCTCTCCTTTGCAGCTGCAGGGCAGGTCTTCCTTTCTTCTCGCTCTTCTTGTAGTTTCGGAATCTGGAATCTGGGGAAGGAAGGTTCAGGGTGCCCCTAAATACTAGATATAGGTGCGTTACAGCTAGGTGAAGGCCAGGGACCAATGGGTCCTTGTCCTGGGGTGGGTACACCCCCTATCCTGCCCCTCTCCTGTGGGAGGGGGCAGTAGCCTAATCCTGATAGGGTAGGGCCTCCCATCTTCAAGATGGCGAGAGCCCGGAGATGTGCTTCACCTCGCCTCCCCCACCTGAGGGGTGGGGTTGGCAGGCTGGCACATCCCCTGTCCTTGTATGGGGTTTCCGGCCAAGCTTCCCGCCAGAGTGGGGGGTTGCAGTGGCCTGGGGAAACTCCTAGAGGCGGCAGGCCTTTGAAGCTTCCCTTTGCTCATCCTGGGGGAGGAGATCTATCACCTCACCCAGGATGTGCATTGTTGCAGGCCCGGGAGAGCAGGGGCTCTCCCACCCAGGGGTCCAGCAACGTGTCTGCTGTGTGGCAGCCTGGGCAGCCTCAGAGCAGACGTGGATTGTAGGTTAGTGAAAAGAGGACGAGGACGCAGGTATGGTGAAACCTCTTTATTCACGTCCAGCTCAGCAGTCCCCCCGGCAGCAACTGCCGTCCAAGTCCGTTCCACGTTCTCTGCACGAAACCTTAATTCCAGGTTCCGCGCAAGGAACGTGGTTAGCACACCCAACACACCCCCCTCCCTACACAAAAAAAACAACAACCCTCATTAAATACAACACTCACAACCCCTCCTAATCAAAATCTAACATAGTCCTGTAATTTGACGGGGAATGATCTAGTTCTTGCAGGGAGAAATTTAGTCCTCACAAGACCTTGTTGAGGAGCAAGATTGCTCCTAGAAGTGCAACCCCTAGAAACATCAATGCCAGGAACTGGAGTTGCACCACGAGTGTTGATACCAAATTTGTTTTTCACAAACTCAACTTTTGGCTTAGGCACAACTGAAACAGAAGACTTATTCCAAACCTTCCCATTTTCCAGAACAACCACATGTTCTCTCACTTTACTGACCTTCACAGGGGCAGAAAACCGGGAAAAACCTTTACGAACGAGCACTGGTTTCTTGATCCTTACCCAGTCTCCTTGACACACTGAAGACTGCTTGGGACAATTAGATCCATACCTGGCTTGAGTAGCAGCTCTGACATCAGCTACCATCCCTAGTCTTTGTGAATCTATCACCTTCCTTAACATCCAATCTTTGTTAAGTTTGGAACCCGCAACTCTACCTCTCAACAAGGAAAACGGAGACATTCCAGTACTGTAGTGTGGAGTAGTTCTTATCGCCCATAGCATGTCCGAAATCACCAACCTCCAATCAAGACCATTTATGGAGGCCAACTGTAACTGCTCTTTGATAACACGATTGAAACGCTCAACTAACCCATTACTACGTGGATGGTAAAGAGAGGTGAGTATATGTTTGATGCCATGCTTCTTCAGAAAATCTTGCATTTTAGCAGACACCAACTGGGTACCGTTGTCAGTTACTAATTCCTCCGGAAATCCCTCACAAAGAAAAACCTCCATAAAAAATTTGATAATGATACCAGAGTTGATTCCGTCCACAAACTTGACTTCTGGCCACTTGGACATGTAATCAATTAAAACTAGCACATACTTGGGAGAACTCCCTAAACCACTGAATGGACCAGCCACATCAAAAGCCAATTTGCACCAAGGTGATTCTTTGACAGGAATAGGACTGACAGAAGATGGGCAGGTTACCTGAGTTTTGTCACTCAATACACACGCACCACAATCTCTAACACAATGTTCGATGGACCTGTCAACACACGGCCACCAAAAATCTTCCCTCACTATCCGCTTCATCGCCCGAATACCCAAATGACCTTCATGGGCTAACTCTAAAACCTTATTTCGTAATGACAAGGGAACAACCGGTAACCCACCCCTGCGCAAAATTCCATCAACCAGAGACAACTCGTCACTAACTCTCAACTAAGGAATGAATTCCGAAGGAATAGTAGTACTATTAGGCCAACCCAGGGTTACATAGTCTATCACCCTACTGAGCTCAACGTCCTCAGAAATGGCCAGTTTCCAATCCACTTCAGACAAAGCAGCTCCCGTATCAGCTATAGCGCTGACCGCACACACCATTTCCAAATGATCATTTTCAGATTCTACAACATTTCCAGAAAGAGGCAACCTTGACAAACAATCAGCCACGCAATTCTTTACCCCAGCAACATATTCCAAACGATAATTGAACTCGTTGAGTCTGTACTGCCATTTAGCAATACGAGGTGTTGCTCTGCCCCCGCCTTTGGTGGTAAAAAGATCCACCAAAGGTTTGTGGTCGGTCCTGAGAACAAAATCATTGCCCCACAGGAAATTTCGAAAATACTGTGCACCCCACCATAGCGCCAAAGCTTCCTTTTCAATGGTAGAATAGGTTCCTTCGGCACCACGGAGTGTTCTGGAAGCAAAAGCAATTATTTCTTCCCTATTGTCCGATCTTTTTTGCATTAAAACGGCACCAAGTCCAACATTACTGGCGTCAGTGGCGACAATGCATTGATCATTGATGTTAAATAGTTTAAGTGGCTGTGCTTGTACAATTGCTTCTTTCAGCAACTTGAAATCAGACGCACATTGATCAGACCACACATATTTCACATTTTTCTTAAGGAGACCACGCAGACATACAGTCCTATCAGAAAAATTAGCTACAAATTTTGCGTAGTACTCCACTAGCCCCAGAAAAGAACGTAGTTGATCCCTGTTCTTAGGTTCAGGAGCATTTTGAATAGCATCTAGTAATTTTATTTTAGGTTCAACTCCTCTAGCAGAGATATGGTGACCAAGGTAATCTACCCCTTCTTGTAGAAAAGAAATCTGCATTTGTCTTTTCTTAATGTCAACCCACTAGACTTAACAATTTCTAGTACGTGCTTAACTCTGGCATTGTGCTCCTGAATGGTCTTCCTGTGAATAAGAATGTCGTCTTGAAAGAACACCACCCCCGCAGTGCTCTTGAATAGGTTTCCCATGAGACGTTGGAACACTGCGGAAGCTGATGCCAAACCAAACGGCATACGCAAATAGCGGAAAGCTCCATCAGGAGTCACAAATGACGTGAGATGTCTCGAGTCTTTGCACAGTTCAATTTGGTGGTAAGCAGAAGATATGTTAAGGGAAGAAAAATACCTAGCACCCTCTAAAGTTGACAACATCTCATTAATGTTCGGTAGGGGTTGATGATCCACCCATATACAAGCATTCAGATCACGCAAGTCCACACACATCCTAAGAGACTTATCAGCTTTGCGCGCTAAAACAATAGGTGACAACCATTCAGACCCCTCTATGGGTTCAATCACTCCCAACGCACATAACCAATCCAATCCAAACAGCTTTATTCGACAAAAGTCATAAAAGCGAGACAAAACAAGTACAGGTACAGAATACACAAATAAATTTAGCAGAAAGACAGTATAAAAACGATACTGTTTAAAATATTTACAAGTTTTAAAAATGCATATGATAAAAAATCATTGGGTGTAACATACCGGACATCTGACTTTACTAACTGTTACACTTGGTTCTTATAATCCATGCCCACCCCAGGAATTTAGCAACAGCCACAACAATTACCGGGTCAGTGCAGATGCGAAGAAGTCTTCCTGCTTCAGCACTCTGTCTAGAACCCAATAGTTGGCAAACGGGTTTCAACCATACACGCCTCGGGGCCAAATAGGCAGGGCATACAAAAAACATATGCGCTAATGTTTCCACCTGGGATTTGCAGAAGGAGCATAAATTACTTTTCTTAGGTTCCCACCGGGCTACAAATGAATTTAAGGGCAACGCTCCCACCCGCATCTGGAAAAATAATTTCCTATCTAAAACTTTGGTTACAAGATCCCAAAAATGTTCTAGCCTAGGGACAGATTTGATATTCATGAATTCGTCAGAAAGCGAAAGGGGTTTAGTGGCAAGAAATACCTTTGTGTTGATCAACTCCCAATATTTCTCCTTCAAGAGAGCTTTAGATGGGAAAGTAGCTGCCGTAGGGTTCTCCCAAAGACCGCTCAACCCCAGAGCCTCAAGGGATTTTCTAGTTTCATTAAGCCAAGCAATCTTCCGGGAGCCCACCAGCGACATTATATCAAGAAAACCCTCTGCATACTGTGCCAACGCCAGAGTGGTCCATAGGCGACGCCAATAAAGGATAGGTCGAAGCCTGGCTACATCAGCTATAGAGTTCTTCCCAAGGTCGTACCTTAAGGGAACATAACCGTTCCAACTCTTGTCTCAACTCACTGCGCATACTAAGCGGTACCTTTCGCACTTTGTGCGTTACAGCCCTAGCACCTTCTTTAAGAACAATACGGTGTTGAAATCCTTTAAGTTTGCCCAACTTTCCATTAAAAACTTCAGGGTAATTTTGAATCCACTCATTCTCAACACGCAAATCAGTCGTGATATTCTGCACAGGAGCAACATCAGAAAGACTAGCATAGTATTGTTTAGCTTCCCGTTTGGATAAACCATGTCCGCATGATTGGGATCAAGGATGATTCCTAGCTCACCTTGTTCATGCCATCCTAACAAATTTGCACCTTCTTCCACGATGAATACAGTACCATAAATACAATCACCCTTGAATTCTAAGTTCCCCTTAAATTTGCCTACTACTTCCACTCTTTTGCCACCATAAGCAAAAATCCTTATACTTGAGTGAGCTACAGGAATGTCGCCCAAACTTTTGAAATCCTTGACATTGATGAGAGTAAAAGGGGAACCAGAATCGGCAAGAAATTTAACGCCCTTTCCGTTCACACTTATGGTGCACACAGGGTTTTTCCTTCTTTGACCCTCTGCAATGGAAGCTATTTCTACAACACCCTCTTCATGTATAGATGACGAAGATAGCATTAATAATTCATAACTTTCACCATCTTCATACTGGTGTACACAGTCCTCTTCTATGGCCCTTACAGTACGTGGGGGTACCTTGTGGGCTAGAGTTCCTTTGCACATGCGAGCCAAATGTCCCTTCTTCCCACATTTGAAGCAGGTCTGGTTTACAGCAAAACAAAACTTTGAAATTTCCCAGATGAGAGGTGCTGCCGCAACGATAACATGAAGGATGTTGTCCTTCGGCTCTCATTTTCGGGCAATTAGGCACAGATGGTACACGGGAAACATTAGTATTGGTGCCCCTGATTGATTTGATGGGAGCTTTTGTAGTAACCAGCTTGACTTCAGATAAAGATGCGGTATCAGATGTTGATACAGGTGTATTTAACTCCTTCATACAGAGTTGAGAACACTCTTCGCTAAGATAAGAGCAGTCTCTAAATCAGGATCATCTGAGGATAAAAGTTTCTGTTGAACCTTCTTGTCACATGTGCGTTCAATCAGCTGATCGCGAATTATTTAATCACGAAATTCCCTATAGTTACACTTGACAGCCAAAATTCTGAGAGCAGCAACAAAGTCATCTATAGATTCACCAGGCATCTGTGCGCGCCGCAAAAATTTATGTCGCTCCAGAACTACGTTGCGCTTAGGATTAAATCTTTTGTCAAGAGTTTTTATTAGCGAAGCATAATCATCAACGACTAGTGAATCGCCATCCTCCCCTCCACTGGTGCACATCCAAACTGACTCCAGAGGTAGAGTTTGCAAAATCGACCTGGCCTCAGCACCTACATTGTACATGAGTAACGCTTTCTTTTTTTTAGAAGTGAAAGTATCGCCATTGATTGCCTCAAGATAAGCTTCGAATGTGTCCTTCCATTGTTGCCATAGCATAGGAGGAGGACCAGGTGACTGTAAAAATGGAGGTGGAGCGACAATGTGGCCCTATGTGGCATTTGGATGCCTTGATAGTGAGGCCTGCATTGTGCAGGGCCTCTAAAATATTTCCAAGGTGGATCAGGTGATCCTGCCAGGTGGAGCTAAAGACAGCAATATCATCAAGATAAGCTGCACTAAAGGACTCCAGCCCAGCCGGGACATGGTTCACCAGCCTCTGGAAAGTGGCAGGGGCATTCTTTAACCCAAAGGGCATCACAGTAAACTGATAATGTCCATCAGGGGTGGAGAATGCTGTTTTCTCTTTTGCTCCTGGGGCCATGCCAATCTGCCAATACCCTGCAGTTAAGTCAAAGGTACTGAGGAATTGGGCAGCCCCTAATTTATCTATCAGTTCATCTGCTCTTGGGATAGGGTGAGCATCTGTCTTGGTGACAGAGTTGAGCCCTCTATAGTCCACACAGAACCTCATCTCTCTCTTTTCACCCTGTTGATGAGGTTTGGGGACTAGAACCACTGGGCTGGCCCAGGGGCTCTCAGAGGGTTCAATGACCCCTAACTCCAGCATCTTGCTGACCTCAGCTTTGATGCTCTCCTTGACCTGGTCTGACTGTCGATAGATTTTGTTTTTGACAGGTGCATTGTCACCAGTGTCCACATCATGGGTACACCAGTTGGTCAGACCAGGGGTCAGGGGGAAGAGGCTAGCATACTGCTGCAAGACTTGCTTGCAGTCAGTTGGCTGTTGGGCAGAGAGGGTGTCTGATAAGATCACACCATCCACTGACCCATCCTTTGGGCTGTAAGAGAGGAGGTCAGGGAGAGGTTCACTCTCTGCTTCCTCTTCCTCATCAGTCACCATCAGCATGGTGATGTCAGCCCTGTCATTGTAGAGCTTGAGGCGGTTCACATGGATGACCCTCTTGGGTGTCCTGCTAGTGCCCAGGTCAACTAGATAGGTGACCTCACTCTTTCTTTCTAGGATAGGGTAAGGGCCACTCCATTTATCTTGGAGAGCCCTTGGTGCCACTGGCTCCAAAACCCAAAGCAGGCATGGTAACAGGACATCCCATCTCCTTTTGAGTTTTTCAGGGAGCCCCATGATCATACCTTTCAATGTCTTGTTGAATCTCTCAACAAGGCCATTGGTTTGTGGGTGGTAGGGGGTAGTAAACTTATACTGCACCCCACACTCCTTCCACATGTGTGTTAGGTAAGCAGACATGAAGTTGGAACCTCTGTCTGAAACCACCTCCTTCGGAAAACCCACTCTGGTGAAGACACCCTTGGCTACTGCAGGAGCTGTAGTAGTCCTAAGGGGAATTGCTTCAGGGTACCTAGTGGCATGATCCACTACCACTAGAATAAATTTGTTCCCTGAGGCTGTGGGTGGCTCAAGTGGACCCACAATGTCCACTCCTACCCTTTCAAGGGGGACCCCCACCACTGGTAGTGGAATGAGGGGGGCCTTTGGGTGGCCACCTGTCTTGCCACTGGCCTGACAGGTGACACAGGAGCTGACAAACTCCTTCACCTTTTGGTGCATCTGGGGCCAGTAGAAGTGACTCACTAGCCTTTCCCAAGTTTTGGATTGCCCCAGATGTCCAGCTAGGGGGATGTCATGAGCCAAAGTTAGGAGGAACTCCCTGTACTTCTGTGGCACTACCACCCTCCTGGTGGCTCCAGGAGTGGGGTTTCTTGCCTCAGCATACAGTAATCCCTCTTCCCAATAAGCTCTGTGGGTACCACTGATATCTCCCCTGGCTTCTGAAACAGCTTGCTGCCTCAGGCTTTCAAGAGTGGGACAGTCTCGCTGACCCTGGCACAGCTCTTCCCTAGAGGGTCCCCCTGGGCCCAAGAGTTCAACCTGGTAAGGGTCAAGCTCCATGGACTCAGTTCCCTCAGGGGTATCCAAATCCTCTCCCTGGGGAGAGGGGTCCTGGATGGTTTGCTGTGTAGAAGCTGGTTCCCCAGTCTTCTTTCCTTTTCTCTTGGTTGGCTGGGCCATTATTCCAGGCTCCAGACCTACTTTTTCACCCTTCCTCTTGCTCTGTGCTCTGGTTTGCACACACACCAATTCAGGGATGCCCAGCATGGCTGCATGGGCCTTCAGTTCAACCTCAGCCCAGGCTGAGGTTTCCAGATCATTTCCAAGCAGACAGGCAGCTGGCAACTTTGGAGAGACCACTAACTGTTTCAGGCCAGTAACCCCCCCCCCCCCCCCCCCCCCCCAAACTAATGTTACCATGGCCATGGGATGACTAGTGGTGACACTGTCAGCGTTGGTGACTGGGTAAGACTTCCCAATCAAGTATTGCTCAGGGGAAACCAGTGTGTCTTTCACCATAGTGACACTGGCACCTGTATCCCTCAGAGCTTCTACCCTAGTTCCATTCACCCAGGGGTACTGCAAGTATTTCTTTAAGTTGGGTGGCCACACAGCTACAGTGGCAAACTCTACTTCTCCCAAGGAGACTAGACTGGCTTCAGTGTGTTCCCAGATTTGCTCAGGGTACACCTCTGATCCCATTTGTATGCTTGCTGCCCCAGGAGTAGCTGTACTGGGTGCCTTAGGGGCTTTGTTGTGGGGGCAAGCTACAGTTAAGTGTCCTTGCTTCCTGCAGGTATTACACCAGGCCTTTAAGGGATCAAAGTTCTTCCCCCTATATGGTTGGGGCACATAGGGAGTAGTTTGGGTCCCACCCACCTGAACAGGTTTTTGGGGCCCTTTGGAAGACTCAAAATTTTTATCTTGGGGATTCTCACCACCTTTCCCCAGGGGAGGTTTTGGGACCACTTTCTTTTGGTCACCCCCAGTGGTTGTCTTAGTCACCCTAGTCTTGACCCAGTGGTCTGCCTTCTTTCCCAATTCTTGGGGAGAAATTAGACCTAGGTCTACCAAATGCTGATGCAACTTTTCATTTGTGCAGTTACTCAAAATATGTTCCTTCATGAATAAATTGTACAATCCATTAAAATCCTGCACACCATGTCCAGCTAGCCAACCATCCAGTGTCTTCACTGAGAAATCTACAAAATCAATCCAGGACTGGGTCTGGGTTTTGTGAGCCCCCCTGAATCTAATTCTATACTCCTCAGTGGTGAATCCAAATCCCTCAATCAGAGCTTTCTTCGTGAGGTCATAGGATCCTGCCTCTGGCCCAGAAAGGGTCAGAAGCCTGTCTCTGCAGTTACCAGAGAACAGTTGCCACAGGAGTGCCCCCCAGAGAGGTTTCTTCACGTTTCTGATATCACAAGCCCTCTCAAAGGCTGTGAACCATTTTGTGATATCATCACCTTCCTCAAATTTAGGGACAATCGCTTTGGGGATTTTAAGGTCAGAAGTTTCCTCCCTATCCTTATTTTTATTATTGCTGCCACCGTTGATGGGTGCTAAACCCATCTTTCTCCTTTCTTTTTCTAGAGCCAGGAGCCTGGACTCTAGCTCTAATCTTTTGGCCAGCCTCACAAGGCTGTCCTCTTCACTGGGGGTCCCCCAGTGTTCTCTCTGGGACCAGAGCCACCTGTGTAGTCTCTAGGTTCCCAGATGCTAATCCTTGGATTGGAGGGTATGGGTGCCCTCTCCTCCCTAGGGAATAGCATGGGGGGGGTTGTTGTCAACCTCCTCTGCTTCCCTTTCCTCATCTGACTGGCCATCACCATGTTCAGATGGGTGGTCCTTAGCATACTCAGCCAAGAGCTCCTGGAGCCCTAGTTTGGTTGGATGCAGGCCCATTTGTACATTTTTAAGTTTGCATAAGGACCTCAATTCCTTGAAAGACAAGTGTAAGGAAGGTGTGAGGTCGAGCTCCTCCACCAGGTCCATGTTATTATTATCACTAATAGCTGGGTTTGTTTGAGACATTCTAACCTGACAGTTCTAACCCTCTACCCTGACTATAGTGACTTATATTTTTCTAAAATTCTAATGGGACTTAAGCAAGGCCCTAGCAAGACTTTTAGTAATTTTGGAAAGACCAATCAGAATTCTAAAGGCAATTTTTAGGAGTTCTGTCGTGTGGTCAGATGGTAACCAGGTAGTCCAACAAATGCAAGTTTGTATCCCACCGCTGATCCACCAATGTGAGAAAGTGGCTCTGTATATACTGTTCCTTAATAGGTACAGGGTGTACAGAGTCCACAGACCCCAAGGGTTTAACAGAGGTTAAAGTTAGATATAACCTTACTCTCCAAAGTGGTAGCCTAGTCGAGCAGTAAGGCAGTATCAGAGGACGTGTAAAGCATTTGTTGTACACACTCAGTCAGCAAATAGTTCCACACACTCAATGACTGAACTCTAGGCCAATGGTTTGTATATAAAAAATATATGCGTGTTTTATTTTAGAACCAACACTTGGAATTAAAATATACTTTCTCGACAGGAGATGTTTCATAAAAATACTTTTGTATGTGCAATTGACTTTTTAGTAAACAGTTACAAATAGTTGCAGTAGGCAACTCTATTTCTAAACACAATACATTGAGCTCAATGATACATTCAGATTATATGCAACTGATTACTTTGTAGATTACTTTTGTAATTCCAGGCTTGGATCCTAGATCCAGTCCTGGGTCAGTTCTCAGCATCAGCTGTTAAAAGTCGACTTTGGTACTGTAATGATTTTTAACTAATATGTAGCTATTTCAAAAGTGAGCACTTAGAAAATATTTCAGAGCAAACAATCAATGATTCCCTATGGAAGGAAATGTAGGTTACAGGTACAGTAGGTTATCGTTACGTTTGTAATCCAGTACTGGGTGTCTGGACTCAGTACTGGGACATTTATCCAAAACAGGTAAGTAATTACGTTTTCAGATGTTATACGATTTTTGAGGAATATTTAGAAATTACAGAAATCAACACTTAGAAGAAATTTCACAGAAAAGCATTCAATGGTTTCCTATGGAAGAAAAATGAGTTAAAGGTAAGTATAGTTGTGGGTACTTTTCAGAGTCAGTGCTGGGCACCAAGTTTCAGCACTGGGAGCTCACCTAAGAGCAGGTGAGTAAATTCGTTTTTGGTACTCGGCTGATTTTTGGTGAATATTTTGAGTTTTGAAAAGTTCACACTCTGAAGAATTTCCAAGAAGAAGCCAGTCAATGTTACCCTATGAGGAAAAGGAAGTTAGCGGTTTAAGGGTAAGTACTCGAGTGGCAGAGTTGAAGTTGTGGGCATAGACTCAGGGGTCCCCCAGTGTCGGGTAGGTACAGTCAGTTCACCCTCTGCGGTTTCAGGACGGCCGGGTGCAGAGAGAGTTAGGCCCAATGTTATCCTACGGGGGATAGGGGGGCCTGGGTTGGTGGCTGCTGTCGGGCAAGCCACGCGGCTGTGGGAGCTGGGCTCCTGGTCACTTACTCAGGGCAAGTGGGGAAGTGGGTTAGAGTAGAGTTTTCACTGCCAGGGCCACTCGGGCGGCTGGCTACAGGGTGCTTTTGAGCCGTCGGGCACTCAATTGATTTCTATGGGAAATCTCCGGTTTGGAAAAAGACTGCAGGCTCGGGGACGAGGACTCTTCGGGTGCCACCACCACTTCGAGGGGTAAGTTGGATAGTTGGAGGATAGGTAGGTACCCCAGGATTGGGCACAGAGGGCCTGGGGCGCCGGGTGCAGGGGTGCCTTTTGATGTCGGAAATCTTACCCTATTGTTGATCGCGGTTGGGGTGGCACTCTGTTCTGAGGCTGCAAGCTTCTTCAGGATAGTCGAGGGGGGTCCTTGGGTGCCGGACTCGAGGTCACAGTCGCCGTGGGGTCGTCCTCGTGGGTTTAGTTCACTCCGGCACCGGCCAGGCTTGGCGGGTGCAGAGTGGGCTGGGATCGCGGTTCCGGGCTGCTGCCAGGGGTGAAAGGTAGGTTCTGAGTAGATCCTCTACTCATGGGAGTCCCAGGGGATTAGAGTTCAAAGGTAGCCAGGTCCTCCGGGGTTTCTGAGGTTGCTGGCCACAAGAGAGGCCGGGTTTGGAGCAGGAGCAAGTCCGAGGTCAACAGGCCGGTAGGGCTGGGGCCAAAGCAGTTGGTGTCTCCCTCTCCTTTGCAGCTGCAGGGCAGGTCTTCCTTTCTTCTCGCTCTTCTTGTAGTTTCGGAATCTGGAATCTGGGGAAGGAAGGTTCAGGGTGCCCCTAAGTACTAGATTTAGGGGCGTTACAGGTAGGTGAAGGCCAGGGACCAATGGGTCCTTGTCCTGGGGTGGTTACACCCCCTATCCTGCCCCTCTCCTGTGGGAGGGGGGCAGTAGCCTAATCCTGATAGGGTAGGGCCTCCCATCTTCAAGATGGCGAGAGCCCGGAGATGTGCTTCACCTCGCCTCCCCCACCTGAGGGGTGGGGTTGGCAGGCTGGCACATCCCCTGTCCTTGTATGGGTTTCCGGCCAAGCTTCCCGCCAGAGTGGGGGGTTGCAGTGGCCTGGGGAAACTCCTAGAGGCGGCAGGCCTTTGAAGCTTCCCTTTGCTCATCCTGGGGGAGGAGATCTATCACCTCACCCAGGATGTGCATTGTTGCAGGCCCGGGAGAGCAGGGGCTCTCCCACCCAGGGGTCCAGCAACGTGTCTGCTGTGTGGCAGCCTGGGCAGCCTCAGAGCAGACGTGGATTGTAGGTTAGTTGTAGGAGGGCATCTTAGAGATGCCCTCTGGGGTGCTTGGTACATTAAATCTCACACTGGCATCAGTGTGGGTTTAATGTGCTGAGAAGTTTGATACCAAACTTCCCAGTCTTTAGTGTTGCCATTATGGTGCTGTGGAGCTCGTGTTTGACGAGCTCTCAGCACCATGTACTCTTAAATGGCAGCATTGCACTTACAGTGCCCGGGAATGGACCTGGGTACTGTAGGGGCACAGGGCTCCTGCTCCTGTGCCCACACCATGGGCATAAGGCAGTGGCACCCAGCCAGAGGGGTGACTGACATATGTCTTGGCAGTGTGGGTGTTGGGCATGGCACACAGGGATGTGTGCCATGTCGACTCTTCATTTTGTCCTGCACCCAGACACTCAGCCTGCAAAGGCAGTGTGTGTGTGTGTGTAAGGGTACAGGGCCCCTAAGGGTGGCACAATGAGTGCTGCAGCCCTTAGGGGCCTTCCCTGGTCACAAGGCCCTGGGTACCTAGGGTACCATTTACTAGGGACTGACATGTGGCCAGGGTTTGCCAATTTGGAGTTTGTGTGTTTAAGGAAGGAACATAGGCCCTGGGCACCTGATTGGCAGGAGTCCAGGGTACACTCAGTCAAAGTACAGTCAGCAATTTAGCAAGAAGTGGGGGCATACCATGCAAGAAAGAGGCCACTTTCTCACACCAATGTCTGAGCAAATCCAGTGCTCCAGAGACAAAGTCTTGGTTTGGGAAGGCAGGGCAGGTGCTCCGGGTTCTTGGGGGCTGCTGGCTGCAGGACTCTGGAATTTTGCTGGAGCAGGTTCGAGGTGTAGACAGGCCGGTAGAGCTGGGGCCAAGTCAGTGGGCGTTGTTCTCTCCTTAGTTCAGCGCGGCTTCTTAAGTCCTCCTTCTTCTGGTCAGTTCTTGTTTGAGGAGGCAAGGGTCAGGGTTGCCCCTAAATACTAAATTTATGGGTGTTACAGGTAGGTACAGGTCTTGTCCAATTGGTCCTTTCCTTGGGGTGGGTACACCCCCTAATATGCCACCCTCCAGTGAGAGGGGGGCATATGCCTCTCTGGTTGGCTGGGTCCCCCATCTGCAAGATGGCGAGGACTGAGAGTTGTGCTTCACTTCGCCTCCCCGACCTGAGGGGTGGAGTTGGCAAAGGTGGGCCCATCTACCTTCCTCACTTGGATTTCCCGCCGATTCTCCCACTCAAAGTGGACGTCAGAACCGGTGGGGGCCAGTCTGCTGAAAGCAGCAAATGGCTGGGGTACCTCACACAGGCGGCATGCCTTTGAAGCTTCCCCTTCGTGGACCCTGCCCATCCTGGGGGAGGAGGCTTGGCACCTTGTCCCAAGATGTACATTGTTTCAGACCCCCGAGAGCAGCAGGCTCTCGATCCAGGGGTCCAGAAACATGTTTGGTGGTGGCAGCTGGCAAGCAGCCACTCAGCCAGGACACTAGAGTTAGGTCGTTTTTCACGGGGCATCTCTAAGATGCCCTCTGAGTGTCATTTTTCATTAAATCTCACACTGGCATCAGTGTGGGTTAAATGTGCTGAGAAGTTTGATACCAAACTTCCCAGTTTTTAGTAAAGCCATTATGGTACTGTGGAGTTCGTACTCACAAACTCCCAGAACCATATACTCTTAATGGCATTTACTGCACATACAATGTCTAAAAATTGACTTGCGTATAAGCAACAGTAAACCCATAGACCTAGTTGAGATCTGGGTGAACTAGTGTATACGAACAACAATATCTCAACCGGTATTATTTACAAGACTGGTAAATCGGCATGTACAAGACATTGCAAGAAAAGAAAGTAGGGAGACTCTTTGTTCTGTTAAATGTGCCAATGGCATCCTGTATTGAGAAAATACAAGGCAAAACTTACATTCGTGAAAACTGACAAATTGGGAACAGTTGTAACAGCACTCTAGGCAATAAATACGTAAATAATCGGAAGAACTTTGTGTACACAAGTGGTCGTGACATTCAAGGTGGACGACGCAGGTGACAAGTGGAACAGCGATAGGCGGTGCAAGGTGAGAATGTCACAATGATACAGAAGTACTTATGGTTCACAGGTAAGTATTTACATAAACTTGTATGAAATTAGGCATTTTGGTGAACCAGAGTATAGGGCGCCACAAGTTGTGCTGGGATGATGTTTCGATCCATTAGGATTAGGATCATCATCAGGACTGGGTTACAGATAGATCATCATCAGGACTGGGTTACAGATAGATGAGTGCTGAGCACAATGGTACGTGGTGTTGTAGATGGAGGGAGGGTAATAGTGTCCGGTGTGTAAGCGGAGCTAGATCGCACCGACAGGCCGCCCTAGGTCAAAGGCAATGGATGGGGCGTAGAGAGGGATCCTATGCCAGTGCAGTGGGTTGTAGGGATGTGTGCCATGTCGACTCTTCACTTTGTTCTGCACCAAAATACACAGCCTGCAATGGCAGTGTGTGTGTTAAGGTACAGGGCCTCTAAGGGTGGCACAATAAGTTCTGCATCCCTTAGAGGCCCTTCCTGGCCACAGCGCCCTTGGTACCTGTGGTATCATTTACAAGGGACTGACCTGTGGCCAAAGAGTGTCAGTTGGGTTTTGTTTTTAATGCAGTTTAGGAAAAGAACATAGGCCCTGGGTACCTGTTTGTCAGGAACCCAAGCAAAAGACACACAATTGATGGACGGAATGCAGAACAAATCAAAACATTCACCCTCAGTCAAGAGATCTGGGTTAAATCCAGCATTCTTTTGCTCACCATGCCACCCCAGTTTAGACCTGGCCATATGCAAATCAGTCTTGACCCTGTGCCTCATGAGAACAGTCCAGCCCGAACTGCCAAACCAGGTCCGCCCTGGACCGGAAACAAGCATCCTAGGACCGGTTTCGGGGTTTCACCCCTCTTCAACCAGGAAGAAACCCCGAAACCGGTCCTAGGATGCTTGTTTCCAGTCCAGGGCGGACCTGGCTTAGCAGTTCGGGCTGGACTGTTCCCATGAGGCACAGTGTCAATACTGATTTGCATATGGCCAGGTCTAAACTGGGGTGGCATGGTGAACAAAAGAATGATGGATTTAGCCCAGATCTCTTGACTGGGGGTGAATGTTTTGATTTGTTCTTCATTCCATTCATCAATTGTGTCTCTTTTGCTTTCTCGCCCTAAGTGTGCCAGGTATTCCCAGACGTGGGTCCTGGGCTCACTGTGCCACTGGAATCAAGCTATCATGGCTGAAGAGGGGTGAAACCCCCGAAAACGGTCCTAGGATGCTTGTTTCCGGTCCAGGGAGGACCTGGCTTGGCAGTTCGGGCTGGACTGTTCCCATGAGGCACAGGGTCAAGACTGATTTGCATATGGCCAGGTCTAAACTGGGGTGGCATGGTGAGCAAAAAATGATGGATTTAACCCAGATCTCTTGACTGGGGGTGAATGTTTTGATTTGTACTGCATTCCGTCCATCAATTGTGTGTCTTTTGCTGTCAGGAACAGAAGGCACACTCAAAGTACATAAGCAGTTTGGCAAAAAGTGGGTGCAACCATGCAAAAAGAGGGTGCTTTCTTACACTGCGGGGTGCCATCACCACCTGAGGCTGGCTTGGTAATATGCAACAGAACAGCCTCTCACATACCCTTTCCCTTCCAGGTGTATCGAGCTGCGGGGATGCCATCACCACCCGAGGCTGTACTGCTCTGTACTCTCTGGGTTCCCAGGAAGGACACCTGTCTTTGTCCAATCCTAGACCTCATGATCTTGAATCTTTACCTGTGTAAGGAAACTTTAAGGGTGCTGTCCAAGAACCTCTGGTTGTCGAAGCACAAGACAAGGTCGTGTCCCTTGACTTACAGGATTTGTATTTCCGAATACTGATCATGCAGTTCCACACACTACCTACCAGTACACGGTCCAGCCATTTGGAATAACATTTGCACCTGGATTCTTCACCAAGGTGATGGTAGTGGATGTCCCATATCTAATAAGGTTGGGGATCTCCGTATTCCAGAACCTAGTCGATTGGTTGCTCAAAGCCAACTCACCACAGATGGTATTTGACCACCTGCAGGCAAAAGTATCCCTGTTGTTCAACTTGGGCTATTTCATCACCATCACAAAGTCTCATGAAAAGCCCTCTTAGCACCTGCAGTTCATAGTGGCAGTACTGGACGCAACATTTTTGAGAGCCTTCCTTTCTCAGATGATCTATGACATTCTGGAAAGGATTCCAGTGGTTCGGGAGGGGGCTTGAGTTTCAGTTCTCATGGTTTTTCTCCTGCTAGGTCTGCTGGCTTGCTGCATTCTTCTCGCCACATATGTAAACTGGCATATGGGTGCTGTCTAGTGGCAGTTCCGTCAGTAGTTGTTAAGACACTGGAAGATTTGTCAGACTCAGTCGCTACATCTTGGGACACTGCGATGGACTTAAGCTGGGGAGAGTATGTAGTCTAACGGCTAGGGCGATAGATCTCAAATCTGGGGAACTGGGTTCGAGTCTTGGCAATGACGCTCAACATCCTGTGATTCTGGGCAAATCACTTAACCCCTTCAGTGCCCATGACGAGATAGTCTCGTCATGGAGCGCGGTTGCGCTGTGCCCATGACGAGACTATCTCGTCATGAACCCCGCCCGCTAATGAAACGCCCGGCACAGGGCGTGGAAAGGGCGGGGCACTGAAGAGGTTAATCTTCCCATGCTTAACAAAAATTAATGTGTCCTTGTGTAACACAACTGGTGCTCATGTAAAGTGCTCTGATACCTTCGGGTCAAGTTCACGCTATATACAACCTGAAAAGAAAGGGAAAAAATCTAGTGGTTGGTTGAGGAGCTCCTGTCACAAGGGGGATATAATTTTATTCTCCTTCAGCAGTGACTACAGTAGTGATAGATGCAGCCACCCCCCTAGTGGGGTTTGCATCTGGAGCAACTGGAGATCAGGGGCCTGTTATCTCCAGAAGAGTAGGTTCATCATAATCATTAATTGTCTCAAGAAGAAGGCTATTTTCCTGGCCCTTAAAGCTTTTCTCCCTTCGAGGCCAGTCTGTCCAGATCATGACCGATAATATGATATGGTATGCTAATAGGCAGGGAGGAGTTGGGTCTCACCTTCTGTCAGTAAGCACCACAGCTCTTGGCTTGGGAGTGCAAACACACTCTGGTTGGTCACCAGCCATCTGCCTCCAGGACAGACAGTCCTCATCTTGACTGAGTAGCCTCTCCATGAGGAGGTGGTCCAGATCATCTTTGCTCTGTGAGGCACCCACCTACTTGAAAGAACTTGCACTGGCTACATTTCTCTTCCAGGGGATCCTCATCAATAGTCATAAGCACTGAATTTTCCATGCGTAGGGACCCCGGAAATAATAAAAAAATATATATGAAACATATATACACAGCTCTATATTATCTACTGGCGGTCGCCAGTAGATAGTTATAGTTAGGACCACGTTTCCATAGGAAATCCGCAACATTCTATTTTGAATAACTTTGGCGCCGGTTGATGAATCCTCGCAAATTTTTCAAAATAGGTGGGGCGCTACGCTCCGCTCCTACCCTGAAAGTCTCGGGGGGATTCGTCAAGTGGGGGCTGAGATAAAAGGGGGGTCCCAAAACGCGTTTTTCCCATGCATTTTTCCATAGGACCTTTAGACACAGCTACAGCCCGAACGGCTGAACAGAATTACTTGAAATTTGGCAGAGAGGAAGTCCTCAGGTCAAGGAAGTGCCTTTTGTAGGTTTGGTGTAAATCTGTTCAGTAGATTCTGAGAAAATAGCCTTTAAATCAATATATATATCTGAGCCAGCTTACGGTGCGCTTACGGTGCGCTTACCGTACGCGTACGGTGACGTGCGCGAGCGCGATTCTGATTGGCCCTTAGATCTTAGTAAACATTCGAATCGGTCGAAACCAGGAAGCGGCGGCCGCCATTTTCTCTCTCGCACTCTGAAAGGGGGTGAAAAACAAAGCCCCAAAACATGTAAAGGGGCTGTTTAGACAGCTCCCAAGCACCTAGCCATGTCCAGGGAGTCCCCGTGCGCGCACGGTACGAACTGCGTTAAGTGGGCGCGCACGCCACAAATGGCGTAAAGTAACTTAGCATTTAAAAAACCGTACAAATTCACTGAAAAAAGCATAGGTTTCACACACGTTATAGTTAGGAATTAGCATTTAAAAAACCTTGCAAATTCACTGAAAAAACCATAGGTTTCACACATGTTATAGTTAGCTGGACATTTTACTGATAAAAAACCAATGAAATTCCCCCGTTATAGTTACTGTAGGCAACTATAACTCACGCGACCGTACTCCTCTGCTGATGACATATGTGTCTTTATGAAAAAAAAATATTTGTAATATATGTATAGCTAAAATTTAATGGAAGAAGACATGGGCAAATAAGTGTCTAAATACAGTATTAGCATCAGCAGAGGATTACGGTTGCGTGAGTTATAGTTGCCTACAGTAACTATAACGGGGGAATTTCATTGGTTTTTTATCAGTAAAATGTCCAGCTAACTATAACATGTGTGAAACCTATGGTTTTTTCAGTGAATATATATATATATATATTATCTACTGGCGGTCGCCAGTAGATAGTTATAGTTAGGACCGTGTTTCCATAGGAAATCCGCAACATTCTATTTGGAATAACTTTGGCGCCGGTCGACGAATCCTCGCGAAATTTTCAAAACTAATGGGGTGCTACGCTACGCTCCTACCCTGAAAGTCTCGGGGGGATTCGTCAAGCGGGGGCTGAGAAAAAAGGGGGGTCCCAAAACGCGTTTTCCCCATGCATTTTTCCATAGGACCTTTAGACACAGCTACAGCCCGAACAGCTGAACAGAATTACTTGAAATTTGGCAGAGAGGTAGTCCTCAGGTCAAGGATGTGCCTTTTGTAGGTCTGGTGTAAATCTGTTCAGTAGGTCCTGAGAAAATAGCATTTAAATCAATATATAGATCTGTAAGCGTGCTCCGTGCGCTTAACGTAAGCTTACCGTACGCGTACGGTGCCGTGCGCGAGCTCAATTCTGATTGGTGGTTACATGACTGTAAACATTCGAATCGGTCGAAATCAGGAAGTGTCGGCCGCCATTTTCTGTCTCTCGCACTGAGAAACAAAGGTGGGGAACGTGAAACGGGGGCAACGAAGAGAGTTGCAGACCCCCTAGTGTTTGTCAGGGGGTCCAAGAAGGACCCAAAAGTACGAAAAATAAATGTAATAATTAAAAAAAAAAAATCGCGGGGTACGCGTACGGTAAGCTTACCGTACGCGCACGGCAAAAAAAAATAAAAAAATAAATAAAGAAGTAACAATCACATTTATTAAATAAATTAATGGACCCACAAGAGAGAAAAAAACAAATGTTACTGGGTAAAAAAAGGCGAGGCGCGCACGGCATGGACTGCGCAACGTGGGCGCTCGGTGCGCGAAGTGCACCGATCGCCCACAGCGCGCGCACGGTGCGTGAAGCGCACCGTGCGCGCAGGGTGTGCGCATAGTGAAAAACCAGAAAAAAAAATAAAAAATAAATACATAACTTAGCATTTAAAAATCCGTACAAATTCACTGAAAAAACCATAGGTTTCACACACGTTATAGTTAGGAATTATCATTTACAAAACCTTGCAAATTCACTTAAAAAACCATAGGTTTCACACATGTTATAGTTAGCTGTACATTTCACTCGTAAAAAACCAATGAAATTCCACGTTATAGTTAGATCAGGTAACTATAACTTGCGCGACCGCAATCCACAATGTGTAATTTCAGATGTCATCATTGATGTCATGAGTGATGTCACTGACCATGTCATGAGTGATGTACTATGTGACGTCATCAGCAGTTTATTGTGGGCGCGCAAGTTATAGTTACCTGATCTAACTATAACGTGGAATTTCATTGGTTTTTTACGAGTGAAATGTACAGCTAACTATAACATGTGTGACACCTATGGTTTTTTAAGTGAATATATATATATATATATATATATATATATATATATATATATATATATATGATTCCAAAGGTGCCTCAGATCTCAGAAACGCACTCCACAAGGCAGCAGGTTTCAAACCTTTATTCAGCAAGCTGCGCACTACAGCTGTTATTGCGTGTTGGATAAAAATGGCTGCAGTTCTTCATCACTTTTTGCATTGTCGTCCCATGATGAAGAAGTGTGAGCTTTGAAACGCGTCGGGACTTTCATCCTAACAGATGTAGTGCGCAGCTTGCTGAATAGAGGTTTGAAACCTGCTGCCTTGTGGAGTGCGTTTCTGAGATCCGAGGCACCTTTGGAATCATGTTTGATGTGGCAGCCTCAGCCGTGGGAGACGCACCACCCGCTGGGAATGAGATAGCGGGTCTGCATGGTTGCCATCACACAGCCTGGTTGCAGCATGAGGGAGCCGCAGATTAAAGCTGAACACTACGTCTGTAGCCCACTGGAGGGCTGTGAATAATTTAGAGACAATAATAATTGAGCTAAAGTGTACGGACTCCGCTGAAGGGGAACTAATTAACTTCAACTACCAGCATGCTGCTCACCAGGGAGCGCATGCGTATTGGATAAAAATGGCTGCAGTTCTTCGTCACTTTTTGCATTGTCGTCCCATGATGAAGAAGCATGATCTTCGAAACGCATCAGGACTTTCATCCTAACAGCTGTAGTGTGCAGCTTGCTGAATAAAGGTTTGAAACCTGCTGCCTTGTGGAGTGCGTTTTTGAGATCCGAGGCACCTTTGGAATCATGTTTGATGCGGCAGCCTCAGCCGCGGAAGACCCACCACCCGCTGGGAATGAGATAGCGGGTCTGCATGGTTGCCATCATACAGCCTGGTTGCAGCGTGAGGGAGCCGCAGATTAAAGCTGAACACTACGTCTGTAGCCCACTGGAGGGCTGTGAATAATTTAGAGACAATAATAATTGAGCTAAAGTGTACAGACTCCGCTGAAGGGGAACTAATTAACTGCAACTACCAGCATGCTGCTCAGCAGGGAAGGGCATGCGTATTGGATAAAAATGGCTGCAGTTCTTCGTCACTTTTTGCCTTGTCGTCCCATGATGAAGAAGCGTGAGCTTCGAAACGCGTCGGGACTTTCATCCTAACAGCTGTAGAGTGCAGCTTGCTGAATAAAGGTTTGAAACCTGCTGCCTTGTGGAGTGCGTTTCTGAGATCCGAGGCACCTTTGGAATCATGTTTGACGCAGCAGCCTCAGCCGCGGGAGACGCACCACCCGCAAGGAATTAGATAGCAGGTCTGCATGGTTGCCATCAGACAGCCTGGTTGCAGCGTGAGGGAGCCACAGATTAAAGCTGAACACTACGTCTGTAGCCCACTGGAGGGCTGTGAATAATTTAGAGACAATAATAATTGAGCTAAAGTGTACGGACTCCACTGAAGGGGAACTAATTAACTGCAACTACCAGCATGCTGCACACCAGGGAGCGCATGCGTATTGGATAAAAATGGCTGCAGTTCTTCGTCAATTTTTGCATTGTCGTCCCATGATGAAGCGTGAGCTTCGAAATGCGTCAGGACTTTCATCCTAACAGCTGTAGTGTGCAGCTTGCTGAATAAAGGTTTGAAACCTGCTGCCTTGTGGAGTGCGTTTCTGAGATCCGAGGCACCTTTGGAATCATGTTTGACGCGGCAGCCTCAGCCGCGGGAGACGCACCACCCGCTGGGAATGAGATAGCGGGTCTGCATGGTTGCCATCAGACAGCCTGGTTGCAGCGTGAGGGAGCCGCAGATTAAAGCTGAACACTACATCTGTAGCCCACTGGAGGGCTGTGAATAATTTAGAGACAATAATAATTGAGCTAAAGTGTACGGACTCCACTGAAGGGGAACTAATTAATTGCAACTACCAGCATGCTGCACACCAGGGAGTGCATGCGTATTGGATAAAAATGGCTGCAGTTCTTCGTCAATTTTTGCATTGTCATCCCATGATGAAGCGTGAGCTTCGAAATGCGTCAGGACTTTCATCCTAACAGCTGTAGTGTGCAGCTTGCTGAATAAAGGTTTGAAACCTGCTGCCTTGTGGAGTGCGTTTCTGAGATCCGAGGCACCTTTGGAATCATGTTTGACGCGGCAGCCTCAGCCGCGGGAGACGCACCACCCGCTGGGAATGAGATAGCGGGTCTGCATGGTTGCCATCAGACAGCCTGGTTGCAGCGTGAGGGAGCCGCAGATTAAAGCTGAACACTACATCTGTAGCCCACTGGAGGGCTGTGAATAATTCAGAGACAATAATAATTGTGCTAAAGTGTACGGTCTCAACTGAAGGGGAACTAATTAACTGCAACTACCAGCATGCTGCTCAGCAGGGAGCGCATGCGTATTGGATAAAAATTGCTGAAGTTCTTCGTCACTTTTTGCATTGTCGTCCCATGATGAAGAAGCGTGAGCTTCGAAACGCGTCGGGACTTTCATCCTAACAGCTGTAGTGCGCAGCTTGCTGAATAAAGGTTTGAAACCTGCTGCCTTGTGGAGTGCGTTTCTGAGATCCGAGGCACCTTTGGAATCATGTTTGACGCAGCAGCCTCAGCCGCGGGAGACGCACCACCCGCTGGGAATGAGATAGCGGGTCTGAATGGTTGCCATCAGACAGCCTGGTTGCAGCGTGAGGGAGCCGCAGATTAAAGCTGAACACTACGTCTGTAGCCCACTGGAGGGCTGTGAATAATTTAGAGACAATAATAATTGAGCTAAAGTGTACGGACTCCACTGAAGGGGTGCTAATTAACTGCAACTACCAGCATGCTGCTCACCAGGGAGCGCATGCGTATTGGATAAAAATGGCTGTAGTTCTTCGTCACTTTTTGCATTGTCGTCCCATGATGAAGAAGTGTGAGCTTCGAAACGCGTTGGGACTTTCATCCTAACAGCTGTAGTGCGCAGCTTGCTGAATAAAGGTTTGAAACCTGCTGCCTTGTGGAGTGCGTTTCTGAGATCCAAGGCACCTTTGGAACCATGTTTGGCACGGCAGACTCAGCCGCCCGAGGCGCACCACCGGCTGGGAATGAGATAGCGCGTCTGCATGGTTGCCATCAGACAGCCTGGTTGCAGCGTGAGGGAGCCGCAGGTTAAAGCTGAACACTACGTCTGTAGCCCACTGGAGGGCTGTGAATAATTTAGAGACAATAATAATTGAGCTAAAGTGTACGGACTCCACTGAAGGGGTGCTAATTAACTGCAACTACCATCATGCTGCTCACCAGGGAGCGCATGCGTATTGGATAAAAATGGCTGCAGTTCTTCGTCACTTTTTGCATTGTCGTCCCATGATGAAGAAGCGTGAGCTTCGAAACGCGTCGGGACTTTCATCCTAACAGCTGTAGTGCGCGGCTTTCTGAATAAAGGTTTGAAACCTGCTGCCTTGTGAAGTGCGTTTCTGAGATCCGAGGCACCTTTGGAATCATATATATATATATATATATATATATATATATATATATATATATATATATATATATATATATATATATATATATATATATATATATATATTCACTGAAAAAACCATAGGTTTCAGGGGTGTTATAGTTAGCTGGACTTTTCACTTGTAAAAAAACCATTGAAATTCCCCAGTTATAGTTAGTTCAGCTAACTATAACTCGCGCGCCCGCAATGCACTGCTGATGACGTCACATATTACATCACTCATGACATGGTCAGTGACATCACTCATGACATCACTGATGACATCTCAAATGACATCACTGATGACATCATCGAGTGAATGTGTGTTTTTCTGAAAATTAAATATGTTTTATATATGTATATCTCAAGGTCGATGGAAGAATAAATGGGTATTTAAGTGTCTAAATGGATGATTTGTTTTTGAAAAATTGATTGTGTAACTGACTGATTAAGTGTATCATAGTGAATACATGGCTTAGTGAGTAATGTTTAAATATGTAAATATCTGTATCAGTCTCTCACTTTGTGTATAAGTGGATGCATGGGTTGGTGAGTAGCTACATGGGTGTCTATATAGGTTATTAGTTGGTTTTTTGAGTATCAGTCTGAGTGTCTGCATGGTTCGGTGGGGGGTATTACGTAGTGCA
Source organism: Triturus cristatus (assembly GCF_964204655.1). Classification (NCBI taxonomy): domain Eukaryota; kingdom Metazoa; phylum Chordata; class Amphibia; order Caudata; family Salamandridae; genus Triturus; species Triturus cristatus. The sequence continues at coordinate 127,866,889 of NC_140580.1, forward strand.
TAGGTGCATGAATGAGTGACTCACTGTTTGTATGTGTTGAAGACAGCATGTGTGCAGGACTGTATGGGTGGATGAGTGTGTGTATGGGTGTGTTAGTGAGTGAATGACTGTCTCAATAGTGTCTTTATGAGTAACTACATATGTTTTAAACTAGTATATATGACTATTGGTGTATATAAGTGAGTATATGTGAGAGTGAGAGATTGAATGAGTTCCTGTATGAATAAGTATGTGTTTCTATAAGTGATTGTTTAAAAGACTAAGTATGTGTAAGTTTCCGTAGAAGTAAGTGTGGTGGTGTGTGTATAACTGTATATGCAAGTAAATGTATGTTTGATTCTTTATTAGCATGAGTGACTATGTGTGTGAGTAACTATATGGATGAGTGGCATTGTGTAACAGGATGTATAGGTGTATGAGTACATATGATGAGTGAGTACATGTATGAGTGACTGTATAGGACTGTTGGTGAATGAGTGGATGTGTATGTGGATCTTAGAATTACTGAAGAGGTTGTTGTAACTGGTATTGGTATGTCCATTGTTTTGAAAAGTTTAGTCTCTATTTTTGAATGTGTGTATCAAAGGTTATATTAGGGTGAGAGGAGGTCTGCCACTCTATCACAAGGATGATGTCATCAGTGATGTCATCAGTGATGTAATTTGAGATGTCATCAGTGATGTCATGAGTGATGTAATATGTGACGTCATCAGCAGTGCATTGCGGGCGCACGAGTTATAGTTAGCTGAACTAACTATAACGGGGGAATTTCAATGGTTTTCTACAAGTGAAAAGTCCAGCTAACTATAACACCCCTGAAACCTATGGTTTTTTCAGTGAATTTCTGAGGTTTTTTAAATGCTAATTCCTAACTATAACGTGCCTGAAACCTATGGCTTTTTCTGTGAATATATACATAGATCATCTTTTCACACATCAATGCAGCCCCTATAAAAGGCTAATCAATGTAATAAAAACTGTGTTTGCAACCACATACTATAGAAGATAGACAACAGGAAGGCAAGCATTACTTGAACACTTTTTAATGAGTAGAATAAAAACCAATCTGTAAAAGAGAAAGCATTGTTAGCCTATAGATGCATTGAAAACCAATAGCATAGAAAATTAAAGCAATTGCAAACACATAAACTGGCACTGTGCCTTTAAAGCAGCCATGACACCCAGCTTCCCATCATGCCCCAGGGGTGAGAGTTAGGTCAGTTGTTCTTTCCGGCTCCTTCAGTCAGGATCCTGGAATTCTCAGCTCTGACTTTTTTGTCAAATAATCCAACCTTTAATTGTGGTTTTTTACTTTAAACTTAACGTCTTAAGTCCTATAGTGAGGTACTACCATTTTTTGTGACTTAAATTGGTTATTTTTCTGTCACAATCCCATCTCTTTTTGATCCTTGCCCCTCCTGTGGCAAGAAGAAGGCCAAATCTGACATACATTCTCTGTGTATTCTCTGCCTTCCTGACTCTCATTCCTCAGAGACTTGCCAGCATTGCAAAAAGCTGTCTGGGCGTACTCTCAAAGAGAGAGAAAGGATACGTCTCTATGGACTTTCTGAAAGGAAAAAATCTACATCCAGAGGAAGGTTTCCAGTGAGACAGAAGAAAAAGAGGTCCAGATCGACGTTGAGAAGTAAGATCCCGATTTGTTCTCCATCGGCGTTGAATATACCTCCAGTGACGAAGAAAGAGATGTCGTTGTCTAGACTTCCACAGTCGACGGTGCCGGTGCACCACATGACGCAGAGATTGAAGACGGCAGTTTCGACGTCGAGTCATCAGGTAACAGATCAACACCCTCCGTTGGCGTCAACCCGGCTACGCTCAATGTCGAGGAGTAGGTCTCGGTCGGTGTTGGCTCAACTTTCGACGTCGAGACATAAGACTTCGTGTAAGAAACTGGCTCTATATATACTGCACCAAAGTGAGGTACAATGTGTATAGAGTCAAAGGGTCTCTAGAGGTTTGGCAGAGGTTAAAGTTAGATAGAACCTTGCTCACCAAAGTGGTAGCTTGGTCGAGCAGTAAGGCAGTATCACAGGACAGTGTTAAGCATTTGATGTACACACTCAGTCAGCAAATGAATTCACACACTCAAGAACTGAACTCTAGGCCAATTGTTTTGTATAAAAAATATACTGTTGTTTTATTTCTAGAACCAAGCAAGCCTTGTACAGGTAAGCATATAAATACTTTGCAGTAGTAAATTACTTGATTGAACACAGTTCAAGATTGCAGTATAACTGGTACTGATTTTGGTTACAGTTTAAGTAAGCAGTTTGCAACACATTACAGGTATAGTACATTCGAATAAATGGGCTTTTTAAGTAAAATGCAGTTAATTACTTTTCAGATTACTTTTAGTAACACAGGGCTGGATCCTAGATTCAGCCTTGAGACACTTCCTGAAAACAGGTGAGTAAATGCGTTTTAGTTAGAAGTACGATTTTTAAAGAATATTATTGCATTTCAAAAGTTGACACTTAGAAACTTTTTCACATAGAATCACCAATGTTATCCTACGGGAGGAAATTCACTTAGCAGGTAGTTATGTTAAAGATACTTTTTCTTACTCAGTGCTGGATACCTAGATTCAGCACTGGGACATTTCCTGAAAACAGTTGAGAAAATGCGTTTTGGTTAGTCGGCTGATTTTTAAGGAATATTTGTAATTTTCATAAGTCGATACTTGGAAACTTTTTGGGAGAAAAAGTGTCCATGTTATTCTATGAGGAAAAAGAGGTTATCGGTTTCCAGGTAGGTAATCGGTTTTTTTTAGTTAGGGTTCTGGGGTAAGACTCGGGGGTCTCCCAGGGTCAGTGATGCACTGTTGTTGCACCCTCAGTGGCACTCGGGCAGCCAGGTGCAGTGTATTGAGGCCCAATGTTATTCTATGGAGGATAGGAGGACTCCGGTTGGTGGCTGCTGGCAAGCAGGCCATGGGGTTGTGGGAGCAAAGCTCCTAGGGTTAAGCTCAGGGCAAGTTGGGGACCAAGTTAGCACCAAAGGGGCACCCTCAGTGGCACTAGGGCGGCCGGGTGCAGGGTGCTGTTTTGAGGTCGGGTGCCCTGTTGATTTCAATGGAGATTCTCCGGGACAAAGAAACACTGCAGGCTCGGGGACGAGAATCTTCGAGGAGTGACCACCACTTCGAGAGATAAGTTGGGATGTAGAGGGTTGGTTAGGCACCTCTGGGTTGGGCATTCAAGGCCGTGGGGCGTCGGGTGCAGGGGTGCCTTGGGACGTTGGATTTTCTTACCACCTCTGGTCGTGGTAGGGGGGGTCCTCTGGATTGAGGCTGCAGGCATTGTCAGGAGGCTTGAGGCAGGTCAGGGGTCACCGGATCTCGGGTCCGGATCGCCGGGGGGACCTCCTCGTGGTATTTGTCAACTCGAGCACGGGCCGGATTCGGCGGGTGCAGAGTGTGCAGGATTCGCGGTTCCTGGCTGGCACCAGAATCTGCAGTTCACACGTCCAGTGTTCACGGGAGAAACAGCTTGGAAAGTGAAGGCAGGCAGATCCTCTGGGGTTTTTGAGGTTGCTGTCCGTTGAACACGCCGGGGTTTTGCAGGAGCAGGTTCGAGGGTAGACAGGCCAGTAGGGCTGGGGCCAAGTCAATGGGCGTCGTCCTCTTGTTAGCTCTGCACGGCTTCTCATCCTTCTTCTCTTCTTTTTCTTGTGGTTGCTGGATCTGAGTAAGGAAGGTTCAGGGTGCCCCTAAATACTAAATTTAGGTGTGTTACAGGTAGGTAAAGCGAAATCAGCGAAAATCAGCCATCGAGGAAGTTCCTATATCGCGTCGAGGTGTATACTCAAGGTACTTCATAGTGAGGAGGAAAGGTCGGAAGTCAGAATTCAGACCTATCCTGGATCTTCACGCCCTCAACAAATCCATCCGGAAGGAGAAGTTTTGCATGTTGGCTCTCAATCAAATATATCCCCATCTCCAACAAGGGGACTGGATGTGTTTGTTAGATCTGCATATTTCCACATCCCAGTCAGCCCACATCACCGAAAGTTACTGCGTTTTCTGGTGGGATCGACCCATTATCAGTTCAAAGTCCTGCCCTTCGGGTTGAAGTCAGCTCGCAGAGTATTTACAAAATGCATGGCAGTAGTAGCAGCTGTTATATGGCGCAAGGGAATGTTTGTTTACCCTTACCTCGACGACTGGCTTCTGAAGGACCCTTCTCCCCAGAATGTGAGGGTCCACTATCAACGATGTCTAGCTCTTTACCAACAACTGGGCCTTCAGGTCAACTTCGAGAAATCGACTCCGCATCCCACACAAAGAATCCACTATCTGATAGATGATAGACTCCGCAGTAGGAAAAGTGTTTCCTTCGGAGGAGAGACTGTCATCCATCACTCTGAAATGCAAGCAGATTCTGCGCAGCAATTTCCCTTCAGGCCGTCAGGTTGCCTCTCTTTTAGGGTCGATGGCTTCCTGCATTTTTCTTGTCCCCAACGCCAGGCTGAGGATGCTTCCTTTACAGCAGGATCTGGAGGGCAAGTAGGACCAATGAACGGCTCGATGGGACGACAGGATACATCTGTCAAAAGCAGCCAGAGCATCGATTGCATGGTGGATGCAACAGGAAAATCTTCTGGTAGGGGTTCCGTTCCATCAGTCCCCTCCCTCTCAATCATCAATCATTAATCACAGATGGTTCCCTCCAGGGTTGGGATGCGCACATGGGGTCCCTCCAGACTCAAGGTCGATGGTTGTCAAAAGAGCGATTATATCACATCAACATGCTGGAGCTATGAGCTATGAGCTTTGCATCTAGCCCTCAAGGCCTTCTTCCCATCTATTCAGACCAGTTCCATCTTAGTCCAGACGGCCAATACGACCACCATGTACAATCTGAACAAGCAGGGAGGGACTCAATTGCATCCCTGTCCCTGGAGGCCCAAGCTCTCTGGCATTGGCTCCTTGCAAGCAATCTGACTATTACAGCAATACACCTACCAGGGGAGCAGAATTCACAAGCAGGCGCTCTCAGTTGTCATCTCGAGGACCAGCAGGACTGGGTTCTAAACGACGAAGTCGTTCAAGAAACTTTCTGGTAATGGGGTCATCCAAGCATCGATCTCTTCGCGGACGATACAAACAAAAAATGCCGCGACTTTGCCTCAAGATTCTACTGACCAGGATCGAGAGGGAATGCCCTTTTGATCAATGGTCAGGAGGCTTTGTATACGCTTTTCCTCCCCTTCCTCTCATCCCTAAGGTCATAACCAAACTCTCCCACTCCGAGACAAGGATGATTCTGATCTCTCTGGACTGGCCATGGCAGTGGTGGTACCCGGACCTTCTGCACCTATCAGAATGCCCACACAAGAGATTGCCATGCAGACCGGACCTGCTGTCCAAGATGAACGTGAGCATTAATCTCCCCACCTAATCACACCCCAAAGATAGAGCAGTGGATGAAACACCTATCCGTCTTTGAATGTGCTCCCCTCATCATCGATTCCGTAAAATCCCTGGGAGTCACCATAGACAAACACCTGGATATGAAGTCGCACATCAGCAAAGCCACCAAGGGAGCCAATCACCAGATGAGTTTACTAAGGAAACTTAAACCCTTCCTCCCGCAGAGCGACTTAAAAATGGCAGTTCAAGCCTTAGTGTTATCAAGACTAGACTATGAAAGCACCACTCTCTGTGGCCACCCCAGATACAAGCTTGCCCCGTTGAGGGCTTCACTTAACGCTGCTGCAAGATTGGTATCAGGAGCTAAAAGAAATAGCCACATTTCCCCGACCCTGAAAACGCTGAACTGGCTGCCAGATGAGGCAAGAATTCATCTAAAAATTGCCTGCATGACCCATAAAGCACTACACAACCACACACCCAGCTACCTAGCTCAAAAACTAGAACGATCCGGAGGATGCAGACAATTACGAAGCGCGAGTTCTCTACTTCTGAAACCACAAACCTTTCATAAAAAGAGAATTGGTTGCAGAGCCTTCTCAGGGATCACCCCAAAGATATGGAATTCCCTACCTCCATTGGTTCGGGGAATCTCTTCCCTTACAGCCTTCAAAAAAGAGGTAAAAATCCTCCTAATGAACAAACTTACGTCCTAAGTCCTCACCCTATACTGGCTTCGAGCCACCGATACGATCCGCATATTACTGGATACCCTGTGTGGATGGAAAGAGAACACTATTGGTCTGTTTTTATCCCAATGCAGACCTAAGGCCCAATAACCTTATTGTCTGCAATATGACGTTGCCCTCTGGGATCATGTTCTCGTCCACTGGTCTACTATGTCATCTTATACCTATGTTATCTTATACCTTTTGCCTCTACTGTAAGTAATGACGAATATCTAATGCGTGTATATTACTTTATCTTTTATGTCTCTTTAACTATATACAGTCTGTAAAGCGCTCTGATACCCTCGTGGGTCACGTTCGCACTATATAAAACCTTATAAATAAATTCATCACCCCAACCTTTCCTCACTGAACTTGGCAGCATGGCTCCTGAGGTCCATCAATATGGTCATTTAGGACTCCCTCAGTACTGCATGAGTATCTTGAAAGAAGCAATAAGACCTTCCACAAGACACTCTTATGCTCGTAAATGGAAGCGTTTCTATTTGTGGTGTGTGCAAAATGGTTGCCATCCTACCAAGGGGCAAGAGTAAGTGCTTTTACCTTATCTCCTCCACTTAGCTAAGGCAGGTCTCAAATTCTCTTCCATAAAAGTACACCTGGCTGCCATTACGGCATGCAGGCGGTCTCCTTCTCAACCTTCTTTCTTTCAGTTGCAGGTATTGAAGGACTTTTTACAAGGGTTAAAGAAGGTTTACCCTCCTATCCGACCTCCTTCGCCTCCCTGGGAGCTGAATCTGGTTCTGTCTAAACTGATGGATCCTCCGTTTGAACCTGTCCACAAGCAACCCTCCAACACCTAACGTGGAAGGTAGCCTTTTTGGTAGCAATCACCTCAGCTCGCACGGTGAGCGAAATTCAAGCTCTCTGTTCTAAGGAACCATACACGGTTTTTCATCTCAATAGGTTCGTTCTGAGGACTCGCCCCTCTTTCCTTCCGAAGGTGGTGTCGGACTTCCATGTCAATCAATCCATCTCGCTGCCTACCTTTTTTCCTAATCCCTTTACACCAGCTGAGAGGGCCCTTCATTCTTTAGGCCTGAAAAGGGTTTTGAAATTCTACTTGGACAGGTCTAAAGCGATAAGGAAATCTGATCAACTGTTTATTAATTACGGCTCAATCAAAACAGGTTTTCCAGCCTCCAAGCGTTCCATCTCCAGGTGGATAGTGTCATGTATGAAACTGGCTTATCAGTTAGCACAGAAGCCTCTTTGATCTATGCCCAAGGCTCATTCCACTAGAGGAAAGGCAGCTACAACGGCTTTTCCTAACAATGTACCGATTGCTGAGATCTGCAAGACAGCCACTTGAAAATTGATACATACGTTTACGAGACACTATTGTCTCGACTCAGATACCATAGCAGACACTCAAGTAGGCCAGGCCTCCTTGAGAAATTTGTTCCAATGCTGAAAAAGCTTTGATTGTTTGTTTGGTCATTTCTCATTTGCCCGCAGGCGGAGGATGGGCTTGCTATTCGATTCAGTGCTTATGACTATTGATGAGGATCCCCTAGAAGAGGAGGATAATTTACTTACCTGTAATACTAGTTCGCTTCCAGGGGTATCCTCATCAAAGTCATAAGCAACCCACCCGCCTCCCCAGACAAATGAGTCTTCTATAAGCTATATCTTTGTGCCCTGACTCTCGGGTGTCCACAAAGAACAACTGACCTGTCGCCCCTAGGGCATGATCGGAAGCTGGGGGTCATGGCTGCCTTAAAGGCACAGTGCCAATTTTTGTGTTTGCAATTGCTTTCATTACCGATGATATTGGTTTTCAATGCAGCCTATAGGCTAACAATGCTTGCTGTTTTGCAGATTGGTTTTTATTCTACTCATTAAAAAGAGTTCAAGTAATGCTTGTCCTCCTGTTGTCTATATTCTATAGAACGTGGTTACAAAAGCAGTTTTTTTATCATTACATTGATTAGCGTTTTTATAGGGGCTGCAATGATGTGTGAAAAAATTATATATGTATACATATAGAGCTGTATATATGTTTTCAAATATATTTTATTATTATTTTGGGGGTCCCCGCTCATGGGCGGGAATATTTAGTGCATATGACTTTGATGAGGATGCCCCTGAAGACAACTAGGATTACAGGTAAGTAACTTATCCTTCTGTTCTCTTCAGTATCCATTGCAGAGAGCCTTGGGGCTTGTATTGGTTGAAGTGGAGTTTTCCACATAACTACACAATTCCTATGAATCCCATATTTCTTTTGGTCTTTGATTTGTGAGGGCCGGACACAAGATATTCTGATTGTCCCGAACAGGCCAAGGAGGTTATGGTATACAGAGCTCATGGAATAACTTCATCTACCCCCAGGACAGACTACCTCGCTCAATTGGATGGTCAGATTCCAAACCCAACGTCCAGAGGCTCACCTTCATGCATGGAGAGTGAGCAGTGACACTTCCAACTGCCATGAGAGGCAGCCCCTTGACGAAATCATTTTACTCTGGGAGGTAAACACGTTTTGTCACTGTGTGCAGAGCAGAAGGTTGATCCAGTGAATACATGTCTTTTGTAGGTCCTATGTTTTGCTCTAGCACCGGCCAGATTGTACAGTCGGCACTGTCCAGGACTATTTTCCAGGCCTGTGAGCATTTGTCTGCCAGCCCACCCTTCCCTGTTCAAATCCCTAGTTGTGATTATATTTTTTGGAAGGGATTCCTGTTCCTTTCTACATCCAGTGGGAGCTGAATGTTGTTTTTGAAAGGGGACCGTTTTGCTCCCTTCACAGCTGTCTGTTCCATTTACTGTTGTTTAAGACGGAGTCCATTTTTCTTGTAGCGATTACTTTGGCAAGACTTGTCAACGAGCTGCAGGTGCCATCTTTCATATGCTTCTGCCCAGACAAATTGGTCCAGAATACAAAAGTGGATTTCTCGCCCAAGGCGGTGACCCCTAACCTACCCGCCCACCCCTTTTACTGCCACCCCTCCCTACTGAGGAAGAGGAGCGATTACAATGTCTGGACACCTGTTACGCAGTCACTTAATATGCAGACCAGACAAGGGAGGTATGATCTGACTACCAACATGACTTAAGCACGCACCAGAAAGGACAAGGTGGTCCAGAAAAGACCTTACATTGGGTCATTTTGTGTATCAAAATGTGTTGCCAAAATAAACCATAGTAGGAAAGTGGGTATCTGAAAGAAACACGTTAGTTAGATTCCTCACCTTAGAATATCCCCAGGCGTCAGGCTGGATCCGGAAAGATTTTTGTAGCAATACCCCTTGCGCGTCGCTTTTTGACTAACTTTTTGACCTCTTTTGGTTACTCGACTCGACATCTGGTGCCGGTAGGATGCCTGGATTTAAGCATTGTGACGCCTGTCACCGACTGATGTCGGTAACGGATTACCATCGCCGGTGCGCGTACTGCCTGTGGGCCGACCATGACGCGGAGTCGTGCCCCGACTGTCAGGCCTTGACGTCGAAGGCTAGGCGGGAGCGGTCCCGTAAGCTACTCGAGCTTCGACACTCTGCTCCACGTCGCTCTCGGTCCCGGTCCAGGAGGAGGTCCAAGGACCGTTCGCGGAGCCGCAGCCATCGACATCGCTCGTCGGGATCTTCGGGTAAGTCCCGTCACTCCAAACATTCTAAGAAGTCCAAGCGGCGTCCTCGCTCTTTGGACTCCCCTCGCCGGTCGCGCGACCCGGCAGAGTGTCCGGGTGGTTCCACCCCCGCGGCTCCGTCTGAGCCGCAGGAGCCGCGCTCGTCCCCATACCCTCCAGTCCCTGGGTTTGACGCGACTCCGGCGGAGGTCGGTGCCTTCCTCTCGCCCATGAGGAATCTGGCTCCGCCGTCGATGCCTGCCGGCGCGCCTTCGGGCCCCGCAGGGTTGACTGGGCGACCTCGCGTGCCGGCGGCTCCGGCCCCGGCGCCGTCGAGGGCACCGGTCCCGACGCCGCAGGTCCCCGAGGGATCCAGGCCTGGATCTCTGCCGGCGCCGGTCGACCTCACGACACCTCCTCCGCCGACACCGGTTCCGCCCCTGACGCCGTCCCGGCACGGCGTCGGGACTCAGTTTAGCCCTATTCCGGACCCGGTGCCGTCCGACGCCGTGACCGGCGCTGATGGGTGACCGCTTCATCCACCGTCCGGCTCCGATCATTCCTCCTGTCTACCAGGAATCGGATGATGAGGGCGACAGGGAAGGGTCTCAGGACCCTCTGGCTGAACAGGCCCAATTGTCTCAGGACTGGGCAGAGGAATTGGGGGACGCCAGCGGTTTGGATACCTCTCCAGACGCTGGATTCATCTCTCCTCCGACTGTGGCCTCAGAGGAAGGTGCAGCCTTTTCTGTGGTGCTGCGCAAGGCGGCCGAAGCCCTGGGGCTCGAGTTGTCTGCTGTGGCTGTGAGGACTAACGTCCTCACCGAGGTCCTTCAACCGACAGCAAGCTCCACTGAGCCTCTGCTGCAGTTTAATGAGGCCCTCATTGACGTTCTCCAGGGCACTTGGTCCAAGCCCTCCACAGTCCCTCCTGTGGACAGGAACGTTGCCCGGCGCCACCGCCCTGCTCCGGGCGACCCCACATTCCTCTCCCACCACCCCACCCCAAAGAGCCTGGTTATCCAGGCCTCTACCTCCCAATCCTCCTTCCCATTCGCTCCTCCGGATAGGGAATCCAAGAGGTTGGAGCAGTTTGGCAAGAAACTGTTCTCGTCCCTGAGTTTGGGACTGCGGTCTTTAAATACCGCTTGCCTTTTGGACCGTTACTCCCACTCACTGTGGGATGCGGTGGAGGACATGCTGCCCTTGTGCCCGGAGGAGGCCCGGGAGCGACTCACCCAAGCACTTGCTAACGGGCGAGATGCAGCGCGGCACGCCATTTAGATGTGGACTAGACACCACGGACTCGCTGGGTCGGGCAATTTCCACCACGGTGGCGCTTCGGTGTCACGCCTGGCTGAGGTACACGTTGTTTTCAGGGGATGTCCAAAGCTCCCTCATGGACATGCCCTTCGATGGCACTCGCCTGTTTGGCGAGAAGACGGACAGTGCGCTGGCCCGGTTCAAGGACTCCCGGGCCACGGCCAAGTCCTTGGGTCTTGCGGCCGCGGGGCTGCAAACTTCCGCCTTTCGCCCCTTTCGTGGCCAAGGAAGGGGCGCCTTCTCACGTCCGCCCAGCCACCGGCCGCAGAACCAGCCTGCACGCGGTCGCGGACGTGGTTTCCGCTCGAGGCGGTTCTGGAGGACAACGTGCCGGTCAGTCCACATCCACCCCGGCAGCATCCGCCTCAAAGCCCTCCTAGTCCGAGCTTTCAGGCCCATTCAACGCCAGTGGGGGGCAGAGTTTGCCATCACCTGCACCACTGGCGCTCCATCACTTCGGACAGGTGGGTGCTGCAAATCGTCCGAAGGGGCTACTCCCTCCACTTCGAGACGACCCCTCCAGCCATGCCACCGCAGAACCACCGTATGTCGGGGGATCATTTGCATCTTCTCCGGGAGGAGGTTTCGGCCCTCTTGGCCAAGGAGGCCGTCGAGCGCGTTCCTGTTCCAGAAGTAGGTCGTGGTTGCTATTCCCACTACTTTCTGGTTCCCAAGAAGGGCAAAGGGGGCCTACGCCCGATCTTGGATCTCAGAAGCGTGAACGCCTTCCTCCGGAAGGAACTGTTCAAGATGCTCACTTTGGCTCAGGTTCTTGCTGCCCTAGACCCTGGAGACTGGATGGTGGCGTTGGACTTGCAGGACGCTTATTTCCACATCCCCGTCCTGCCGGCCCACCGGCGTTACCTGCGGTTCACGGTGGGTCAGGAGCACTTTCAGTTCACCGTGCTCCCCTTCGGCCTCACCAGTGCCCCTCGGGTGTTCACGAAAGTGATGGCGGTGGTCGCAGCTCATCTGCGCAGATCAGGGGCCCCAGTCTTCCCCTATCTCGACGACTGGCTGTTGAAGGCGGGCTCGCCCCAGCAAGTCGTCTCCCACCTCCAGACTACGGCAGACCTCCTGCATTCGCTGAGGTTCTCCATCAATGTGTCGAAGTCGCACACGAGTCCCTCCCAAAAGCACCTTTTCATAGGGACGGTTCTCGATTCGGCGCAGTTCCGGGTCTATCTGCCGGAACAGCGGGTCCTGGACATTCGAGCCCTGATTCCCATCTTCCGGCCTCTGTCCTGGATTTCGGTCAGGTTGGTGCTGCGGCTTCTGGGGCTGATGGCCTCCTGCATCCTGTTAGTACCTCACGCCAGATGGCGGATGCGGGCTCTGCAGTGGGACCTGAAGTTTCAGTGGGCCCAGCATTGAGGCAACCTGTCCGACCACGTCTTGATCTCGGAGGGCACTGCGAAACAGCTGCAGTGGTGGCTCACGAATCGCGATTGGGTCAGCGGCAGATCCCTCTCCCTTCCCCAACCGGAGCACGTGGTAGTGACGGATGCGTCCCTCCTGGGATGGGGGGGCCATATGGGAGAGGCGGAGATCAGAGAACTCTGGTCTCCGGCGGAGACTCGGCTCCATATCAATCTTTTGGAGCTGCGGGCGATCCGACTTGCACTGAAAGCCTTCGTTCCCTCTGTCCGGGGAAGTGTCGTGCAGGTGTTCACAGACAACACCACCGCCATGTGGTATTGCAACAAACAGGGTGGGGTGGGGTCGTGGACCCTTTGTCAGGAGGCCCTGCGCCTCTGGACATGGCTGGAACACCAGGGCATCACCCTAGTGGTTCAACATCTGGCGGGCTCTCTGAACGCCAGAGCGGACGAACTCAACCGCCGGTGCATGATGGATCACGAATGGCGTCTGAACTCGGACGTGGCGCAAGGTCTCTTTCTGCAGTGGGGAGAGCCTTGGTTAGATCTATTCACCACCAAAGAGAACGCGCAATGTCAGCAGTTCTGCGCGTTGGAGTTTCCAAGGCGGCACTCGCTCAGAGACGCCTTTCGTCGCGAGTGGAGTTGCGGTCTGTTGTATGCCTTTCCGCCTTTACCACTTCTGCCCAGAGTGCTGAAGAAGATCAGGCGCGACCGGGCCCAAGTCATCTTGGTGGCTCCGGATTGGGCACGAAGGTACTGGTATCCCGAGCTACTCAGTATGTCCATCGATCCCCCAATTCGACTGCCTCTTCAGGAGGATCTTCTGTCGCAGCAGCAGGGGACGGTCCTCCACCCGAACCTGTCCAGCCTCCACCTACATGCGTGGAGATTGAGCGGCGGCAGTTGATGCCATTTGACTTGCCTCCTGCAGTCTGTGATGTCATTCTGGCAGCCAGGCGTCCCTCTACAAAGACGGTATATGCCTGCCGGTGGAACAAATTTGTGGCATGGTGCACAGCAAAGGCTGTGGATCCCCTTTCTGCCCCTCTTTCTGAGGTTCTCCTCTTTCTTCTTTCTTTGGCCCAGCAGGGCTCTGCTCTGGGCACCTTGAAAGGTTATCTTGCTGCTATCTCTGCCTTCCATCGTCTTCCTGATCAGCCTTCTCTTTTCAAGTCCCCTGTTGTTTCACGCTTTCTCAAGGGCATTACTCATATGTACCCTCCTGTTCCTTTCGTAATGCCTCAGTGGGACTTGAACCTTGTTCTCACTTTTCTGATGTGCGCTCCCTTTGAGCCCCTTTATAACTGTCCTATCCGTCTTTTGACTTTGAAAACTGCTTTCTTGGTTGCAATCACCTCCGCTAGGCGGGTGGGTGAGCTCCAGGCTTTGTCATCCAAGCCTCCCTTCCTTTCCGTTCATGTCCTTCTTTCCTGCCTAAAGTCGTGACTCCCTTTCACATCGGGCAATCTGTCACGCTGCCCACCTTCTTTCCGCCTCCGCATCCTTTAAAAGATGAAGAGAGGCTCCACCGTCTGGACCCAAAACGTGCGCTATCCTTTTATTTGGACCGCACAAGACAGTTCCGGGTGGACGACCAACTTTTTGTTGGATACGTAAGGGCTAAGAAGGGTAAAGCTGTACACAAGCGGACCATCTCTCGGTTGGTCGTGTTGTGTATTAAGACCTGCTATTCTTTGGCGAAAAAGGTTCCTCCTGTTGGGCTACGGGCCCATTCTACTCGGGCCACAGCGGCCACGACTGCACTGGGACGGGGAGTCCCCTTGCAAGACATCTGTCAGGCGGCGACGTGGGCTTCGCTGCACACGTTTGCGAGACATTACTGCCTGGACAGCCAAGTCCGGAGGGATGGCCACTTTGGCCGTTCTGTTCTCCAGGACTTTCTGGTGTGAACTCGGTTCGCAGACCCACCACCGGGGTTGGTATTGCTGGGGCATCTATTCTAAGGTGAGGAATCTAACTAACGTGTTTCTTTCAGATGAACAAGTTACTTACCTTCGGTAATGATGTATCTGTAAGAAACATTAGTTAGTTAGATTCCTCACCGACCCACCCAGCCTCCCCGTTCTGCGAACCGACATCTAGGGTTAAGGTTCTCCCTTTCAGTGCCCTAGATTTTTTGGCACCAGTGTCGGTCTCTTGCATGGCTCAGCGTCCCTGGCGCGGAAAGTTATGTACAAGAACTGACGTCAGCGCGCGAGGGCGGCGTCTAAGTACTCCGACGTCATTCCGGCGCACGACGCCAATGACGGACGCGGAGCCGCAGACGACGCCTAGCGACGCGCAAGGGGTATTGCTACAAAAATCTTTCCGGATCCAGCCTGATGCCTGGGGATATTCTAAGGTGAGGAATCTAACTAACTAATGTTTCTTACAGATACATCGTTACCGAAGGTAAGTAACTTGTTCTTCTGTTGCCGTAACCCCCCCACTTTTTGCCAGACTACTGATGCACTTTCACTTGATGTGCCCTGGGTCCCTGACAATCAGGTTCCCAGGGCCTGTGTTCTTTCCTCAAAACTAACCCAATTGGCATCTCTGGCCACAGGTCAGCCCCTGGTAAATGGTACCACAGGTACCCAGGGCACTGTTACCAGGGAAGACCTCTAAGGGCTGCAGCACTTATTGTGCCACCCTTAGAGGCCCTGTACCTTCACACACACACTGCCTTTGCAGACTGCATGTTTTGGTGCAGAACAAAGTGAAGAGTCGACATGGCACACATTCCTGTGTGCCATGCCTACAACCCACTGCCCTGGCATAGATCAGTCACCCCTCTAGCTGGGTGCCCTATGCCAGTGGTGAGGGTACAGGTGCATGAGCCCTGTACCCCTACAGTGTCTAAGTCCATTCTTAGACATTTTAAGTGCAGTGCTGCCATTAAGAGTATATGGTGCTGGGAGCTTGTCATTACGAACTCCACAGCACCATAATGGCTACATTGAAAACTGGGAAGTTTGGTATCAAACTTCTCAGCACATTAAAGGCACACTGATGCGAGTGTGAAATTTAATGAAAAATGCACACCGAGGGCATCTTAGAGATGCCCTCTGAAAAACGACAAGCCTCTGGTGGGTTCCCTGACTGGTACACACCAGCCTGCCACCACGAGACATGTTTCTGGACCCCTAGGGTGGGAGCCTTCGCTCCCTGAGCCCAGAAACGAAGCCTTTCCTGGGCGGAGTTGTTCACACCTCCCCTAGGAAGAGCCATCTGCGGCAGGGGAGTTTCAAAGGCCTGGAAGCCTTTGTAATGCGACCCCCAGCCTCTCCTGCTATCAGGAGCAGGCCCCCTTCCTGTCTCCCCTCCTTTTCGGCGGGAAGACAGGCGGGAAAAACTAGCCAGCCCAGAAGGTGTGCCCACCTCTGCCAACTCCACCCCTCAGGTAGGGGGTGGCGAGGTGAAGTACCCTGCCCTCTTGCAGACGGCAGTCACTCCCCAATCTGGATTAGGGATTGTGCTCACTCCCCACGTGGGGTGAGCACACCAAGGGTGTAGTCGCCCTAAGGTCAGTAGCCCATTGGCTACTGACCCAGAGACCCCTTAAAACGCCCCGTAAATACTATATTTAGGGGGCAGCCCTGAACCAAGAAAGCAGATTTCCGCAACCTAAGAAGAAAAAGGACGAAAGAAGACGCCCAGCAGAGGAGACTGCAGAGAACAACTGACTTGGCCCCAGCCCTAACAACCAGGTTCCGGAGATCCTGCGCCCAAAAATTGTCTTGACCTGCAGCCAGCAACCTCCAGAACCCCTGGGAGGACTGACTGCCTTCAACAAAGACTGGATCTCCTGTGAACAGCAGCCCTGTTCAAAAGAAACTCTGAAAGCAGGCTCAGAGACTGCTGAGGACAAAGAAACCCGATGCCTGGAACTACCACTGCACCCGTTGCCTATGGCCCGATTTCGAGTGGCCCACTAGTTCCAGCGAGGTCCTCCAGCACTCCAGATTCCGAGTCCACCGTGGGTTGACCAATCCAGGACTTCCTGACGTCACCTGCAGCCTCTCCATGGAGACCCCCCACAACCGCGAGTGGCCTGTAAGGTGAAATCCGACCTCAAAAGACACCCCTGCATCCAGCCGCCCTGCGCCCTGGAGAAAAGAACCTGAGGTACACCTATGTCCCCGATCCCTCCAACTTACCTGCCCAGCTGTTAGTTCCTCTCAGAAGTCTTCCTGGACCGACCATGTAGCTAAAAAACAAAAATCCCCATTGAAAACAACAGGGCATCCGACCGCCCCAGCGCAGATGAGGGTGCACCTTTTGTGCTGGCTTGTTTTCCCCATTTGCCCTGAGCTAAAGTCCAGGAGCTTTGCTCCCACAGCCAAGTGGCCTGGTCGTCGGCGGCCACCAACCGGAGGCCCCCTATCCCCCATTGGATAAAATTGGGCCTCAACACTCTGCCGCCTTAGTGCTGCTGAGGGTGTAACGAGAGTGCATCACTGACCCGGGGGGACCCGTGAGTCTACCTCCAGAACCTCAACTCCCACTACCAAATACTTGCCTCAAAACCATAACACTATTTTCATCCATAGGCTAACATTGACTGTTTTTCTTGGAAAAGTTTCCAAGTGTGGAGTTTGAAAACCTAAAGAAATTCCTTAAAATTAAACTGTTTTAACAAAAACGATTTTACTTACTTGTTTGCAGGAAATGTCCCAGAGTAGTATCCAGGCATACTACTCTGAGTAAGAAATGTAATCCAAAAAGTAACTTACCTGGTATTTTACTGAAAATCCCATTCATGTCTATGTACTGTGTTTACAAATCATTGCAATTCTCTGAAACAATACTGTAAGTCAAATCAAAGTACATTTACTATTGCAATCCAAACTGTTTCCAAACTGCATTACTATTGTAAAGTATTTATTGCGTACCTGTGTGTGCAATGCTTGTTTGGTTCTAGAAAATAAAATAACTAAAAGAATATTCTTATACAAAGACAATTGGTCTGAAGTTCAGTATTTGAGTGTGTGAATTCATTTGCTGACTGTGTACAACAAATGTTTAACACTGTCCTCTGATACTGCCTTACTGCTCGACCACACTACCACAAATCGAGAGTAAGGTTCTATCTAACTTTACCTCTGCCTACTTTTGGGGGTCCACTGGACTGTGCACACACTATACCTCACTTTGGTATAGTATATACAGAACCAGCTTCCTACAGCCACCCATTGGAATCTGGGCTCATTCTACCAGAGGGAAGTCTTTCCGCTCTGCACATGCCAGAGGAATCCCAGTCGCTGATTTTGCCGTGTTATGACATTCGCGTCCCTCCAGAATATATGACGTTACAACGCATGCTTTTACAACTCAGTCTTTACATCGCAACTTTCTCCAACTGTTATCACATGGACTCTGAAGCAAGGAGGCATGGCCATTTGGCATTAGCTATGCTTCAGGATTCTCTTCCCTGACCACTCTGTCCTACCCACCTCATGTAAGGGGGTACTGCTTGTGAGAAAGTGGCTCTGTATATACTGTTCCCAAATAGGTACAGGGTGTACAGAGTTCACAGTCCCCAGAGGCTTGGCAGAGGCTAAAGTTAGATATAACCTTACTTTCTAAAGTGATAGCTTGGTCGAGCAGTAAGGCAGTATCAGAGGATAGTGTAAAGCATTTGTTGTACACACTCAGTCAGCAAATGGTCTCTCACACTCAAGAACTGAACTCTAGGCCAATGGTTTATATATAAAAAATATATGCTTGTTTTATTTTAGAACCAACAATTGGATTTAAAATATACTTTCTCAGAATGAGATGCTTTATATAAATACTTTTGCAATATGCAATTGACTTGTGTAAACAGTTACAAGTGGTTGCAATAGGCAACACTATTTTAAACACAATAATGCATTGAGTTCAATGGAAGTTTCATGTTATTTGCTACAGATTTGTTTTAGGATTACTTTTGGAATTCCAGGACTGGATCCTAGATTCAGTCCTGAGTCAGTACTTGGAATCAAGTGAGAAAAGTCGACTTAATTCCTGTGATGATTTTTAGACAATATTTAGCTATTTTAAAAGTTGACAGAAAATATTTCATAGAAAACAGTCAATGATTCCCTATGGCAGAAAATTCAAGTTACAGGTATAGTATGTTCTCGTTACTTTTGTAATCCAGTACTGGGTGCCTAGACTCAGTACTGGGACCTTTATCCAAAAGTAATTACGTTTTCAGATATTATACGATTTTTTAAGAATATTTAAAGATTGCAGAAATTGACTCTTAGAAGAAATTTCACAGAAAAATAGTCAATGATTTCCTATGGAAGAAAATTGGGTTACTGGTAAGTACAGTTGTAAGTAGTTTTCAGAGTCAGTGCTGGGCACCAAGATCCAGCACTGGGAGCTCACCTAAGAGCAGGTAAGTATTTTCGTTTTCGTTACTCGGCTGATTTTTGGTGAATATTTTTAGTTTTGAAAAGTCCACACTTAGAAGAAATTTCAGGAAAAAGCCAGTCAATGTTACCCTATGAAGAAAATTGAGTTATTGGTTTAAAGGTAAGTACTCGGCTGGTAGAGTTGAGGTTTTGGGCATAGACTCCAGGGTCCCCCAGGGTCAGGTAGGTACAGTTCGTTCACTCCCAGCGGCACTAGGGCGGCCGGGTGCAGAGAGAGTTAGGCCCAATGTTATCCTATGAGGGATGGGGGGCCTTGGTTGGTGGCTGCTGACTAGCAGGCCACGCGGCTGTGGGAGCTGGGCTCCTGGTCACTTACTCAGGGCAAGTGGGGAAGTAGATAGGTGTAGAGGTTGCACTGCCAGGGCCACTCGGGCGGCTGGGTGCAGAGTGCTTTTGAGCCTTCGGGCGCTCAATTGATTTCAATGGGAAATCTCCGGTTTAGAAAAAGACTGCAAGCTCGTGGACGAGGATTCTTCAGGTGCCACCACCACTTCGAGAGGTAAGTTGGGTAGTTGGAGGATAGGTAGGTACCCCGGGATTGGGCACATGGGGCCGCGGGACGCAGATTTGATAAAGTGAAGCTGTTATAACTACCAATGTCAGTTTACATCAACAAGACTTTGGCAGTGTGTAGGGTTGTCTGCCTAGAACACTACCTATTTCAAGCTATGTCGCATGTTGGAACTATGATAGTGGCACACATACAAGGCGTTCGCTTATGATGCGTTGGCACCATACATGACTCATGCAGCAAATGTCCTTTGCTCACTCGAAGCCCCTCGGAGACAGTGAGGCACAGTTCTGTTTTGCAAGACACAACAAGAAGCAGGGTCTGTCTCTGTCAAAATAGCTGCTATTGGGTACGTCTAGGGCAAAGTCGAAAGATGAGGACAAGTAGGGGGCAAAAAACAGGAAGCACAACCATAGCTCCTCGACATCCAGAGGCTTCCACTCCAGCAGTAGATTGCGCATTTGGTGGTCGTGACACATAACTCTAACCTCTGTCCACCTCTCATCCTATAACATCTTAGTAGAAGATGCTTCCTGCGCCATAATCTACTCTGCAGCAGCACGTTGTTTCAAGCACACCAAGCTGCAGTTAATGTTCGTTCCGCCTCCCTCTGGTGTGCCATTAACCCAATGAGGCCTCCAGGTCACTCTCTCTCCTATGGTGCTGACTGACTACAGTCGAAGTCATCCTACTCCGCTAACAGCTGTGCCAAGTGCTTGTGCGCCTATGTGAGCCTGTCGGATGTAGAGGTATTCAATTACCAAAACTATTGCTAAAGGTGATGAACTATATATTGTAGTTTAATACCCTCAATAATGGTAGTTGAAGTGGATGGAGGACATTTTGGGGTCAAAATCAACCATCATTCAAGGCCTCCAACATGTTCTGCATGATGAAAAGGGAGATCATTTGCTTCCATCTTGTTAAATTGATGCCTATATCTTGATTTGCAGAATGTCAGTAGCTTAGACACCGCTCTGAACTCTGCCCTGGATTAGTCTTTATGGTGTCTACTTTGCAGTTGTGTTTTAGAGTGCTGCACAAGTCCTTAAATTGCCGCTCCCCACTGACATGAAGGCTGACCTCTTAAACAAATATATATATATGTATGCATGCACTCTTTGTAGCACAAACCTAGCCAAAAGTCAGCTGAACATTGTACAGTGTCCAATATGAACATAAAGTCAACAAGTGATAGAGGTTGCTGGTTTGTCGATTGTCTATTCATTGTGATGTAGTGTTGTTTAAAGAGGTGCATCTTCTGCTCGTTCCTAAATTAATGCAGTGTTCAGGTAGTCAGGATGGATACAGGGATGCTGGTCCCGATCTTAGATATATAGATGTAAAAAGCCTGCTGTCTTTTTTTAGTTTTTTGCACTTCTTGGTTTTCAGTCTGATGGTGTTCTGGCCACAGGTACACCATGTGCCACCAGGGGAGTCAGTGAAGCTCTAGCAGGACAGGGCGCGTAAAATGCAATTACGGAGTGCTCCTGTAGGTGTTAACCACCATCCAGATTCAAAGGTATGAGGTTTGAACAGCAGTTCTGAAGTCTGGAAGAAATAGTTTCATTTTCATACACAAGTGAGCTGCTACCAGGCCATGTGTGTTTTTGCAGTGTGTTTCTTGAGGGTGATGTCAATGTCGAGGGTGAATCCAAGTGACTTGGCATGCGATTAAAATTGGGGTTCGAAACTGTCAAGGTTCAGGTTAGTGAGCCAAATTTATACTATTCATTACTCGTCGTTTTTGGCAAATAACTGAAATTCTCCCTTAGTTGAGCTTTAGGTAGGTGCTGGATATCCTGATCTGGATAAAGTGGAGGCAGTGTTGTAGGTGTTTGATGTCTGAAGCAGAGGCGACTTTCAAGTAGAGTGGGGCGTGACACAGCCCCCTGCAGCCTAAGCACTGCAGTGGGGACCTCCAATCATTCAGGGGCCCGCAACCATTTCAACGGTGCCCCATTCTGCCCAAGGCCAATGGATATTTGTGAGGTTTGGGATACTCTGGGGCCCATCCTTTTGCATTCACATTTTATGGGGGGCATCATTTTTACATTGCACCATTTATGTGGAGTTATGTATCATCAGCATATTGGTGAGCCTTGATGCTGTCATCTGCAAGTGGAACCCCAGGGTGCTCTAGATATAGGTTGAAGATCACTGGGGACCATATGGAACCCAGAGGGACTCTGGAAGTGATGGGCATATATTGGGACCTGGAGGTGGCCTGGTGAACATACTGATGCTGGGCAGAAAGAGCGGAGGAAAACCATTGAAAGAGATTGCCAGTGAATCCCTTGGAAGGTGGTGGACTGGTCGACTGTGTCAAAGGTAGCTGAGGGGTCTAACAACATCAGGAAGCTTCAACTGCTTAAGCTTGGGACCTCTAGTCTTAAATATTTGCCAGGCAGCCACATGGGTATCTTTCCATACTTTCACCAGGCACAACTACATTAATGCACAACTAAGCAGAGGATCATTTTGCCAGCTTGCTCCTGCAAGACTTCCTTGTGTAATGTCTGCTCCCCGAACAATTCTCATTGCAGGGAGCTTTGCTTTTGTATTGGCTCCGAATGTGAGGCATCTGTAGTTAGACGTATCCATCAGAAGGGTACTACCCTTCAATTACACTCTTTTCAGTGAATACTGACCACAGGTTCCTCACCAACTGCCCAGTTTTTCCTGTTATGTAGTGGACTTTTATGTTCTAATCAGGTCCCAAGTTAGATGGCTTGCACTGCCAATGAAAGATAATGTTCGAGGCATGTGAGCTGTAGATCACATGCTTTACATAGCCTGCCATCTAGAGTTGGGTCTGGATGTTTGCACTTTGTTTTTGTTCGAAGAAGTCTTTTCTAGTCACAAGGTAGGTGGTGACTCCTTTGGGTGATAGTGCTCATGGGCATCGACTCCATTGTTAGATTTTTTTTTTCCGCCTTTGGGTTCAGATGCGAATTGCTGCCCTCCGGTTCGGCACCGTTTATTGGGTTCACCAGGCATCAGTGTGCTTCGGTGGCTCCTTTATACAGCTGCATGTCGTCCCGTTTGGAGACAGGGCGAAGTCGCAGCAGAGGTCTGTGACCCAACCTGTGAACGTGCAGGAGCTATTGCAAAAGTTTTTAGATTGTCTAGCATCTGCGAAGATGTACAAGGTAAGGAATATGTGGTTAGAGTATCAATAAGATAGACCGTTAACAAAGGTAAGTAACTTATTCTTTTGTGTACTTCAAATTAAACAACGTGTTGACAGATATGGCTGCTAATTTCCAATAGAGCAGTCAAAATAATATTTCTGCAATAATTCTCAGGTTATTTGTTTTTCTCTTTAACTTTAGGTAGATTGGGTCCAGTGTGACGGCAGTTGCAACCAATGGTTTCATCAGGTCTGTGTTGGAGTTACCTCGGAAATGGCAGAAAAGGAAGATTATGTCTGCATTCGGTGCACAGCCAACAATATTATGAATCGAAAATAGAACTTATTTTGCAAAACATTCAGGACTTTAGTAATTGTTTCCTTCCCTCTTACCTGCTCACTCCTGACCTCCCACCCCTCCTTCTATCCCTTTGCAACAGCCACAGGACTAGGTTCTACTGCAAGACTGCAATTGGTGCTATTTCTACCCTCTCGGGAACATTTTTCAGAACTCTTTACGAAATACAGACTTTTTTGGACAATTTTGTATATTTTTCTTACAAGCAGTTTGTGGTGGTGTTGGCAGTAAAGGCGGGGTCTGTTATGCTGTTTCTCCAGCCAGGGTTTTCAGTGATTTGGAGTCTTTGATACATGCACCTTTTAATGTACAGAGTTACCACTCATACCTCAGCATGAGATTCACCAAGCCACTCCTCTCAAGTCGCTGGTGCTGGAAAGGGAAGAACAAAGCAGGTCCACAAATTCTATTAATTCCTCCCTGGAATTGCTGCTCTCCTTACAGCATCCTCAAAAACAAACCTGTTACCCTTTTTGTTTCTTCCCACACCACCCAATATCCCTCCCACACCTTTACCCTTTTTTTTTTTTTTGTAGACTAGTTTTATTTATCTGAGCAATAATCGGTATATCTGGTTTCAGTGGATGGAATTGAATTCTAAACGGCGTGTTGGTGCTTTTAGCATTGATTGGTATACAGAACGGAGATGTTTAGGGTTTAGTGTAACTGACAAATTTGTGGTGTAGCAGACAGGATATCTGTGAAGTTAAAACCACACCTGTACTTTGGCTTTCCCTTTTTAGGGGGTAGCTTGTATCAAATGTTGCAGTTTATATTGTGAAATAAACCCTTGGTTACCTTGTAAAATCAGCTTTGTTGTGTTCATTACCAAGTATTGCCTTGCATTCCTTTGTGTCCTTGTGTGAAATGCGGGGTGCTGACATGGGGTGTCTATAGTGTCTTGTTAATATGAATAGCAGGACCCTTCTGGTCCCTGATGGACTCCTTAGAAGAATGATGTTATTGTTTGGGTGTGTCTGGGTGTGGTTAATAAAGTTCATGATGCAGTGCGTACAGGTAGTTAAAGGTTGCACTGTGAAGAATAAGCACGTGCACTTTAGAGCTTCGTGTGTGGCGTGGTAATTTGCAAGCTATCAGGCTGGGGAGGACGCTACAACAACCGACGAATTAGCGGATCTGAAAACCAAAGCAACAAGAGTGCTTTCCCTGAGAGTTTGCCGAGGTGCATCAAACTGATCATGTGCGCCTCAGTCGTAGTGAAGCAGTCGAAGGTTGGCGTATGTGGAGCAAAGTGCCACTCCAGCCAGGGCAAGACTTTCGAAGAAGGCAAAGGCCCTACGGAAAGTTGTCACAGCCCGTAACATGCTGGTATGACTGAAACAGGTGCTGTGCCGCAACACAACAGAGGCAGCATACATACAGTACGACAGCTCTAAAGGCAGCAACAACCAGATACAGAGAAGCACAAACGTCTGCGAAAGCCAGATGTAGAGACGCGCACCAAAAGCAGAATCATCCAGGTGCCACGAAACGCTAATAGTGGTGAAAACCAGGTACGATGTAGAAGGTTGAGAGCGGTGACAACCATGTACAGGAGACCAAACAGTTACTCACAGCCAAAGATGAAAAAGAGGCCACACAACATCAGATCTGCTGCAACAACACTGATGCAAGCATGCGGCTAGGGCTCAGATGGTATGAATGGAGCAGGTCCAAGCGGGCAACCGACGGCACCAGAGCAAGCCCTGCCCTCAACAGCAGGAAATTCCATAGGTGGTTATGATGCCACCATGTTCTTCAAGCCACCACTTCCATCCAATACCGGCAAAAACAGAATATTGGCACGTCATGGTGTCATGGCCTAGGAAAGCATAAGACCGTGAAAGTGCAACTCCATATCAATGAGGACATTTGCCCTGTTGCTCAACGGCATCATCAAATTTCTTTTCACTTGCAGGAA
The DNA here is from genome assembly GCF_964204655.1 of Triturus cristatus. NCBI lineage: Eukaryota > Metazoa > Chordata > Amphibia > Caudata > Salamandridae > Triturus > Triturus cristatus. Next base: position 127,891,654 of record NC_140580.1, read on the forward strand.
GCTGTTGATAAAGAACTGGAAATGCTGTTAATACCAGGTATAATTGAACACTCTACTGGTCCGACACAATGGTTTTCACCCATAGTGGTAGTGCCCAAAAAGGACAGTGGAGGTGACGTGCACATCTGTGTTGACGTGTTAAACTAAGAAGGCAATTGAGAGAGAACAACATCCTGGTCTGCACATTGCAGATATGATCCCACAGCTGAATGATGCCAAAGTCTTTCCTCATCTCTGTCTGAACAAGAGGTATCATCAACTCGAACTAGAGGAAAACTGTAGGTACATTACGACCTTTTTGACCCGTAATGTTTTATTAAGCTATTAAAGACTATGTTTTGGGGGTGTCATCAGCTGCAGAACATTTTCAGGATGTCATTAGCGGTATAATACAGCCTATTGCACAAGCGCTTAATTATATTGATGATATGCTTCTATTTGGGGCACACTCGAAAGGAACATGACAAAGGCCTTATCCAAGTATGCAATTTGGTGATGCCGTTCGGACTTTGAAAGGAGTAATTTGTGAGTTTCAAAGAATAAAATTCAAATTACTTAGACATATTTTCTTCGAAAAGGGGCTGATACCAGATCTGGCTAAATTACAAGCCTTATCCACTACTCCGCTACAAAACGTGACCATGCTGCGATCCTTCCTTGGCATGGCCAATTACTGTTCCAGGTATATTTATGATTTTGTCACAGTTAGTGCCCCGTTGATAAAATTGACAAAAAGGAACGCTGTGTTCCATGGGTCACCTGAATGTGTCCAAAGCTTCAAGAAAATCACACATGCAATTGAGAATGCTACTGAAATGGCCTATTTTGATCCAAAACGTTATACTGAGATTGTAGTAGACACCAGTCCAGTGGAGTTGTGTGCGATCCTTGCCTAGCACAGTGGACACAATTCCCAAAGGCACATTGTGGCTTATGCAAGCCAGAGTCTGTCACAGACCAAACTTGCTATTCCCAACATGAAAAAGAAAGTGTAGCCTGTGGTGTGGGTTTGTGAACACTTCCATGTTTTTCTGTATGAAAACACCACCCTTATCACTGACCACCAAGCTTTTCTTACTATTTTTGGGAATCCTAAAGCCAGGATGCCCTCTCGTATCGAGGGGGGGGTTGCAATTGCAAGAGTATGATTACACTATTGTGCATAGGTCAGAGAAAAATAAAAATTCCGCTGACTACTTTTCACAAGTGCCAGTACAGTGTCACAGTACAACTGCTAAAGTGGATGACGGGGCGTGGCCAATATGGCAGCTGGATGAGACATGACTTCAAGTCTTTCCGGCGCCGCCGACATCCAGCATCATGATTGCTCCCCGGTGCCAGGCGTTATGACAAGGGGGACGCAGTACAAATATCCTTGGAGTAGGAGTGGGTGCGAAAACGGCAAGTAACACCGGATGGGGATGGATTGAGAAAACTGGGCCAAACAGCGTGGTGCTTGAGCTCGTGGAATTCGATGGCGGCCGACCGGTAGATAGATGTAGGAAAGTGGGTGTCTGTTGCAGTAACCCCCCTCCCCCCCCCACACACACACACACACACACACTTTTGCCAGACTACTGATGCATTTTGATTTGATGTGCACTGGGTCCCTGCCAATCAGGTTGCCAGGGCCTGTGTTCTTTCCCCAAAACTAACCCAATTGGCATCTCTAGCCACAGGTCAGCCCCTGGTAAATGGTACCACGGGTACCCGGGGCACTGTGACCAGGGAAGACCTCTAAGGGCTGAAGCACTTATTGTGCCACCCTTAGAGGCCCTGTACCTTTACACACACACACACACACACACACTGCCTTTGCAGGCTTTGTGTTTTGGTGCAGAACAAAGTGAAGAGTCGACATGGCATGCCTTCAACCCACTGCCCTGGCATAGGTCAGTCATCCCTCTAGCTGGGTGCACTATACCAGTGGTGAGGGTACAGGTGTATGAGCCCTTCGCCCCTACAGTGTCTAAGTCCATTCTTAGACATTGTAAGTGCAGTGCTGCTATTAAGAGTATATGGTGCTGTGAGTTTGTCAGTACGAACTCCACAGCACCATAATGGGTACACTGAAAACTGAGAAGTTTGGTATCAAGCTTCTCAGCACATTAAACCCACTCTGATGCCAGTTTGGGATTTAATGAAAAATGCACGCAGAGGGCATCTTAGAGATTACCCCTGAAAGACTAACCTGCCACTAGTGTCCAGGCTGAGTGGCTGCTTTCAGCTACCACCACCAGACATGTTTCTGGACCCCTGGGTCGAGAGCCTGCTGCTCTCTGGGGCCTGAAACATCCTGGGACGAGGTGCCAAGCCTCCTCCCCCAGGATAGGCAGGGTTCACGAAGGGGAAGCTTCAAAGGCTTGCCACCTTTGTGAGCTTCCCCAGGCCACTTGCTGCTCTCAGCAGCTGGTCCCCACTGGTTCTGACCCCCACTTTGGGCGGGAGAACCGGCAGGAAAAACAAGTGAGGCCTGCTCCTGTGAAATCCCGATGTGTCCTGCAGCTAGCAACCTCAAACCCCGGGGGACCTGCCTGCCTTCAACTACCAAGACTGTCTCCCGTGAACACCGGATTTGTTCATCTGCAACCTCTGGCCTTGGCCGGAAACCGCAAATCCGCACCCCTCTGCACCGGCCGTCCACGGCCCAAGCTCGAGTGGGCAAACACCACGAGGAGGTCACCCTGGCGATCCTGACCCAAGATCCGGCGACACCTGACCTGCCTCCAGCCGACGCCTGCAGTCTAAATCCAGAAGGCCCCCCTAACCGCAACCAGGAGCTGGTAGAAAGATCCGACCCCAAAAGGCACACCTGCACCCAACGCCCCACAGCCTTGTGTGCCCAAACCGACTGTGCCTAACCAACCCCTAACTTCCCAACTTACCTCTCGAAAGGGTGGTCACACCCAGAAGACCTTTATCCTCCAGCTTGCAGTGCATTTGCAAATCGGAGGTTCTCCATTTGAAAACAGGGCACTCGATGTCAAAACAGCACCCTGCACCCGGCCGCCCTAGTGCCGCTGAGGGTGCACCTTTGGTGCTACTTCGTTTCCCCCTTTGCCCTGAGCTAAAGTCCAGGAGCTTTGCTCCCTCAACCCAGTGGCCTCCTTGCCAGCAGCCACCAACCGGAGGCCCCCTATCCCCCATTGGATAAAATTGTGCCTCAGCACTCTGCACCCGGCCGCCCTAGTGCCGCTGATGGTGTAACAAGAGTGCATCCTTGACCCTGGGGGACCCCTGAGTCTACCCCCAGAACCTCAACTCCCACTACCAAATACTTACCTCAAAACCGATAACACTGAGGGGATGCCCCAAAAAATGGGATAAGAAATGGTCACGATGGAATAAATACAGAGGAGAGCCCTGTGTGTCGCCCACAGTTGAACTGGAAATGAATAGACGTGCTGCATAAGAATGTTCTACTGAATTGTACCGTACATCTGGGGCTACCCAGCTGAATAGTGGTATATCCTGAACATGTTGTCCATGTTTGCATTTGTGGCTGTAAAGAAAAACCAATAAACGAAGTTTTAAAAAAAACAACAAAAAAAGATAACACTGTTCGGGGCATATGAGCTGCAGATCACACACTAGCATAGTAGATCGCCATCTGGTGTTCGGTTCGGATGCTTGCACCTTGTTGTTATCTTGCAAGAAGTCTTTGTAGTCACGAGATAGGTGACTCCTCCCTTGGACGATAGTGTGCATGGGCATCCTTAGATTTTTTTTTCCGCCATTGGGTTCGGATGCAACTTTTCCGCTCCGGTTCGAAATCTCAATTTCAAACTTTTTCGAAGCGCAAAACTTCCAAAACATCATCGGATTCACTTTCATCTTCGACCCGACTTCATCGGCTCGATTCCGGTCGTCGACGCGGGCCGCTTGGCCTATCCACGCCGTAAGGCCTACGGGTCATGGAAAGGACGCCATTCAAAAAATGCCCCCAGTGTGGAGCAAAGTTTCCGCACAGTGACCATCACAAGGTCTGCAATCTGTGCCTATCACCTGAACACGACGAGTCCAGCTGTCCAGCCTGCGCTTCCTTTCGATCAAATAAGACTATTCGAGATCGAAGGGCTCGACGACACATCATGGCGCAGAGACCAGCTCCGGAACCAGAGGACATCTTTGATGAAGGCCCCGATGTCCCGGAAGAAGATTCCGAAGATCTCAAAATCGTGTCAGAGGCAGAAGACTCAGACGACCCCATCACTCCTGGGCAACGAGTGAGTACTACTGACCCTACCCCAAACCCTCCAAATCCAAAGGCAGTGGTCTCGACTGGGCCTGTTGGGCCCAGTCGAGACCGAAAACATCCTTCAGAAGCCCTGCCTCCGGGCTCGGCTCCGAAGAAAAGGGACAAGCCTTCCAGTAGCTCGGGACCGAGGAAACCTCATGTAATTGTCCCACCGGCGCCTTCGGCACCGAAACCAAAGGAACACTCGGCTCCGAAATCAGCTCTGACGCCTTCCACCTCCACAATGGCCCCCGAAAACCCCGAGGCCCGTCGATAAGCCGGCTTCGAATGTTTCCAAGCCTAAAGATCCGGCTTTTGCTCCGAAACAACATCCTCGGCACCGAAACAGAAGCCTAAGGACTCTAATACACCTCCTAAGGCCAAAGACCATAAGGATCAACCGCAGCCTTGCCCGGAACCGAAAAAATCGGCACCGAAAGCGGTTCCCGAGGAACAAGAACTTTTTCACCCAGATCCTATCAATCCAAGGCAGAAAAAGATTTATATAAACCCAAAAACAGGACATGTCACGGCTGTGCTATGTAAAAAGAGGAAACTGGACACACCACCTGCTCCAGTTCCTGCACAGAAGAATGACTCTACCACATCACCTATGCCCCCTTCTTCTCCTATACTGCCTTCTTAACCACCTCCTCTGCCTAAACCACCCTTACCTCTAACTTCTCCACCACATACACCACCTTCAGATGATGATGATGTCCTGGGGGGGATGGAGGGCTCGATCCGAATGGCCCGTTCACAGATCCAGATACATCACCACTAGATGATTGGGCATATCCTATCCCAACAGATCTACCAGACCTCCCAGACCCACAGTCATATCCCTCAAAACCATCTCCCCCAGATGATCACCTTGGGTTTGGACAGTTATTAAATAGGGCTGCACTTTATCATGGCGTCACAATGCACTCAGATGCACCAGAGGAAGACTTCCTCTTGGATACATTTGAACAATCCCAAAAGTCAGTGCAAATCTTACCAATGATCAAAGGAGTCATTAAGCATGCCCCAGAAGTATTTAGAGATCCTGTATGTGCCAGGATTCTTAACCCTAGAATAGATAAAAAATATAGGCCTGCCCCTGAAGATCCTATTTACATCAAAGGACAGTTGCCTTTGGATTCTCTAGTCGCTTCTAATGCTAGAAAGCGCGCCAACTCCCAGACCTCGGGGGATGCGCCACCTCCTGATAAGGAATCCAAATTGCTAGAAGCTTCTGGCAAAAGGGTAGCAGCACAGGTAGCCAATCACTGGCGTATTGCCAACACACAAGCACTGCTGGCACGATATGACAGGGCACATTATGACCAGCTGGAAAACCTATTGCAGCATCTGCCTGACCAGTATAAAACCCAGGCAAATGACCTTAACCAAGAGGGCAAGCTAATTTCAAATGCGTCAATTAAATGTGCACATGACGCAGCAGACACTGCCTCTAGATAAATCAACACCAGTGTGCTCCTTAGACAACATGCCTGGCTACGCATTTCAGGCTTTAAGCAGGAGGTCCAAACTACCATACTCAGTCAGCCGTTCAACCAAGAACAACTTTTTGGCCCGGCTGTGAACACTGCACTTGAAAAAATAAAAAAGGACACGAGACTGCTAAGTCCATGAGAGCGTTACAGTCTCCACAAACACGTGGCACCTTTCGTCACTCCTTCTATAGAGGAGCCTCCAAAAACATGGGCGCAGACACCTCATCTTCATTTGAAGCCACTGCACATACATTCCCCAGTAGAGGATACTTTAGAGGCGGATACAGAGGAAACAACAATAAAGGAAGAGGTCGAGGTAATAACAACATTCACACCTCCCCTACCACAAAACAGTGACTTTCCTCTGCTCTCCCCAGACCATTCCACTCCGGTCGGGTGCAGATTAACACAGTTCCTACCTGTCTGGAATTCCATCACAACAGACAGTTGGGTAAGACAAATTATCCAGTATGGTTACTGCCTGGAACTTACAACTACCCCACCACTCATACCACCCAAACAGCGTCCACAGACCATCTTGCGCTCCTCAAATAAGAGGTTCTCTCACTGCTTCAAAAGCACGCAATAGAACCAGTTCCTTTAGAGCATCAAGGAACAGGGATCTACTCACTGTACTTACTAATACCCAAAAAGGACGGGACTCTGAGACCAATACTCGACCTCAGACCCCTAAATCTGTATATACACTCAGATCATTTCCATATGATCACTCTTCAACAAGTGCTCCCGCTGCTGCAACAAGGCGATTTCCTTGCCACACTAGTTCTCAAGGACGCCTACTTCCACATTCCCATACATCCTGCTCACAGGAAGTACCTAAGGTTTGTAGTGGACGGACAACACTACCAGTTCAGAGTCCTTCCATTCGGAGTGACCACTGCACCCAGATTATTAACGAAATGTCTTGCGGTAGTAGCAGCACATCTCAGAAGACAACAAATTCATGTCTTCCCATATCTAGATGACTGGCTAATAAAAGCCTAGTCATTCCAACAATGTGTTCTATACACTTACCAAACCACCCAAATGTTAAACAACTTGGGGTTCACGATCAACTACACCAAGTCGCATCTCCAGCCCTCTCATATACACCAATATCTAGGAGCCACAATAAACACCTCCACAGCGCTAGCATATCCCAATCCAGCTAGGATAGCCAGTATACGAACTCTTATCACAAAATTTCAAGACCAACACTCTCTTCCAGCCAGAGTGTTCATGCAACTCATAGGCATGATGGCATCTTGCGTCTTCTTTGTGCCATATGCGAGACTCCAAATGCGTCCCTTACAGGAATGTCTAACACGTCAGTGGAACCAGGCTCAAGGACAACTTACAGATCTGGTGTTGGTGGACAGCCGCACACATCGCTCTCTACAGTGGTGGAACATAACAAACTTCTCCAAAGGGCGGCCATTCCTCGAACCTCTTCCACAGATAGTGCTGACGACAGACGCATCACGCACAGGATGGGGAGCCCATCTCCTCGGACACACAACTTAGGGCAAATGGACCACTCAACAAAAAGTGCTCCATATCAATCACCTAGAACTGCTGGCAGTATTCCTAGCACTAAAATCCTTCCAACTACATGTACAGAATAAGGCTGTCCTCATCCGGGCGGACAACCTAACAGCCATGTATTACATACAAAAACAAGGAGGCACACATTCTCTGCAGCTGTCCCAGTTCGCACAGAACATTTGGAGATGGGCCATTCCTCAGAACATATACCTACTTGCAGAACACCTTCCAGGAGTTCACAATCAGATTGCGGATCTGTTAAGTCGACAGATGCAACAGATTCTCGAGTGGGAACTACATCCCCAAGTTCTATTACCCTTTTTCCAAATGTGGGGCCAACCAGACATAGATCTGTTTGCCACACACGAAAACGTAAAAGGCCCAAACTTCGCCGCCAGGTTTCCACATCCGCAGTCGAAAGGCAATGCGATATGGATGAACTGGTCAGGCAGATTTGCGTACGCTTTTCCGCCACTCCCACTGATTCCACTAGTGGTACGCAAGCTCAGGCAGCAATCTCTCAAACTGATCCTCGTAGCTCCCACATGGGCACGCCAACCGTGGTACACAACACTATTGGAACTCTCACTAGTTCCACACCAAAAACTACGTCTCTCCCCATCCTTAATAACACAGAACCATGGAGAGATCAGACATCCAGATCCAGGTCAACTGAAGCTGCGATCTGGCTCCTGAAGTCCTAGAGTTCGGTTACCTTAACCTTCCACCGGACTGCATGAACATTATCAAAGAAGCCAGAAGACCTACTACTAGAGCTTGCTATGCTGCAAAATGGAAAAGATTTGCCATTTACTGCACTAACAATCATATACATCCACTGGATGCCTCCATCCAGGATATCATTTGCTACTTATTGCATTTGCAAAGATGTAACTTAGCATACTCATCCATACGTCTGCATCTAGCAGCACTTGCAGCTTACTTATAAAACCGACAACACTTGTCACTTTTTAGAGTACCTGCAAGCCTTGTTGGAAGGACTTAAAAGAATTATTCCTCCCAGATTACCACCCTCTTCAGTGTGGAATCTAAACATTGTTCTTACTAGGCTCATGGGAACCCCATTTGAACCTCTACATAAATGCGAACTGCAGTTCCTTACATGGAAAGTAGCTTTCCTTATTGCAATCACATCTCTCAGAAGAGTAAGTGAAATCCAGGCTTTAACCATATAAGAACCATTCTTACAATTACATCGTAACAAAGTGGTTCTCAGGACAAATCCAAAATTCTTTCCAAAAGTCATATCTCCTTTTCATCTTAACCAGTCAGTGGAGTTACCAGTGTTTTTCCAAACCCTGACTCCGTAGCAGAGAGGGCTCTTCACACCTTAGATGTTAAAAGAGCCCTTCTTTATTACATTGACAGAACTAAATCTTTTCGCAAAACAAAACAATTGTTTGTAGCTTTCTCTCCACCACATAAGGGTAACCCCATCTCCAAATCTGGGATTGCAAGGTGGATAGTTAAATGTATCCAAATATGCTACCAAAAAGCTAAACACCCATTAACAGTTCCCCCTAGAGTGCATTCCACATGCAAACTAGGGGCTTCCATGGCATTCTTAGGGAATATTCCCTTAGAAGACATCTGTAAGGCAGCCACATGGTCTACAACACACACCTTCACTAAACACTATTGTGTTGACGTGCACGCGAAGCAACAAGCTTTTGTGGGCCAAGCTGTCCTTAAAACTTTATTTCAAACTGCTTCAACCGATACAGGTGACCACCGCTAGGGGAGATACTGCTGTATAGTCTATGCTAGTGTGTGATCTGCAGCTCATATGCCTCGAACGGGAAATGCTACATGCCAAGAACAGATGCATACTGGTAAGTAGCATTTCCCTTTCCTCCATAGAATAACATTGACTGTTTTTCTGTGTAAAGTTTCTAAGTGTGGAGTCTGAGAAACTAATGAAATTCTTTAAAATTGCATAATCTGCCAAATTTTTTTTCTTGTTTTCAGGAAATGTTCCAGAGCAGTATCTAGTTATACTACTCTGTTAAGCCTAGTAATCTCAAAAGTTACTTACCTGCTATTTCACAAAAAACCCTATCCAAGTCTATGTACTGCATTCACTAAGTATTGCATTTCTCTGCATCCATACTGTAAATCAAACCAAAGTGCATATACAATTATCATCCAAACTGTATTTAAATTGTATTACTACTGTAAAGTACTTATTGCTTACCTGGGCCAGGCTTGCTTGGTTCTAGAAAATAAAATAACTAAAAGAATATTTTTATTACAAAAACAATTGGTGTGAAGTTCAGTCTTTGAGTGTGTGAATTCATTTGCTGACTGTGTGTACAACAAATGCTTAACACTGGCCTCTGAGACTGCCTTACTGCTCGCCCACACTACCACAAATAGAGAGTAAGGTTCTATCTAACTTTAACTCTGCCTACCTTTGGGATTCCACTGGACTTTGTGCACACTATACTTCACTTTCGTATAGTATATACAGAGCCAGCTTCCTACAATAGAAATCTGAGAGAGCCCTCCCCACCTGGGTAGGCAGACCTCCGGAGGAGCGCCAGCAAACCCGCCTGTGACAGTGCAGTGGACTTGGCTGGAAACGGTATGGGCGGAGCTGCTACAGCTGCGGAGAGCAGTCCCCGGCTGGCACTCGAGGTCCTGCGGAGCCCAGCGGGTGCCTGGCCAAGGTAGGAGAGGTCCCTGGGGAGGAAGATCGTCCCCAGGGGGACATGGGGCTGTGCGCCGCAGACCAAGACCCCAGCTGGCCGGTGAGGTGGCCCGGCCCTCCGTACTGCTCCGTGACACCATCTACGTAGCGAGGTCCTTGAGAAGAAGACTGCACTGCGGTGCCCCTGGCCAAGCCCGGTGAGTGCAGATGATAGCACGGATCTGCTAGGGAGGAGGGCGTCTCCGGGGCTATTCCCGGCCAGAGAACTCAGCCCGCTGCTGCCCCCCTGGGATCTAGACGGCACAAGGTGATCTATGTGAGAGCCATTATAAAATAATGGGGTAACCCACTTAATGTCCGCGGACCTGGATATCCAGTAGTACAGAAAACAGTTGGTCCTGAACTTATTTATAAAAGTCTAGGAGTAATCGCGATTTGAGATCAAATTTATGCATGCATGTAGTCAGCAAAGAGTATCAAATACAGACAAAGTCCTTAACTGTGCGCCAGGTATAATAAACGACATTGGCACCTATTGACTTTCTAAGAACATTTCTGTTTTTATTCACAGATACATTTTCAAACGGGTAGATACACTACCATCCTCAGTAATAGTTTGCAGGTTGCTGCAAAAAAGTTGTGCCCATGCGTGAAATAGATAAAGAGAAAAAAGGAATCAGAGTGAGGGTAATTTAAAATACAAAATTATTACAATCATTCCAAAAGATAACTGGTTATACATAACAACAAAACCAGTTGGGCATGGCCTGTCCATCATTGGTCATTTTTTATAAGCATTTTTGGTGATTTCCATGGACTGAGAGATCTGTAGGTTGGGCGAAATAATGGTGATACATGGTACAGTCCCACTTTGGGACAAGTGTCGACCCTTCGACCCGACTTAGAAGTATAGAGGGTAACTACGTCCTCAGCTGGCGGGTCTTCCTCAGGACAGGGGAATAAGGAGACAACCTATTCAAAGGTGCCCGTTGATGAATAGTTGATAACATCCCCCGGGTATGGGATGTCCGCCCTTCCATTGTGGTCTATAACCAATATTTAAAGGTTCCAAAGTGCAGGCAACTTGAACTGACGAGCGAGGTGTCTTCTACTGCCCGGGCGAGTTACTTTTTTCAGATGGCGATTAATTCACCATTCTGATAGAGACTACTAGCTGCAGATTCCTTAACGTAGAATTATCCCCAGGCGTGAGACTGGATCTGGAATTTTTTTTGCCACAGCATCTCTGCGTGCCGGGGGGGACACCACATGACTCCGCCCTGACGTTGTCCGCGAACCTGACGTCAGCGAGGTCACATAAGTCCCACCCCGGCGCGCTGACGTCAGTTTCCTTCTTTTCTGCGTGCAACGCTGATCCAGAGTGAGTCCCCTTGACCTGTTTTCACCTTTGCGTTGGGAACAGTGTGCAATGCCTTCGGGTTTCAAGACGTGTGGATCTTGTACACATCAGATGTTGGCGACGGACCCTCACCCTATTTGTATGTGGTGTTTGGGCGAGCACCATGATTCTACGGACTGCGACACTTGTCAGTATCTCGGCAGATGGTGGAGCGCCAGATGAAATTGCTTTCGGCCCGCTTGTCCAGATCGGTCTCGTCACAGAATCCGTCCCCTACCTTGGAAGGGTCCAGAAGCCGCTGATTCTGGCTGCGGCATCGTCCTTCACCGAGGCCCCATGGGCGGCGCTCGCCCACCGGTAAGTCCTGCAGCTTGCCACCGAGGCCCTATCCTCATTCTGCAGAGGGTGTGGGTTCCTCGTCATGCGCGGGGCCTTCTGCGGACTCGCCAGCGGCTTCACCCCTGGCGACGACGGGTTCGGCTTCAGGTTTTGGAGGTGTGGTGTCGTCTAGGTGCAGCCCTACGGGGTTCCCCTCTTCGACCCACGGCGTCCCTGCTTCGCCGCAAAACCCGCGGGGTTCCCTGTGGTGTCGCAGGAGGTCGACGGGACTCGCGGCTCATCCCCGAGTCCCCCTCGGTCCTCTGGGCAGGCGGCTGTCTTACCGGAGGCCGAGCCGACGCCTTTCCGGCGCTGACAGCTTTCCTCCCCGGCCCTGGCGGCACCGCGGTGGGGGCTGGGACCCGGGGCGCCTCCCCGGGTCCCTCTCGGTCCTCTGCGCCGGCGGCTGCCTCGTCGGAGGTTGAGCCGGTGCCTTTTCGTGGCTGTTCATTGACTGCTTCGACTCTGACCCCGCCCCTTTCTCCTGTGAGGCAGGTGGTGGTGAAGGTCGGCTCGGCACCCCGGGTGGACACTTCGGCACCGATCAAGGACACACTGGTGCTCATAGCAGACTCCCCGGCCCCGTCCCGACGTCGGATCGTCGACTCTTCTCCGGATGTCCCTTCCTCTCCGGAGGTTTGTCGTCGCCTCTTCACCGGAGACTGGACGCCACATCGTTGCCTTTTCCACAGCGGCTTCCAGAGAGGCTTCTACTCTGTCTCCGCGTCCACGGCCCCCGAACCCGCTCTCCGCACCTTGCAGTTGGTTGCCCCGCTGGCTTCCCCGCCTTCTCCGGAGACCCCTCAGGCCCCTCAGGGATCTGGTGCCTCAGCCGCTCCTCCACCGCCACCATCCTGCCCCGCACGATCCAGTCAATCAATCAATCATAGCATTTATAAAGCACGCTACATACCCGTGAGGGTCTCAAGGCGCTAGGCGGGGGGGATGCTGCTACTGTTTCGAAGAGCCAGGTCTTGAGTCTCCTGAAGGCTAGGAGCTCTTCGGTGTGCCGCAGGCGGATGGGGAGGGTGTTCCATGTCTTGGCGGCGAGGTGGGAGAATGATCTGCCGCCGGTGGTCACTCTTCGGATGCGGGGGATGGTGGAGAGGGCGCAGTCTGCAGAGCGGAGCTGGCGGGTGGGGGTGTAGAGGCTGAGTCGGCTGTTGAGGTATGCTGGTCCGGTGTCGTGGAGTGCCTTGTGTGCGTGGGTGAGGAGCTTGCAGGTTATCCTCTTGTTGATGGGGAGCCAGTGCAGGTCTCTCAGTTGGGATGAGATGTGGCTGCGGCGAGGGATGTCGAGGATCAGGCGTGCGGAGGCGTTCTGGATGCGTTGGAGCCATTTCAGGAGTTTGGCCGGGGCTCCTGTGTAGTGTGTTGCCGTAGTCCAGTCTACTGCTGACGAGGGCCTGGGTGACCGTCCTTCTAGTTTCGGTGGGGATCCACTTGAAGATCCTGCGAAGCATGCGGAAGGTGTTGAAGCAGGAGGAGGAGATGGCATTGACCTGCTTCGTCATGGAGAGGGTGGAGTCGAGGATGACCCCTAGGTTGCATGCGTGGTCGGTAGGTGTAGGGGGTGCTCCTAGTGCAGTCGGCCACCAGGAGTCGTCCCAGGCCGAGGGGGTAGATCCGAGGATGAGGACCTCCGTCTTGTCTGAGTTCAGCTTCAGTCGGCTGTTTCTCATCCAGTCGGCGACGTCCTTCATTCCTTCGTGGAGGTTGGTTTTAGCGGTGTGGGGGTCTTTGGTGAGGGAGAGGATTAGCTGGATGTCGTCGGCGTAAGAGATGATGTTGAGGTCGTGCCGTCGTGCGACGTGAGCGAGCGGTGCCATGTAGGCATTGAACAGCGTTGGGCTGCCTTTTTCCCACCCATCTTCCCAGGGCACTGTCCTGCAGACTGCTTTTCCTTACTTACCTTCAGTGTTGCTCCCTCCTTCACGGGAGGCTCGGTGGTTGGACTCATGGGGGCATAACATTTGCACTTCCACTAGTGCTGCTCTGCACTCGCTCAACACACTTTGAGTGTTGGCCAGGGCTACCTCCGACCTATGGGACTCCGCGGAGTCCCTTCTGTCTCGCACCGCCCACGAAGGTGCCCGTGCTGATCTGTGACACCATGTGCTGGATGGTCGGGAATTAGCTGCATTTATTCTCCGTTCGGCCTTGGATGTCTGATTCTCTCGCCCGCGCTATGGCGAGTTCTGTGGCCCTCCGCCGCCATGCTTGGTTGCGGGATAGCGTCTTTCCGGAGAATATTCAGGAGCGTCTTGTTGACCTGCCTTTTGATGGGATTCTTCTATTTAACACCCACGCGGACTTCACTATTCAACGACCCCTTGCGGGGCTCCGTCCTCCTCCCCCTCCGTAAGCTTCGGCTTGTCGGTCCTCAGGTGTCTTATGGGAGGTGTTTATCCCAACTCTCTCTTTGGGCCTAGTGTTTAGGTTGGCCCGTCTGTGTGCTGTGTGTGGCTTGGAATGCCTTTAGGGTCCTTACGTTGCCCCCTCTGTACTTTTGGCTGCTGGTACAGCCCTTCAACTTTTGTGGTGTGTGATTTTTGGCGGCCTCAGATTGGTCGATCTTTGTATTCTTTTTTGACTGATTGGTAAGCCGCCTGTGGTGAAACCCTAGGGTTTTTTCTGTTCTTGACCTCTGCTGCGGGTTTCTCTAAGAGGTGCTCCCCTGTTTTGTTTTGGGGCGTGTCATGCCCTAGGTGGGGTACTTGTAGGCTATTGTATAGCTCTGTCCTAAGCTGGGTGGGTGTCGATACCTTCTCGGGTTCCTTGCGTTTCCTGGTGTCACTGTATACCGCTTAGTGCGGTTTCTTTTGTTCTTCCGCCTTAGCGCAGCTTGTGCTGCTCCAGGTTCTGTCCCGCTCAGTATCCGTTGGTGTTTCTATCCTTCTTCAACAGGGCTTGCCTGTCGTACATTTTGCCCTTTGTTCCTGCGGGATATCTGCTTCTGTGAGTTTTGCCTTCCCACTTTTGTCATGCTGTCTACGGCGTCGCGTCTAGGTGTTTCCACCTTATTATTCAACGTTTCGGCCTGTTCGTCTGCCTTGTGTTACGGGGGGGCTAGGTTATTCCTGGTGTTCTCCTGTGTTCTGGTTGACGGCTTTAGGTCTGTCCTACATATTTCTCACTACCCGGGGGGTCGCTTCGTTCCCCCCCATCCTCCCCCGCTGCTTCTTGGGGGGGTTCTTCTCTTTATCTTCTGGCCGGTCCCACTTCTCTTCGTGGGCCGGGTTGTGCCTCTGGGACGGTCCTTCTCTGGGGTTTGTTCTGGGGTTCTCTTGCTTCTGTCTTCGTCTTGCGCTCGGCTTGTTCTGGGCACACTGCATCATAGTATTTACCAGCTGCCTACTGCACACACCTGGTAGTTATGGTCCACCTCCATGGGCCTCGGCGTGTACCCGTGTGCTCCTGTCCCTGCTTTGCTGGAGCTTTCCACGACTGTCTTCCTTCTCACGTATGCGCTTATCGTCTGTGGGGCTGTTCCTGCCTTGTTCCCTGCCTCGGGGCTGACACCCGTTCAGCTGTCCCCTTCGCTGTGTGTGTTCTCCTGAGGCGGGCTCTGCCTCCGTTCCACCTCTTCTCCTTGGATTTGCGGGTGGTTCTTTTCTTCCTTTGGTATTCGCTTGGTGCCGTCTGCCCCTCAGGGTTTTCTGGCGGACGCCCTTTGCCCCTCGGGTAGGCTTGTAGTATGCTGGCCTTCCCTTCTCCTTGTTCTTTCTTACTTCTGCTTGGTGGGGTCTGGGCCGTCCTTCCTGTCCCCATGACACATCCTGTGTTCTTCCAAGCTGGTGAGGTTCTCTCGCATGCCCTCCTTCCCTTTGGGTATGGCTAGGGTATCTATTCTACGTTAAGGAATCTGCGGCTAGTAGTCTCTATCAGATGTACAAGTTACTTACCTTCGGTAACAATCTATCTGGTATAGACGATTCTAGCCGCAGATTCCTTCATGGCCTGCCCTTCCTCCCCGTTCTGCGAGGACCCTTCTGCTTGGTCTTCTGCACTCGCCTCCCTCCTGGTGGCTTTGTCTTCTGCGGGTGCCCTCTTTCACTTCCTGGCAGGATGCTTTGTTCTGTTTATTTGTTCGACTCCTTCTTTTCTGGTAATTGGACGGTAGGTTCATGTGTACTTCTGCATACCTGCACCCTGGTTATTCCAGTGTGGGGCTTACTCATAATCTTTTTTTCATTGCTTGAGGTTTCTGACTCCTCTGCAGTCCTCTGGGTTGGGGTCTCTTGGCTGTGCCTCAGCCCTTAGCTCTTTACAGGGGATACGACAGTCCTTGATGGTGTTGTCTGGGGGTGATTTGTCATTACTCATCTGTTCCAGACTTGTTGCCCTTCACTGTTCTAGATTGTGGTGGCAGACTTTGTCATCTGCCACGACATTTTTCACATGTTTTCTGCCTCCAAGGAGGATATCGCCTTCGCTTTGCAGGGTTGATTCTCAGAGGGGTGCTGTGCTCTTTCCTTTCCATGGCTTTCAGTAACACAGTGCTTGGCACTGTCTCTAATGGTGCTGTTCCTCACCATTCGCTTCTCTTTCTGTTTCACTGATTTTTTTCGCACACTGTTCCCATACTCTCACAGTTTTGTGTGTGATGGCTCCGCGTTGTGGCGCAGAAAAGTTCTCCGAGGAAAACTGACGTCAGCGCGCCGGGGTGGGACTTATGTGACCTCGCTGACGTCACGTCCATGGACAACGTCAGGGTGGAGTCATGTGGTGCCGCCCCCCCCGGCACGCAGAGATGCTGTGGCAAAAAAATGTCCGGATCCAGTCTCATGCCTGGGGATAATTCTACGTTAAGTAATCTGCGGCTAGAATCGCCTCTACCAGATACAGCGTTACCGAAGGTAAGTAACTTGTACATTACATAGATTAATTCACGCAACATGTAATTATCATGAGTGGACTTTGAGTTGCCCGCACTTTGGAACCTTTGAAATGAGCTCCCACAAACAACGCCTTTCAATACCTCCAAATACGCCACTGGGTTACATTGCCAGCATACCAGGCGGTGGCCTCGAGGAGACTGACGGCATTTGAGAAATGGTTGGTCCATATACAGGATGACAAGCACCTCATATCAGGGCTGTATGCGAAGCTGATGAAAGATACGGAGGGGGAATGTTTCAAGGGACTGTGTCAGTGGGAGGAGGAACTAGGGTGCGCTCTCTCTGACAGAGTGGGAGGATATATACTTTAGGGCTCACCACACAGCAATAAGCACTGCAGGGACAGAATCGGCCTATAAAGTCCTATCATATTGGTACTTCACCCCCTTGCGTATCCATTGCTGGGACAAGAATCGATCCGAAAGATGCTGGAGAGGATGCAGGCAGACAGGCTCACTGGTCCACTTGCTATGGCATTGCCCCAAATTGACGTGCCTCTGGGACACTGTCCTGGATGACATAGAGCATTTAATTCCAGCGTACACTCTCCTGGGGCTGACGAACCCCTTAACATTTCCCCTGCGCTCTCTAAGGGGTCGTCCGATGGCTCTGACGCTGTTGGCAGCACAAAAAACCAAAAAGGGGGAGTGAAGAGGTTCTGCTCACATGAGCAATGGAGGTGGATACGTCCTCCTCAAGTCAGTAGATACAAAACATAAAGATCCACCCTCAGATAGATGTAAAAGCCGTGTCCTCCCAGACTACTTGTGTTTCCTACAATAGTGGAGAAACACAGTTTATTTAAATACCCCTCACACACCAAAAGGGCCCTTGGTGTCATGCTTCATCATAGGGGTCTTCCCGCCCTGCTGCGGGACGGGGCGTGCTGCAACCGACGACTACGTGGGGGCACTGTTATTGTAGAAAGACTACGTGTTGTGTGTGAGTGAAAGGGTCAGGAGTGAATGAAATTAAAATTACAAAAATACCTTGCTCGTTTGACTAAAAGACTTTAATATTCCTTTGAGCTGGTATTCTTAAAAGTGGGGAAGGAGGTGTGTTGCCTCAATGAGCAGTGCCTCATATATCTGTCAACATGTTTCGAAGCCCTCCCCTGGCTTCTTCTTCAGGACCAAAAGGATCCCTTCTACACTCACTTTCTAATAAGGAGCGATATTTATAAGGTATCTAAGATTAGTGTATGTACATGTAGTAACTATGTGAAGGGCATGCCAAATAACCATGCACAGTATACAATACTTAAATAGGTATACTATACTACTTTGTGATCTGGAAGAAAAATGACATAGCATTAAGAGGCAAGACATTATCATCATCCATCGTGATAGGTGGTGACCTGCAAAGAAAGTGGTACGTGATAATGTATTCCTTATCCGTAATCAGTGTGACAAAATGATGTGTCCTGCTGTTAGAAAGAAAATACCATTTACAGACACAAACACACATTGAACAAAAAGCACACACACTATATCAAGGGACTAGTTCTAGTGAGTCCAAAAAACGGTACGTGCATCCTTAGAAACACAAGGTATTGCCACATATCCAATTAAATAAAGTGCTATGAGAGAGATATGCGTGGTATCAGGGTTGTCAACCTACTTGATTCCTAAGGAGATAATGCCCCATGAGTCTTATACAGGTGGGAGGGGTGCCTATAGTCGCACTCTGGAAATACAAAAACATGAAGAAACAGTTTACTTTGCGTAATCCTGTCGATCAGAGTTCTAGTCCTTATGTAACCTGGTGGTGCTTGTTGGCTATGCCGTACTTACTACTCCAAGGACACTGCCCCGCCGTATCCAGCCTCCCTGCGGCTCCGTTGAACAATGGAAATGCGTGGGGTGTGCCCTTAAGTAGTCATACTAACTGATGTTGCCGCCGTCAATTAAGGGTTCAATCTTTTTCATCTGTGGCAATCGCTCCGGAAGTGGATTGAGAAGCCCCCTGCCTGTGGCAGAGTGTAGGGGCTGGTGCGTCAACCTCACTCGTGTTACGAAATAAAAGACTTCCCTTGCTCACAGTGCCTTCGTCACATTAGTATCCCAGCGCGTCTACCCGTTAAGATTCACCCGGCAGTAGTTTCAAGGTAGTGTTTCCTGGCGTTAGGTTTAAGCGATGTCTCTCAAAACTGGACTGCCAACCTTAGCGTAACATCGAGAGCGGCGGCCATTCACAGTTCCGGTCATGCTAGTTCCTACCGGGAACAAAGCTCCCTCAAGCCTGGGGAGAAGTGTTATTACATTATCAGTATTTGTTATTTCACAAGTAAATAAGTAAATGGGTATCATTCGTGGTGATGAACATGTTATTTCACAAGTGGGATAAAAACGATCTGGAGTTCCTCCAGGTGGCCATAATTTGAAAGGTTCACAAGTTGTTTAGAGTACATAAGTATTAAAGGAGGAATACGTATTGTGTGAGAATGAGTGTGTTGAATGTGCTTTCTCCTTTTTGAACCGACACTCCTCATACACGATGGAAAGCGATCAGAGTGCTCTGTTGGGCTATCATTTTTAAGGGTTCTGAGCAGACTTTAGTACAAAAAAATGTATGAATAATAGTGAGATTGGGATCCCTGTTGGGTTCCTATGCCCTGTAAAAAAATATAGTGTGCGACACTATCATCGAAACATAACACGGTGGGGCGGAAATAGGTCCCTTTTTCCCATAAAGGCACTTCAGACAAAGACATTTTTGGAACTTGGGCCCAGATTGTGTAGGTCATGATTACAGTGGGTCTTCCTTAGGAAAGGTAAATAGGTGAAGTGTAAGTGGGACCCTGGATCACCCTTTTCAGTGATCATCAGGTTGTTGTCCAGATAATATGACGGTACCCGTCGACCTGCTGGTTATTCGTGGAGGTTTTTAGGAAAACTGACTCCAGGGTATGTCGTCAGTAAGGCCGTCAGTGTGGTCCCCCCCCCCCCCATACAGAAATCCCACCGCTGTTCCTTATCAAATAGGCCATTCTCGCCATTCAGTTGTTCAATTGCGGTCCATTTCAAATCCTCCACACTGTATTGAGGGGTTAGGTAGTGTGTTGACATTTGGGTTGTGCTTTTTCTGCAGCAAATGTTGCTTCTGTGTTCCCCAATGTGAACCTTGATAGATCTGGTCGTCATGCCTATGTACTCCAGGCCGCATGGTCAGGTGACCATATACACAACATTCTTGCTGTTGCAATTTGTAAAGCTCCTTTGTTCCCACTCTGTACCATTTCTGAATTTAATGCGCCTACTCCTGCAGGTTAAGTGGCATGTACTACAATTACCACAGGGGTGGTGACCCTGCACTCGTGGTAGTAGTAGACCCTCCGGTCCTATTGGTAGTCCTGTTCGCGGTCTGGTGTGGACAAGCATGTCCTTCAAATTTCTTCCTCTTTTATGTGCGAACATAGGTTCCGGGAGATTGAGTTTACAGCAATTCAGGAGTCTCCAGTGTTTTTTTACTATTTTCGATACCTGGTTTGAATGGGTGTTAAACGTGGTCACACAGATGGGTCTTTCTTCACATGCCTCAGGTACCTTGCCCTCCAACAGGGCATCTCTGTTGTTGTTTCTTACTCTCTTCATTGCTTTATTGATGATTCTCGTGGGGTAATTGTGTTTCATAAGCTTGGTTTGTAGGTCGGATGCCTGAGTCTTGTAATCCTTCAACTCTGTTCAATTCCTCTGAAGGCTGAGGAATTGTTCATAGGGGAGATTCTCCCGGAGGTGGCGAGGGTGAAAACTGTTGTACAGAAGTAAACAGTTCTTACCCGTTACTTTGAAATGTGTTGTCGTTTTCGGGGTCCCTTCGTCTGGGTATATGTTGAGATCCAGAAAGACCAGGTTGTCCCGTGAAGTTGTGTTTGTGAATTTGAGAAAGTTGTTCTGTTGGTTGAGCCAGATCATAAAGGATTCTGTAGATGTAATGTCCCATTCCCATACCATCAGGACGTCATCGATGTACCGTTTCCAAATCTTTGTGTTGAAGAAAGGGTTGCTGGGGTGCAAGATTGTTCTTGTTTCTAGATGGTGCAAGTAGAGACGAGCTAAGCTGGGAGCAAAGGTGCTCCCCATACTGGTCCCGTGCTTCTGTACATAGTGTCCTCATACATGAAGAAATTCTTAATGAGTGCTAATGACGCACATTCCATCACCACGTTGCATGGGGTCTGATACTCCCATGCAGTGGAGAAAAGAACTTAACTTTAGTTTGCGGATGAACTACTTCATCTCTGCACATAGTTTAAATTTGACTATCCTGTTGGTCGGTACAAATCCAAGTCCTCTTTCCAGGACACGCTCTTGTGCCTGTGTCAGATGGCAATCTGTCAAGTTCACCACTAAATTCCTCTCCTGCTGGTCGATGGTTGGGTGTTCGTTGCGCTGGTCATGCTCCTTGTTGAGACACATGGTGTTTCGTCCTCTGGGGTGGACCAGTGGACATTGTTGCCCCTCCGGTTCCTGCCTCTCCGTGGTCCTTGGCATGCCCCTAAAAAAGGCGGTGGGCCATAGTAGTTGTAATCGTATTCCTGCGGTGGAGGTATCCAGTGTTGGTATGGTCCCCCATCTGTGGTGGCCCGTAAGGATACGGTGGGAAAGACAGTGGTCCTTGGTAATTACCCCATCCTCTCCATCTCGGGTTGAATGGTCGTTGATGTTGGCCTCCCCCTCTATGGTATCGGGGCCGCTTCTCTCTGCTGGATTTGGAGTTATCAGATCCTGTATCTGTCTCATCATCCACCAGCCCCCCAGTTGGGCTCACCGAATGTCCCTGACCACGTAGCATGGCTTCATAAGCTATAATTACCACTGGAAATGGAGTGCATGTCAATGGTTGCAGAACACAAGGAGGAGACCTATGCTGACTTATGGTCCCTGTTCATCCATATATTATCGACTGAATTACGAGAGATCACATGGCTTCAATACCTACGAATACTGCGGTGACTCCCTCCTTGAGAGGGAGAGCACTGGGCTTTCCCCCTGGTTGAGATCTGAGGATCAACTCCTGTAGGGAGGGGAGGGGAGGGTGTTTACTTCCAATGTTACTCTGAGTTCTGTTGATCCCTTTCAAGTGATCCTTTAAACGCTGCCGGTACCAGGGTTATAGGTGTACAGCTGTGTATATTTATATTCTCTGAGGACGCTGCCGGCCTAAGGGTTGTAGGCAATCAGCTGTTTACAAGACGTGGATCTTTTCAATAAACAGAATGGTTTCATAAAGCGGCCGAGGCCTGTTAACTTTTCTAGTCAAGTCGAGCATACCTGCAGCTCTTTCAGTGGAGCAAATTCTTGCTGCTACAACTACATATCGAGATCTGTGTGTTTGCAAAGACATTACTGCCCAGCAATCCTGGAAGAACCAAACTCTAACTCTCACAAATGCCTTTGAATAACAAAGGTTCTAAAATGTGAGCAAGGAACTCTGTTACACAAGAAAGCATTAAATGACAAGGTTCTAGAATTGTCATTCAGAATGTCTGCAACAAGTCATTGATCTAGCCCTTGAGGGTCATTGCCACCAAGTGTTGTAAGGGAGTTAAAAGAATGTCATGTGTGCAACTGCTTGTCTCCCAAAACAACGCAACATCCATTTGTTATGTCTGTTCTCTCGAAGCAGGTGTGGGGGAGTACTGCCGTTTATATTGTTTGGATCCCTTAACAATCGACATCAACTAATGGTAGTTGCTGAGCACTCATGATCTCCCTAGGTGGAAGACCTGTAGTCATCCACACATGATAGTCATTGAAACATTAAATGACATTTTTGCAACATGGGGTGTCCCCTGTATTCTTAAGTCTGACAATGGTCCACCATTCAACAGCTGAGAGTTTAAACAGTTTCTGACTAACATGAATGTCAAACATTAGAAAAGTACCCTCTCTCTGGCCACAGGTATTGTCGAACACTTCATGGGAACACTAAAGAGAATAGTGTGCTGCGCTGCGCTAGAAGGAAGTGATCTTATGTTCAGCCCTTAATGCCTACAGATCAACTCCAATTCTTCTACAGGTGAAAGCCCTGCCACCTTGATGTTTGAGAGAGCCATGGGAACCGAATTGCTGCAATGGACCACTCCTAGGTCGACAGATGCGGATGAGTTCTATACGACGGATTCCTTTCCCAAGCCCCGAACAAAGACCTATGCTGATAAGCACAGGTATGCTCGGGACACGGTTTTCATAGAGGGAAACGAGGTCCTGGTCTAGCAAAAACAAATGCAAGTCTGATGCTGAACCCCTGAGGGTCATGACAAGCAAAGGACATATGGTGACCACTCACCCTCCTATCACAAGAGATTCGGCACACTTCAAGCATCTACTTCGATGTTAGTAGTCTCCAGATGACAGAAGTGAGACCTGCCCACCTGAAAGTCCAGAGAGCTTACCTTTTACGCTTACCACTGCATCCCTGGTGCCTCAAGCAAACCCCGCTCCTCCGCTTAATCAACCTCCCATGACTAGGTATGGAAGACTGGTTCAAGCACCTCAACTACTAATTGAGGAGCTGTGATGTATATGTGTAATATTTGTACTTTTTTTTAACAGAGGCGGAGATGTAGTGTCTTGTAAATATGAGTTTGAGGCATGTGTGCTGTAGATGCACGTTTTGCATACTCCTGCCATCTAGTGTTGCGTCTGAATGTTTGCAAGTTGTTTTTCCTCCAAGAAGTCTTTCCCTTTCACGAGGTAAGGTGACTCCTCCTTTTGGTGATAGTGCGCATGGGCATCAACTCCATTGTTAAATAGCTTTTTCCGCCATCGGGTTCAGACGTGTATTGCTGCGCTCCGATTCTAAACTGTCAATCGTGATCCCTTCGGTTCGCAATTCACTCTACCCTAGTCGGTATTGTTTTGATCGTGTTACTATCTTCTGAATGTCGCAGAACTTCGGAAACCTTTCATTATCCATAAAAACTCTAACCGTGGCCTACGGGCCTAGATCTTCTCCGATTTCCACTTGAAGATCCTGGATTAAGTCTTCCGATGATGGAACGGACGCCATTCCTATTCTGTCCTAGGTGCCATTCTAAATACCCGCACACCGATCTTCATAAGGTCTGTAACCTTTGTCTCTTCCTGGAGCATAAAAAAGAAGACTGCGACGCGTGTCGGTCGTTCGGTTTGAAAAAACTCTGAGACCGTCGTGCTTGACGCAAAGACATGCAGCAACAGTCTATCAAAGTAACTCCTGATATCTTCGGAAAGGAGGCCGAGCAGGAAGAGATGGAGGCGTCCGCGGCAAATGAGGAAGAGGCCTTTTCCATTCAGGACTCTTATTCAGAGTTAGAGATGACCTCTGGTCACACGATGTTCCATCTGGACAGGGTGTTGTGAGTAACAAATCCCCTTTGCCCACGAAACCCACTCCAACCAAGCCAAAGGCGTGCCGTCAGGCCATGGTAGGCACTGAGACAGATTCCAACGCCACGCCTTCTGGCTCGGCATCTAAACAAAGTCAAGCCTTCCGGTTTGGGGTCCAACTGAGATGATACCACCTCGATGCCGAAACATTTGGCATCAAAAGACAAAAAGGACAAATCCAGCTCAAAGTTGCTCCTTTGAAGCCTCTCGAGCCGATTCTGGGAAAAAAGCAACACAAGCTGGATCACACACAGAAGGCAACCAGGTTAACCCTCAACCTGGATATATTACCACTACACCAGTGATACCACCTCCCAAGAGGAATACTGAGTATAGAATACCTCTGAAGAAGAAGGATATAACTACTAGTCCTATTCATTTTCCAACCACTCCACCCTCTCCGACATTACTGGTCATACCACCATCAGGGCCATTACATATTACACCTGCAGGGTCTCCACCGTCATGTACACCACCCGCTAATAACAAACAGTGACTTTATATCAGTTCTCCCCGAACATTCATCACTACATCAGTTTCTACCGGTTTGGCAGTCAGTAACAATAGACAAATGGGTGTTGGATATTATCCAACATGGTTACTTCCTGGAACTCACAATCAACCCTCCCAACATCCCCCCTCGTGTTCACATACTGTCTTTAGAACACAAACATCTACTCCAACAAGAAGTACAAGCACTTCTAACAAAAGGAGCTATAGAACTCGTCCCATTACAACAAGGATCAGGAGTATATTCAATATACTTTCTAATTCCCAAAAAAGACGGTTCGTTGAGACCAATATTGGATCTCGGACCACTAAACCTTTAGTTAGACATATTGTCAGACCTGAAAGAGACAATTAGTTATAGATTCCTTACCTAAGAATAGATACCTTAGAACACGGTTACTCATAGTACGGCCCGCGGGCCGCCAGCGGACCTTGCAGACATCCTACCTGTGTTTTTTAATAATAAAAAAAAATAGTGTTAGCAAACACTGCCGGGTGCAGCATCCCGGACTCTGAGACTCTGCTCTGTGGGGGCCGGGGGATTTCAGTGATTGTCAAAGTGGAGATGCAGGGGCCTAAGAGGTGAAATACAACAAAGCTTTATTAACATGTAAATGGTCTTGTAAATACCTGTGAAGTACTCGGGTGAGGCTGTGGGTGCGCGCTGGGAAGCTGTCTCAGTGCGGCTGTATGTGTGCGCTGGGAAGCTGTCTCAGCCCGGGCTGAGGGCTGACACACACACAGGGTGAGATGACAGAGGGTGAGGGAGGGAGAGGGAGACAGAGGTTGACAGAAGATGACAGAGAGAGGGAGACAGAGAGGCGCAGTCTGGGAGAGACAGAGGGAGACAGAGAGATAGAGGGAGGGAGAGGGAGGGAGACGGAGGGAGGGAGACGGAGGGAGGGAGACGGAGGGAGGGAGACGGAGGGAGACAGTGGGAGACCGAGGGTGACAGAGGGAGGGAGGGAGGGAGACAGAGGGAGAGATAGAGGGAGGGAGACAGGGAGATGGATTGAGGGGAGGGAGATGGAGGGAGAGGTAGGGAAGGAGACGGAGGGGGACCGAGGGAGGGAGGGAGACCGAGGGAGGGAGGGAGACGGAAGGAGGGAGGGAGACAGAGGGAGGGAGGGAGAGGGAGGGAGACGGAGGGAGGGAGACAGAGGGAGGGAGACAGAGGGAGAGAGACGGAGGGAGGGAGAGGGAGGGAGAGGGAGACAGAGGGAGAGAGACAGAGGGAGGGAGAGAGACAGGGAGGGAGACAGAGAGAGGGATACGGAGGAACGGAGACAGGGGGAGAGAGGGAGGGGGAGAGAGAGAGAGAGAGAGAGAGAGTGAGAGAGAGAGAGAGAGAGAGAGAGATGTGTGTATGCCGGTCTGGTGGCTCAGTGGACGAAGGCGTCTGCTGCAGGGACCTGTGTTCAACCTCATGGTCACAATCATTTTTTGCTTTAGCCCTGCCCCTCCCCCTCTGACCCCGCCCCCACCGGTGCGGCCCTCGGCCACAAACCACACTGTAAATTTGGCCCCCGAGAGAAAGTTTGTGAGTACCCATGCCTTAGAATTACCCCAAGGTGTCAGACAGGATCCAGAAAGTTTTTCGTCAGCAGTACCCCAGCGTGTCGAAAGGTGGCGTCGGTCGGATCCGCGTTCGTCGTTGGCGTCGTGGTCGCTGGCATGATGTTGCGGTAGCTACTTAGACGCCTCTGTCGCGCGCTGATGTCAGTTCTTTCTTTTACCGCGCCAGCCAGCACAGATCCAGAGAGAGGGGTACCTCCAGTCACTTTTTGACTGACTTTTTGGTGACTTTTGTCGACACCGTTTTTGAGTCTTCGACTCCTGGTGCACGTCAGGGATGCCCGGTTTCAAGGCTTGCGGCTCCTGCAGCCGACTGATGTTGGTGACAGATCCGCACTGCGTGTGCCTGTTTTGCCTGGAGTCGTGTTCCGACTGCCTGACCATGAATCTGAAGTCTTTGCGGGGGCGGTCCCGAAAGCTTCTCGAGACCCGGCAGTCTGCTCCGTGCGGTTCGAGGTCCTGTTCGCGTGGGAGGTCGAGGGACCGGTCACAGAGCCACCACCACCAGTCTTCTTCAAAGTCTTCGCACTCCGCAGGTAAGTCGAAGCACAAGAAGAAATCAAAGAAGCATCGTCGCTCTTTGATTTCTCCCCGTCGGTCGGCCGACGAGGGATACGGGTGGTGCCCCTCCCGCGGCTCCGCGTGCAGACCCTGAAGGGTCGACTCAGAGTTCCCCGGAGCGACCCCTGCCCAGCTTTGCATATTTTACGAAGCAATGCATGCCATCTTTGGGCAACCCGACTCTGCCGGCACACTTTCAGACCCGCAGACTCAGCTGGGGGCCCTGGGCCTTTGACGCTGGTGGCTCCGGCACCGCAGAGTCCCCTTGGATCCAGGCCTCAATCCGGATCTGCGCCGGTCGATCTGATTACACCCCCTGGTGCTGATTCCACTGGCACCACGTCTGCAGCCGACACCGGTTGTGTCCCTAGCCGGCGCCGACCCCGACCCCAGCCTCTGCCCTGTACTGGACACGGAGCCCGACCGGCATCAACCGACGCCGGATCCAGTGCAGATGGGTAACTTTGTGCCCTTGTTCTACCCTGGTGCTCCAATCAGGACAGATTGGGAGCCAGAGGAGGGTGAGGACTGGGAGTGGTCTGGAGACACTCTAACTGACCAGCTGGAGTATGACCCGGACTGGAGAGAGAAACTGGGGGAAGCCAGTGGTCTGGATACTTCCCCAGACCTTGGCATGTTGTCTCCTCCTACCGTAGCTACGGAGGAGGGAGCGTCTTACCCAGTGGTGTTACATAGGGCGGCCGAGGCTCTTAACCTTGAGCTACCTACGGTGGCAGTCACGATTAACGTCCTGACAAAGGTGTTTCAGCCGGCAGCGAGCTCTTCGGAGCCCCTGCTGCTGTTCAACAAAGCCCTCACTGAGGTCCTTTTGGCCACCTGGTCCAGGCCCAGTGGATAGGATGTTTGCCCGACGCCACCGCTCGGCGCCAGGCAACCACATTTTCCTCTTCCAACACCCACCCCTGAGAGCTTGGTAGTCCAAGCCTCCACGTTCAAAGGAAGCGCCTTCCCTACTGCCCCACCTGATAGGGAATCCAAAAAGCTGGACCATCTTGGGAAGAAGATGTTTTCTTTCTCCAGCTTGGGACTGCGCTCTGTAAACACCGCATGTCTGTTTAGCCGTTACACCCACTCCATGTGGGATATGGTGGCGCAGGTGCTGCCTCAGTGCCCGGAGGAGGCCCGGGCAGTGCTCTCGCCAAAGGGAGAGATGCAGCCAATTTACGATTCGTTGTGTCCTGGACACTGCCGACTCACCAGGCAAAACAATTTCAACGTTGGTAGCCCTTAGACGCTACACCTGGCTACGGTCGACTGGTTTCTCTGGGGATGTCCAAAATACCCTGATGGACATGCCCTTTGATGGCCGTCGCCTGTTCGGCGACAAGGCAGACGGTGCACTAGAGTGTTTCAAGGACTCGGGCTACGGCCAAGTCCTTGGGCCTCTCCACCACCCGTCCTGCACAGTCTGCCTTTTGCCCCTTTCGGTGCTACGGAAGGGGTGCCCCGCCACATTCCTCCCAGAACCACAAGCCGGCGCAAGCTCTTCAGCCCCTGCGTGGCCGGGGACGTGGGACCCGCTGCCGTGGGTCTGGGGGCCAGCAAGCGGGCCAGTCCACCACCGCACCCTCTGCAGCAGCCTTCAAACCCTCCCAGTCTGAACTTTCAGGGCCGCCAATCACCAGTGGGTGGCAGGATTAGCCATCACCTCCCCCACTGGAACACCATCAAGTCGGACAGGTGGGTTTTGCAAATAGTCCGAAGGGGCTACTCCCTCCCCTTCGAGACTACCCCTCCATCCATGCCACCTCTGTACCATTGTATGTCGGAGGATCATCTGGCCCTTCAACAGGAAGTTACGGCTCTCTTGGCCAAGGGACCCATCGAGCGAGAAGTAGGTCGTGGTTGCTATTCCCACTACTTTCTGGTGCCCAAGAAGGACAAAGGCCTGCGTTTTATCTTGGATCTCAGGAACGTCAACCGGGGGTAGCTAGAGGGCGCATGGCAAGATGGCGGTGCCGTAGTGCTGCTCTGCCCGGCTGATCCCTAAGCCGCCAAATCGCTGCATCCATGTCCGCAGGGGAACTGCCCTGCCTGCTGACACATTCAGTAATGGAGTGGCGGTGCTGATTATCACCGGAGCCACCGCTGTGGGCGATTCATCGCGGCCGAGGCTCCCTCTACATCTTTGCAACATGGCGCCGCCATTACGTAGCGGCTTATGCTGCCTGCTATACTCCTGGGGGGCGAGACTGGTCTGGTTGTGACGACAACTGGGCGCTGGGCCGCTTCCCCTGGAGTCCAGAGGCTGCCTGTGCCTGCATTGGACCCCTGGCATCGGCGGAGGGCTGCGGTGGAGACTTTGCGTCACGCATTATCGACGGCCTCATGTGGCGTAGTGTGGAGGGGTGCCGGCGTGCAGAGACTGCCTAGAGGCGCCCCGTAAAACATCCTCCTTGCTGCCACCGGAAAGAAGACATCGTGCTGCGTCTGAGTTGCGGTGAGTGGGGGCACGGCCTGGCTCTGGCCTGCGGCAGCAGGCATGGTCCTGGGCGGGTGGCCGCAGCCTGCGAGCCTTAGCTCTGGTGATCACGCGCGCTGGGGGACAGCGGCCTGGGAGTGATGGGACCCTCCCTGCATACCGGCGGTTCCTGGTGCTGATGCCTCGCCTCACAATAGGGAGCTGGGATCTGCTTGCCTCATCGGGCAATTCGAGAAGCAGACTGCGGGCCCGGCGTACCTGCGCCATTGTCAAGCACAGCAAGCACGTGTGGGGAGCAGCGAGGTGGAGACTGGACATTGCAGCCCCTTTCCTATATCAGTCTGCGGCCCTGCATGGGAAAGGAAAATAGCGTTGGCTGGGTCTCCTGCACCTGAAGGAAGTCCTGCTGGTTGAACTGCTCATTTAACACCACATTCTGCTGTGGCTTTACCTTACCCCTTACAGTGCAGGCTCCAGGTCATATAGCCTGTGGAAAGCATCTGGTGGTGCTTAGTGAGCCCTGAACATTATAACACTGTGTGGAATCTGGCCCCCCCATGCTGGTACCTGTGTGACGGGCGGTCTGTGACAATGATATTGGAGTGCAGCGATTTGTCTCTGGGTTGCCTTGGTGAGGGATAGCGAAGCTGCTTCCTGCCCCAGCCTTTCTTACGAGCCCCAATACCTTGGGTGGCCTCCCAGGACTCACGGTTTATGATGGGGAAGATTGACAAATCACAGCCTCGCCTCACTTTTGAGGCACGTGAAGCGCACCAGAAGGCGGCTTCAGACTCGGAGGCAGATCTGCAGGGGGTTGGTCCATCCACGCTGAAGACCACATTGCTGGCAATGCAGCGCAGTCTTCAAACCATTGAGAGAACCATGGCAGCTGTGAACCATCGCCTGGACCATATGTCATCGCAGCTGGAGAACCAAAACACAAGGATGGGGGAGGTGGAACAACAGGTCTCTGCTGCCGAGGATGGTCTCAGTGAGGTCTCTGGAAAAACGCTAAATATGGAGAAGGTCTTAGCGCTGATACAGGCCAAGAACGAGGACCTAGAGGCCCGGTCGCGGCGTAATAACATTAGAATTACTGGGCTGCTTGAATCCACCAATGTGGGCAAGATGGAGACCGTTATTGAAAATCTGATTAGAGATATTTTTGGTGCGGAGCACTTGTCCCCCCATGTTCACCATTGAACTACAGGGACCGGGACGCCATCTTAAGGATGGCAAAAGATAAAGGCTCCATTGAGCATCAGGGCAACCCCTTGGCATTTTTCCTGACTTCACGGTCACTGTGCAGGCGGCGAGGCGGGAGTTTGGGTCGGTGAAGAAGTTTCTGCAGTCTGAGGGTATTTCATATGGTATGTTGTACCCTGCCCACCTCCGAAGTGGCTTTGGAACATGCTAAGCAGCTGAAGCGTCGGAAACGAGCATCCACAGCGGAGCGTGACGATGAGAAGCAGTAGGGTGGCGGCATGGATTGGTCTGATCCCGGGCCTGGTACCTCCCTGTGGGCATGACTCTAATGGCTACATTATTGTGTCTTTCTTTTTTGCAATTGTCCCTTTGCATAAGTGCAGAATGGCCCTGTAGGGTTGCTCCATATAAGGTGATGCCCTGGGTTAGGGTGTTGGCTGTTCAGTACATGTCTAGTGCTTTTGTATTTTTCTGATTTGGTCCAGTGATTTACCTGATCAGCCACCTTCAGTAAGGAGGCTAGTAGTTCTCTGGCGCTCCCCAGATGGGAGTACCCCATGCATATTTCGTTTTTTTGTACTTGTTGGGGTTGTTTTAGACAGGGAAGGGATGGCTTTAGCATGTTGGGCTCGCTGGGTGGGGGATTGGCGGGGAGGGGTGGGATTGGGATGTGTGGCACTATTCCTGTGTATGACGACTGTCTCCCTCCGGCATTATGTTACTGTTGGCGCACTTGCATGTTGTAGTATATGGCTGTACGGTCTGAATGAGTTGTAAAGTGAGGTTCCTGACTTGGAATGTGCGTGGTTTAAACACCACCAAGAAAATCTGGTCTGTAATGGCATACCTGGACCGGTTGGATGTCCAAATTGCCTTTTTGCAGGAGACTCATCTCACCAATGCCTCTGAGAAGAATGTGGGTGCGCGCTGGGCAGGTGTCAGGGTAGCTTCCTCTTACTCCACTTACACACAGGGGTGATGATCCTAGTCAAGAAGTGGGTTCCATTCTCTGTTATTCGCTCTGAAACGGATGAGCAGGGTCGGGTCGGGTTAGTCCAGGGTAAGCTGGGCAGAGTGAATGTGTTACTAGCTAATGTATACGTACCAAATATTGATGATCCGTCCTTCTTTGTGGATGTTTGGCATCGCATCTCAGTTTCCCCCCCGTTGAAATCATCTGGGGTGGGGACTTTAATACTTGCTTGGATGTGGCTGTGGATAGGCTGGGAAGTGGGACAGCACGACAGGCAGGCTACGGAGGTCCTCCTGGGTCTAGTTGAGGCAGGGAACACACATGACATCTGGTGCCTGCAACCTCCTGGGGAACAGGAAAGCACCTTTATATCCTCTGTACATGAGACATGGTCCTGCTTAGATTATTGGCTCGTCTCTGAGGTCGTCTGCACGTGGGTAGTCAATGTTCGCCACTTGGTGAAAACGCTCTCTGACCACTCCCCAGTTGTTCTCGAGCTCCAGGTTCCTGCATGTGAACGGCCACCTTTCATGTGGCGCCTGCAACCGGCATCCTTAACTGACCCGGTTTTTAAGCACACTATCAGCGAGGCAATTCACAACTACTTCAGGGAAAATTAGGGCACGGTGGAGAGCGCAGGGGTCTTGTGGGAGGCCTTTAAGGTAACGATTAGAGGTGTCTGCATAGGTGCCAGGCCGGCGTCCTGCCAGACTTGCGGCATAGGATCCGTAAATTGGCCACGGAGATATCAACTCTGGAGTGGGAGTATGAGAGGAACCCATCTCCTGAGACACTTTCTGCAATGCGGGAGCTTGTGTCCGAACATAATGCCACAGTGGATCAGGAGATGGTGCATCGGTCCGGATGTAGTACTGCCCGGTACTATGGTGAGGGGGGTAGGCCTAGTCGTTCGTTAGCACAAAAGTTAACAGCGCCCAGGTGTCAGGAGTATATTATGGAGATGCTGGACAAGGAGGGAATGGCGCATTATACCACGCCCGAGATTAGTGAGGTGGTCCAACACTTTTATACGGGATTGTATGCGGATAGGTCTACGGTGCAGCCAGCGGATATACATTCCTATCTCGACGATATTGCACCTGGGTGGCTGTCTTTGGCACAGAGGATATATCTCACTCAGCCCTTCGAAGTTGAAGATGTTAAGCTTGCTATGATGTCACTTCCCACTTGCAAGACCTCGAGGGGCTCCCGAGTGAATTTTATAAAGCTTTTGCGGATGTGTTGGCCCCTAGACCTCTAGCTGTATATGCGGAGGCATATGAGATGGGGCACCTCCCTCCCACTCTCAAGGAGGCCCACCTGGTGATGCTACTGAAGCCTGACAAGGCTGCCAATCGGTGCGACTCCTATAGGCCTCTTTCGATTATTAACATTAATGCCAAAATTCTTGCGAAAATGATTGCCGCTAGGCTTCAGCCGCTTGTCCCTCTGCTGGTTCTCCCTGATCAGTCAGGCTTTGTGCAGTGGCAGTGCTGCTTGAAAAGCGTTCAACTCCCTGCAATGGGAATACATTTAATTTCATTTCATTTATTATTAGTCTTTATTATCGATCATATTTATCATAAAAAGACATTTACAAAAAGCGTTTTGTACATATAAGGGATTACATGTTTACAGTGTTATCGAGAATGGGCTTGCCCCCGTTTTTTCTTTGCTGGATTAAGGTAGTGTATACTGAGCCCGTGGCCCGGGTTCGGGTTAACGGCTGGGTGTCCCCGGAGTTCCCTATTAGAAGGAGTACGCGGCAGGGGTGCCCCTTGTCGCCGATGCTCTTCTCATTAGCGTTGGAGCCTCTGACTTGTAAACTGCGCCAGCGGCATGCATTGGCTGCGTTGCGGTTTCGGCAGAAACCAATTGTGGTCTCACTGTAT
This sequence comes from Triturus cristatus, assembly GCF_964204655.1. NCBI lineage: Eukaryota > Metazoa > Chordata > Amphibia > Caudata > Salamandridae > Triturus > Triturus cristatus. The sequence goes on from NC_140580.1 coordinate 127,924,778, forward strand.
GCGATGATATGTTGCTGTATGTCCGTGAGCCTGCCATCTATCTGACGGAATTGCTCCGTGAATATGTTAAATTTAAAAGATTCTCCGGCCTCTAGATCAACTGGGCAAAGCCGATGGTGTTCCCGCTGACGGCTGGCACGGATGAGGTGGAGTTGGACGCTGACGTGGACGCAGGACCCAGTGCGATACTTGGGGATATGGTTGCATAGGGATCCCAATCAGGTTCTCTCTGTAAATTATGGTCGAGTTATAATACAGCTCACTGACCAGGCGACGCTTTGGGCCCGGCTGCCTCTCTCTTGCAGACCGGATCGAGATGACAAAAATGTCTATATTGTCCAAACTTCTCTACTCGTTTATTAATATTCCTATTTGGTTGAACCCCTCGCTGTTTAATACGCTTCAGTCTGCCTTGCTATCGTTTGTGTTTGGGGTGGTAAGAAACCCAGATGTAGCTGGGATGTCCTCGTCCAGCCACTTGCCCGTGGGGGCTTCGAAGCACCCGACATGCGGTTGTCCTGTGTGTGCGTGCATGCGCAGTTTGCGCATTATTGGTTCTTCCCGCAGAGGTTCGTGCCGCATACCGCAATCGAGGCAGATGCCGTACTGCCAATGTCTTTGGTAGCGGCGGCGTTGTCGGTTGGAGGGGGAGGGCCGAGGACTGAAATCAATCCCTTGCAGTGCACCGCGTGGGCCTGGAAGGCACTTGCCAAACATGCACAGCTGGACTACCTCTATGCTCCGTCGCTGCCGCTGGCCGCGCATCCGGAGATCTCTGCAGCTCAGGAGCAGGCCGCTCGACTCGGGCTGAAGTCGGTGGATATCACACGGATGGGGGGTCCTGTATGACGGGTCAATTTCGCTCGCTACTAGATGTGCAGAGGGGTTCGGACTGTGGCATGATGTTGGGTTTCACGTATGTGAGAGTGCTGCAGGCAATTAGAGCCATTTATCCTGATTATCCAGATGAACCTAGAACATTGCTAGGACTGCAGGCGGTGCTGGAGGGGGCAAAACGTAGTGGCCTGATCACTAAGTTGTATAATGTGTCACCGTGGGAGAGAGAGCCAGGGGAGCAGCACTTATACCTCAAATGGAACCCAGCGCTGGGGTCCACACTATCGCTTAAGCAATGGAAGTTTTGGTGTAAGCTGATGGGACACTTGATGGTGAACTGTAATCTCCACATAATCCATTTTAAGTACCTGCATCAATTATATTATACACCAATGCAGCACGGAGGTTCGGTTTGCGGGAGCATGCCTGTTGTGTGAGGTGTGGGCAGGACGATGCGGATTTTCTGCACCTGGACTGGTATTGTGCAAGAATATTTGCACTTTGGAATCAAGTGGTACGTGTGCTTTCGGAAGTGGATTTGGAAAAAGTGGTGTGTGTGCCTGAGGTCTCCCTGCTGGGATGGGTGAAGAAACTTAAGCCGTGCAATCGGCGTTAAGTTTCCGTCTCAACCTTGTTAGCTAAACGGGAGGTTGCGAAATGCTGGGGAGCCAAGACTAACCCCCCTGTCATGAGTTGGGTTTGCAATTTGATCTATTGTAGGGAACAGCTGGAGACCTATGCGGAGGAGCTTCCCGAGGCCTCGCGGCCTAAAGACTTTTGGGCCCCACTCACTATGTATCTACTAAGTCATCCTGACTTGCAATGATTCTGTTGTAACATCATGTGTATAGTCCGGGGAAGCCAGAACTGGGATTCTTACTAGGAACGCCACACATGTTGTTATGGGAGGCTGCAGGTTCAAACATGCATACCTACAGTGCCAGGTTGGGGCGGGGGGGATTCTTTTGTTGTGGGTTTGTTCTATGTTCTGTTTTTTTTTTTTTTTTGAGGTACAACATGCAAAAAACATTGCTTGTATTATCATTTGCTACAGTGATAGTGTGTGTCCCCGATTCCGGGGCTCTATGCACTCTTGCTACAAGCTACTTAATAATTTTTTTTTTAAAGGAACGTCAACTGCTTCCTCCGGAAAGAGAAGTTCAAAATGTTGATGCTAGCTCAGGTCCTGTCTGCTCTCGACCCTGGAAACTGGATGGTAGTGTTGGACTTGCAGGACGCTTATTTTCACATCCCCGTCCTCCCGGCCCATAGGCGTTACCTGCGGTTCATGGTAGGCCACAAGCACTTTCAGTTTACCATTGCTCCCCTTTGGCCTTACCAGCGACCCTCGGGTGTTCACGAAAGTGATGGCGGTGGTCGCAGCTCATCTGCACAGATCAGGGGTTCCAGTCTTCCAGTATCTCGACGACTGGCTGTTGAAGGCGGGCTCGCCCCAGGCAGTCGTCTCCCACCTCCAGACTATGGCCGACCTCCTGCATTCGCTGGGGTTCTCCATCAACGTGCCGAAGTCGCACCTGACTCCCTCTCAGAAGCTCCTCTTCATCGGAGCTGTCTGGACACGACGCAGTTTGGGGTCTATCCTCCTGAACAGCGAGTCTGGGATATTCGGGCTATGATTCTGATCTTTCAGCCTCTATCCTGGGTTTTGGTCAGGATGACACTTCGGCTACTGGGCCTGATGGCCTCCTGCATCCTGCTGGTGGACCATGCCAGATGGCATATGCGGGCTCTGCAGTGGGACCTGAAGTTCAAGTGGGCACAACATCAGGGGAACCTGTCCGATTGCATCCAGATCTCGGAGGGCACTGTACACCAGTTGCAGTGGTGGCTAACAAACAAGGATTGGGTTGATGGCAGATCCCTCTCCCTTCCCCCAACAGTGGTGACAGATGCATTACTTCTGGGATGGGGCGGCCGCATGGGGGAGGTGGAGATCAGAGGCCTCTGGTCTCCAGCGGATTCCGGGCTCCACATCAACCTTCTGGAGCTTCGGGATATTCGTCTTGCACTCAAAGCATCCCTTCCCTCTGTCCGGGGAAAAGTAGTGCAGGTGTTCACTGTCAACTCCACTGCCATGTGGTACTGCAACAAACAATGCGGGGTGGGGTCGTGAACCCTTATCTCAAGAGGCCCTCCGCCTCTGGACATGGCTGTAACGTCAGGGCATATCCCTGGTGGTTCAACACCTGGCAGGTTCGCTGAAAGCCAGGGCGGACAAACCCAGCCGCAGGTGCATGATGGATCACGAATGGCACCTTCACTTGGAGGTGGTGCAAGGTCTCTTTCAACAGTGGGAGAGGCTTGGTTAGATCTGTTCGCCACCCAAGAGAACTCTCAATGTCAGCAATTCTGCATGTTGGAATTTCCAAGGCGGCACTCGCTCTGCGACACTTTTTGTTGCGAGTGGAGTTGCGGCCTACTATACGCCTTAACATCTATACCTATACCTCTTCTGCCCAGAGTACTGAAGAAGATCAGGCGCGACTGGGCCCAAGTCATTCTTGTGGCTCCGGATCGGGCACATAGAGTCTGGTATCCCGAGCTATTACACATGGCCATCGATCCTCCGATCCCACTGCCTCTTCGGGAGGATCTTCTCTGACAGCAGCAGGGGACGGTCCTCCACCCGAACCTGTCCAGCCTCCACCGCCTTGCGAGGAGATTGAGCGGTGACAGTTTTCAACCTTCCTCCCAAATTCTGTGTTGTCATCTTGGCAGCCAGGCGTCCCTCCACTAAGACGGTATACGACTGCAGATGGAACACATTTTTGGCATGGTGCACAGCAAAGGCTGTGGATCCTTTCCGCCCCTCTTTCTGAGGTTCTCTTGTTCCTCCTTTCTTTCGCCCAGCAGGGCTCTGCTCTGGGCACTCTAAATGGCTACCTCTTGGCGATTTCAGCCTTTCTTAGGCTTCCTGATCAGCCTTCTCTTTTCAAGTCCCCAGTTGTAAATAGCTTCCTTAAGGGCATTAGGGCATTACTCATCTTTTTCCTCCTGTTCCCTTCGTAATGCCCCAGTGGCACTTGAACTTGGTTCTTACATGTATTATGTGCGCTCCCTTTGAGACGCTACATAACTGTCCTCTCAGGCTTCTGACCTTAAAAACTGCCTTTCAGGTGGCCATCACCTCTGCGCGCAGGGTGAGTGAGCTCCAAGCACTTTCTTCTAAGCCTCCTTTTCTGGCTGTTCATCCGGACAAGGTTGTCCTTTGTACTCGTCCATCCTTCCTTCCCAAAATGGTTACTTCTTTCCACATTGGACAGACCATCACTTTGCTCACCTTCTTTCATCCTCCACATCTTTCCTAAGAAGCGAGGTTCCACCGTCTGGATCCGAAACGTGCGCTTTCATTTTATTTGGATCGCACAAAGCAATTCCGGGTGGATGACCAGCTCTTTGTTGGCTACGTGGGTGCTAAAAAAGGTCGGGCCGTGCACAAACGGACCATCTCTAGATGGGTCGTTTTGTGCATCAAAGCTTGCTATTCCTTGGCAAAGAAGGAGCCTCCTGTAGGGCTACGCGCCCATTCCACCAGGGTGACGGCAACTACCACTGCTTTGGGACGAGGATTCCCCCTCAATGACAACTGTCAGGCAGCTACGTGGGCATCGCTGCACACGTTTACAGAACACTACTGCCTTGCAGCCAAGTCCGGAGAGCCTGCATCTTTGGCCATTCTGCTCTCCAGGACTTTCTTCTGTGAACTTGGTTTGCAGACCCACATCTGGGGTTGGTATTGCTGGGGTATCTATTCTAAGGTAAGGAATCTAGAACTAATTGTCTCTTTCAGATGAACAAGTTACTTACATTCGGTAACAATATTTCTGTAAGAAACATAGATTAGTTATAGATTCCTTACCGCCCCATCCATCCTCCCCGTTCTGCGAACTGATTTCTGGGGTTAAGGACTTCCTTTCAGGGCCCTAGTTTTGTGCACCAGTGGTCAGTGTCTTGCATGGGACTGTGCTTCTGGCGTGGAAAGTCGTGTACAGAACTGACGTCATAGCGCGAGGGTGGCATCTAAGTAGCTACCGCGACGTCTAGCTACCGCGACATCACCGCGGCGGCCACGACGCCAACGACAAATGCCACCTTTTGACGCGCAGGGGTACTGCTGACGAAAAACTTACCGGATCCAGTCTGACGCCGGGGTACTTCTAAGGTATCTATTCTAAGGTATGGAATCTATAACTAATCTATGTCTCTAACAGATATGTTACCGAAGGTAAGTAACTTATCCAACACTTCCACATGTTCACTCTGCAACAAGTACTTCCACTTCTGCAACAAGGCGACCTTATGTCAACGCGAGACCTAAAGGATGCACACTTTCATATACCCATTCATCCAGCACATCGCAAATACCTCCGATTTATGATAGGGAAAAATCTGTATGAGGTCAAAGTGCTTCCGTTTAGAGTAACAACTGCACCCAGGGTGTTCAAGTGCCTAGCAGTAGTAGCGGCACATCTGAGATGACAACAAATACATGTCTTAGACAATTGGCTCATAAAAGCCAACTCGCATCTCAAGTGTGTGCATCACACTCAAATTACCTTAAACGTTCTACATCAGGTGGGGTTCACAGGAAAAGATTTGTCATATTGTAATAATAATTCAATTGACCCACTAGATGCATGTACACAAAACATTATTTGTTATTGTTTGCATCACCAACGGACAGGTTTAGCTTACACATTTATTCGACTACACCTTGCAGCAGTGGCTGCATATCTACAGAACAGGCAACATTTATTTTTATTTAAAGTGCCTGTGATTAAGGCATTTATGGAAGATCTTAAAAGAATAATACCATCCAGAGTACCACCTGCACCGGTCTGGAACCTTAACATTGTTCTTACAAGACTTATGAGCCGACCGTTTGAACCGTTATTCAATTGTTCCTTACAATTTCTTTCATGGAAAGCTGCCTTCTTATTAGCTATTCACTAAGACGAGTTAGTGAGTTACAAGCATTAACCTTAGAAGATCCCTTCTTTCAACTGCATAAATATAGGATTGTTCTTCGTACAAACCCAACATTTCTTCCAAAAGTTGTCTCTGCTTTTCACATTAACCATTCAGTTGAGTTACCTGTATTGTTTCCTCAACGTGATTTTGTAGCAGAAAGGGCTCTACGCACACTTGATGTCAAAAGAGCATTATTGTACTACATTGATAGGACAAAAAAGTTATGCAAAACAAAACAATTTTTGTTGCTTTCGCTCCACCTCATAAAAGGAAACCCATCTAAAAATCCAGCATTTTCAGATGGATTGTCAAATATATTAATACTTTCTATGTTAAAGCTTTAAAAGAACTTTAACAGTACCTCCTAGAGCACACTCTGCTCGCAAAGTAGGAGCATCTATGGCCTTTTAAGGTAACATTCCCATAGCTGACATATGTCAGTCAGTCAAAAAACTTTTATTTCGGCATGATACCATAAAAAGACATAAATACATATCTAGAATAAAATTAAGAAAAGATGAACATATACATGTAATTTAATCCATCAAGAATTAAAACATATTTTAAAAGTTAAATGAGCATTTAGGACACAATTAAATACATTATTAAAAAGGACAAGGTAATATCAATGAGGATGTAATCAAATAGAACAGCATCCCATCCCTAGACAATCTCATACCAAAAGCGCTTTCGCTACAACGCTAAGTTCACCTCAGTAAGAACAGATTATGGTCTGTCAATTTTTAATTTTGTACACCTTGAATACCACATGGAAAGGAGAAATCTAGCCATCGCAAACACTATCATGGGGGTAGTATCATATTTGAGAATTCTATATACCTCCTGATAGTCCCTGAGACCCCTAGACTTGCAGAGTTGAATAATCCACTTTCCTCTTGCCTTGAGGTAAAGAGGGCAAAAGAGCACAACATGCAACTTTGTCTCGCAGATATCAGCACACTCTGGACAACAACTCGTTGGACAGAGCGCGCTGGACCACCTATGGGTTAGAGCCCTCAGAGGGAGAGAACCATGTCTGAACTGCATATATAATTTCTTAGCCAGTGGAGGCTGGATAACATCCAGAAAGTTTTCAAACGGGACTGATCTTAATATCCAAAAAGGTGTTAGTAAGCCTACCCAGGGAAGAATTTAGTAATATTTCCATTTGATAATGCTGAAGAGCCGCGCTAAATGACTTCTTGGTCTGTAGAGCACAGGACTCTTCTGGTGACGTCCACAGGTCCCCCTTACCTAAGGCAAAGCAAAGGTTCTTAATGTGCATTAGCCATGGGATTTTCCCCATACTCCCCCTAGACAAAAGATAACCAAGATCCTGCCTATAGCTCACAAGCTCAGGTGTTGACCAGAGACATCTCCAATACAGGAGTGGACGATTTGGGGCAATCTCTTCAATGGGAACCAGACCTAGATCCCATCTCAGGGGGGTTAAGGGGGTACTCATGGGTAGTTTCAAAAGCCGTCTAATAAAACTGTTCTCAGTTAGGATTAAAGGGGCAATGCTACAATGGCCCCAAAGCTCTGCACCATATAGCGCACCCCCTCTTGCTTGCGATGTATAAATTTCCATGGGGGGGCCCATAGATTTAGATGGAGTGTTATTAAAAACCTTCAAGATACCCCCCACCGATTGTGTCAACTTCAAGTTGGCCTTCGCCAAATGAGACCTCCATTTCATTTTGTCATTAAGAGTTACCCCAAATAACCAAATGTAGATACTCGCTCTAACACTATACCTTCCATCTGGGGATGAGGACAGTTAGCTGGGCTAGAGCTGAAGACCATAAATTTAGTTTTGGGTAGGTTCAGTTCCAGATTCCTTAATTCACAGAAGGGGCAGAATGCCTCTAATGTACGCTGTGTGCCCATAAAAGATTTTGACAATAAAAGCGTGTCATCCGCGAACATTAGGGCAGGTATCTTACGCCCCGCTAACCTCGGGGAATCCAGATTACTAGCACACAGTAAGTGATCAATCAGCCCATTAATAAAAAGAGAAAATAATGTTGGAGCCAAAACATACCCCTGCCTCACACCCTTTTCGACCGGGAATGGACCCGAGATTTCCCCGCTTCTCCCGTATCTCACCCTTGCATATGGTCCATCATGCATTCGCTTAAATAGATGGCACAAATAAGGGGGAGCGCCCATCTCCAATAGTAGCGCCCAGAGCTTCTCCCTTTGGACCATGTCAAACGCGGACCGAAGGTCCACGAAAATCAAGTATAGATTGCCAGCTCCAATAGAAACCGTCTTCCAATAGACCAACTGTAATCTAAACAGTTGGTCAATAGTGGAAACTTTTGCTCGAAAGCCCGCTTGAAGAGAAGTTAGGATATGGTATTCCTCCATCCAACTCTGTAGTCTTGTTAAAAGCATGCAGGCAAACAGTTTCTGTAGAACGTCTATCAGGCTTATGGGGCGATAGTTAGCCGGGTCCAAAGGGGAAGATTTTTTGTGGATGGGTATAATTTCAGCTCCTAACCAAGTCTCGGGAATCTCGAGGCCCTGCAAAATGGCATTGAAATAGACCCAAATGTACGGAGCCCAGATTTTTTGTTCACTTCGATATAAGTCACCTGGGATCCTATCGAGGCCCGGGGCTTTCCCCAATGATAAACTGCTGAGAGCCAGCTCGATTTCCAAAAGGGTGCAGGTTCTGCTCTCAGAATCCACATGTTCCGGATAAGCCATAACAATAGCCTTTGTTTGGGTTACTAGGTCTGTTCCACAATCGGAATTACTAAGCGAATAGAGGGGCTTAAAGTGCTCTAGCCACACCTCTTCGCTAAGATTGGGAATAATTGCAGATGGACTTTGTCGAACCAACTCAAACAAGATTCCAGAAAACCCTGAAGTCTCTGGCTTCTAGGGCTAGCTTGATGCTTGACCACCTCGAGTCCTCCCACTCAGATTTTGGCTCCTTCATCAAATTTTTATAATTATACCTTGCAGATCTAATGCTTGACTGGGTGCCCAACTTTACTTCCCTAATCAAAGCACTCTTAGCCAACCTACAACTTTTATTATACCAATGATCGTTCTTAGTTGTCTTTGGCCTCCGTGTGGTAGTACTATAAAAATAACCGGCCGTGGAACTAAGGAGATTATTGTGAATAGACTGCAGGCCCAGGAGATAATGCTGGGAAAAATCTCCATTAAGCCTCAAGAGGTAGTAAACCTCTGCTAGAGAACAGGCAACATGGCGGTATAATTCCGCCAGCTTAGCCTCTTCTGTCACAATTTTTGCCCACCTAATGCGTCTGCCACCTGCCGCTAAAACCAAATTCGCACTACTTGTTGTGACTGAACCCCTAGAAACACTACAACCCCCAATATTATTTACTAATTCTAGTGTCAGTAAATTATGATCACTGTCAACCCTAGGGATGACAGAGAAGGCTCCCAGATAGCCCCAAAATTCCACATTCACCAAAATATAATCAATTGTTGAACAATTCCTTAGTCTATTAAAAGTATGTGAACCGGGGACGTCAGGAAGAAGTCTGCCATTACAGGCCCTAAGAGAATGTAAAATAACTAACTTGTTAATCTCAAGGGCCAAAGGCAGTGAGCGTTTTTCCGGGTACATAATGCAGTCTGGGATTTTACAATTTTCATCCTCGTCCGAGGTCACTGAGGGGATCCCAAGAAGGGGTTTAAAATGACAATTAAGGTCAGCACCTATAATTTTGTGGGACATGAGGGGAAGAGAGTGTAAAAGAGCGTCTAAGGCACCCAAAATTGATAAACCCAACTGAAGGGGATAGGGACGTAAGTAGACAATAAGTACTACCAACGAATAGCCAGCAGAGAAGTTAAGCACTAAACATAAAATATCTGGGCACTGAGTATCTATGGTCTTAACTGAACAACCAAGATGAAAGGCAACCCAGATAGCTAACCCCCCCGAGGGTCTTCCCCTAGCTCCTTGAACCGCTGGTGCATGGAAGGACGCATAACGTACCCTCACTGGGATGGACCGTAGCCAAGTTTTCTGAAACAAACATATATCGTAACTGTCCATAAGCTCTCCCCACTCTGGATTGGGGAGTTTAGACCCCCGTCCAGCCACGTTCCAAGACCCTACTAGGGATCTACGTGTCACTGCTTGAGAAGGACAGTCCTCAGAAAATTCACAGGCAACAGAAAAGGGAGATGCTACTGGATCTAGAGTACCTGTCTCTATTATCCCTCGTGCTGGGCTGTTACTTTGGGGGGATAGGGGGATAACTGTTGCTCCTAACCTTGTTCCATGTACCAAATTATGAAGGCCCACCTCCGTACTACAGCCATCCAATACCTGAGCCCCTTTCATATTCATGGCCCTTCCTTCAACGTTCCTCAATGGTGGTGGTCAATCCACAGAACTAAGTACATTGAATGGATTGGCGACCGGAATATTATAATCGTATTCCTGACTATCTTGATGGAAATAGGATGGTTCCGAGGGCCTTAGAATACGAGAGTGCATATAAAAGTACCCCAAGTGACAGGTGTTAATAGAACCGACTTTGGTCGCCCCTCCATAATCCAGTATATGACCAACTGCTCTCGGATACCTGAAGTTAATTATAACACAGTCCCCGCAAATATCTTTAGGTCTGGTCCCCAACCAGCAAACTCTCCGCACAAACAGAATCTCCCCCAGACCTACTCCATTCAGAGGTCTATGATTGCTTAGCCAATAGATAACTTTATTTTTTAATTCATAGTAGCATTCCCCCCTATCACTAGGCAATGAAGGTACTCCCGTAACCACCACCACGTATGATGAAGCTTCAGGGAGTAACTGCGGATAGGAAGGAGATTTAGTCAAGCCCTTTTTACCAAAATTCACAAGCGAGTTAGGTTGAGGCCTACCCTCCCCCAGACTCCGTGTTCCAAGAGCCTTTGGGATAGGAGGTTGTTCACAGGGGGCCAAACCAGTAGCAGCTCGAGGCAGGTTAAAACAAGTAGATGGACCAGGAGCATTTGGGGGTTGGGTTAGCATCATCGTAGGCAGCTGGACTGGGTCTTGTATTATAAATTGTTGAGAAATACAAGAAACCCGTGGGGTGACTTTACTGGTCATATCAGATGTTCCCAAAACCCCAAGCTGCCAGGATCTCGCAGAGCAGAATTTGGCTGGGTTTTCCCTACACCTTTATTATTAATCAGTGTTACTAATCTGTCGATCCTAGTCGACAGAATTTTAAAGTGAGCATTTAAGATCTGTTCTATGTGTGCCTGTAAATCAATTATTAAGTGGGTAGCCCACACTGGCGGACCCGAGGTTACTGAATGGGGAACAGTATCCAGATGACCAGGAATAGATAAAGATGGCGTTGTAGTTTTAACCGTTTTTTTAGCAAGCTTCTTTTTCTTTGGCCGTGCTCGGGGTTTAAGTGCCACTGAAGATACCATGGAGGATGTGAGCAAAGCAGCCTCTACTGGCGCATTCTCACCGAGTGGAATCTGAGCACATCGTAAATGTGTAAAGGAAGGCAACATAAACGACATAGCTTCCGCATCATCCTGATTTACTATGTCTACAGAACAGTCGTCTAAGGACGGTGCAGGGGGAATAGCAGGGGTGATTGACAACCGCCTTTCAGTGTTTTCAATTGCTGATGCCACCACCCCAATAGTTTTCTGGAGCATTTTGTCAATGGCTGTGAGGCTCGGGAGCGGCGGGTTTGAAGACACTAATTGCCTAGTCATTGGGCGAACGGTGGTGGACTTACAATGTTTCCCCATGTTTATTTATTCGCAAGGAGCATAAACACAAAATCTCCCTTGTGAGTATTACAACTATTTACCACTAAAACAAATACTTAAACTTAAACAACTACGTCAAGAAAAAGGATTTGACTAAATATATCAGAGACAGTAAAACACATATTTAACACATACGCGAATAGTGCAAAGTCCAACTAACCCCCGGACACTGTTTAAGGAGGTGGCCCAGCCCAGCCTCCTCCAGCCTCGGACAGCCACAGACAGCCCACCCTTTGCCCATGCTTCGCCCGGCGCGACCCGCACACGATCCCGCGACGCGGAGCCGGTCAGTGTTTTATAGCGCCTCCGGGCGCGGGAACAGCAGTGCGGGGAAGCAGGGCAGGCTGGGAGGTGTAGTCTCCCTCCCCTCGGCGGCCGCTGGATGGTCTGCTGCGGCGGCGGGAGGGGAACAATAATGACAGCAACACAGGGGTAAGTTTTTCCCAAAGAAACCACATCGCCCGCTCCACCGAGCCTGTCAGTGTTTTATGGCGCCTCCGGGCGCTGGAACAGCGGTGCGGGGAAGCAGGGCAGGCTGGGAGGTGTAGTCTCCCTCCACTCGGCGGCCGCTGGATGGTCTGCTGCGGCAGCGGGAGGGGAACAATAATGACAGCAACACAGGGGTAAGTTTTTCCCAAAGAAAGCACAACGCCCGCTCCACCGAGCCTGTCAGTGTTTTATAGCGCCTCCGCGCGCGAGAACAGCGGTGCGGGGAAGCAGGGCAGGCTGGGAGGTGTAGTCTCCCTCCACTCGGCGGCCGCTGGATGGTCTGCTGCGGCGGCGGGAGGGGAACAATAATGACAGCAACACAGGGGTAAGTTTTTCCCAAAGAAAGCTGACATATGTAAGGCAGCTACATGGTCTACACCACACACATTTACAAAACATTGTGTAGATGTGTTAGCACGTCAGCTGGCTGTCGGACATTCAGTCCTAAAGTCTTTCAAATGACTGCAACACCCACTGGTTAGCCACCGCTTTCAGAGGTTACTGCTATACAGTCTATGCAAAGCATGTATACACATGCCTCAAACGTATTATGTTACTCACCCTGTAAGCATCTGTTCTTGACATGTAGAGCTGTAGATTCACATGTGCCCTCCCTCCTTCCCGGATACCTGTGGCTGTTGCAGTTTTTTCACATTATATACTCATGGACATCTCTTTACTACACTCACTCACTTCATTCTCCCCTTCTTACGGGAAAACAATCTTAACAATGGAGTCGATGCCCATGTGCACTATCACCGAAAGGAGGAGTCACCTTACCACGTGACTGGAAAGACTTCTTCGAAGAAAAACAACTTGCAAGCATCCGGACCCAACACTAGATGGCAGGCGTGTGCAAAGCATGTGAATCTACAGCACTACATGCCAAGAACAGATGCTTACAGGGTAAGGCAGACACGACTGGTATTCTGCACCATGCAGAAAGGCCAAGACATGTCTAATTGAGGCAGTTAAAGGGAAGTCCCCCTTATCAATTCAAATAGCTAGAAGGGAATATAAAAAGGTCTTGTGGTTGGCCAAAAGGGAGTGGGAAGATGCCTACTGGTCAACCCTTAAAGAAGCCAGCCTGAAAAAAGACTCTAAATATTTTTGGGACACTATAAGGGCACGTAACAGACCAGACAGTGATCTGCTAACCTGTAACATCTCAAGCCAGGTGTGGGAGGACCACTTCTCCAAACTCTACTCCTGCCATGACGGCTCCAACGGGAGAGGGTCTGCTATATCCCTGCCTACCACAAACTATGCACTCTGCCCCACTGACTTTGATTTTACGCTAAAGGAAGTGGAATACGCAATAAGCTCTATCATTCCACAAAAAGCGGCCGGACCTGATGGGATTCCCGGGGACCTGCTAAAATCCGATAGCACCAAATGGGGCAAATTGATCCACTCCCTTCTTGTTGCCATCTGTAGGGGTGCCCCTATTCCCTCATCGTGGAAAGGGGCGGAGGTGGTCCCCATCCATAAGAAAGGTTCGAGGGATGACCCATCTAACTATAGGCCAATCAGCTTGTTAGATACCAGCCAAAAAGTTGTCGGCAAAGTCCTGTTACTTAGAATCTTAAATTGGGTAGAAGAAAATAAAATCCTTTCCGACTTCCAGGCAGGTTTTAGAGTGGGTACTGGAACGATTGAGCAGGCATTCAGGCTCATGATGGTATATTGGAAGGTTGTGGTTATAGGCAAGGGCAGTCTTTATCTCGCGTTTATCGATTTAAAGACTGCCTTTGACCTTGTACCTAGGGACCTATTATGGAAAGTACTTGCTGACATGGGGCTGCCACATTATCTACTATCCCTATTAGTCAGACTACACCAGGACAGCTTTGCCCAGGTCAGGTGGGGCCCTGGAGGGGAGAAAACGGGCAGTATTCCGGTCGAGAGAGGAGTCCGCCAGGGATGTGTTCTGGCTCCCACCCTTTTCTCTCTCTACATCAATGGGGTGGTTGAGCATCTCCTCAAACATCCATCTGACGAGCCATCCCTGGCTGGCGAACGCATACCGACCCTCCTCTTCGCGGATGATACGCTTTTAATCTCCAAAACCCCAATGGGACTCCAGAGACTTTTGGACAATTTCCAATCATTTTGTACCAAACGAGGTCTGGTAATAAATACTAACAAAACGAAGTACCTTGTCCTCAATCCACCGAAACAACATGTGCGTTCCCCCACCCTAAACGCTGAGCTTCTGGAAAGGGTAAAGGTCTTTGATTACCTTGGGATACGCCTTTCGGATAAAATGGACTGGACGCCACACCTAGATAAAATGCTGTTGAGCCACAAAAGGACTACAGGTGCCCTATTAAGAGAGCAACGTTCCAGTACAACAAGGCCTATAGGAACAGTCCTTGAGATTTACACAGCTAAAGGAGTTAGCTCTGCCCTTTATGGGGCGGAACTCTGGGGCTTTTCGTCCACTGACGCTCTGCAGAGATCTGAGAACAAATTCTGCAGAGAAATAATGTCCCTTCCACAAGGCACCCCGACACTTCCTTTATTCATGGACCTTGGCTGTACCCAGATTGGCGAAATCGCGAAATTTCGCCCTTTATTATTATGGGCCCGTATTTGGCGGGTAGAAGAACTAAGCGGATATGCCAGAGGCCTCAAGGAAATCATGTCATCACCAAGCTGGTATAAAATCAAATGGCTAAAAGACATGAAAAACTTATTAATTAAGTTGGGTCAACTTGAATCATGGCTAAGTAGAACTTCACCCCCAAAGCAAACACTTAAAAAGCTTTATTGGGACTGGATTTGTTCTCAAAGAAACTCTAGCACCTCCCTGGGCAGGCTAACAGAGGACTTTCTGAGGTTCAAAGACTGCCCCAGGCGGGAACTGTACCTGGATGCAATTGGAAAACCCTTTGATAGGGCCTTGTATTTTAGATTTAGAATGGGAACCTTACCACTTAATACCTTTACTAAAAGATGGAAATCCTGTATGGAAATGTCTGAGCTATGCCCATCGTGTCTTGTTAAACCGGAAACATTAGCACATTTTATGTTTGTGTGCGGCGAATATGCTACTCCAAGGAGGGTCTGGCTCAAAAACCTATGCCGTCAGCTGGGGACTAGGAGTCATGATGTGGCAATCAGGATACTTACTTCGGACAGTAGCGTACCCTATGCTTGCGCCCTAGCCAAGTTTCTATCCTGGGCTTGGGCTATCCGAGCCAAAAAGCTAAAACAATCTGTTTAATTCTTTGTTAGAAAAATTCCTTAAACTGAAAATGCTGCCATAATTGTTTAACCTCTAAAATGTAACCAACTAGTTGGCTAGTTTAACTGAACAAACATTTTTTGAAACTATTGCCCTTCCTAAATGTTGGAACAGAGATATAAAATCTTTTTAAATTTATTACTGTTGTTCTTAACTGTAACTTTTTATACACTGAGCTGCTTTTATGATAATGACTTTTTATCGAAATAAAGCTTTGACTTTGACTTTGCTTACAGGGTAAGTAACCTAATCCATAGCAGGAACCTTCTGGCCCATGATGGACTCCTTAGAAGAACGATGTATTGGTTTGGGTGTGGTTAATAAAGTTCATGACACAATGCGTACAGTTAATGGTTGTCTTCTGAAGAATAAAGAGCTCCAAATGTGGTATGGTCATGTGCATGCTACCGGGCTGAGGAGGACGCTAGTGTCATATGTCTCCGTTTCACCTGGATATGATGCGGAGGAGTCATGTAGGTACCACCTCGGTGTGGGACAGTTCTTTGTTTTCACACCTTTCAACGTGGAGCTGGTGCCCTGCCCCCACATTTGGCAATCTTCCAATAGTTTCAAAATTCTCAAAAGCCAATGTGCTAGGGAATGATGTCCCCATCAAAAATGACCAGGTTTGTCATACCCAAGACTGCCTTAAGCAAATTTCGATCACAGACCTCTACGAGGTTTCTCTTAAATGGCTGGTCTCCGCTCAAGACTCAAAGTTGTGTGACTAATGTGCCCAAATGCAATCAAAGTCAATCTGAGATTGGGAGACAAAGCGTTTAATTGCCAACCGTCAGTAGTAGAAACACACTTTGAATAGGTCCTGATTGAATTCACAGGCCTGCTCCTAGTCAAGTCCATCCTGCGACCCCCCCCCCCCCTCCATTTCCCATTCAAAGTCTTCAAGTAACTCAAAGTCTAAGCACCAGACTCAACTCTATCCCACCATTCTGGTTCCAAAGAGAAGGTGCAGGGGCATCGGTATCTAAGCCTAGCCTTTGACATCTGTGGCTACCGAACCAATATCTCAACTGGCCCTGGCACGCCCTAGTTTCCTGGACCATTGTTGACACTGCAGCAGATCAAAGCCATCAAGGAGGCCATGCTGCAAATATTAGTGCCTTGCATTTGGGTCCCAAAGACCCACTGGGGCCTTCAGTTTGTTTACTGCTAGTGGGTGGTCCTCTGGCACAGTCTACCCTATTGGACCCCTATACTGGGCTTGAACAGACTTCCATGCTGGCCCCTGCATCCATGCCTGTTTCTGCTGCACCAACATAGATACTGGCTCCACTGGTACTAAGTGACTCGGTGTCAGCGTCTGCTCAAACTCAGATGTTGTTCTGCTGTGAAATAACTAAAGGACTACCAGTGGTTCTGCTGATGGTTGCACTGAGGTAGAGGTGTTGGGTTAGAATCAAGCGGCATAAATTCCATTCTCTTTGGCTCTGACTGATCCTTTAACCTGAACTGAGAGCACTCTAGGATAATGATGATGGGAGGCTGGGTGGCATGCTTTCCCCATCATTGTATTGATGCTGCATTATACCTTGACAAAATGCCAGTGGGCTTAGCACTTCAACTGAAACAGAGCTTGCCTCTGTCCATGGGCCGCCAATGGAGGAAAGTGCTTCTTTTCCCATTGTAGTTCGGTTGGTAACTGAGTTCCTTAAATTGCCCTCCTTTGAAACTTACCGATGTTGTGATGGAGATTCTCCAGCCTGGGTCAGTGACATCGGAGCCCCTACTAACATTCAATGATTCCCTCATGGATTCCTTAATGGCTACATGATCGAAACCATATTCTTGTCTGCCTCTTAACTTACAAGTAGCCAGGCAACACAGGCCTGCGCCCAGTGTGGTCAGAATTTCCTTACCAGACACCCGGCCTCAGAAAATTGTAGTGTGCAGAAGTTGATCAGTATGGTTAATCCTAAATTATTTCTGACCAATCTGCCTGATTGAGTATCCGAACAAATTTGGAGCTTTTAGCAAATGCATGTTGTCTTCTTCCAGCATGGTGCTGCAGTCCATAGAGACAGTTTGGTGGTTGGGCTTATAAACTCACGCATTAAGGGAAATAGCCAGTGAGGTCTTGCCATCTGTCCCAGAACAAAATAGTGCGGCAAAATGATTTATCCATGCAGGCCTATACACCAAAGACTGCATTTCAGAGCAGGTGGTACCAGTGTCATTCTTCAAAGGCATGCCTCGATGAGGTTGACCGCATTTTTGAGTGGTGTGCAAGCTTCGCTGATGAACATGCATTTGACTGGTATAGGCACCCAACCCCCCCATTATTACAGTCTTTCTGCCCCCCACTGGGTGGCAGATGGGGCATTGGCCCCTAATCTGCCCCTTCGGGGGGGGCAGAAAGCCCACTAAACACCAGGGATTTTTTTGGTGCAATTGTTTTTAGGGTGTGGGCTGCCCGAAACGGGCACGCCAATGCCCCCACTCTCCCCCCCACAAAAATGTCAGTCTTTCTGCCCCCCAGGAGGCAGATGGGAGCTGTAGCCCCCAATCTGCCCCCCCTGGGGGCGCAGAATGCCGACTAGAAACCATGGATTTTTTTGTTTTATTAGTGTAGCGGTAGGGGCTCCCCAAAATGGGCATGACAATACCCCACCCCCAGAGAAATTCCAGTCTTTCTGCCCCCCCGGGAGGGCAGATGGTGGCAGTGGCCCCTGATCTGCCCCCTGGGGGGGCAGAAAGCCCAGTAGGCGCCAGCGAGTATGCAGGCTTTTTTTATGCGTGGGGGTGGGGGCTACCCAAAATGGTCATACCAATGCCCCCACCCCCACAAAAAATAGCCACAGTCTTTCTGCCCCTTTACGGGCATATCAGGATGAAACCCGATTCCCCCCCAGGGCAGCAGAAAGCCCACTGGGCTCTGATTTTTTTTTTTAGCAATGTGCATACCTGTGGATTTTGGGCCCTAGCGCAGTTGGCACGTAGGCAAACCTAGCAAAACTGTACATTCTTTAAAACTAGAGACCGAGGGGAATCCAGGATGGGGTGACTTCACTGGCTCTCACCAGGTTCTGTTACCCAGAATCCGTTGCAAACCTAAAAATGTGTTCAAAATAACACTTTTTCCTACCACCCAGTGTTCCCCCGGGTCTCCTGATAAAAACGGTGCCTCACTCGTGTGGGAGGCCCAAGTACCCGCGACAGGCAAGGGCCCAAAACGTAGTGAGGCGCACTACGTTTAGGACCCTTGCCTGTTGATGTGCACTACGTTTTGGGGCCTTGCCTGTCACGGGTACTTGGGCCTCCCACACGAGTGAGGCCCCGTTTTTATCGGGAGACCCGGGGGAACGCTGGGTGGTAGGAAATTTGTGTCAGCCCGGTGATGCCTCAACTTTCCCACACAAAAATGTGTGAAAAAGGCGATTTTTTTCAGCTAAATTTGAGGTTTGCAGGGCATTCTGGGTAAGGAAACGTGGGGGGATCCACGCAAGCCATACCTCCCTGAAATCCCCCGGGTGTCTAGTTTTCAGAAATGTGTGGGTTTGGTAGGTTCCCCTAGGTGGCCGCT
The DNA here is from genome assembly GCF_964204655.1 of Triturus cristatus. Lineage (NCBI taxonomy): Eukaryota > Metazoa > Chordata > Amphibia > Caudata > Salamandridae > Triturus > Triturus cristatus. The sequence continues at coordinate 127,943,668 of NC_140580.1, forward strand.
GAGCACCGGGCCAAAAACCGAGGTGACCCCCCTTGCAAAACCAGGTCGTTTTGAGGTAGGCAATTTTCATGTCGCATCAATACGTTTTGGGCCCTTGCCTGTCGCGGGTACTTGGGCCTCCCACACGAGTGAGGCACCGTTTTTATCGGGAGACCCGGGGGAACGCTGGGTGGTAGGAAATTTGTGTCAGCCCAGTGATGCCTCAACTTTCCCACACAAAAATGTGTGAAAAAGGTGATTTTTTCAGCTAAATTTGAGGTTTGCAGGTCATTCTGGGTAAGGAAACGTTGGGGGATCCACGCAAGCCATACCTCCGTGGAATCCCCCGGGTGTCTAGTTTTCAGGAATGTGTGGGTTTGGTAGGTTCCCCTAGGTGGCCGCCGAGCACCGGGCCAAAAACCCAGGTGACCCCCCTTGCGAAACCAGGTCGTTTTGAGGTAGGCAATTTTCATGTCGCCTCAATACGTTTTGGGGCCTTGCCAGTCGCGGGTACTTGGGTCTCCCACACGAGTGATGCACCGTTTTTATCGGGAGACCCGGGGGAACGCTGGGTGGTAGGAAATTTGTGTCAGCCCGGTGATGCCTCAACTTTCCCACACAAAAATGTGTGAAAAATGTGATTTTTTCAGCTAAAATTGAGGTTTGCAGGGGATTCGGGTAAGGAAACGTTGGGGGATCCACGCAAGCCATGCCTCCCTGGAAGCACACGGGTGTCTAGTTTTCAAAAATGTATAGGTTTGCTAGGTTTCCCAAGGTGCCCGCAGAGCTAGGGTTCAAAAACTACAGCTAGACATTTTGCCAAAAAAGGGTCATTTTTCACTGCGAAATTGAGGTGTGACCACGTTGCGTTTTGCGCCGTTTCCTGTCGCGGGCACTAGGCCGACCCACACAAGTGAGGTACCGTTTTTCTCGTAAGACTTTGGGGAACGCGGGGTGGATGTAAATTTGTGGATCCACGCAGATTCCGGAACTTTCCACCACAGAAATGTGTGGAAAATGTGTTTTTTTTGTCAATTTTTTAGGTTTGCATGGGATTCTGGGTAACAGACCCTGGTAGGAGGCAGTCAAGTCACCCCATCCTGGATTCCCCTGGGTGTCTAGTTTTCAAAAATGTATAGGTTTGCTAGGTTTCCCAAGGTGCCCGCAGAGCTAGGGTTCAAAAACTACAGCTAGACATTTTGCCAAAAAAGGGTACATTTTCACTGCGATATTGAGTTGTGACCACGTTGCGTTTTGCTCCGTTTCCTGTCGCGGGCACTATGCCTACCCACACAAGTGAGGTACCATTTTTATCGGGAGACTTAGGGTAATTCAGTTTTGTAAAGGAACTGTTATTATCTATTGACTTTCGATGCATTTCTGCCTTCCAAATGAAAGATATTGTGTAAAAAAGAAGTCATTCTAAAAAATGACTGATAATTCTCATGCTAGTATGAGTATCCCCAATTTCAGAAATGTGCAAATATCTACTGTTTCTAAACTCTATATTTTGTTCCCATTTCAGAAATACATAGGTGTCTTTCATACCGATTTTTCCATGTACACATTTTTACAGAATAATTACTATATACCCGGTACATAATAAAAAACCATTGCAAGTTGCTGCTCAGTTTTTGGCTCTGGGTTCGTCGGGTTCTTGGTCCTATATATCCCCACAACCAGTAATGTCCAGCGGATGTAATGGTATATTGCTTTCAAAGAACTGTCATAATTAGAAGAAGTTACAGGTGAAAACGTTGACACAAAAGGCTTTTTTTTTCCAACTAATTTTTAATTTATCCTATATTTAACTGTTAGTTTCTATAAAAAAGCCTTGATGGATCTACACAAATGACCCCTTGCTGAATTCAGAATTTGGTCTTCTTCTCGAAAATGTATAGCTTTCCAGGATCCATTATTGCTTTTGTACCCATTTCTGCCATTAACTGGAAGGAGGTCAAAAGCACAAAAAATAGCAAAATTAGGCTATGTCCCAGAAAAATGCCAAAACTGTGTAAAAAATGTTGGGTTTCTGACAAAAGTCTGGTATCCCCAAAAAGCTGGGAAAATGGTGATTCCAATCCCACAAACCCTTTTTTGATAACATTTGCAGGGAAAAACCCAGATGCTTTCATTTGCAGCCCGTTTTTCCAATTTTTCCGAAAAACCCCAAAGTTTTGCTGTATTTTGCCTAATTTCTGTGACCCCTCTGGGAGAATCCACAAACCCTGAGTACCTTTAGAATCCCCATGATGTTGGAAGAAAAGGACGCAATTTTGGCGTGGATACCTTATGTGATCAAAAAGTTACAGGGGTCTAAGCGCGCACTACCCCAAATAGCCAAAATAGGGCGTGGCACAGGAGGGGAAAAGGCCTAGCAGCGAAGGGGTTAAGAGATTTAATGGCTGATAGAATTTCTTCTGTTTTTGGTTAATTGAGGAACCTTAGGCAAACCGCATTTAGATAAAAAAAAATAATCAATTAAGCAAGGTTCATCAAATTTAGGTTTATTATATAGGGCAGCATAATAATTTAAGAATTCATTAACAATATCTTTTTGTGATAATGCAATTTTCCCATTGGGGCTATGAATTGAATTTATTTGCGTTTTATCTTTTTTAATACGTAAATAGTTGGCCAAAAGCCGGCCAGATCTGTTAACATTAAAACAGACCTTTGCTTTAGACTTACAGAGTTGTATACCCGCTCTTTTGCTTAAGATTGAATTGCACTCATATCGGAGTTTTTGTAATTTCAGCCTATATTGAGGGTCATTGGAGGTGATAAAAAGTCTCTCAAATTTTGCAATGTGTTTATCTAATTCCTTAATTTTGTCATTGAAAATTTTGTTTTCAAGTGCCATAAGAGAAATGGATGCCCCCGATATGATCGATTTACCATAGATGTAGAGCCTTCTGGGTTGATTTGGAAGTAATCTTGAAATGCATTTAAAACTTTTGGTGTATATTGTCCATTGAGGACAATGCTAGAATTCTTGCGCCATCTGGATTGAATTTAAAAATTTGAGTTAAGTGGTAGAACCATGGAAAGCAAAGCATGATCCGAAATATCAATATTGCAAATAGTAGGAGTAACAACCGAATTAATTGTCGAGAAGTTAAAAAATGATCTAGTCTTGAGTATTAGTTATGTGGGTTAGAGAAAAAGGTAAACATTTTTTCCGTAGGAAAATGTAATCGCCAGATATCCACCAATTTTGTAGTTTTAAAAAAAGATTTGAGAGTAAAAAATGCTTTAAGTGGCCGAAATTTTGTGAGAGAAGATCTATCTAATAAAGAATCAAATATGAGGTTGAAATCCTCTCCAACTATAAGAGGGACGTTGCCCAACTCGAGAACTGCAGTAGTTAAATTGGACCAGAAATTATGATCATCAACTGTTGGACCATACACATTAAGTAAATACATAACTGTATCATAAATTTTAACTTTTGCTATGACATATCTACCTTCTGAATCCGAAGATTTACTAAACATTTGACAATGTAACCCACAGCAGGAGAAGATATAATAGAATCAACCCACTTTTTTTCATAAAATTCAAAACTTTGGGGTCTATTAGGATGGCAGTCAGAAAATCACCTCGACCGCCATTGAAACGGGAAAAGACCGCCCGCCAGGACCGCGGCATAACCTCCGATCCAATTAGTATGCTCCGCAGTCAAAATCCGACAGCGGCGATACACTCGCGCCCTTTAACATTGCGGCGGTTGCTGCTGCCAGCAGCACCGCCACGGTGTCAAAAGGAGCATGTCCTGCATATCCCTGCACTGTGTAGCAGGCACTGCACAGTGCTTGCCACCTGGTACAGGGACAAGCCCAGTGCACCCACACACCCCAAACACATTGCAAGAGACATTCTCTGCATGCCTTTCCATGGTGGTTCCACAGCAGCGGAAAGGCTGGCTACCGCCGGCTGAGCCTGGCCCTGCACCGGCCCCATTTTAGCAGTCCAGCTCCGCTCACCAGGCATGCATGCGGACTGCTACCGGAGGAAAAGTGGCAGGCGGAATTTCTCACCGCCGCGGTAATCACTGCCATGCTAATATGACCAGCGGTTTGCCGAGTTGCGATAACGGACAGATGTCCGTTCGCCATCCTAATAGACCCCTAAGTCTTCATAATGTGTGTCTTGTATAAAACAAATATCCGCCTTACAATTACCTGAATAATCTAGACTTTTTGTACGCTTTATAGGGTGTCGTAAACCTTTGACATTCAAGGAGACTATTTTAACGTTGTGAACATTAGCCAGAGTAAAGTAGAAAAGATACAACTAAGAAGAAGAGGAAAAGTTGGAGAAGAAAAACAAAGAAAATAGTAGCTCTAGAAAAGGGTAGTAGGGAAAAATAGGGAAAAAAGAAGAAACAAACAAACATAGAGAAAACAACAACAATTAAACATTAATATTGAATTTAAAACTCACACACGCTTTGTAAGCATGACCGAACCATTGGAGCCCTGTGAGGAAATAAACAGTTAAATGAGACAGAAAAACATATTAATGTTCAAGTAGCAGAATCATGTGTATCCATAGAGTGCTGTGAATGTTGATCCAGAAATATTCGTAAATCTTCAGAAGGACTTCGAAAAATTATCTTTCCAAATTTGCATTGTTGAAGGATCAAAAAGACCATACTTAAATCCAAGACTTCTTAACCATGGACGAATGTCAGTGAATTCCTTGTGAGTCTTAACAGTATCTTTAGCAAAGTCTTGGTGGATAAAAGTTATTACCATTGACCATTAAAGAAGGAATTACACGTGCTGCTTTCCTTATCAAGACTAAATGATGGTGACATAAAACCTTGAAAATCATTTGTCTCGGTTTTGTGTGGTGAGGATTACGATGAGAAGGAATCCTATGAGCTTTATCTACTTCAAATTTCTCAGGAAATTTGATGCGCAAAAGACCAGGTATCAAATTCTCCAAATATAATCTACAATCAGAACCTTCTACGTCTTCTGGTAAATTAAAAATGCGTAGGTTGTACTGGCTGTTATGATTTTCCAAATCCAGAAGAAGAGCAGACAATAGACATATTTTTGCTACAAGCGGTGAAAAGGCATACATTTTAACTTTATTGTCTTGGATTTTCATGGCATTGACAGAAATCTTCATTGACATACTAGCCATATCTTTGCGCACAATTTTAATCTCTGATGCTATAGTATCAGTGCTAGAGCGAATTGCCTGAATCTCATCAAGTATTAAAGTTTTGGAAGGTTTACTAGATTCCACCACTTTAGATTTAACAGGAGGAGGAGAAATAGTTTGTTTCCTCTTGTTATGTGGAGTTTGTACATTTTTATTCTCCATCTGTCCAAAAATAAAAATTAAGCAGGCAAATATAATCAATGTGTAAGAAGAAGAAATTAATGAAGAGAAAATGCTTCAACAGAGGCTGGTCCAGTATCTAAAACTCACTGTGGGAGTGGCTAGGCAAAATCCAGGCCCTTTCCTGAATGAAACTCCACACCCCTGACAGGAATTCTGGGCAGCACCTTGGTGGAGAGGTCGACGTAGAACCAGGAGGGAAGAGGAACAGCCTCTGATGCCGCGCAGAGCAGGAAAATCACCACAGCGGTTATTAAATTCTTTAAAACACTGCTGCCATCAATTAAAAAAGGATTCTGGATATTTTACGCCTGAAAATCGGCAAATACGGGCTAGTGCGATAAGGAGCTCACTGGGGGCAGTCATCTTCTTTTGCGTGCTTGCACGTTCTCAATGTGCAGTGGTGTCTAAACCTTAGAAACCGCTGCATATCACTTGCCACCTGCCCCTTACATACTCTGCAGTAATTAAAACTTGTAATCACTGTAGAGTAGCAAGAGCGCCAGCAAGTGGGACATGCAGTGGTTTCTAAAGTTCAGAAACCACTGGATATAACACTCAGTGCCCTTACAACAATCTGCAGTGATTCAAAGTTCATTACTGCAGAGCATTCAAGGGCGCAGAGAAGTGTGCAGTGGTTTTCAAACTTTAAAAACCACTGGCATACTGTTATTCCACCGGTAGAGTGACAGAATGTAATTAATCAAGTCATTACAAGAATAACGCGGAATTACTAAAATTCTGCGGACTCCGCTGGCGGAAATAAAACCTCCGCCCAGTCTGAATACACAGGTCATAGGGTTCTGGCTGAGTTTTTCTTCTGGTCACAGACAGGGCACTTCACCAACAGTGAAGGTCTTCTGACCGGAAAATAAAAAGATTTGTCAGAAAAAAGAAAACAAATGCTCCTGGTCCTAAAGGATGTCGAGTAAGGTCAACTTTAGCAGGTTTTGACGTTTTCAGCAGTGAAAAAGTACAAAAAGATTTAGCTTAGTGCTCCAGTATCCTGTTGCCAGGAGGAGGAAAAAAGAACTGACCTGGCACCTGTGGGGCATGATGGGACACAGAAAGAAGAGTGAAGATTTTAAAGGCACAGAGCTGGGTTTTGTTGCCTTTCATGGTGTAGCCTAACTGCTAACTTTGTCTCACATTTTCCTCCTTTTCCTTTCGCATAGGCAGTAAAAAATATACTAACGACTCACCTTTCATAATGTAGTGACTATTAACTTTAAAATGGAGGGCTTTTGCAAATGAAAAACAAATTAAATGTAACCATTTTCGTTTTTAATAGGCTGAAATATTTTTTCAATTAAGTGCAATTTACTACTGAAAAGATTTGCGCTGGTTAACATAAGTACATTTTTTTAAAATATAGTTTTAGCAAAGTGATAGGGGAATCCAGAATGTGGGCCAGAGAATTCAGTGTTTAGGATTATTGATAAGGAAATAATGGAAGAGAAGCTTAGAACTGACCTCTGCGGCTTTAATAAAATCAAAACTTTTCACAACAGTTATGAAAAATCGGCATTTTGAGACATTAAGGGCATAGATTACCATTACCATTATTGACTTTATTTTCAATCTCAGAGATTCAAAAAAGTACATCGCAGCACAGGTTCCATAAGAAATACATAAAATCCTTAAAAGTTCATTAAAATGTTACACTACACAAGATACAGCAATTCATTTTCCTATTGATACAGAGTCATACATAAAAAGAAATATCTAAAAAAGTTCATTGCATTAACTTTCCCCGCCTGATCCACAGAACATAGAAAAAGCGAGAAATACCAAAAACTATTAATCTGCGGGTATCTGTAGACAATATCAAACGACAAGGAATCCGTGGGTCTAGAGAAATAATGCTAAATGCTAATACCTGCAAATCTGAATGCTTAAAGAAAACGAAAAACAGTCCTCATGGAGAGGACGAAGTCCCATCACCCACCGAGGTGGCATGCTTCATCATCTGGGGCCTCCTCTTAACCACACCTGGTGTGGTTAAGGAGCTACAACTCCTGCGTAGATGAGAGAGGAGGAGCTTGCGGATGTTTTCTTAAACTTAACACCCTAGATGGACCATTCTATACAGAAACTAAAGCTGCCTAACGTGTGGTGGAACAGCGTGAAAAGTGCAGTGTGAATGAATAGTGTATTAAAATTGACTATCTAAAGAAAATAATATTTATTCAGTATCCTTAGATGTCAAGAGATAAAAACATATGCAACAAAGAACAGAACAGGGTGAGAAAAATCTCAACCTAGAATAAATTGGAACGATACCACCAACAGAATTACCTACTCATCTAGTAGTAAGTGGAACTGCAGGGGTTCTTATGAGTCACCCGAATTAAATCGGGGATAGTCGCCTCCACTCCTGGTGACAACTCAGGGCGTGAGGCAGCGCTCTGGCCGTCGCTACCCCGGGCGGTCTTCCTGGTTGTTCCAATTTAGACTAGGTTGAGATTTTTCTCACCCTGTTCTGTTCTTTGTTGCAGTAGTAACAGTTGGTCCTGAAGAAAGCCATGATCACAGAGCATGATCGTTAATGGCTGAAACATGTTGACCATGTTTTTATCTCTTGACATTTAAGGATACTGAATAAATATAATTTTCTAGACCCACGGATTCCTTGTCGTTTGATATACAGCTATTAGGGGATTTTTTCCGTGCAGGTCTTTAAATTTCCCCTTGACCCTCGTTTTTCCTACCGTTGTTTTGCGATCTGTAGACAATAGCCTCAAAATTTCAAGGTAATGACCCGGACCAACAGCTCTGCATAAAGGTATTATCCATTTCTTTCTCAGTAAGGTATAATAGGGACAGAAAAAGAGTAAATGAACAATAGATTCTGCTCAAGCTTTACACGCAGGGCATAGATCAGCTACTGGGGGACACATGCACCACCTGGAGCAGAAAAGATTCGTGGGTAGCGTCTTGTATCTAAACTGTAGAAAAAGCTTGCATGCCAGTCAAGGGGTAATTTCCTCTATTGATGTTTCAAACCGTGGAACACTTTAAAAAAATCTTTTGTTAGACCTTAGAAATGTTCTGTCAATTCCATTTGGAGTATTTTTTCCCAGTGCATTTTTTTCAACTTCTCCTTCGAGATGCTACTCATAGTTTCTGGGCTAGATCAGAAGCTTTCCATCCCTAGTCTCCCCAATAGATCACGCAGGCAAGAAAACCACCTTATTGATTCTGCCTGGGGGAGTCTTAAGAGATCCTTCAGGGCATCACAGTAGGGATCCAACTCTTCTATCGTCCACAGCCTAAACCAAAATGATAACATTTTATAATTTACTTTATGCTTTAGTTGTTTGTGAGCAATATCGAAGTAGAAGGGCATCAGGGGGTAACTGACAGGAAGGTCAACCAATGATCTAAGAAAACGATTTTCTACTGTAGTTAAGGAAACTTTGGTACTCAAGCCCCAGAGCTCAGTGCCATACAGTACCCCGCCCAAACCCTTAGTGTTATAAATTTCGAGGGCGCGAGCGATTTGCCTAGATACAGTCCTCCTATGAATTTTACTTATGTGTGCACATTGTTGTATTAATTGTAGTTTTGATTTTTCCACCTGTGGGCACCAGTTAATAGATGGCGTGAGTTGGATACCCAAGTAGTCAAAAGCTTTGACCTGCTCCAAATTGGTACTACCGGCCCACATTGGCCTAGTCTTTGCTGCACTTCTACCCTTGTTAAAAATCATGAATTTAGTCTTTGTTTCATTTAGACTGAGCCCTCTTTCTTTACAAAACTTTAAAAAATCATTTAAAAGTTGCTGCAACCCTTATGGAGATTTTGAGATTAAGAGGGTATCATCAGCAAACAGTAGTGCCGGAACTCTTCCGAACCCTATTTTTGGAGCATCACAGCCATCTCTATCTAAAAACTCAACAACCCCATTAATAAAAAGAGTAAAAAGGGTCGGTGCCAACACGCATCCTTGTCTCACTCCACGTTTGACTGGAAAGGTTTCAGTTACTTGACTGTTGGCAGCCCACCTAACCTGTGCTGAATTTTCTGAGAGTAATCAAATAAAAAAATTTAAAATATTGATTGGGAGGCCCATCTCAAGTAGCACCCTCCAAAGTTGTTTGCGTGGGACTAAATCGAATGCCGTACGCAAATCGACAAAGGCCATATAGAGTTTTCCACTTTTTACAGCTACTTCCTTCCAATAAATACAGATCAACTGAAACACATGGTCCAATGTGCTGATTTTGGAACGAAAGCCCGCCTGAAAGTCACTCAAAATGTTTGCTTCCTTTATCCAATTCTGAACCCTTCCTAAAACCTGCTTGCAAAAGATTTTCTGAAGGGAATCAAGAAGGCTAATGGGCCTATAGTTCATAGGGGAAGATCTATCCCCCTTTTTTTTTTTTAAATGGGACTATTTCAGCTATCTGCCGGGAGGGTGGAATAGGGGCACCTGTCAAAATCAAGTTGGTAATTAGATTTATAATTAAACCCCACAGCATTTTGGGCATACAAAAAGACAGAGGACATTTGTGTAATGGCCCGAAAGGGGAGCACATAAAAAAATAATGACTAAATTAAGCCACCTGAAAGCGTTTAGGAGAAAACATGTGGACTAAACCTTGGAGAACTCCAATCACAACAGGTGATTAGAACAAGGACGGGTGGTCCAGTAAATTCAAAAAGGCTGAAAGGGCCGACAGATAACTTTTTTTTTCATGACACATTTTATTGGACTTTTATTGGCTTGTAACATGGTGGCCAACATGGCCAATAAAAACATTACAGTGCAGTAACACCCCATCACCCTCCCTCCACAAAACAGATGTATAATTAGCAGGTATACCGTTCCTACCATCGCAAAACAATAATCAACTTGGCACCATTCCAGGAGTACAACCGTGAGTTAGTGTATGTTAGGGGACTGGGGCGGGGGGGTCATGATCATTCATTGAATTGTCGAATCTCTGTGTCAACAAGGGAATCCACTGATGGTGTTGGTGCCAAAACAATACCACTATAGCGTGCCCATATCTGCTAGATCTTTGCATGTTTATGTGGACACCCCTGTGCTCGGAACACCGCTACCTCCATTCACATGCAATGGTCCATTCCCAGCTACAGTGCCGGGGACACATCTTGCCACAGACTTGCTGTATCCCGTCTGGCCAGGGTTAGGCCCCGGAAGAGTAAGTGCATTTTATATCTATTATCTCCAATGCCATCTGTGCTGTGAAGAAGTATAGTCTTTAAGTGGGAGGGAATCTCCCATTACAGCACCCTCTCCAAACAGGTCACTACCCCTCTCCAAAAGCTCATCAAGGACGCATACTCCCATACTGTATGTATAAAGGTGCTGTCTGCTAATTCACACCTCAGACACTGCCGTGAGGCAATGTGCCATAAGTGACATCTAGTGAAGTAGACACTATGAAGAAATTTCAATTGAATAAGGCGTAACCTTGTCCGATATCGCCTCTTCACGAGAGGCCATCAAAGCCTTGGTTCAATCGTCACTATCCAGTGGGGGTAGGTCCTCCAGCCAAGTCTGTCTCAATGCCGGGGGTGTGGAGGTACTATGTGTCACTAGTGTCGGATATACTTGCCTTATTTTATGATTGCCCAGGGGTCCCGTCAGTAATCTGCCCTCCAGTGGGTTGAATTCTGCCAGGTCCTGAAAGCCCTGTATGTAGGGAGTTATGGCAGGTTGTATTTAAAAATATCTATACAATTGTTGGTGGGTCAATTGAAAATCATTCTGCAATTCCTGAAAGGATTTAGGGATTGGGCCATGTGTGATATTCCCTAGGGTTGAGATGCCGATGGCATCCCACTGCGGGAATCCTGAAAGGGAAGCCACCTGAGTCATAAAGGTGTCATAGAGGAGTCATCTGGGTTAGTCTGGCCCACCACCCCATCCATTTCAATGTTTGCTTCTACAGTCGGAATACCGTTTGGGTTGCCCGAGGGATGTGCCTGCCTACCTTGCCACCATATAGGAAGTGTATAAGTGAGGCATCGCCCAGCATTCTGTCATGTAGGCTGGGTCGGCCCATGGTACATACCACTATTCACTGATAAGGAGAAGGTGCGATAATGCGTAGTAGGAGTAAATGTCTGGGGCAGCAATGCCCCAGTTAAAAGTGGACTGGACACATGTCCGTAGTGCGAGCCGTACTGCCCCCCAATCCCATAAGAATTGTGTAAGGGCCGAATTAGCCTGCTTGAACCATCTGGGGGAGGGGGGATACGGGTAATTCTGCAGTATCGGAATATACACCATTTTGTAGATCATGGCCCAAGAGGGAAAGAGGCAATGGGGACCAAATATGGATGATATCCTGCACTTGGGGTAATAGAGGGGCGATATTACGGTCCCATGCCAGGGTTGAGTTTGGAGCGATACATATACGCCCAAACATTTGAAACCCTTTATTGCGATATTGAGATCAGAAGCCCAAACCCCTGTCTCTCTCAGATTCGCTCATGAAAAACACTGCAGATTTCCCCACGTTCATACGCAGACTCGACGTCTCTCCAAAGATACGTAGGATCTGTAATAGACGCAGGCAAGAGGAGCGTGGATTTGTGATGAAGAACAATGCGTCATTGACACTGAGAGCCACTTAGTCTGAGTGTTCCTGTGACCAATCAAATCCCACCAACAGGGGGTCCGAATGGACCCAGTGTGCAAGGGGTTCTATTGTGAGGGCAAATACAGGCAGGGAGAGTGGGCATCCCTGCCGAGTGTCTCTACCCACCATGAAGGGGGTCAAGGATGTCCCATCGACTGAGGCTGTCAAATTGGTATAGAAGAGTTTCACATACCTGAGAAAGCATGGGCCTAGGTTAATGTTCTGCACCAGAGCGAACAGGTACTGCCAGCTAACAGAGTTGAATGCTTTGTCCATGTCTGCTAAGAGAACTGCTATGGGGCAAGCCAAGCAATCAACCATAGCCAGGGCATTGTAGACGTGTCTAATGTTGTGTCATGTAGACTGCTGTGGCATAAAGCACACTTGGTCCCAACAGACCAGATCTGGCATGTGTCTCAGTAATGTATTAGCATGTTTTCAGCCAGCAGCTTCACCACAAAATTAGGAGAAATTGGCCGTTAGAAAGAATGCAGATCTGACACTGTGCGTTCACTGAGGTGGCAAAGAGATCAAGTCACAGTCCTTCCCATTAATGGCACCTCCAGTTGGAGCTGCCATTCGTGATCTGCATTGCTGGCTGAGTTAATTCACCCGGTCATTTAATGATCCCAGCAGGTGGTGTACCGTCAGAAAAATGTCCTGCGGATTCAGCATGTTAAAGAGACATAGGGCCTCCTGGCACAGAGCCTAGGACCCCACGCCACATTTTAGAATACTACATGCAGTGAACTAGCATCTCTTTGACAGACGGCAAGAAGGTGTTCAACACCAAGCTAATGGCTCGCAACTCAGCAGGTTGATGTGGAGCTGGGTCTCTGCCAGAGACCAGGGTCCTCAGGTTTCCACCTCTCCCAGACGACCTTCCCAACCCAGCAGTGACACGTCTGTCACTACCATCAGCTTTGGGTGTGGTTGAGAAGAGGGGTTTGTAACTGGTCCAATTGAGATCAAGCAGCCATCACTGCTGATCTTTTGCAGTCTCCCGCGAGACCTGGAATGAATTTGACAGGTTCCCTTAGTGCGGAGAACACAGACTTCTGACCCCACTGCAGAGCCTGCATTTGCCATCTGGCATGGTTGATAAGCAGAATGCAGAAGGACAGCAGGCTAAAAGGCCTCAGAGCCATCCTCACTAACTTCGGGATAGAGGCTGAAACATTAGTCAGTGTGTCCTGGACTTGGTGATCTGGAGGAAAAGCCTAAAAGTGCACCATTTGCCAGATGACTCAGATGGAAAGGGAACCTCTGTGAATGAGTCAGTTGAGTCTTTGGCACTATGACCATGAACCCCAGATATAAGTAAGTTTGCCGTCATCTGGCAGTGGTCCATGACTGACTAGGGCGAGCCTGCCTTTGACAGCCAGTTATCAGACAGGGGAAGACTGGTAGACAATAACTCTAAAGGTATGTTGCAAACCACTACCATAATTTTGGTCAATACCAGAGAACGGCACTCGTGAGGCCGAAAGGCAGCACAGAAAGCTGAAAATGCTCATGCTTGTGCCTGTGGGCTTGAACAGAAACATGGAAATAAGCATCCTCCTGGATCCAGGACAGATAGAACATAGGCCAGCGTGAGCATCTCCAACTTGTCCTTGAAACGGGTGGGTCAAAGATTTTAGGTAGGACTGAGACATTACCTTTTTTTGGTATACAGAAATAATGGGAATAGCATCCAGGTGCGAACTCTGAGACAGATTTCTCTATTGCTCCTTTGTCCAAAGAAGCCTGAACTTCCTGCAACATAACTGACCAATGGTCCTGCAAAAGGTGCTATGATGAGAGTGGAAGAGGCAGTGGGACGGAAAGGCAATAGCAAGGCGTTGCCTTTCTGGACAATCTGCAGGACCCACTTGTCTAATGCTGTGGCTTGCCACCCATGGAGAAAATGACTGATTGATCTTTGCATGCGGTCTTCATATGCTGCTAAGGGCAAACTAGAGCAGCTTGGAGGCTGCTGCCGGAGGGGTGGAGGACTAGGAGATTCGCTATCCCTGTGGACCTAAGTATTGTTTTTAGATCCCCTTGACAGCTCTGTGGTCCCTGTTGCTGGGCCTTGACACTGCCTGTAGGAAAATCAGTGGTGATCCTCTAAAGGTGTGAAATTGTTGTGGATACTGCATTGCGGGTGTGGATAGACCGAGGGAGAGCGCAGTAGTTCTACTATCCTTGAAGGGCTCAAGTGTGAAGTCTGACTTAGCACCAAAAAACAAGACCAGTTAAAAGGCAAATTCACGAGTGACACTTGAACATCACCCGAATAGCCTATGAATCTCATTCATAAGTGGCACCTGAGCACTTCCTTTGTGACAATCGATATGGTTAACCACAAAACACTCCTGGCTAGACTTGCCTCGATTGGAGTCTGTGGTACTGTATTGAACTGGATACGCTCCTATTTATCGGAGAAATGTCAGGTGGTTGCTCTTTCCCCCCTACCACCCTGACTTTAGGACTTTTAAACATGGAGTTCCACAAGGTTCGGCACTTAGCCCAATCCTTTTCAACATATATATGATGTCATTAATCAAACTCATTAAAACCCATAATATTAGACTAGTCAACTGTGTTGAAGATACACAACTGATTTTGTCATTCAACAGCAACCAGCAGGCTGCTGTCAATGCTTTCCATAACTGTATGAATTACATCATCAACTGGCTGAATTCCAACTCCCTCAAATTCAACTGGGACAAAACAGAGTTTTTGTGCTGCTCAGAAAATAAAGTCCATGTCATACTCCATTTAAATTTTTGTACATTGCCAACTAGTGAGTTGCTGATTCAATCCAAATCGGTCTGCAACTTGGGGGTCATATTTGACAAAAAGTTGTCCATGGAGCGTCACGTCAAAGTTGCGGGCACGAGCTTCTCGCTACTCCAGGGCCTTTGGAAGCTCCTTCCTTTGCTGCCTGCCACCGCCAAAACTCTAACTGTACCCAGTGCTATTTTAAATAGGTTTGACTACTGTAACGCCCTCCTGCTAGGAGCATCGGAATTATAGTTAAACAGACTACTCAGAACACAAGCTTCTGCTGCCAAATTGGCATTGAACAGACCCAGGAGATGGTTAGCATCTAATGCGATGAAGGAACTTCATTGGTTACTACTGAAATAGAGAACAGCCTTTAAATCACTATCTGTAGTCTTAAAAGCACTTCAGAGCAATGGCCCAGTGCCCTTGCATAACAGACTAAAAAGATACTCCTCAGAAAGATGTCTCCTTTCCACAACAGCAAATCTTATCTGCATTGCTAAATTTCGGAAGACAAGACAGGGTGGGCGAGCTTCTATAGTCAGAGCAGCCCAACTTTAGAATACATTTCTGATTTGTTAGGTAGTTGGTATGGGCCTCTGTTCCCCCTTTATGCTCTGTATGTGCCCCATTATGACCCAAGTATGCTTTACTTTTATATCTGGTTACACTTTGACTGCCCACACGTAGGAAGCTGGCTCTTTATATACTATACCAAAGTAAGGTATGGTGGGCACAGAGTCCAGTGGAACCCTAAAGGTAGGCAGTGGAAAAGAAGTTAATACCTTACTCTCTATTAGTGGTAGTGTGGGCGAGCAGTAAGGCTTATCAGAGGGTAGTGTTAAGCATTTACTGTACACACTCAGGCAAGAAATGATGTCACACACACAAAGGCGGAGCTCAGACAACTTTGTTTCTATAAGTGTATTATTTAGTTGTATTTTATTTTCAAGAACCAAGCCAGGCCTAGTACAGGTAAGTGTAATTGTATTTAACTGCATTATTCTTGCAAAGTACAATTTGAATGCAGTTAAATGCAATTGGACTGGTTACAGGTAAGTCACTTGTTCATAAAACAATTGGAATTACTTTTCAGTTACTGTTGAGATTATTTTGTACATTACTTTTCAGATTACTTTTTTAAGTTACTTTTTACACTCAGTGTGATATGTCTAGATATCACGCTGGGACATTTCTTAGAAAAAAGGTAGGTAAATCAGTTTTTGTACATATGCAGTTTCTTAAGGTTTCATACAAACCAACTCCAAACAGAAAAATTTTCACAAAAAAGCAATCCATGCAGTCCTAAGGGAGAAAACTGGGTTATCTGTTTAACTTAGGTTTGGGAGTTGGTTTTCTGGGGTTAGAACAAGAGTTACCTCAGGGTCAAGGATGCACTCTCAAAGCACCCTCAGCGGCACTAGGGTGGCCGGGTGCAGAGTGCCGAGACCCAATGTTATCAAATTGAGGATAGGGGGCCTCCGGTTGGTGGCTCCTCATGAGTAGACCACAAGGTTGTGGGAGCAAAGCTCCTGGGGTTAGGCTCAGGGCAAAGGGGGATCTGAGTTAGCACCCAAAGTACAGCCGTCGCGCGCAGGGGCGGCTGGGTGCAGGGTGCTGTTTTGGCTCTGTTCTGTTGTTTTCAATTGAGATTGTCCGGTTGCAACAAAGACTGCAGGCTCGGGGAGAAAGATCTTCTGGAGGTGACCACAGGTTGGAGATGTAAGTTGGGATGCTGGGACACCATTGGTTGGGCCATCCAAGGCCATGGGATGTCGGGTGCAGGGATGTCTTTAGGTGTTGGATGTTCTTACCAGGTCCGGTCGCGGTCGTTGGGGGGTCCTCCAGAAAGAGACTACAGGCGTCATTTAGAGAGTGAAGTCAGGTCAGAGATCACAAGATCTCAGGTCTGGATTGCCGGGTAGACCTCCTCATGGTTTTGGTCCACTCGAACTCGGGCAGTGGGCGTAGGGTGCAGAGTGGTGCAGACTCGTGGTTTTGGCTGGGGCCTGAGTCTGTGTGCAGGCAAATCCGGTGCTCACGGGAGACAAAGTCTTTGGCTTGGAAGGCAGAGCAGGTCCTTCAGGCTCTTGAGGCTCTTGAGGCTGCTGGCTGCAGGACACACCGGGATTTCGCTGGAGCAGGTTTGAGGTGGGGATAGGTCGGTTGGGCTGGAGCCATGTCAGTGGGCATTATCCTCTTCTTAGTTTCAGCACAGTTTCGATGGTCCTTCTCTGTTCTCGTCTGAGGAGGCAAGGTTCAGGGTTGCCCCTAAATATTAGATTTAGGGGCTTTACACGTAAGTAAAGGTTGGAACCAATGGGTCCCTTTCTTCGGGTGGGTACACCCCGGATTATGCCACCCTCGAGTGGGAGTGTGGCAAATGCCTCAATTTGGTTGGCTGGGTCCCCCCAGCTGCAAGATGGCGGGACTGAGTTGTGCTTCAACTTGCCTTCCCCACCTATGGTTTGGTGTTGGCAAAGGTGGGCACACCTCCCTTCCTCACTTGGTTTTCTTGTCGATTCTCCCCCCCCAAAGTGGGGGACAGAAAGGGTTGGAGCCAGTTGCTGGAAGCAGCAAAGGCCTGGGGTAGCTCACAAAGGTGGCAAGCATTTGAAGGTTCCCCTTCATGGACCCTGCCCATCCTGGGGGGCTTGGCACTGTAGGGGTACAGGGCTCATGCACCTGTACCCTCACCACAGGTATAGTGCATCCATCTAGAGGGGTGGCTGACCTATGTCAGGGTAGTGGGTTGTGGGCATGACACACAGGGATGTGGGCCATGTCGACTCTTCACTTTGTTCTGCAACAAAACACGCAGCCTGCAAAGGCAGTGTGTGTGTGTAAAGGTACAGAGCCCATTAGGGTGTCACAATAATTGCTGCAGCCCTTAGAGGCCTTCCGTGGCCACAGTGCCCTTGTTACCTATGGTACTATTTACAAGGGACTGACCTGTGGCAAAGAGTGCCAACTGTTTTATTTTTATGCGGTTTAGGGAAAGAACATAGGCCCTGGATACCTGTTTAGCAGGCACCCAAGGCACACTGAAAGAACACCAGCAGTTTGGCAAAAAGTGAGGGCAACCACGCAAAAAGAGGGTACTTTCTTACATAACCCCCCACCCCCAAATGAAAGAGGATGAGACTAATCTTTCCCTAGTGAGTCTTCATTGTCTAAGTGGAAGAACCTGGAAAGTCCATCTGCATTGTCATGGGCAGTGCCAGGTCTGTGTTCCACTATAAAGTCCATTCCTTGTAGGGAGATGGACCACCTCAAAAGTTTAGGATTTTCACTTTTCATTTGCATTAGCCTTTTTGAGAGGTCTGTGGTCAGTTTGAACTAGGAAGTGAGTACTAAACAAGTATTGTTTCAGCTTCTTCAGTGACCAAACCACAGGAGAGGCCTCCCTTTCAATGGCACTCCAACGCTGCTCTCTGGGGAGTAACCTCCTACTTATGAAAGCAACAGGTTGGCCTTGGCCCTTCATCATTGGTCTGGGATAGGACCGCTCCTATCCCTAGCTCAGAGGCATCAGTCTACACTATGAACTGTGTGGTATAGTGTGGAGCTTTGAGAATTGGTGCCAAGCACATTGCCTCTTTCAGGGTGTCAAAAGCCTTTTGACAGCTTACTGTCCAGTTTACCTTTTTGGGCATCTTCTTGGAGGTGAGTTCTGTGAGGGGAGTCACAATGGACCCATATCCCTTCACAAACCTCCTGTAGTACTCAGTCAAGCCAAGGAATGCCCTGACTTGCGTCTGGGTTGTTGGAGCTACCCAGTCCAGGATGGCCTGGATCTTGGGCTGTAAGGGTTGCACTTGGCCTCCACCAACAAGGTTGCCCACGTATACCACTGTAACCTGCCCTATCTGGCATTTGGATGCCTTGATAGTTAGGCCTGCAGTCTGCAGGGCTTTTAAAACCTTTCCCAGGTGGATCAGGTGATCCTGCCAGGTGCAGCTAAAGACAGCACTATAATCTAGATAATCTGCACTAAAGGCTTCCAATCCAGCAAGGACTTGATTCATCAACCTTTGGAAGGTGGCAGTGGCATTCTTTAAAGCAAAAGGCATACCAGTAAACTGATAATGCCCATCAGGTGTGGAGAATGCGGTCTATTCTTTTGCTCCTGGTGCCATGCCAATATGCCAGTACCCTGCAGTTAAGTCAAAGGTACACAGAAATTTGGCTGTAACTAATTTATTTATCAATTCATCAGCTCTTGGGATAGGGTGAGCATCTCTCTTGGTGACAGAGTTGAGTCCTCTCCACACAGAATCTCATTTCTCTCTTTCTACCCTGTGGATGGGGTTTGGGGACTAGAACCACTGGGCTGGCCAAGGGGTTCTCAGGGGGTTCAATAACCCCTACCTCCAGTATCTTGCTAACTTCAGCTCTGATGCTTTCTTTGACTTGACCAGACTGTCAATAGATTTTGTTCTTGACAGGTAGACTCTCCTCAGAGTCATGAGTACACCAGTTTGTCTGACCATGGGTCAAGGAAAAGAGCTTAGCATACTGTTGCAAGACTTGCTTGCAATCATCCTGCTGTTGGGCAGGGAGGGTGTCTGAGTAGACAACTCCATCCACTGATCTGTTTTTGGGGCTATAAGAGAGGTGGTCCGGGAGAGGTTCACTCTCTGTCTCCTGATCCTCATCAGTCACCATCAACATGG
The DNA here is from genome assembly GCF_964204655.1 of Triturus cristatus. NCBI lineage: Eukaryota > Metazoa > Chordata > Amphibia > Caudata > Salamandridae > Triturus > Triturus cristatus. Next base: position 127,963,073 of record NC_140580.1, read on the forward strand.
TGATGTCAGCCCTGTCATGGAAAAGCTTAAGTCATTTCACATGGATCACCCTTTTGGGTGTCCTGCTTGTGACCAGGTCAACCAAGGTCAACCAAGTAGATGAACTCACTTTTCTTTACTAAGATGGGGTAAGGGCCACTCCAATTGTCCTGGAGAGCCCTTGGTGCCACAGGCTCCAAAACCCACAGCTTATGCCCTGGTTAGAACTCCACCAGTGCAGCTTTTTGGTCATGCCAGTGCTTCTGGAGGTTCTGCCAGGCCTCAAGATTTTTCAAAAACTTCTTCCATATACTCTGCCATTCTGGAGCTTAGGCCTAGTACATAGTCTACAATGTCTTGTCTGGGTTCATGGAGAGGCTTCTCTCAACCCTCTTTTACAAGACAGAGTGGTTTCCTAACAGGATTGCCAAACAGAAGTTCAAAGGGGGGAAACCCTACTCCCCTCTGAGGCACACTTCTGTTGGTGAAAATCAAGCATGGTAAGAGGACATCCCATCTCCTTTGGAGTTTTTCAGGGAGCCCCATACTCATGCCTTTGAATGTCTGGCTAAACCTCTCAACAAGACCATTGGTTTGTGGGTGATAGGGTGTAGTAAACTTGTTCTGCACTCCACACTCTTTCCACATATGTTTTAGGTAAGCAGACATGAAGTTTGCCTCTCTCTCTGAAACCACCTCCTTAGGAAACCCTACCCTGGTGAAGACACCAATGAGGGCCTTGGCTACTGCAGGAGCTGTAGTACTCCTAAGGGGAATTGCCTCAGGATACCTGGTGGCATGATCCACTACTACCAGTATAAATATGTTTCCCCGATGCTGTGTGAAGTTCAAGTGGACCCACTAGGTCCACACCTACCCTTTCAAAGGGAACCCAACCACTGGTAGTGGAATTAAGGGGGCCTTTGGTTGTCCACCTGTTTTCCCACTGGCTTGACAGGTGACACAGGAGCTGACAAACTCCTTGACCTTGTGAGACATCTGGGGCCAGTCAAAGTGGCTAACTAGCCTTTCCCAAGTTTTGGTTTGGCCCAGATGTCCTGCTAGGGGGATGTCATGAGCTAAAGTGAGTACGACCTCCCTCTACCTCTGAGGCACTACCACTCTCCTAGTGGATCCAGGGTTGGGGTCTCTGGCCTCAGTGTACAGCAGCCACTCCTGGGTCCCACTGACATCTCCCTTTTTCTGTGCAGCAGCTTGCTGCCTCAGGCTCTCAAGAGTTGGACAGGTCTGCTGTCCAAGGCACAGCTCTTCCCTAGTGGGCCCCCCTGGGCCTAAGAGCTCAACCTGGTAAGGGTCAATTTCCATAGGCTCAGTTCCTTCTGGGGCTTCCAAGTAATCTCCCTGCGGAGAGGGGTCCTGATTCTTTGGCTGTTCGGAAGCTTGTTTCCAAGACTTCTTATCTTTCCTCTTGGAAGGTTGGGACATTCTTTCAGGCTCCAACACTTTTTCACCTTGCTTTCGACTCTGTACTCTAGTCTTGACACACACAATCTCAGTGATGTCCAGCATTGCTGAATGGGTTTTTAATTCTACCTCAGCCCATGCCGAGGTTTCCAGGTCATTACCAAGCAGACGGGCAACTGGAAGCTTTGAAGACACCACTACCTGTTTCAGGCCAGTAACCCCTCCCCCCCCCCAGTCTAATGTCACCATAGACTTGGCATGGTTAGTAGGAACACTGTCAGCGTTGGTGACTCGGTAAGTTTTCCCAATCAGGTATTGGACCGGCGGAGAGAAGGAGCTCCGTGAGGCTTTGGGTGATTGGCATTACGGTTGAATGCTGCACAACCACGAGGACTCACACAAGGAGCCTTAGGGTGACCTCATTGAATGAGCCGGTACGCGAGGCCATGGCTCCACAAGGTCCCCGAATGAGACTCTAAGAAGTGTCCCTGACGTGTGCCAAGCGACTGTAGTTGCCCTGACGAAATCGCCACAAAGACACCTGGCGATGAAACATGTTGGCACATAGGAATGGTATGCATACTTAGCAACCTTTTTAAGCATTGAATTAGGTGCACTCCTAAGGAGGAATAAAGTTTGAACCTATAGAGGGTGTACCTTTTTCACTTTTTATTCTTCACTATTCAGTCGCATCACTTACCTAAGAATTTTTCGTTGGGTTTATTTTGTGGACACTTTGTTTATTACTTTTGAGCGTGATGGCTACCGATGATGATAAGAGTGGGCAGAGCTGACGAGTACCAGCCAGCAGGCTCAATTGGGGTTGCGCACGTGAGGTGCCATCACGTCTTTTTCACATTTTTTCACATTTTCTCTTCACGTTTCTCTCATGAAGCAATTGAATTGAGAAACATTTGGTGTACTATACATGAGTTTTGACACCGGGAGGATCATTGGGGAGACTGCCTGAAGCAAAATCTTTTATTAATCTAAAAAGTGAAGGTGGCAAACTTGTTGGTGACTACCTAAAAATTTCGAATTAAGGGGAGTACAAAATACTTAAAGGGTTTTGAACCAATTTTTTATGGCCAATATACCTTCGTAAACCTAGGTCTTCGTAGTAATAGATTGTTTGAATGGAGGGCGACCTAAGGTTTTTTTTTCCCCTCTATAGCTCCTTACTGTGTACACATTGCTCTGGTGAAACCAGTGTATCTCTCACCATAGTGACACTGGCGCCTGTATCCCTGAGGGCCTTTATTCAAGTCCCATAGATCCAGGAGTATTGCAAATACTTCTTTAAGTTGGGTGGCCACACAGCTAAAGTGGCAAACTCAACTTCACCCTCAGTGACTAGAACTGCTACAGCGTGAACCCTGATTTGCTCTGGGCACACTGTTGATCCCATCTGGAGACTGACTACACCTGTAGTAGCTGTAGGACGACTAGAGGGCTTCCTGCTAGGACAAGTAGCATCTCCAGTTAAGTGTTCCAACTTCTTACAGTTGAAACATCAGGCCTTTAGGGGATAAATGTTCTTCCCTTTGCATCTATTACTGTACTGGGAAGAGTTTTGAGACCACACCGCCTTGAGCAGGTGTTTGGGGCCATTTAGAAGACTCAGACTTTTTGTCTTTGGGGTTCTCACCCCCTTTCTCCTGGGGAGGTTTTGTAGCCCCTTTCTTTTGGTCACCCCGTGGCTGTTTTTTTACCCTAATCTTTACCCAGTGGTCTGCCTTCTTTCCAAATTCTTGGGGAGAAATTAAACCTATGTAACTTTTCATTAGTGCAATTGCTCAAAATATGTTCCTTCATAAACAAATTGCAAAGTCCATTGAAATCATGCACATTATTTCCAGTTAACCATCCATCTAGTGTCTTAACTAAGTAGTCAATTCACCACACTGAAATGCATTGTCACGCATTTGCAGAGTAGTACCTCAGCCTTCCTGGCGCTGCCTAAACTATATCATGGAGCGAAAGTGTGGCAACTGGCAGCGCGCCCTACCTGGCGTGCGTGCGCTGCTCCCGCTGCAGGTTTGGGTCTTGCAGCACAGTTGATGCTGCTGTTAGGCTCGCTGCACAATGCCACAATGTTTCATTTTGATTTTCGCAGCGCGGCTCTCACATAGCCTGATGTCACGGTAGTGCCCAGGCCAGTCTGATACATCTATTAATTAGTCTGGCGCCGTGGGGGTATGTCACGTCCTTCTTGCAAAGGCGGGGAATTTGTTATGGGAAGCAGCGGCTTGGGCAGTGGGTGTGCGGGCGCCGCCGCAATCTTGGCGCTCGCAGCGCTGCCTGCTGCTTCCGCCTGCCCAGGCCGCCATTGCCTGCTATCCAACGGTGAATTCCATTTTGATCACCGAGTTCAGCCTCCGTCATGGAGTCTGTGATCGGCGTTTGCAGCGGCCACCCAGGACAGCCTGACACTGACTGGATAATAGCAGACAAACTTGAGGACAGCCTGCCCCTGGACTAAGGAGGCAGGCGGTAAACCTGAAACTCTGCCACGGTGACTCGCAGACTGCTTGCCCCGCGGAGTCGCTGCCTGCAAAAGGGTCAAAGTAATTACAAGCCACCCGAGTGTGTGTGCTTATTCTACCGTGTGAAAACAGTACGTGCTGAATATGTGACTAAACCCATTTGTTCACAAGCAAGCCAAAATAAGTGACAATGGTGATTTAAAACATTGCAAAAACATTGTTGCAAACATTAACAAATGCCATAAGTCTACCTTTTTGTTTAGATATGTTTTTTAGGACTCACCTAGCGTTGCTTCGCACATGCGCAGTTCGCTCGGCGAGATTTATTGTTGATGAGTACTTTTAGAAGAGGGCTTTAAGCCCCGCCCCTTATTTCCATTGGCTGGCGTCACCGTTTATGGTAACTGGTTGTCTGCCATTGGAAATTAGGGTTTTTGGTGGCCGCCCTTTGACCTCCGATCCGGACTCGGTGGCCTGCTTTGCGTCTGTCACAAAGCAGTTTCTTATCTTTATGGGGCCATGTGTTAGAAACACATGGCCTCATAAAGACAAGAGATCGATGCTTGTTGGGACTGGCAGCGGCAGGTTGGAAACTGAGCTCCACGCCACGAGTCCAGAGCCAGGAGGGAGATCAGTCTATGGGCCTGGGCCACCACTGCACAGGCGTGCACATGGGTGGATCTCATTGTGAGCCCTCCATTGTGAAGGTTTGTTATACGAGGCAGCAGGCACCGTGGGGTTTGTGACCATGCCTTGCTTCCTGGCTGTGTCATCAGCAGCAGCAGGCATTGTTCTTCTCGTCTCCACCTCGCACATCACCTCTTCCCGGCGGTACCACGTTGGTGCGACACGTGTATCTCGGGAATGCAATGTAAATCGTAACTAAGCAAATTTTACACATTGAACCGAGGTGTTAGGTGGGATAGGGTCAAAGCCTCCTCTAGCGTGGGCGAGTTGAGCCTTTGCCCAGAGCGCCAGCCTTCGGAGGGGCGCACACAACTGTCTGCGTTAAGATAAGGCAGATGTTTTAAACCCCACCAGCCCTCTTCTGCACTACAGGGAGCTGTGGGGCTGTGCTCACTGCACTGAGGGGAGCTGTGGGGCTGTGCTCACCGCACTGAGGGGAGCTGTGGGGCCACCGCACTGAGGGGAGCTGTGGGGCTGTGCTCACCACACTGAGGGGAGCTGTGGGGCTGTGCTCACCGCACTGCAGGGTGCTGTGAGGCTGTGCTCACCGCACTGAGGGGAGCTGTGGTGACCTGGCTGAGGGAGCATGTGTCTGAGAGGGGAGGGGGCGCTGTGGCCTTACCGAGGGGAGCTGTGCTCGCAGCACTGAAGGGAGCTGTGCTCGCCCCACTATGGGGAGCTGTAGGGCTGTGCTCACCGACACGTGTATCTCGGGAATGCAATGTAAATCGTAACTAAGCAAATTTTACACATTGAACCGAGGTGTTAGGTGGGATAGGGTCAAAGCCTCCTCTAGCATGGGCGAGTTGGGCCTTTGCCCAGAGCGCCAGCATTCGGAGGGGCGCACACAACTGTCTGCGTTAAGATAAGGCAGATGTTTTAAACCCCACCAGCCCTCTTCTGCACTGCAGGGAGCTGTGGGGCTGTGCTCACTGCACTGAGGGGAGCTGTGGGGCTGTGCTCACCGCACTGAGGGGAGCTGTGGGGCCACCGCACTGAGGGGAGCTGTGGGGCTGTGCTCACCACACTGAGGAGAGCTGTGGGGCTGTGCTCACCGCACTGCAGGGTGCTGTGAGGCTGTGCTCACCGCACTGAGGGGAGCTGTGGTGACCTGGCTGAGGGAGCATGTGTCTGAGAGGGGAGGGGGCGCTGTGGCCTTACCGAGGGGAGCTGTGCTCGCAGCACTGAAGGGAGCTGTGCTCGCCCCACTATGGGGAGCTGTAGGGCTGTGCTCACCGAAGGGAGCTGTGGGGCTGTGCTCACAGCACTGAGTGTGGCTGTGGTGAGCTGGCAGGGGGCGCTGTGATCTCGTGGGGGGTGACTGTGGGGTTGTGATTGAACAGGGAGTAGAGCTGTGGTGAGCCGGCTGAGGGAGCCCGAGTGTCTGTGCGGGGAGGGATCACTTGTGATCTCACTGAGAGGTGAGCTGTGGGGACCACCGCACTGAACATAGAAAGCAAAGCTGTGGAGAGGTGGCGGCATAGTGAGGATGGCGGCTTCTACCTCTGGTAGTTTCACTGCGGTAGTTGGAGCACGTGGTGGTGAGCTCACCAATACACGCTCTGGTGAGCTCACATGGGGAGTTGGATTCATGGATCGAAGCTGTGCTGGGCTCAAGGAGGGAGTCATGAGAAGACATAATACAAAGGGACCTCCAGAGCTGCAGCTCACTGAGGCCCGTGAACAGTGCGCCTGCCTCTCACACTTCTGTCTCCCTCACACTGCGAAGCGCCGTGTTCCGGAGCACGATGACCGCACCTCCGTCCTTCCAACCACACCCTTCATAGCGCAGCTTGCTGCCCATGTAGGCAAGTGTTTCAGCGCCTCGTCTAGGGATAGTAAGCACTATACAAAGGTTGCAGTATAATACAGCACATCACACGTTGTGAAGCTGCTCTGGCTGAGGGTGTGCTCCCGCGTGTGTGGGGGGCGGGTGGGGATGCTTGTGACTGCTGAGCCCACAGAGAGAGGCTGCTAGGCGCTGTTGAGGTCACAAGGTTTGGGGCTGCTCTGGGCGGGCTCCCTTTTCTTTTTCCTTGCTTCTCCTCGCTCCCACACTATCAGCCTCTCTCACCTTCTGTCTCTCTCTCCTAGATCTCTGTCACCCCCTCTCGTTCCCTACTCTATTTTTGCTTTTTTAATCTCTGCTCTGTCTTCTACTGTTCTCACTTGTTTTTTTTAGGTCTCGCTTAGCGAATGCAGCGCATGCGCTGCTTCGCCTTGGCAAGACTATTGTTGTCGGTTTGGTGCACGAAGGGAGACAAACCATGTGCGCGCACTGACAGGCGATATGCACGCGCATGGCGTCTCCTCTCTGCCTCACACGCTCCCACCGCGCGCTCCCACCGCGCGCTTGGTTTTTTTTTTTTTTTTTTTTGAAAAACCTTTATTGACATTTCCATCATTGACAAGTATGGGCCTACAACCCCCCAGGGCCGGCCGCTAAGCAATCAGAGCAATAAGGTCAAATAGAAGCACATGCGGCACCTCGGTAGCAAAATCTTCATACTAAGTTAGTTCGGCCCGGGAGCCGCGCAGGTAGGACACCAGGAGAAAGGGGTTTTTCATTTTATAATGAAACAAAACAGTAGGATCAGGTGCCAAACAATTTCCCAACAGCGATAAAGGGCAGGCCGCATGATAGACGTTAGCAATAAACAGCAATCTATTGAGTCCATGGCGCAAACACAGGATATGATGGGGAAGAATATCAAAAACAGTTGCGCCTGCATGCCCCCATACCTAACGCCCAGAGAACCCCCGGAAACTGTGGCACACACGGAGAGGCAACGGTTCACAGCAAAAGAGGCGTACCACGCTGATCCCAGAAAAGAAGAAACAAGAAGAAACGGAGAAGAAAAAGGAGGCCATGGAAAAAGAGAGAAAGACTGAGAAAGAAAAGAGTCCCCCCCCCCAACCCCCCACCCTGCACCTCTGCAAATGAGTATGGCCCCTCCCCCCAGCAGTGTGCCTGTCGCCCTGGAACTAGACCCGAAATATAGAAGAAACAGGGAAAAAGGAATAAGAAAGAACCCCACCAGGCGGGGGGGTGGAGAAAATATAATAAACTGGAGGAGGGCCTTCAGAACATACCCCCGGCTTCTCCCTCCCGCACAGTAAGGTATCCCAACAGCAAACAATAAGTAGCACCAAATCGACCATAACAAAAGGGGGAATGGGGAGCATTGCGCACCGAATATGCTAGTAGCTATGTCCTGGGAGTACACAACCATGAGTCCGCCCGTCTACCAGCTGACCACCCCGAGGGATCAGCCTCATCCCTGACCACTCCTGGCGATGCCGCCCATGCCTACCCCTCGACCCAGCGCCATGTCCGATGTTCCAAGGTGAAGGGATGTCCCAAAACAACCGGGAAGCGACGCACACAGGTGGGGTGGAGGTCTCAGAACGCCAACACAGTCCGCATCTCGGAGGGACGTCTTTCCCAGTGCTGCCCCAGGATCTGCACTGCACACAAGGTCCGGGAAGGCTGAATCATCCAAAGTAGACAGACATTGCTGGTAAAGTCCCTGGGTCACCGGAGGTCGTGCACGGGACGAGGCCACCACCTTCCACTCGGAACCACTACCTCCGGAACAGATCAAACCCTCAGTCAGCCGATCATACGGTAGCATACTGTCCGGAGTGTCCGGCTGCGCACTAATCGCAGGGATGGCCGCGACATTATCCTCCCGTGTGCAGTGTAGGAAGTCCCTGTGGAACTGTGGACCAGCATGCCGCCATTGTCCCAACGCTGATGCCGCACCGTCGATCTTACTCCCCAAGACCTCGATGCCACGAGCCAAGGAGAAATGAAGGGCACCAAGGGCCTCGAGGAGGTCGCCGTACCCCAGCACTGCTCCCCGCGGTCGCTCTGCCACACTCCCAAAAGTCACACACTCCCAATCCTGCTGCGACCCGGTGGACAGGATAGTAGGCTGCATCGCAACAAGATGGCCGCCGGGGGAGGCCCGACTCGTATGGGGGCCGGGACCCAGGGACAAGCACCTCGGGGTCCACGTCGCTGGAGACAGGGGTCCGGGGGCAGGTACAAATTCAGCCGTTGCGTGGCTCGGGCAACAGTCGTCTCCACCAAGGACCAGCAGCCGCGAAAATCCGGGAGCAGTCTGCAAGGATCAGGGCGAGCTAGGGGCGGTGTCCGGGCAGCTCACCGTCAAAGGCAGGGGCAAACACCGAAGAGTCTGAGAACTGCACCCCCGGGCATGCCCTCGATCCACTACGCTTTAGCAACGGGAGCGGCCGTGGCGAAATGCAGGCCGGGGGCAGCACCGCTCCGGTGGACCGACTCCACCCAGTCCCCACAGGCCGTTGTTGTTAAACTGCCACCCGGCCAAGGCGTCCACTCGAGGTCCCGGCTCCGGGGCTGCACGGCCCGCAAAGTTCATCCGCAGATTTCTCAGGCGGTACAGTAGCCAGAAACCCCGGAGTCACACGATCGGTTACCACTCTCCTTCACAAACACGATCCCATGGCGCAAGCTAAGGATCTAGTACAGGATATCCGTGCGGGATGTGGAGGTTCACGGAGCCGGGAATCTACGCTGCCGTCTCGGTCGCCATCTTGGCTCCTCCTTCCACGCTTGGTTTTAAAGGGTTGGCTTGCGCCACACTGACATTCAATTTACTAACTCTACGATTAGTTTTGCCTTGTCATTTATTTAATAGTAAGTCCTTTTAAAGATTTTCGTTTCCCGTGACTTGCTTGCCAGTAAGAAGGGTAATTTGCTCCAATGCCGTTATTACTGCTGCGCGCACTCCACTGCAGACAGTGGTGAAGCCCTCAGACCCTTCACAGGCTGGAAACTTCTGTCCGAGGGCTGGGACTACGAAGCCTTTCGAATCCATGATCTTGCACAAACTTGGATCGAGCTAATGATTTGGCAGTTGACGGGGCGTTCGAGGCTTGTGAGTGTCTGCTTTCAAATGGAACGTGTTCTTCTCCGCTGTGAAGCTTCCTCGCGCAGTATTCTTTGAAGCAGTGTGGCGCATGTACAAAGGCATTCCTTGCATTGTTTGTTTGCAGACGGGAGAGCAGGCTGCACAAAACAATGTCCAGATTCTTATCCAGTTACATTTCATGTTGCCCCGGCCAGGAAGGAAGCTGATCTTGTTCAAAAAGTTACAAAGAAAACCTAGCTGGATTATAGCGCTGGGCTGGTCTTCGGTTGATTTCTGCAGAAAGGCCCTTTGTAAGCCTCTCTCTGAGGGTAAAACCTACTGCTCTCAGAACAGTGTCTATACTTGTGTTTAATACTTAGTTTGACCATATTGCGCGTTCTGAGCGTTAATAGTAATGTGTTCTCGAAAGATATCTTGCAAAATTATGCTTCAGGCAATTTTTTTTCCCAAATTCTAAGCAACACATCTGTTTACAACTGGTGATTCTCTTTTCCCCCTTTTAAGTTGACTTGATTGAGTCCTATTTCTGTTTTGTCCAAGTCTCCCAGGCTCCCACATCTCCCGGTTGGCATATTTTAAGAAGGATTTACAGAAAGTGATTTGTGCGTTTTGTCTGTGTGAACATCCATTGATTCTAAAAGGGTGGCCACCTTTCTTTGCAGGTCATGTCGTGCACGCAGCCGAATTTGACTCAGTACAAGTCTCTTGGGGCCTTTTCAGACCTTCGGTCTGTAACATGCTCCTTCTAAATCAAACGCGTAGTTATGTCCTCTGCAACAAAATGCCCATGACCATATAGGAATTTCAATTCCAATAGCGTCATTTTACAGGAATATTATTTTTTAGAGTTCTGATCTCTGCTCTTTTGAAAGTCCTATTCCGAGCGTGAGCGTGATCCCTACAGTTGTTCAACCATATTGTATCTTCGTCCATGATCTGCTTTTGTAAAATAATGTACTATTCCTGTGCTTTT